>NC_034180.2:7673422-8369047 GCF_002021735.2 Oncorhynchus kisutch | reverse complement strand
CTGTATCAATTCATGTGAACAAAATGGGCGTGTGACTGGAATTTAGCAAAAAGCACATTTCACTTCCTTGTGGGACTACCTGACTGATTGTTTGACAGCATTTTATTCTTCAGAGGTGCCTGTGGTGTGGTTGACCAGGATTGAAAATGTACTGGTTCCACAACAAAGTTGTATAGTAAATACCTTAATACATATTTGTGTACAATAATCCATTTGTACTATTTGTAATATACAGTGCCTTCAAAGTATTCATACCTTTTGACTTATTCCACATTTTGTGTTGCAGCCTGAATTTAAAATGGATTTAAATAAAAAAACGCAATACCCTGTAATGACAAAGTGAAAACATGTTTTTACATAAGTATTCAAACCCCTGAGTCAATACATGTTAGAATCACCTTTGGCAGCGATTACATAAATACAATATTTGCACATTTAATTATTTTTTGAATTCTTCAAGCTCTGTCAAGTTGGCTGTTGATCATTGCTAGACAGCCATGTTCAAGTCTTCACATAGATTTTGTAGTGGATTTAAGTCAAAAATAAAGCTAGGCCACTCATGAACATTCAATGCTGTCTTGGTAAGAAACCTGTGTGTATGTTTGGGCTTGTGTTTTAGGTTATTGTCTGGCTGAAAGGTGAATTTGTCTCCCAATGTCTGGTGGAAAGCAGACTGAACCAGGTTTTCCTCTGGGATTTTGACTGCTTAGGTCTATTCTGTTTCTTTTTATCCTCCAAAACACTCCCTATTCCTTGCTGATAACAATGCTTGAAAATATGAAGAGTGGTACTAAGTGATGTTGTGTTGGATTTGACCCAAACGTAACGCTTTCTATTTAGGACATGAAGTTCATTTCTTTGCCACATTTTTTCAATTTTTACTTCAGGGCCTTTTGCATGTTTTGGAATATTTTATTCTGTGCAGGCTTCCTTCTTTCCACTCTGTCATTTTAGGTTAGTATTGTGGAATAACTACAATGTTATTGAAACATCCATTAAACTGTTTTAAAGTCACCATTGGTCTCATGGTGTAATCCCTGAACGGTTTCCTTCCTCTCCGGGAACTGAGTTAGGAAGGACGCCTGTATCTTTGTTATGACTGGGTGTATTAATGACATTTTGGCTGGTGTGTTAATAACTTCACCACAGGAGGTTGGTGGCACCTTAAATGAGGAGGACGTGCTCGTGGTAATGGTCGGAGCGGAATAGGGGGAATGGTATCAAATGCATCAGGCACATGGTTGCCATGTGTTTGATCCCATTCCATTGGCTCCATTCCAGACATTATTATGAGCCGTCCTCCCCTCAGCAGCCTCCAGTGAACTTCACCATGCTCAAAGAGATATATATTTCATGAATTTTTGGGGGTAAACATTTTTTGAGACCAATCTACAAATAGGTGCTATTTGTGAGTCATTGGAAAACCTCCCTGATCTTTGTGGTTGAATCTGTGTTTGAAATTCACTGCTCTACTGAGGGATCTTACAGATAATTGCATGTTGAGGTAGAGATGAGGTAGTCATTCAAAAACCATGTTAAACCCTATTATTGAACACAGAGAGAGTGCATGTAATGTAACTTGTTAAGCACATTTTTACACCTTAACAAATTTAGGCTTGTCATAAAGGGGTTGAACACTTACTCAAGACAAGACATTTCAGCTTTTCATATATATATTTTTTGTCAACCTTTCTAAAATATAATTACACTTTGACATTATGGGGTATTGTGTGTAGACCGGTGACACAAAACCTCAATTTAGTCCATTTTAAATGCAGGCTTTAACACGACAAACTGTGGAAAAAGTATAGGGATGTGAATACTTTCTGAAGGCACTAGGCACTTTTCTCATGTTTTGTTCTATCATGAAAAGTTGTCTTGACAAGTTGCGCTCATTTGAAACAACCAGCAGACAGGATGAACATTTTGTGGCCTAATATATTGGTACCCTTGCACTTTTCTGAATAATTCATAATTCTGTCTAAATAAGTTGAAATTGAAAATACATTTGTCTCCACACCTGGTTATTTTTTTTGGGGGGGGGGATCTACAATTTGCAATGGCTGTGTAGCACATTTTAGAAAATAAAAACAAATGGCACTGACAGAATTATTATCACCCATTACTAGTACTTGGTTGCACAGCCTTTGTTCAGCATAACTACCGGCAAATGCTTCTTGTAGCCCTCCCTGAAGCTCACCTTTCTGTACCTTTCTACTGGCAATTTTGCTCACTCTTCAGCTGTAAACTGCTCCCAAATCTTCAATGTTTGATGGTTGCCCTTGACCAACTGCTGTTTTCAGATCTCATCGTAAGTTTTCGATGGGACACAGATCTGGACTCATTGGTGGCCACTCCAGTCCAGTGTTTCTTCTCTAACCATTCCTGGGTGCTTTTTTATGTTCTTGGGTTCGTTCTCCTGCTGGATACCCACAACCTTCGACGGAGACCTAGTTTTTGGACACCGTGTTGAACACTCCACTCCAAAACCCCTTGATAATCTGCTGATTTCATGATGCCTTGCACATGTTCAAGGCCCCCAGTACCAGAGGCAGCAAACCAACCCCGCAGTATTATCGAAACTCTCCCATGTTTGATTGAAGGGAGGAATGCTTCACTTGGTGATACGTTACTGTAGTTATACTTGAGATATCGTTTTTCAATGGGAGAAGTAAAATTAGAATAGCCATGTGAAGTTCTGTGTCTGCCCACATAAGAAAATATATACTATAGTATTCACTGTAGCGTTTTTGCTGACTTTACTGTAGTATTTACTGTAGTATACTGTTTTATTTACTGTAGTATTTACAGTTAATTGTAGTATATATACTATAGTAAAATCTGTGCCTTTGAGCAAAGCACTTCACCCTAAATCCTCCTGTAAGTCGCTCTGGATAAGGGCGTCTGCTAAATGACTAAAATGTACATGTATATACTATAGCAATTGATGTAGTGTTTTTGTGGATTGTAGTATACTGTAGTATTTACTGTAGTTTTTGTTTTATCATCTTTGACATAGAAGTCGAGGCTTTCTCCTTCAGGAAACCTACTGGAGGAATAAGAGCTAAGAGCTCATTTTCTATAACCTGTAAGGAACACAATATTTGTTAAATACTTAACAACCCAAATAGCATGTAGGTTCTGGCATGTAGGTCTCCCTTATGGGTGGGAAAAAATACGAAATGGGTGAGGGAAATGGGCAGGTTATATGAAAATAAGATAGTGTAGTATTTACTATAGTTTAAAAAAGTGTTTTTGCAGACTGGACTGTTTTGTGGAAACTACTGTACTATTTACTACAATTTGTTTTTTTGTGTGGATAATGCTGTAGTATTTACTATAGTATTCTACAGTATACTACAACATTCTATAGTAAGTACTACACATGCTCGAGGGATGCAACAGTGTGTAGTATAGTATTCTACTGTTTACTATGGAATTCCATAGTAAGTGCTGTAATATTCTATCATAAACTGTAGTTTTTTTTTCATGTGGGTGGGAAACCAGCCCTGTGAGTATATGGCCTTTCTCATATCTGTCCTTTTAATCTCTCCCTTGTTCTTTTAGAACCTAAACGGGTCTATGCGAAGGTCAAGGCCTTTCTCCCATGTCCTGGCCATTCTACCTGGTATAAACTGGGTGTCACGACTTCCGCCGAAGTCGGTCCCTCTCCTTGCTCGGGCGGCGTTCGGCGATGCGGTCTTCTAGCCATCGCCGCTCCACTTTTCATTGTCCATTTGTTTTGTCTTGTTTTCCCGCACACCTGGTTCACATTCCCTCCTCAGACTAAATGTATATTACCCTCTGTTTCCCCCATGTCTTTGTATGGAATTGTTCTTTGTGTAGGGTGTTGCGCTACAGGCTGGCTTGCGCTAGGTTTGTTTCTAACCTAGTTTTGTTTGTTTTGTTTAATCCGGTTAAATGTTACCATGGTTGTGCTTTGTGCTGCCTCGCCTGTGCCTTTGGGCCAGGGTGTATATTAAAGTTCTTCTGTTATCACCCATCTCTGCTCTCCTGCGCCTGGCTTCCCGGCACCCAGTTTCTCATCCCATTACACTGGGGTCCAAATGTGTTAAGCACTTCAAGGAAGAATTGGACTTTACATCCGCTGAGGTAAATTCAGACTTCTCTAAGGTTTTAGTCTACAGACCCATGTTCTCTCAGTTACTTAACCTTTATTTAGGCAAGAGAGTCCCATTGATACCAATGTCTCACTACATACTGTAGTGTACCTCTGTATCTCTACATGATATGCAGAATTACCAAAATTACCACCATAACTAACTCTCAAAGCAGCATGCTGTACAATTATTGTTGATGGAGATTCTTTATTGAGTCTGCTTTTTAGTCCAGGACTAGGCTTAATCTGTATCCAGGAACCCAAACCCATAGTACTCACCATTCAATTTGACCATCTAGATAAAAACCAGGTGGACAACAGTGTTCATGCCCCCCAACTCCCTCTGTCCTTATGCTTGATCTCTGTCTCTTTCATTCATTCATTCTCTCTCTCTCTCTCTCTCTCTCTCTCTCTCTCTCTCTCCTGTCTCTGTTTCTCTCTCTCTCACAGCCTCACCGCTACCTCTGGACTGATGGGTCCAGCATGGACTACTTTTCCTGGCTTCAGAAGCCCAAGCAACCATCCGGTGATGGAGAGTGCATGGAAATAATCTGGCAGAGGAAGCAAGAGAAGGCAGGGATAATGGGAGGGGAGAGAAGGGGTGATGGATGAAAGGGAGGGAGCAAGGGGGCAAGGGGGCAAGGGGAAGAGGGGACATGAAATGCTTTGAAATGACATTTGACATTTTAGTCATTTAGAAGACGCTTTTATCCAGAGCGACTTACAGGAGCAATTAGGTTTAAGTGCCTTGATCAAGGGCACATCAACAGATTTTTCACTTAGTCAGCTCTGGGTTTTAAACCAACTCTCTTAACCTCTAAGCTACCATCTGCACCAAATCCAGTATGCTGATGTATTCAGAATTGTGTTAACTATTGTGGAAAAGGGAGTGGGAGGTTTTTGATTTGAAGTATGACAAATCTCACAAGTTTTGTATTATATAACTCAGCGACCATGTGGTTAGAGTGACTGTCCTGAACTTGGAAGGTTGGGGGTTCGATCCCAGCCCGAGTCATACCAAAAGGGGCCAGATTCCTCTCTGCTTGGCACTCAGCATTAAAGAGAAGGATTCGGGGTAAGGCCCTGCGATAGACTAGTGTCCAGGCGGTGTACTTGTATTAAACAAAACATCAAAAGCCTCATGGTACAGAAACAGTAGATAGGCTCATGCAGTTCTGGCTTGGACAAGGTTACTTGGCTAATTATATAGCTCAAAAAGGGACTAATAATGAATAAAAAATAACTTGTTTGTTTTGTCTACGTCTCAGTCCAAGGGGGATGGAATGATAAGTCGTGCAGCCAAACCAATTACTTTCTGTGTGCCTTGAAACCTGAGGAAAGAGAGGAACCGAATGGAGGGGATGGTGGAAAAAGGGAGTGGGAGGTTTATCATTTAATGTAGATGACAGATGAGCAGTATAGCAGTATATACTACCTGTCAGATATGCTTTGCATTACAGCTTTCTCAAACATCACGACCCCAGGACCCTGTAAAATGTTAGAGAAAACCCACTGCTCAAAGACTAAGCCTTTGCTAAAAGTTCTCACCGTCACAGTCAGTTTCAGTCCGCCTAAAGATTTAATGAAACAACTCATTGTGTTAGAAACTTCTAAACACATTGCATTTGAGCAGTGGTGGAAAAAGGACCCAATTCTCATACTTGAGTAAAAGTACAAATTTACTGTAAAAGAAAATGACTAGAGTAAAAGTGAAAGTCACCCAGTAAAATTCTACTTGAGTAAAAGTCTAAAAGTATTTGGTTTTAAATGTACTTAAGATTCAAAAGTATAAATCATTTATAATGTCTTATATTAAGCAACATGATTTTTTTTCTTTATTTTCTTTAAGGATAGCCATGGGCACAGTTCAACATTTCAACATGTGTGTTTAGTGAGTCTGCCAGATCAGAGGCAGTAGGGATGACCAGGGATGTTCTCTTGATAAGTGTGTGAATTAGACACTTTTCCTGTCCTACTAAGCATTCAAAATGTAAGGAGTATTTCTGGGTGTCGGGGGAAATGAAAGGAGAAAAAAGTACATTATTTTCTTTAGGAATGTAGTGGAGTAAAAGTATGTTGTTAAAAATATAAATAGTAAAGTAAAGTACAGATACCCCAGAAAACGACATAAGTAGTACTTTACACCACTGCATTTGAGAATCCTATCTAGGCCTATTGTCAGAAAACAGTGTAACCTAATCTATTTTCAGGGGGAATTGTGTTGATGAAATGCTGCTTCACTTGTTTGTACTATGAAACACTGCGCATTGCTTGACTAGCAAATAAAAAAGGAATACAAAAATATCTTCATGAATCAATAATCGTTGCATGACTTTCTTTTGTTGACCTGGCCTTATTTAGCAACCAGATGGGGACAAGGGGTCAATACATAACAATACAGCCTCATCTTATTTATAGATGGACAACCCACTGGGTGGACTTGACAGATTTAGAATTTAACCTACTACCTTTCCATTCGGTGCCCTGTTTGAGTAGTGTGCCCAAAACAGAGAGCATGCGTGATATTTACTTTGCATACGTTTTTACGCATGCTATTGATCAGAGAGAGAGAAAGAGAGAGAGAAAGAGAGATTAATCTCCCTCTACACAACTGTTACTCTAATCCTCCTTGAGAGGATAGGCTTAGTAAAACTACAGGTTGGAAACACTGCTGCAGCCATATTGAACAGACATTTTGTAAAAAATAAAAAATAAACGATTTATTTGATTTTATTTGATTACCATATTCTAATGACTATTTAGTCTACTGAGTATTTTTACAACTAACTTTGAAACTTATTTTCGGACAAATCAATGGATTAATCAGTAGGCTAATAAATTGTAATGGTCTCATTTGGTAAACGTTTAATTAGTGGTTGTAGATTAGAATATCTATTTTTGATAGTTTAGAGATTGTGACAGTGGCAACACAGTTTTGAAGATGAAGGACCGACTGGAACAGTTGAAGGCGGTAAGCTTAGTCTTTATACACTTGTTCATGTTTTCCTGGCCTTGCTTGCTATTAGCTTAACATATAACCGTTGATAATCATATAGAATGATATAATAGGGATGGGGGACGTATCTGATTAACTCGTTTGTTTTTGGGGAAGTATCTGATTTAAATCGTTTTCTTTTTGCGCACTAGATGCGGTTGGTTGAGGTTGAGCGGTTTGACCACAACGTTCGATCAACTGTTGATCCCATTTTCAGGCCTAGAAAAGCAGAAATAGTCTAGTTGAATATTGCGCTAATAAACATTAGAGTATTAAGTTATTATTGGAAGTAGGTAGGCCTAATTGTGGTGTGATATTTAGGCTGTGCACTTGTTTATTGGTGGTGCGTTACAAATGGAGGTGGGTGGGTAGAGAGAGGGGAACAGAAGGGTCGATTAAGGAAATATGAAAGGATTGTTTCCCCCTCATTTCCTCCACTTCTTCCAAGGTCTCAAGGTCATCGATGTAGGCTATTCATTGTAGCCTATGTGCACCGCAAGTCTTAATGGGTCTGGTTTAAAAAATGTTTTTTATAGTGTATTCAAATCACATTGTTTCACTGACGTAGGAACCGCTAAAAAGACTGTGAGTGTCATTATCTCATCACAAACGCACCACCACAACAACTCTGCTGGCTCTGTGTGTGTGTGTGTGTGTCAACAGAAAAGTGATGTGGCTGGGGACGATGTGGAGGTTCCCGTGGAGAACCAAGCCTTTATGGATGACTTCTTCGCCCAGGTATTTTCTGCCATACTCCTGATGTGTGTGTGTGTGTAGGTGTTCGCAAATACTGTGTGCGTGTGTGTTCACCGGTGTGCCATCATTGCCCGTCTCGGTCTCAGATTGAGGAGATTCGCAGCAGCATCGATAAAATAGATGAGAGTGTGGCGCAAGCAAAGAAGCTGTACTCGACCATCCTCTCCGCCCCTACATCAGAGCAGAGTAAACATCATCATTCAATCCCCCTCTCTCTCTCTCTCTCCTTCACTCTCTCGCTCTTCGTCTCTTTGTTATCTCACCCCCTTTCATTTCCATTCCATATTTTTCCGTCCTTTGTGGCTTGTTG
Source organism: Oncorhynchus kisutch (assembly GCF_002021735.2). NCBI lineage: Eukaryota > Metazoa > Chordata > Actinopteri > Salmoniformes > Salmonidae > Oncorhynchus > Oncorhynchus kisutch. The sequence continues at coordinate 8,360,866 of NC_034180.2, read as the reverse complement.
ATACTTCTATGTTACAACCTCTCTCTCTCTCTCTCTTTTTCTTCTTCTTCTCTTTCTCTGTCTTCACCAGAGACGCAAGATGACTTGGAGGCGGTCACCAACGACATCAAGAAAGCAGCCGGCACCGCTCGCAACAAACTAAAGAGTAAGTCCTTCCTGTCCCTTTAAATATTAAACGCACCATATCTTACCCCACAGTCTTTCTGACGACCAACATAAATGTATAAATGTAGCTTTCCTGTCAAGATCATGTGTGTTTCTTCATTGCCCATGGACAGGCAAACCCATGGTAGTTATTGTTGTCGATGGCCGTAGTCATGGTAACGGGTGCCTGTTCCCATCCCTGGCAGGTATCGAGAAGCAACTTGAGACAAACACAGAGGAACGGTCGTCAGCAGACATGAGGATCCGGAAGTCCCAGGTAACCCTTTAAAAAACAACCTAACCTCAACCAGATCCTTTAACCCTATCGGTTTCAACGTCAATCATGTCCCCATCATTTTTCCTGTTGGAGACCAGGGTTGGAGACTCGGGTTTCATTTCCACTGGTTACCATAACAACCTCTTTACCCATCTCCACCTTTTCCCCAGCATGCCATCCTGGCCAAGAAGTTTGTGGAGGTGATGACCAAGTACAACGAGGCTCAGACGGACTTTAGAGACAAGAGCAAAGGCCGCATCGCCCGGCAGCTGGAGATCAGTGAGTCTGATGCCAGTCGTAGAGACAAGATACCTGGTATAACTAGGGCCAGGGTTTTTGTTCCTGGACAAGTCAATTGTCAGGAAAAAAATCCAGGCCCAAGTTGCATTAAGTTGAAGACGGGAGTGCATGTTTCAACCTATCACAGACAGACTCAAGCCAATACAGTGCTCTTTACCAGTTAAAATACTTGGAAAATCCTTTCAAATACTTTGAGTGTTTGCTTGAATCTGCCTGGAGTTGGACAGGATTGCAGTTTTGTTAATTTTCTTTTCTGGTTTATTAAGCCAGGCAAGCGGAAACGGACACAGATAAAGTATTTGAAGTATTTGTTTTAAGTATTTGAAACCCAGATCTACTTTTGATGGTATGTATTAGTTTATTCTATGCCAGCATTAAGGGCCTATTATATGTTGTTAAACTTTCATTAAGCCTTTTAAACATGTTAATAATCCTTTCATACATGTTATTAACGCTTTTCTATGAAATCTCCATTCCACAGCGGGAAAAACAACAACCGACGAGGAGCTGGAGGAGATGTTGGAAGGAGGGAACGCAGCCGTCTTCACCGCAGGGGTAATTCTGTGTGTGTGTGTGTGTGTGTGTGTAACCGATGTGAAATGGCTAGCTAGTTAGCGTTGGTACGCGCTAATAGCGTTTCAATCGGTGACGTCACTTGCTCTGAGACCTTGAAGTAGTGGTTCCCCTTGCTCTGCAAGGGCCGCAGCTTTTGTGGAGCGATGGGTAACGATGCTTCGTGGGTGGCTGTTGTTGATGTGTGCAGAGGGTCCCTGGTTCACGCCCGGGTATGGGCGAGGGGACGGTCTAAAGTTATACTGTTACATGTACAAGAGGGAAAGCTTGTGTGTGTGTGTGTGTACAAGCGAGAAAGCTTGTGTGTGTGTACAAGCGAGAATGTCTGTGATTGTGTGTGTACAAGCGAGAAAGCTTGTGAGTGTGTGTGTACAAGCGAGAATGTGTGTGTGTGTGTGTGTGTGTGTGTGTGTGTGTGTGTGTGTGTGTGTGTGTGTGTGTGTGTGTGTGTGTGTGTGTGTGTGTGTACAAGCGAGAATGCTTGTGAGTGTGGGTGTGTACAAGCAAAAATGATTGTGAGTCTATGTATGTTCGTGCATGCTTGCGAGTGTGGGTGTTAAACCGTTGTGTGTATACTCTCCTATGTGTGTGTTAAACCGTTGTGTATATCTTCTCCTATGTGTGTGTTAAACCGTTGTGTGTATACTCTCCTATGTGTGTGTTAAACCGTTGTGTATATCTTCTCCTATGTGTGTGTTAAACCGTTGTGTATATCTTCTCCTATGTGTGTGTGTTAAACCGTTGTGTATATCCTCTCCTATGTGTGTGTGTTAAACCGTTGTGTGTATACTGTCCTATGTGTGTGTTAAACCGTTGTGTATATCTTCTCCTATGTGTGTGTGTGTTAAACCGTTGTGTATATCTTCTCGTATGTGTTTTGTAGATCATGGAGTCGGGTATATCAAAGCAGGCGTTGAATGAGATTGAGGCGCGGCACAAAGACATTGTGAGGCTGGAGAGCAGCATCAAAGAGCTTCATGACATGTTCGTGGACATTGCTATGCTGGTGGAGAACCAGGTAACCCTTCACACCTTTTAGTGTGCATCCCACACTATTCCCTACATAGTACACTGCTTTTGACCACTGTTTGTGTGTGCGCCTCTCCCAACACTCCGCTCTGCCCACCCCCTTCAAAGGGCGGTATGATTGACAAGATTGAGAGCAACATGGACCAATCGGTGGGCTTCGTAGAGCGGGCGGTTGCCGACACCAAAAAAGCTGCCAAATTTCAGCAGGAGGCCCGTAGGGTGAGTGGGGCTGAAACCATAGAATTAGAATGAGGGTCGGTTGATGATGCCATAATAGGTGATTCTATTTCTACGGCTGAAATGTCCTTTTTATAGGTCCACTTCAGTCCGGACCCTAGACCTATTACCTATCACCTTGGTTCATACAGGTGAAGGGATACATTGGCGTTTGTCCCAAATGGCACCCTATTACCTTCATAGTGCATTGCCTTTGAAAGTACTGCACTATACAGGAAAGTACTGCACTATATAGGGAAAAGGGTGCCATTTGGGACGCACCCTAAATCTACTGTCTTGCTAAAGGGGGTTCAGCATTCTCACTGATGAAAAGAATCATCTCTGAAAACTTCAGAACCTGCAATGCCACATTTAGTTTCGAAATACTTATCTTGGCTTATGTTTTCTCTCTATGCTCAGGTCAATTTTCCCTTTCGTTTTTCTGAGGTTTCTCTCGTTCTGTTTCTTCTCTCCCTTCCCTTCATTGTTTCTTTATATTTCTTCCTCCTCCACTTCCTCCTCTGTGTCCTCTTCCTCTCTCGCATCCTCTGTCTTTTTTTGACTGTTTCGTTCTGTCTTCCGCCCCTTTAGAAGCAGATGATGATCATGTGTTGCTGTGTCATTCTCTGTGTCATCGGAGGGTCCTTTCTCTACAGCTTTATCAAATAGGAAATACCGTCCGGGTAAAGCTGGTTGTAAAACTGAGATGTGTTCAAAACTCAAAACGTACACTTTTAAATCATGTATTGATGCAGAAGGATGTCAGCCTGGTCACAAATGTGTTTGTACTCTTGCAAACTCCATTCCTGTCCCTGTCAAGCCAAACATGTGTGGCATGACGATGAGTGACAAGGAGTTGGCATGATAGCACAAACAGGCTGGCACTCAGGCTAAAAGGATGCAGATGTGCATAAAAGATTTCCAGGTGTGATCAGGGCCTGTATTTATAAAGCCTTTCAAAGTGTGAGTGCAGATCTGGGATCAGTTTAACATTTTAGATCACAATGAATAAGATTACATGGACAGGCGGGGCAGGATCCTAGATCAGCACTCCTTACTCTGAGATGCTTTATGAATATGGAACCAGATTAGATAACGTTAGATCCAGGTTATTCTTAGTCTTTGTCCCACATGGCACCCTATTCCCTTTGTAGTACATAGGGAATAGGGTGCCATTTGGGATGTAGACTTAGGCTGTATTATTGGCCTCAATGTGATAATCACCTGTGACTCTGGCCTCAGGTGAAGTTGAAGAGGAGTGTCCCAGATTACCCCCAGTCTAACCTGGGTGGATGGATCAACAGTGGACACTGTCTGTCAAGAGATACATTCAGCGCTACTCAGAGGAGATACACCTCAGTCCGGCTAAAGGCCTTCCACCCTACATTGTCTTTCGTCTTCTCTCTCTCTCTTTCCTTCCATCATTTTCTCTCTCTCTCTCTCACACACACACACACACTCTCTCCCTCTTTTCCCTCTCTCTCTCGTTCTTTTTTTAAGGCATGCTTCCCCCCACAGATCCTTTTCCCACTTCAAGGATTTGTGTCAATTAGCTTTGGTAGTGTGCTTTTTTAATAACCTAGGCGGAGACAGGTGAACGTTAACACTGTGTAATCATGTCAGTAACCTAAAGATATTGGTAAACAAAGTAATATGAAGATAAAACGATGATTAAAAAAACTATACAATTTCTCACTGCCCTGACAGCGAGTAATCAAAAGGACCCCAAAAGGGCACGCTTTTATGTTGTTATTGTATTATTGTGTGTTGAAGTTATTGCATAATATTTCACCCACGCATTTCATTTTTATCCTACATGTGTATCGATGCATGTACCACCAGGGGGCATGCCTGTGTCAAACTGTCACATGCACTCTCTCTAGGAATGATGTGTATAAACCCTGGATGACTGTCAGGGGGCGCTGTATTGAAGCCACCGTGCAGCCATTTTGGTAATCCTCCTCAAGCGTTAAAAATATTTTGGAAGCAATAGAAATGGATTTGTTAATGTCTACAATCGTTTTTGACACATTTTCTTTTTTAAATTAAATACACTTTAATGCATACTTTTAAATGCTATTATGTGAGCTAAACATTTATTTTTTTTATATGGGGAGAGTACTTATGTTACTGTCACCACTACATAAAAACAACAACTTAAATACATGTAATTTTGTCCTTGAAATACCGTAGAATTCCATTCATTCCTATGGAGGACTGCGCCTTCAAGGGAATGCCAATATGGCCGACCGGTGGCTTCAAAGCATTTCATTGGCCAATACATAGCATCAACAGTCCAGGGTTTATTTATGTAAGTCATTTCTCTATCCTGTCTAATAATAGATAAGATAGTATTTTTGTTGTGATGTGAGCAAGCAAGCAGTATCAAGTGAATAGCCAATATATGTGTTTGTGTCTTCAGTCGCATACGTTTGTAGTGATTTTGTAGGCATTTATATGGAAAATGTTATCTGATCAAAATGTAAGGTCAGATTTCAGTTTTTGTAGCCTTTCCCGTCTGTTGACAAAGAATAAAATAAAAAAAGATTCGCCCTTTGCCAAGTGTTTTTATTTGTAAGTTTTCATTATTCAATTATTTTAAACTGCTTTGAAAAATAGAAAATAAAACGAAACGGATGGCCTTTGACATCTCTCGCCGTCTGTATATTGTTTAATTGGCAGGCCAAAGCCTCCAATTGCTGCCATCCACCCAACTGTGGGACCAATAGACAGCCGCTTCCGGATTACAACTGCCATGAATGGGCGGCTTTGCTGTAGCAACCCAAGACAGAAGTAGCTACCCAGAAAACGTGTCTCAGCAATGCAAAGCTCCGGGAGTCAAGACACAGCAGAAGCCAGGAAGCAGACTACGCAGACTGGCCCGGTCGACCGTCCTTGAACAGTTCTACTCAATCATGGTGGTGTGTAACAGAAATACATTTGATTTTTATGGGTTCATAAGTTGTATGGCTGGTCGGGCAATTTTTATAAGATTGAGTTGGGTAACACGATGTCTGAATTGCGTGATAGTTCATTGGCTGCCATATTGACCCCTTTTGTATGTTGACCAATTATTATTCTCCTCTGAAGACTGTAGCAAAATGGTCGCCAATTGGAGTTCGAGTCGTCCAATAACTTGCAATGTAATTGGTCATTCACGTGTCGTTTTCACTTTTTGTTGTATGTTTGTCCAATCCCAATCGACAATGTATTTCTGAGTGACATACTTACCGACCATTTAGCGCCTCGCCGGCTTTGCTGCCTTTGGACAATTTTATTGTTGTAGGCTGGTCTTGAGAAACTAGTGGCGTTTTGTGACGAGATGAAAATGGCGGCGGATGGCTGACCGCCGACTATCGGATATTATACATATATAACTGCGATTTAAACCGGTGTTCTCTGTCGATTTTAACAGAACTTAATGGGTCATTTAATATTACCCGATTTTTAACGATTTCCTAAACTCTTTGGCTGGAGTTTTCCAAAAGACAAAACGGAAAGTTCCCTTGGAAATAATAGGTTACTCGCTGTCTGCCGTTGCATTTTAAACTCGGACGTTCGTTTTAGTTTAGCTAACAGTTTGTTGTTCAGCATAAGAAAATGTGTGTGAACTAACGTTACTTGCCGCAAATAACCCAGGACTGGTAACCCCCTCACCCCCCTCACCACCCTAAAACTAGCCAGACAAGTGTCTAAATTGTATCAATTGTAAGCTACACTCTATAGCTAACTTTAGCTATAACCACGCTAAACGCTAGATAATGAACCACACTATAATCCCAAATGCAATATTGGCGCTATAAACACAAACTAAAAGTTGTTGGTTAATCCCATTCTCTCGGTAGGGTTTTGTTTTGGTGATCGACAACTGCTTCCCTTTAGTGGGGGATAGCTAGCCTCTTTACTATTTCACTAGCTATATCCTAGTAGTAATTATCTATCGTTAGCTCTTTATTCGTACGGTGTTGTTGAATCAAATCAAAATGTCTTAACTTGGCTACATTGTTGACTGTATTTTAGATTTAGTTTGTCCGATTTGAAAGGCTGTTTTTAACCCGCAAGTGACAGACACAGCTGATTTCTAGTAGTGCAATGTTTAAGTTAGCTTAGCTCTGTCAAATAAAGTCAAACTATATTTCCAATCACGAGTTAGTTGTAGTGTTAAGCAGCTTGACAGCGCAGTCAGGGACCCACGTGTATCGGCGAATCGCCTACCAAAGCAGTCCACTGTCTCAAGTAACTGTCCATATAAAATATGGAAGATAAGCGTCGACCACGGTTCAGTAAGCGACTGGTAAGTAACTAGTTGGCCCAGCGATATTTCAATGTCTCCTTGTTTTGTCTGTAGTAAGAGTTCTTAGCTAACGTTACTTTAGACTTTGGTGATGAACGATCTGAAATGGCATGGACTGCCGGTAGTCACTAACTATGTTGAAAGGTGCGTGTTATGGATATTTAATTATTTGTTGTGTGTTTTTAAACCATGCATATGGATTGAGATGTTGGGATTATAAAGACAGTCAGAGGAAGTGAGTTAACGTTACTAGTCTACGTTTACATTCCAATACCTCATAATTTAGGTTATGGGAATAACTGTAGTGTTTTTTTTCCCCCCTAAGTAACAATTGAATTTGTTTCCAATACCAAACAATTGAATTTGTTTCCAATACCAAAAAGCTGAGAAGTTTGTCTCTGACTTGTCTTGCTTGATGGTGTCATGTAGTCCATATTGGCACTCTTGACTGCAATTTGAGAGAGCACGGAAAACAGGCTCTTTGGTCAAAAGTAGTGCATTATAAAGGGAAGCGGGTGTCATTTTAAGACGAGCCAGGTTCATGTGTTTATTGTTTGGGAGGTTAAACCCTGCCAGGAGTGTGCATAATGTCACAGTCGCGCCAAAACATTGTAAAAGCAAACCGAGCAGAAGACATTTGGTTAAAGAGGACCAGATCAACTATGTCTGGAGCAGTGATCACAGGGTTGGGTTGGGCAATGGCTGGGATTAGTGTCAGATCTAGCTAAAGCCTTAAAGGAATATTGCACATTTTTGTTACATGGTGCGTTTTTGATTGGGGGTCCAACATGTCAGATAAGATTATTAATTGTGTTTGAGGTGAGTCATTTTTTAACATATTTTTTAGCATTCGATTGTAATTGCATTTCTGGTTTGTTATGGGTATCAGACAGGAGTATCCTTGGCTTCACGCCTGTTGAGCGAATTTGAATGTGTACTGCAGGGTTTAGTAAGGATCTCAGCCTACCTGACTGTGTAGAATCTGGATAGTTACAGGTGAGGGGACACACAAAGGCTTTTACTAGACCGTGGACATTATGTTTGTAATGTACAGTGTTGTGATTGTTAAAGTTGCGTTTCAGACAATAGTCACGTTTGTCAGAGCAGAAGCAGAACATGAATCGCTCAGAGCAGTAGCCAGGCAGCATCACTCCTCTGATGCAGAGACAAAGTTTTATTAATTATGAATAGGATGAGATTTAGGCAGTAGTGGTCAGGTCTACATCTCTTAGTCTCTGGTCTGTTAGGGAGAGGGGGGAGCTCTTTTTCTTTGCCTGTACTTTGAGCCATGCATCTCCAGAAGGCATATTGCATGCAGTACAACGGTGTAAGTGTATTGGGGGGAGTGTGTGAGTGAGTGGAGAGGACACTGGTGAGAGCACGCTGTCTGCTCTGTGTGAAGCGAGAGAAGTTGTTACTGGAGAGGCTGGCTGCCTGACTGGCCATGTGAGCAGAAATGCAGATGAAGGAGATGATGATGATGATGGGGGGGGGGGGGGGGGGGCACTGCAGAGGCGAAAGGATGACAGAGCTGGATAGACCGCAGGCCTTTTTTCCACTCTAAAAAGAGAGACGAGGGGGAGCGGAGGATGGCGAACAGAGATGCTGCTGCACTACGAAGGGATGTGGGAAAAGAGGAGGAAGAAAGATAAAGAGAGGAAGAGGGATGTAATGGTGACACTGAAGGTGCGAGGTGTGTCGAGTCTCTCTCCATCCCACAAGATTCCCCAAGGTGCACTGCAAGAGAGGGAAAGGGCAAGAGAAAAGGAGAGAAATATAATACAATTGAGAGGGAAAATGATACTGGATTGCTGCAGTGAGGGGGAGAGGGAGCATCTGTAGCCCTGCTTGTACTGGCTCCGAGACCCACCGTCTCTTGGCGATGATCTTTGATAATAAACATGGACAATGCGGTTAGATACTGCGTCGGCCCTTACCCACTCTGGTTGCTCAGGCGTCGTGGTGTGATTGTGTAGCTCAGGGTCGTCCATTGTTTCTTCAGTAGCTGAGTGAGTGGGCGGCCTGGAGACTCAGGATCTAGACAGGGGCCATGGCTGTCCGTCGTTCCGCAGCCAAGGCATCTCCCAGACGGATCCACCCCGCACCCCTCCAGACTGTTTCTCTCTCTAGAGTTTGTCGTCATGCAAACTGAGTTCCCGCCTTGGGAATACTAGGTGGAGCTGGACACTGCGGTGTGTGTGTGTGACCAGCAGCTGGTCTGTGTGATGTCTCCGTTAAAGGTGGTTGGTTTCGCCGGGTGCTGTGGCAGCGTAGTGCGTCGCTGAGAGACGGTATGCTGTGTCATTGTCTGTGTCTCCAATGGCACCCTATTCCCTACGTCGTGTACTATCTAGGGAGCCATTTGGGTACACGCAGCCACTGTCCACTGTACTGGGCACTGGCCCAGGGGAGCACAGACGGACAGGCGCACTGCATTACGCCGCTCGCTGCAATTCACTGCAATGCCGTTGTGTCCGTCTCCTCTACCAAACCGCCTGAATGGAACAAAGCTCTCTCGTCAAACCAGGCTTAAAGATGGATAATGGATTTTGAATTTACTGGGCCAGGGTTGTCTTTTTGAAGGGCTGGGCTGCCCGGAGCCAAGGAGGATTGCGGCGGCTGGCAGATGGGCAGTGAGATATTGGAGGTAGGGCAGGTGCCTCGTGCTGCATCTGGTGTCACTGATTTGGCTGCTACAGCGGTGGATACTCGTGCTGTTTAATGTCCTGCTGTGGAGTGGCATTGGCTTGTGGCTGACTGGTGGACAATACAGTGAGGTCGTTTCACATTGTGCGGTGTTTGCAAGGAGTTGTGTGTGTCATGTTCAGGCTGAAGATGTTTAGAGGTGTGTGTTCAGGGCCAGCTGAGGATGTTTGTATGTGTAAGACGGGCGGAGAGATTGCATTCTCCGACATCTCTTATTGTTGTCACTGAGCTCTGGGCTGCTGGACCCCCCCTCCCCCTCCCTCCCAGGGTCAGCTGGTGCATTGCTATGGCAACCCTGGCCCACTCCCTGGTCCACTTTGTGTAGCTGTTAGCGATACTGCTAATGATAACCATCTGCTGGTAGATGGAAAGGCTTTCTGAAAAACCCTCTCAGTTAAATGTTAATTAAAAAGTAGCCTCTGCCTTTCTGGCAGAATGATATTGTGATTATTTGCGTCAATCCAATGGCCATTTGTTTTTGCAGACTCTGCAATCACATGAGCGCTACAGAAACACTGCTAACCAAAGGGCATGCACACTTGCTTTAAAGGGTAACTACACCCATAATTAAAAATGTCTTTGATTTTTCCAAGACCTCAAAAGTAGTCTCCTGATGTGGTGTATCCATTGTTGTGCACTTAGAACATTAAATGTTGTTGTATTTCTTAATTTTTTTACATTTTTTAAAATAAACATTTTAACAGAAACATGGAAAAACAAAATGGAGAAAATGGAATTTGGGGGGGAAATTATGTGGATTCAGGCAAAAAATTATCAATTTTATGGGGGCCTACATGTCAGACAGATTGCTTTCATTTTATTACCTACCTAGGTTTTTTGAAAAGTCCCCTTTGAACTCACCATGCTTTTTTAATAATTGAAGCTGTCAACCCAATGCAAGGCGGTGAGAATGGATGGACACTAAAAGGGGGTTTACTATAACCTAGCATGTGTTCTTGAGGATGATGAGTCGGGGTGGACATTGGATAACTAATCATTTTTTCCCTCATATTTATCCACATTTTTATGTGTCCTCGTGAACTTGCGTTGCCAGCTGCGTTACAAACTTAAAATCTATGGACTTCTACCTAATATCTTATAAACCTAGGTTGACAATATTGAGCGGAGGAGCAGGGGAAAGGGGCATGGTCCTTAAGTCAGGTTTAGGGGATGGTGGGAGGTTGACAATATTGAGCGGAGGAGCAGGGGAAAGGGGCATGGTCCTTAAGTCAGGTTTAGGGGATGGTGGGATATTATCCTTCTATCATCTGTTGTGCCCTTGAAGCACTGGGTAAAGAAAGGTTCCAAGTACCCCCCCCCCCCCCCCTAACTTTCCCTCTCCCTTTATCCCCCCATCCCCGAGAGAAGGGAGAGTCAGTGTGAGGGGAAATTAATATAGGCTACATTAGAGAATTGATACCCTAGTCTGAACATCAATGTACTGTGTGTTGTCTGTGTTGATATTGGTTTGTGTGGGTATGTTCATTCTTCCTTGCCCCAGTGTGTGTTGTTGTATTGCAACTTCAATCTCTTGGCACGAGAGCAGGTTTCTTTTTGTAGGAGGGAGCAGCAGGCAACTGTGTGGGAGCATTGTTAACACAGCCTAACGCTGCTGTCTTTAAGTAGCGTTACATTTGACAGAAAGACCTTAAAGAACCTAGAAGTTTTAAGCCTAACTATTACAAAGTACTGTAAATACCCTAAAATAGTGCTCAATGGGATTTAAAGGGTTTACAGCTGCTGAACACATTGAGGTAAATCTCTGCTCTTTATTCCCTCTTCCTCACATTCCTCTTTCCTATTCTATTTTGCTCCCCCCTCATCTCTTTCCTCTTCCCCCTCGTCACTCCAGCGGTCGGGCACGAGGCGGCGCTACCATGACGATGGTATCTCGGACGACGAGATCGAGGGGAAGAGGACCTTTGACCTGGAGGAGAAGTTGAGGAGCGAAAGGTTCACCTCGGACAGGGTGAAACGCATGGAGGGGAAAGGTCAGTGTTGGGGGTCATCGTAATCCTATATCTGTGTCCTTCTACAGTGGAGGGTTTGGCTGTGGCTAAATATTGGAGACACTGGCTGCGTCTGAAATTGCACCCTATTCCCAATATAATGCACGTCTTTTGACAGTAGTAGTATGCTATCGGGTTACAAACTTGAGTAGCTTTGAGGATTCCTGTTCAGTTTATGGATTATCTTGTGTGTGTGTGGTTTTTCCAGACCTCACGTTTGAGTACATCCAAAGAGGTGGGTTGAGGGACCCGATCATCTTTGAGAAGCCAGATGGATTGGGTATCAAGTAAGTACCCCTTTCCCCCCCCTCCAAACTCTGTTGGAAACGCACTCGCTTTATTCTCTCTGGGGCAATTAGAATGGCTGAAATTGTGTTAGTCTGTAAGTCTCCTTGAGTAGTATGTAACCCCGGTTTGTTGTGTTCTCTAAAGGATGCCAGATCCAGACTTCAGTGTGAATGACGTCAAGATATTTGTTGGTAAGATTCCACCCTCCTCCAGTGTTTCTATCCAAACACGCCTCTTCCCCTTTTTTTCAACTTCTCTCCTTCACCCACACTCTATCTATATGCTAACTCTTCCTTCATTTCTTTTGGCTTTTTAACACTCCCTCATTTACTCATCTCCTTTATTTTCCTCCCTCCCATTTTTAACAACACAGTCAACCAAACAAGCCTGCAGGCTCTAGTTTGATCTAATAGTGATATGGTCAAGTGCTGCAAAGAAGGACTTAGAAAATCTGCAGCTGGCCCTAGAAAATCTGCAGCTGGCCCTAGAAAATCTGCAGCTGGCCCAGAGCAGCATGTCTTGCCCTTCAATGTGCACAGGGGGCTAATGTCAACTGTCTGCATGTCAGTCTCTCTGCTCAAAGAGAGATTGACTGCATCAATTCTTGTGAGAAATAGTGTTAATTTCCAAATTGGTTGTATAATCATTTTACATATAGCTCAGGTGTACTTACCCACCAGACATGCCACCAGGGGTCTCTTCAGTCCCCAAATCGAGAACAAATTCAAGGCAACGCACAGTATTCTATAGAGCCATTATTTCATGGAACACCCATCTCAAATGACTCAAGCAAACCGCAAAAAATGTTGCTTCAAAACAAGACCTCACAGAACAAGGCCTCTCCCGATCTGACCTAATTAACTGATAGCCAGTATTCAGACCCCTTCACTTTCCCCACATTTTATCACGTTAGTCGTATTCTAAAATTGATGAAGTACCCCATAATGAAAAAGCAAAAACAGCTTTTTATGCATTGTCAGGTTAGATGGGGAACATCGCTGCACAGCTATTTTCATGTCTCCAGTGATGTTTGATCTGGTTCCAACCCGGGCTCTGGCTGGGCCACTCAAGGATATTCAGAGACTTGTCCCAAAGCCACTCCTGCGTTGTCTTGGCTGTCTGCTTAGGGTCAATGTCCTGTTGGAAGGTGAACAGTCTGAGCACTCTGGAGCAGGTTTTCATCAAGGTACTCTGTACTTTTCTCCATTCATCTTTCCCTCGATCCTGACTAGTCTCCTAGTCCGTGCCGTTGAAAAACATCCCCACAGCATGATGCCACCACCATTTTTCACCATAGGGATGGTGTCCCGGGTTTCTTCCAGACATGACGCTTGGCATTCAGGCCAAAGAGTTCAATCTTGGTTTCATCAGACCAGAGAATCTTGTTTTTCATGGTCTGAGAGTCTTTTAGGTGCTTTTTGGCAAACTCCAAGTGGGCTGTCATGTGCCTTTTACTGATGCGTGGCTTCTGTCTGGCCACTCTACCATAAATGTCTGATTGGTGGAGTACTGCAGAGATGATTGTCCTTCTGGAAGATTTTCCCATCTCCACAGAGAAATTCAAGCTCTGTTGGTGACCATTTGGTTCTTGGTCACCTCTCTAACCAAGGCCCTTTCCCCCTGATTACTCAGTTTTGGCCGGGTGGCCAGCTCTAGGATGAGTCTTGGTGGTTCCTTAATTCTTCCATTTAAGGATGATGGAGGCCACTGTGTTATTGAGGACCTACAATGCTGCAGGAATGTTTTGGTACCCTTCTCCAGATCTGTGCCTCGACACAATCCTGTCTCGGAGCTCTACAGACAATATCTTCGACCTCATAGCTTGGTTTTTGCTCTGACATGACTGTCCACCTTTATATAGACAGGTGGGTGTCTTTCCAAATCATGTACATTCAATTGAATTTACCACAGGTGGACTCCAATCAAGTTATAGATACATCACAAAGATGATCAATGGAAACAGGATGCACCTGAGCTCAATTTCAAATCTCTTAGCAAAGGGTCTGAATTCTTATGTAAATAAGGTATTTCTGTTTTTTATTTTTAATAAATTACCCCCCAAAAAATGAATACCTGTTTTTGCTTTGCCATTATGGGGTATTGTGTGTAGATTTGATCGATTTGTGAATAAGGCTGTAACGTTACAAAAAGTGGAAACGGGCAACGTGTCTGAATACTTTTAGAATGTACTGTACATGTACTGATGTGTGGGTACCTGTCAGCAGGACCTTTTTGTTGTCCTGTTCTCATTTTAAATTGGTGTCGTTCAGTCCTTGAGCTGTTCTTGTCTGTTGATGTTCTGTATTATTTCACGTTCAGGAAGAGTTGCTGCTTCAGCAACAGTTCATGGGGATCCCAATAAAACACTAAATACACTCTGACCTTTCCCTCTCACCTTTTTGTCTGTCTCTTTCTCTCCTTTGTTCCTCCCCTCACCGTATCACCCATCTGTCTGTCCCCCCCCTCCTCTCTCTCTCTCCCCCCCTCCTTGGCTCTCCCAGGCAGCAGGCGTATGATCGATGTGATGGATGTGAGCACTCAGAAGGGTATAGAGATGTCTATGGCCCAGTGGCGACGTTACTACGAGACGCCCCCCTCCCAGAGGGACAAACTCTACAACGTCATCAGCCTGGAGTTTAGCCACACCAAACTGGAGAACCTGGTCCAGAGGCCTACATCGGTCAGTCTGATATATATATATATATATATATACATAGGAACGCACGGACACTCACACACCGAGCTGACGATCCTGATCCGGAGGCCCGCGTTTGCCAGTCTGAGACACACACACAGGCATATTAGCACGCAGACACGCATATCGGCGCGCACACACCCTCCTGTCTGTTCTTACCTCCTCCTGTGTATCTTATCAGGTGGACATCATAGACTGGGTGGACAACATGTGGCCTCGGCACCTGAAGGAGAGACAGAGAGACTCCACCAACTCCATCACAGACATGCAGTACCCCAAAGTGCAGAAGTAAGGCTCAAATGTGTCCCCAAATGGCACCCTATTCCCTATGTAGTGCACAACTATTGACCAGGGTCTTCAGGCTCTGCCAACTCCCATCACAGACATGCAGTACCCCAAAGTGCAGAAGTGAGACCCTCTCCCTCATCAACTGCATTCTCCTTCCCCCTTCTTTTCCCTCCTCCAACCTCTGTTCCAGGTACTGTCTAATGAGTGTGCAGGGCTGCTACACGGACTTCCACATTGACTTCGGAGGTTCCTCTGTCTGGTACCACATACTGCGGGGAGGCAAGGTAAGAGCGGACGGCTTAATCTCACACTGCAAGACTTGACTCGAGTCTCGACTTAAGACTCGGACCCCTACGACTTGGGATTCGAGTAAGAGCGACTCTTGTTTCCCCTCACTTCTTACCTCTGACCCCTTGCTTCCTGTCAGGTGTTCTGGCTGATCCCGCCCACGCCTCAGAACCTGGAGCTGTATGAGGACTGGGTGTTGTCAGGGAAACAGGGAGACATCTTCCTGGGAGACAAGGCCCAGGACTGTCAGAGGATAGAGCTGAAGCAGGGCTATACCTTCATGATCCCTTCAGGTACCCACTTAATATGTAGTGAAATCTGGTGTACATGAATTGTAATGCCTTGGCAGCAGCTAATGTTGATCCATAATAAATACACTTTGAATTGTACTTGTGCTTTGGCACATACAGATATTTAGCCGTTTGAACTTCAACCTAGTCTTGTCTGTTCCTGTTTCTGATGTTTCTGATGCTGTCAGGTTGGATCCATGCAGTCTACACTCCAGTGGACACCCTGGTGTTTGGGGGGAACTTTCTCCACAGCTTCAACATCCCCATGCAACTCAACATCTACAGCATTGAGGACAGGACACGGGTGGGTCACACACACACACACATATTCTCCCATTTAATCTCTCTCTCCTAAATGTACTGAATGTTTTTATTCCTGAGCACTCGTAGAAGAGAAGTTCCTATGTATGTAGTGGAGGTTACTAATAAGTTGAACTTGGTGTCTGTGCAGGTACCAGCTAAGTTCCGTTACCCGTTCTACTATGAGATGTGTTGGTACGTGTTGGAGAGATACCTCTTCAGTCTGACCAACACTTCCTACCTCACGCCTGACTTCCAGAAACATTCCCTGGGCATCGGTCAGTGCCAGCACTACCCTCTCTCTGTTTCTGTCTCTTTCTCTGTTCTCGCTCTCACTCCCCCATCCCTCCCTCTCTCACCCCCCCTCCCAACACTTCTCTAACCATCATTACTCTATATTAGGTAATTACGTGTGAATGACAACACGTGATCTATAGCTTGAGGCGTGCGTTCTCCGTATTACGTGTTGGACTACAAACCTTGAATTGCTCCGTGAAGTGTCTTCTCTTTCTGGCTCCGCCTCTTAATCTCTCCGTCTGCCCCCCCCCCCCAGGTCTTACAAGAGACCCCTCCGCCTGTGAGTCCGTCAACGGCCACACCCAGAGGGAGGATGAAGAGGAGGCTCCCCCGACGCGGGGCTCTAAGCCCGGGGTGAAGGTTCACCTGACGCCCTTTGAGCTGGAGGGGCTGTGGAACCTGCTGGGGAAGCTGGAGTCGCTGCCCTCACAGAAGAACTGTGTCCCGGCGGGCATACACAATGCTCCCGCGCTGCTGCACGACATCAGGGTGGGTACGGGGTGTGTCTGACAAGAGTTAAATATCCTAATATCAAAATGGATGCATGCAGGGCTGACTGTAAGTCACTTTAGATAAAAGCGTCTGGTGATTGGCATGTATTATATAGTGTGTGTGTCTTTTTTATTCACGTATTAACCTTCCTGTCCTCTCTTAAGGCCCTGCTGAAGGAGCATGCTAATGACATCCCCAAACTGTCCTACACTGGGAAGCCCATCGTCAAGTGGCCCACTAGGGTGAGAAGGACACGCCACATTCAGTCACATGCTCATAGTAACCGTTTACACTCGTAGCCGTAAACGGGTTCAGATTGGCAGGTTTGGCCACTGATAAGCGCCTTAATTGGGACGCCAGCGGCTGTACGGTAACATGCTGTACCTGACGTCAGAGCTCAGGTTCTCCACTTCACGGCTCCTGACAGCCATTATAAACTTGAGCACCGCACAACAAGAAGTTGACCTCCCACCCCTCCTTTTGGGGGGGGGGGGGTCTGAGTGATGGAAATGCATTTTAAATTATGAGGACTCAATATATTTTGAAAGATGAAGTGTTGAGGTCGATAATAAATATAGCTTTGACATCATACAAGCCAAACACCTGAGTCCAAATGTGAACTGCACATTTCCATATAAAACTCATGTCATATTCAGCGTGAATGATCACTGTTTGAAGTATAAGATGGCATGGTGTCATACCCTGTTCTGAACAGAATGAGCCTATGTTTGTCTATCGAAGAGAATTTCTAGGCGCGTCATGCACACGAATGCACTCCCGACTCCGTTCTACGCACACCGAAATTCCGATCTGTTTCTCTGAATTGCCGTGTGAAAGCCTGACACCGTAAGATCGTATTTGACAACTTAGCCAGTCATGTTGGCAGTAGAAACAAGTTTTCAAGTGATGCCCACTTGACCCAGATTGCAGTTTATAATGAGATGTTTTTGGACAGTGTGAACCACAGCAGTAATTGTGTGATGGCGGGGACACAGGGCTGTGTTCCAAACAAATCATCTACAAGTGTACTTGCTCTAGTTCCTCAGCGGCACAACTAGGAGAGCTCAAAAAGGACCTTTATATAGTTGAAGACTCTTCACATAAAAGTGCATTGAATTGAATAATAATTATTGAAAAATATATTTTTAAATAATGTTACTGAAGTATCCAGATTACAGTAAATGTAAAATGCACATAAAATCAAGTTTACGCGCCCAGGCTCTGTCGTAACCGGCCGCGACCGGTTGGTCTGTGGGGCGACGCACAATTGGCCTAGCGTCGCCCGGGTTAGGGAGGGCTTGGTCGGTAGGGGTGTCCTTGTCTCATCGCGCACCAGCGACTCCTGTGGTGGGCTGTGCGCAGTGTGCGCTAACCAAGGTGGCCAGGTGCACAGTGTTTCCTCCGACACATTGGTGCGGCTGGCTTCCAGGTTGGATGCACGCTGTGTTAAGAAGCAGTGCTGCTTGGTTGGGTTGTGTATCGGAGGACGCATGACTTTCAACCTTCGTCTCTCCCGAGCCCGTACGGGAGTTGTAGCGATGAGACAAGATAGTAGCTACTACAACAATTGGATACCACGAAATTGGGGAGAAAAAAGGGGTAAAATTCCAAGAAAAAAAATCAGGTTTAATGTTTGGATTCAATCTTGTCAGGTAAACTGTTGTCCTCAACTTTGGTTGAATAATTTTCCCATCATAACCCATAACTGTTGCTATCATTATTATGCATTTTGTTCTGAGAACCATTTCAATGTAGCCCTGTCCATATAGGACTACCCACAAGTCTGAAGGGTTAACACGTGTGTACTGTACATTGTCATAAGACGAGAGCGACTCATGCCACGTTCTTAGACTCCTCCACACCTCAAACGCTTAAAATCCATGTTACTTATCTGACTCTCAAATTCGAAGGGTCATTTAATCCACAGAGGGATGCTTTTCCAGGCAGAGATTAAGCCTTGTGCTGGACTGTTGCCTGCCTTGGCCTCCCAAAACTTTGAATGTATCTTTATCCCATTCATTCTCATCCCTTCCAGCCGCCGTGGTACCAGCCTCCTCCCCCTCCTCCCCCGGTGGCTCGTCCCAAGCTGTCTGCCACGGTGGTGACCCCGCGACCCCAGAAGCCCGCCTCCTCCATGTCCGTGCTGCGGCGGCGGCGTGTGCGGTGTAAGCGCTGCGAGGCGTGCGTCAGGACGGAGTGCGGGGACTGTAACTTCTGCAGGGACATGAAGAAGTTCGGCGGGCCGGGGAAACTCAAACAGACCTGCGTGCTCCGACAGTGTCTGGCGGTGAGAGAAAGAGGGGGGTGTGTTTGATCTGTGTGAGCTGTCAGATTTGTACAGTCGAAGCATTGTCACTCTCCCTCTGCTAGCTGTGTGTGTGTCACTTACTGCTTGGATTTGATGCCTGTGTCCTTACTCTTTATCTGTTTCCCAGCTAGTATACTATGTGTGTGTTTTTGATTCATTCGGACAGAATATACTAGTCTCTGTGTATTAACTCTTCTCTCTCCCCCAGCCGGGTCTGCCCCTGTCAGTGGTGTGTGAGCTCTGTGGAGAGGGGAACCAGGAGGGAGGAGAGGGGCCAGTCTTCGCCCTCACCCTCATGGAGTGTTCCAACTGTGCCCAGATAGCCCACCCCGCCTGCCTCAAGGTAACCCCCGACACACTCCTCAAACTATACTTTACCTTCAAGTTTCAGCTTCATCTTACTCACCAGAGCTCTCGCAATCTAATCCGCATTCAAACACGCATGACCACACACAATCACTTTTTTGTTGTTGTCTTGTGACATCGGTACAGATGGAGGTTAAACTCTCCCTCTTACCTCTTTCTTTTTGTTCTCAAACAAAATGCTCTATACCTCTAACCACCCTTTTCTCTCTCCCTCCACCTCTCGCTCTCTCTCTGTCTCTCTAGGTAACAGGGGAGGGTGTGGTGAACACAGATCTGCCCAGCTGCTGGGAGTGTCCCAAATGTGTTCTGGGAATCACCGATACTGAGGTAGACCCTCCTCCTTTATCTACACACACACTCTCTCACACACACACCACTGTGTCCCGGCTAGCTAACGGCCGTGACTCTCTCCCTGTGCTGTGTGTCAGTCTTCGGGTACCGATGATGATGACGACAGCGGGGCGTCCGTTGGCCTCGGCGCTGGCGCAAGCACCCTCTCCCCCGCCGCCCTCTCCTCCTCACAGGGGCCTCTAGGGGTCTCCATGGAGCCAGGCTCTGCTCCTGGGTTGGGGGACGAGGGCTGGGGCAGGGCGTTACTGCTACACCCAGGGCTGGTTCCCAACCACCCCCCCTCCTCCTCCTCCTGGTCCTCAGAGGCGCCCCTTCCCTCCCCTGGTCAGCTACTACCACAGCAGCACGGCCTCAAGCGGGCGGGGAGATGGGCAAGCGGGCGCAGGAAGAGGGTGAGAGGCCTACCGCCGCCGCCACCGTCCTTCCCCCCGCCCGTTACATCATCATCACGCGCCTATCGCTGCTCTGACTGACGAGGGGAGGGGCTGGGGGAGACGTGGTGCTTTGGGCTCCACAAATACTGGGCGAATGCAGAACCCTTTGCTTTAGGGTTGATATCAGACCTGAGTTTTAAGTAATTTCAAATATTTTATCTGTTCTTGTTTTGAGCTTCCCTAGCTTAATGTTCCAATAGAATAGTCCCAAATCTGCACATCTTGCACTCCAGGCAAACTCTAAAGTATTTTGAGGTTTTCAACCCTTTCAACCCAGGTCTAGTCCATATGAGGCAGTATTTGTGGAGCAGAAAGTGTTTGTAGCCTGAACGAAAGCCCAAAGCATGCGGAGGTTGAGTGAGAGAAACGGCAGCTTGTGATGTGAATGTTCTTGTCTGTCTTCACAGTGCAGCAGGCATTATGTCAACAGAGATGTTACAGTATTCAATGAACATTGAA
Organism: Oncorhynchus kisutch; assembly: GCF_002021735.2. Classification (NCBI taxonomy): domain Eukaryota; kingdom Metazoa; phylum Chordata; class Actinopteri; order Salmoniformes; family Salmonidae; genus Oncorhynchus; species Oncorhynchus kisutch. The sequence goes on along the minus strand of NC_034180.2, from coordinate 8,340,462 downwards.
CTTCTGTTGCATTGATGTTTTTCTTATTTGTTTTTTGATTTCAGGTGAAAGGGGACAAGAATAAAATGTTACACACGGTAAGCATGCCAGCCAATAAAAATGTATTCAATTAAACCGAAGACGTTTTTCATCCTTACCCTAACTGATACTTCGTTCCCTCTCTCCATTCCTCCCTCTCTCCTTCCAGAAACGCAAGTCTTCTTCGTATCTCGACGGCCGCATAGCTAAGATCTACCGTCGCGGTGGTCACAGCGATGACTCGGGCAGCGATGATGATGACGACGACGATGATGAGGATGATGATGATGATGAAGGCTCCAGGGGCGGAGGAGGCGGCGCGGGAAGGAAGATGTCTGGACCACGCCCTCGCGGCAGTGGTTCCGCCTCTCGAAGAGGCTACGGGACTGGGAGGCGAGGCATTTGGAGAGGCTCCTCCCACAGAGGGGCAGGCCGTGGGAGCGGGCTGGCCCCTCACTCCTCCCTGAAGATGAGGCGTGGCAGAGGGGGGCTGGGGGTGGGGCGAGGGGACAGGGAGAGAGGCGGAAGAGTGCGTCTCCGGGGAGGCACCAGGATGCAGAGACGCAGGGACGAGTCAGAGGAGGACGACAACGATGATGATGATGACGACGATGAAGATGACGACAGCGAGGAAGATCCGCAGCATCACCACCGGCATAAAGACCACCGGCAACGCCGCAGGCGGAGGAGAACGGACGACGAGGAAGACGACGATGAAGACGATGATGAGGAAGACAGCTCGGCCCGGGACCTGGAGGGGGAGGATGAGGACGTGGACGATGAGGATGAGGAAGACGACGAGAACCAGTCAGACTCCGAACCAGAGCCTCCTGTTCTCCTGGTGTCTGACCTTAACGACGACTTCCTAAATGGCTCGTACCTGACCGTGACCCTACAGCGCCCCCCAAGGGCTAAACGCCACCCCGGCTCCATCGTACCCAAGCTGGAGGCCGCCATGTCTCCCAGAACCCACGGCGGCGGTCCAGGTTATGTCCAGCATAAAACCCTCGGGAAGACGCGGCACAAAAACGGCACGGTCGCCGCCGGCAATGGCCTGGCCCAGCCCGCCAAGAATCCAGTCGGCCGGCCGCCTCGTCACCGTATCAACAATCCCCACGGCGACACAGCAGACAGGGAGAGGGACACTGCCTCTCCTTCCTCCTCAGACTCCTCGGCCTCCCCCACCCCTCCTCCCCACTCCTCCCACTCTCCTTCCTCGCTCTTGTCGCTGCCCTCCTTCAAGGATGTAGGAAATGAGAAAGGAGGGGAGAAGGAGGTGTGGGTGGCGGTGTTCCTTTACCTGAGCAGAGCCGAGCTGGCTAGCTGTATGACTGTCTGTAAGGCCTGGTACAAATGGTGAGTCTCACACACCATTCGCATGGCTCTTTTTAGTGATTGGGGGGGGGGGGGGCTATACAGTTGCATATTGTGATATTATTTTTTGGCCATATATCGTATTAACAATATCGCAATATTATTTTTGTGCTTGTTTTTCCTTCATAGCTTGTTCTCCGCAAATGTTGTTTTCAGCACTTATTTCCATTACTGATTTTAAAACTCGTTTTCTCGTGGCTCTCTGAGCAAAACGTTTGGAACATCGAATCGCATTAAAATCGCAGTATCGAATGGCGTTACAAATAGAATCTCATCGGCACCGAAGTGTGGCGATAATATCACATGGTGAGCTCCCTGGCAATTACCAGCCCTACTTATTGTTTCTAGATAAAGGAGTTTATTTCCTGTTTCTGCTTCAATGCACTTTTAAGATTTTTCATCCGATAAAGTTGCATGACTGTCTCTGTAATCTGTGGACTAAAGGACACTTTCTATGGGGCTTCTCCATAAAGCAGGTTTTTTTTACACCGGAGGATGAGACGGTGATGTCATTTTTATGGCTGGGGAAATACTTGAGCTTTGTTGAACCAGAAACGGGAGACATCCAACAAGACTGTGTCCAGATCCTCATATCTTTACCCCCCCACCCTGCTGGATTCCCCCTCTCCTTTCCTGCCCTCCTTCTCTCTCCTCTCTGTAGGAGTTGTGACAAGCGTCTCTGGAGTGGTGTGGATGTATCGCGTTGTCCCTCGCTCTCCTCCCAGGCCCTGCAGGGCATCATCAAACGCCAGCCCACCTCCCTGGACCTCTCCTGGACCCCTGTTTCCAAGAAACAGATCACCCTGCTCATACACCGCCTTCCAGGTAGGACACACACACCTCAACCCTGCTGCCTGTCTGGTACACACACACACACACACACCTGAACATTGCAAGATGAATTAACCTTCCCCACCTCCTCTCCTCTCTCAGGTCTGAAGGAGTTGATGATAGCAGGTTGCTCCTGGTCATCCATGTCAGCCCTGTCCACCCCCAGCCTGCCGTGCCTCCGTACCCTTGACCTGCGCTGGGCAGAGGGGGTTAAAGACACCCAGATCAGGGACCTGGTCACACCACCAGGTCACTAGTCAATACTAACTGACTGAGGTGTTAGGAGTTACATCTCTCTCTCTCTCCTTTTCCGACAGGCTGTTATAACTGCAGCAGGCCACCGGTTTGTGGTCTCGCATGTGTTTTTGACTGAAGTGGTTTCTTTTGGGGAATTATCTAGCTGCCTCACCTCCCCTATGATAAATGAATCTAGTGTTTTAGGCGGTTGGGTTGGCAAGTAAGTATTTGTATTGAAGGATGTACTGTATCTAACCCCTCTCTCCCTGCAGGCTGTGACAGTCGGTCTCGGCTGCGTGGCTGTGTGGTGCTGCGTCTAGCCGGCCTGGACATCAGTGACTCCACCCTGAGGCTGATTCTCCGTCACATGCCCCTGCTAGAGCGGCTGGACCTGGCCCACTGCGGAGACCTCACGGACCAGTCCGTCTGCCTGCTCACCGCCGCCGGCACACACACGCGTAACACACTCACGGAGATCAACCTCTCTGGTAGGCGCATGCATACACACACACGCATCCCATGAAAAACATAGAGATTAACCTTGGAGGTACACACACGTACACACACTCATTTCCCTCGTACAGGTTGTATGCCTCTACCTGTGTCACAGCCCTCCTCCTCCCCCAGGCTGTAACAAGCTGACGGACGGCTGTCTGGCGTACCTGAAGAGGGCGTCTGGCCTGGCGCTGCTGGACCTGCGGGGCTGCAAAGGTGTGACGCGGCGGGGCTGTGAGGGCTTCATCTCGGACCTCTCTCACTGCGTCCTGTTCTGTATGACGGAGGAGAAACTCATCCAGAGGATATCATAAAACTACCCCCCCCCCCCCCCCCCCCTCTCTCGTTCGTACCCCTACGCAAGGGGCACAGAGACCCCACACCAGCCAGGCAGGGGGGAGAGAGTGGGAGCAGCAAACACCCCTCCCCCGATACGGAGAACAAGCGCTCCAGAAAAGGGGGGGCAAGAAAAGGGTGAAAAGACATTCACACTCCTCACTTAGGGTGATAGAAGGAAGACATGGGGGTTTGGTGGAGGGAGAGGGTAGACTGTGCTGTTGCAGCATCATGTGTTTATTAGGTGGGTTAGGAGTTATGAATAGCACAGACACTTGTTAGTGTTGTTCACTCTACATGGCTGAAAATGGGAACCCGATGGATTGAATGTGCGTGTTTGTACGACGTGGTCCCACAAAGCGGTAGAGTGAATCAGGGTATAGATTTCAGAGGGGGTTGAGAGGGAAGGGGACTGGAGAAGATTCCGGACATGACTGGTGTCCCACTAGGTCTAGACTCTATGCTGAACTTTCCATGGACTCCTTGGGAAACCGAGCCGTCGAACGGGTGCCAAACCTGTCCTAGAAACCCCCCCGCCCCGCTGTCCCTCCTTCTTTTCGCACCATCCTCACCCCTCTCCGTTTGATACGCTCACAGCCGTGAGTTTTGTTGAATGAAAACCGTACTGTATCGCTCATTAGGGTGCATCCCAAATGGAGCCCTAGTTCAAAAGTAGTACACTATATAGGGAACAGGGTGCTATTTGGGACGAATACATAGTCTCTCTTCAGTTTTACTTGACTCCCTTTTCTCACTACCAGCCACTACAGGTCTTAATGTTATAGTCTTCGAATTCCCTCATTTGACAGAATATTTTCCTCCTCCTGTCGTATTCATCTCTTTCCTTTCTGTCAGTCCTTTTCAGAGGTGTAACGTTTTGTTCATCCCTTCCCTCTATCACCCATAATGTTATTGTTGAACCGGAGGGCTCATGGGATGTGTCCCAAATGTCACCCTAGTCCCAGTATAGTGCACTACTTTGGAAAAAGTAGTGCACTATATAGAGAATAGGATACCATTTGGGACGCGGCCTTGATCTTGGTGAATTGTGTCGGTTGCCCTACTGCAGTTGCTCAATGGGCCTGGAACATGCCTGTAGCATTGCAATCAATGATATAAATATTTTCTGAAATGTTTTGCAGAAATACTTTTTTGTTTGTTGTTCATTTGTGGTTTTTACAAGAAAAGAAATAAAACAAATCTTCAATGAGTAGTGTGCGCGCACGTCTTGATTTTTAAATTAAATGGAGGTCAGTAGCCATATACAGTACCATTTAAAAAAAGTTTGGACACCTACTCATTCAAGGGTTTTTCACTATTATTCTACAATGTAAAAAATAGAGAAGACATCAACTATGAAATAACACATGGAATCATGTAGTAACCAAAAAAGTGTTCAACAGATTTTAGATTCAACGTAGCCACCCTTTCCCTTGATGACAGCTTTTCCAACAGTCTTGAAGGAGTTCCCACATATGCTGAGCACTTGTTGGCTGCTTTTCCTTCACTCTGCGGTCCAACTCATCCCAAATCATCTCAACCCAAATCATTACAATTGGGTTGAGGTCAGGTGATTGTGGAAGCCAAGTCATCTGATGCAACACTCCATCACTCTCAAATAGCCCTTACTCAGTCTGGAGGTGTGTTGGGTCATTGTCCTGTTGAAAAACAAATGATAGTCCCACTAAGCGCAAACCAGATGTGATGGCGTTATTGCTGCAGAATGCTGTGGTAGCCATGCTGGTTAAGTGTGCCTTTAAAAAAAAATCTAAATAAATCGGTGTCACCAGCAAAGCACCATCACACCACCTCCATGCTTCACAGTGGGAACCACACATGCGGAGATCATCCGTTCACCTACTCTGTGTCTCACAAAGACACATTGGAACCACAAATCTCAAATTTAGACTCAGACCTAAGGACAGATTTCCTCCGCTCTATTGTCCATCGTGTTTCTTGGCCCAAGCAAGTCTTCTTATTGGTGTCTTTTTAGTAGCGGTATCTTTGCAGCAATTTGACCATGAAGGCCTGATCCACAGTCTCCTCTGAACAGTTGATTTTGATGTGTCTGTTACTTGAACTCTGAAGCACTTAATGAACTTATCCTCTGCAGCAGAGGTAACTCTGGGTCTTCCTTTCCTGTGGCGTTCCTCATGAGAGCCAGTTTCATCATAGCGCTTTATGGTTTTTGCGACTGCACTTGAAGAAACATTCAAAGTTCTTAATGTTCCGTATTGACTGACCTTTCATGTCTTAAAGTAATGGACTGTCGTTTCTCTTTGCTTATTTGAGCTGTTGCCATAATATACCACCCCTACATTGTCACAACACAACTGATTGGCTCAAATGCATTAACAAGGCACACACGTTAATTGAAATACATTCCAGGGGTCTACCTCATGAAGCTGGTTGAGATTATGCCAAGAGTGCAAAAGGTGGCTACTTTGAAGAATCTCCAATATAAAATTGATTTAACACTTTTTGGTTACTACATGATTTCATAGTTTTGATGTCTTTACTATTTTCTACATTGTAGAATAATGAAGAAACCCTTGAATAAGTAAGTATCTAAACTATCATTTATGTTGGCTGCAGTGTTCATACTCAACATTGTAGTGGATTTTCAGTAAAGTAGAGACAAGCTTTTAGGGATTATAAAACAATCCTTTAATGGCATTCATTTATAAGTTGTAATAACATAGAAAGCTCCCATGCACAAAATGGTGCCCCAGTTGTCCCTGGGAAACGTAGTGCACTCCTACAGTAGCCATCTTTGTTGTAGGCTCATCATTAAAGAGAAGATGCAAGTCAAACCGCTAACTATATTCACAAGTTCCTCTCCTTTTTTAAGAAGGATACCATCTGCAAGATGAAAATTCAAGTCAAAAATTGTTAGTATCAAACATTCGCTTATTAGGCTATGGATGTCTCTGAAATGGAACCCTAAAACCTATATAGTGCACGACCTTTGACCAGGGTTCATAGGGCTCTTGTCAAAAGTTGTGCACTATATAAGGAATAGGTTGCCATCCCAAACACCCTACATCTGTCAGTATTTCATATGTAACATAACGTCCTGTGTTGAGAGCGGTATATAGAACAATGCAAGCTTATTATTGGGCTATATCTGTGTAGGTACTGCAATTCCTCTGTAACAATGTCCTGTGTTGAAAGCCTATACAGGGTTCAGGATGGAGGAGAAGGAGAAAGGGTTGAGCTTGTATCCCGTTCCACTGTAGAACTTATTCTGGAACTCCACCCTGGGAAGAGGAAAAATAGGAATATTAGGAATGGAGAATGGTGTGGCTTGAAGGACGTCACGCTGCTTATTCAGCGACGACCACTTCCTCCTGACATGGCTCGAGCTGAGGCTCGAACCAAGCATCTCTGCTTTGCTAGCACACGTGACTGCCCTCCCGAAGCGCCACCGAAACGCTCACAATTCTGCGACACTTCAGGCTGAGAAGTTTCACATGTCCCCATGTGTGCTGTGCTGTGCGTGGGATACAAATCAACTGGTTGTGTTTGTGGGTGTGAGAGATGGAAAACATTGAGGGGCAACAGTTTGGTATGTGAATGACAAAGTGAGGGGCAACAGAGTGTGTGTGTGACCCACCAGTGCAATCTGAGCGCGTGCAGGAACGCGGACAGCCCCTCCATGACGAGCAGGATGGAGACGGTGAGTGTGGCGAAGAAGGAAAAGATGACGGCTAGAACTACAGATCCCACGTAGCCCTGCCACGACAGGCTGATACGCATCACCATCACCCATAGCACCTCTGACAGCTCTGCAACACACACAACTGGTATTATGCTGTACTCAAAACTACTGGGAACTCTGACTTGAGTGAGTTCAAGACAACTGGTAACTCTGAAAAAAACTAGCTCCGACTGGGAAAAATCATTTTGAACGGTCATCCAACTCGGAAACTGTCATCTTTCTAGAGCGCCGACCTAAAGCTCACTGACGTCATCATTTTGACCTTGTTTTTTTTAAAGAGTTCCCAGTTGTCTTGAAAGCACCATAAGTAGGCTGTCACTTTTCCATTTAGCAAAGAGCATACAAATATGTGGCTCTTTTTTTTAAATATAATCACCAGGTCACACAAATGTATAAATAATAATGTATGTAGAAGAGCTGCTTAAAATGTACACTACTGTCAAAGGTTTGGGGTCACTTAGAAATGTCTTTGTTTTTGAAAGAAAAGCAGTCTAGACATTGACAACTGTGAAGAGGCAACTCCGGGATGCTGGACTTCTAGGCAGAGTTGCCAATAAAAAGAAAAGATTAAGATGGGCAAAAGAACACACTCTGGACAGAGGAATCGCCTCTTCACTGTTGACGTTGACACTGGTGTTTTGCGGGTATTATTTAATGAAGCTGCCAGTTGACTTGTGAGGCATCTGTTTCTCAAACTAGACACGAAAGTACTTGTCCTCTTGCTTAGTTGTGCACCGGGGCCTCCCACTCCTCTTTCTATTCTGGTTAGAGCCTGTTTGCGCTGTTCTGTGAAGGGAGTCGTACGAGATCTTCAGTTTCTTGGTAATTTATTGCATGGAATAGCCTTCAATTGTCAGAAGAAAGTTATTTGTTTCTGGCCATTTTGAGCCTGTAATCGAACCCACAAATGCTGATGCTCCAGATACTCAACTAGTCTAAAGAAGGCCAGTTGTATTGCTTCTTTAATCAGGACAACCGTTTTCAGCTGTACTAACATAATTGCAAAAGGGTTTTCTAATGATCAATTAGCCTTTTAAAATGATAAACTTGGATTAGCCAACACAACGTGCCATTGGAACACAGGAGTGATGGTTGCTGATAATGGGCCTCTGTACATATTCCATTTTTAAAAATCTGCCGTTTCCAGCTACAATATTCATTTACACCATTAACAATGTCTACACTGTATTTCTGATCGTTTTGATGTTATTTTATCGGACAATACATTTGCTCTTCTTTCAAAAACAAGGACATTTCTAAGTGGCCCCTAACTTTTGAACGGTAGTGTGTACAGTACCGGCCAAAACTTTGGAGCCCTTGACTTTTTCCACATTGTGTTATGTTACGTCCTTATTCTAAAATGGATTAAATAAATCAAAAATCCTCAAACAAAAATGTATGACTTTTTTTAACGTAAGAATTCCACCCCTTTGCTATGATATTTGAAATTGAGCTCAGGTCCAGCCTGTTTCCATTGATCATCCTTAAGCTGTTTCTACAACTTGGAGTCCCCCTGTGGTAACTTCAAATGATTGGACATGATTTGGAAAGACACACACCTGTCTATATAAGGTCCCATAGTTGACAGTGCATGTCAGAACAAAAACCAAGCCATGAGGAGGAAGGAATTTTCCATAGTGAGCCGAGACAGGATAGTGTCGAGGCACAGATCTGGGGAAGGGTACCAAAACATTTCTGAGGCATTGAAGGTCCCCAAGAATAAAGTGGCCTACATAATTCCGCCCTAGAGCTGGCCGCCCAGCCAAATTGAGCAATCGGGGGAGAAGGGCCTTGGTCAGGGAGGTGACCAAGAACATAATGGTCACTCTGACAGAGCTCGAGAGTTCATCTGTGGAGATGGGAGAACCTTCCAGAAGGACAACCATCTCTGCAGCACTCCACCAATCAGGCCTTTATGTTAGAGTGGCCAGACAGAAGCCACTCATCGGTTAAAGGCACATGACAGCCCGCTTGAAGTTTGCCAAAAAGCACCTATAGACTCTTAGACCATGAGAAATAGGATTTTTTGGTCTGATGAAGCCAATATTGAAATCTATGGCCTGAATGCCAAGCGGCACGTCTGGAGGAAACCTGGCACCATCCCTACTGTGAAGCATGGTGGTGGCAGCAGCATGCTGTGGGGATGTTTTTCAGCGGCAGGGACTGGGAGACTAGTCAGGATCAAGGTAAAGATGAACGGAGAAAAGTAGAGAGATCCTTGATGAAAACCTGTTAAGACGCTCAGGACCTATGACTGCAGCGAATGTTCACCTTCCGACAGGACAACGCAGGAGTGGCATCGGGGCAAGTGTGTCCTTGAGTGGCCCAGCCAGAGCCCGGACTTGAACCCGATCGAACATCTCTGGAGAGACCTGAAAATAGCTGTGCCGCAACCTGACAGAGATTGAGAGGATCTGCAGAGCAGAATGGGAGAAACTCCCCAAATACAGGTGTGCCAAGCTTGTAGCATCATACCCAAGAAGACTCGATGCTGTAATCCCTGCCAAAGGTGCTTCAACAAAGTACTGAGTAAAGGGTCTGAATACTTATGTAAATGTGATATTTCACTTTCTTTTTTCTTATCTAAAAACCTGTTTTTGCTTTGTCATTATGGGGTATTGTGTGTAGATGGATGAATAAGACTGTAACGTAACAATATGTGGAAAAAGTCAAGGGGTCTGAATACTTTCCAAAGGCACTATCAGTGGGTCAGGAGCTATAGCTATCAGTGGGTAAGTAGTTATGGGATACTTATGTTATATTGGATATTGCATTCAAAATGACATCCCGATAGCCTTTTTAGTTTTGGACTCAACCAGAACATACTGTATCTCCATGAACTGCAGTGCTATGTTGGCATCGTTCAACATTTGGAGTTAACTTGGGAATAGAATGTGGGCTCTCTTTCGATTGCTTAAAGGTGATAGGAAAAGGGTTTCCTGATAAAAAATAAAATAAGTAGTCTTCTCCTTGTCTCCCGCCCTTCATCTATTGATTAGGAAGTACTACTGATTAGGAAGTACTTGACAGGTGAAAGAAAGTAATGTGATGGAAGCTGGATTTAAGGCCAGACCACCACCCCTGCATTCAGTTGTCCAACTGACTAGGTATCCCCCCTTTCATCATTAGCCTAGCTTTCACCTGGTCAGTTCTTTCAGATCAGTGCCATGAAGGATGGATTTGAAAAACAATTGAGACGCGTGTAGATAAAGCAGGAGACTTAAGATTTAAGTTTATGTGTGTGTGTTATGACAATGTCACACACAGGCACAAACGTCACTGGCACAATGTGACTGTGTGTGTGAGAATGAGAGAGACTCACGTGCATGTGCGAGGCTGAGGGCCCACAGTCGTAGATAGGAAGCTGTGTTGGAGATGCAGCCCAGACAGTACTCTATAGTGTGGATGGCCTGGTGCATGAACACATCCGCTGTATCAAACTCCTGCAGGGGAGGAGCGAAAGGGTTAAAACCAGAATCCCAAATCAACACTTAGCCCTGGTCCATATTCACGAGACACCAAACAAAAAAAACTGACCGAAACCTGGAGGGACTACCTTGTCTAATAAGAAACACCCATTTTCGTTTTCAGTTGAAAAAACTTTTGGTACGGTTTACATTAATTAACAAGACCCAGTTTCCTCAAATGAACCCTCCTACTTTCTACCTCTCCCTCTCCCTCACCTCCTCCTCTCTGGTTCCTCCTTCCTCCAGGTCTCCTTGTAACGCGTTGATGGAGCTGGTGTCTGTCACAAGGGGGCGCTCTTCTCCCTGTCGCACACACACACACGACATGTGGCATCTATTACTTACAATCAGAGGGTTGAGGTCTAGAACCAATGACTCAGTGGGGTAAACAGAACCAATGACTCAGTGGGGTAAACAGACTTCATGTCTCAATCACACACACTTAACTGTTCGCATTTGTTACAAATGCTGTCGGACTCCTTTGCTTACAAGCAAAAATGTAGTTATCCACTTCCAATCCCGGTCTCTCTCTCTCGTTCTCCCTCCCTCCCTCCCTCCCCCCCTTACCCCTCTTGTGTTGGCTCGTCTCCTGTGGTTGTAGTAGAGATAGAGTGGTTTCCCTAGTAACAGGACAGGCACTGACGCCAGAGCGACCACCACCAGGACCCTCTGGACTATCATCTAGAGGGAGGGAGGGGACAGAAGAGAAACAGACATTCGTTCAAGTTGTCCATTGCTAGAGCTTAATGCAGCTAGGTGGACAGGGCAGGTACGATCACGTGTGTGCGTGCATGTCTGTCTGCAGTCCACACGTGACGTGTGTGCACGTCTCACCTGTCCGTGGTAGAGGGGCGGATTATCCTCATTCTCAGTGAACAGGAACATATCTATGAAGTGTATGAGGATGCTGGGGGCCCGGTTGGAGTCCTGGGGGCAGAACGCCACCCACTTCAACAACACCATGAAGACCAGGTAGCCAAACAGACACTGCATGAACAACAGCTCTGGGATCAGTACCAGGAACACACTGCTCAGCTGGTTCAAGTGACTGGAGGGTGTGAGAGAGACAAAGAACATGACTGTGATCAGATGTGTTACTAAGGTCTCCTTGGAAAAGACAGGGTTCATTATAATACAATGGTTAGAAGATATAGTGCCAAAAGATGTAGACGATATATAAATCACCGTTGATTTGTTGCGGTAATGGTTTTAGGGTTGAAGTGTTTGTGTGGAAGTGGAGACCTACATGTAGTTGAAAAAGGACAGGCAGACTCCGAAAGTCATGTGGACGACCCCGATGATGACGGACATCTTCATCTTGTACGAGTTCAGGAACGTCAGGTGGTTGTTGGCCAGCCGCCAGATCTACAGGTCAAAGGTCAGAAAACAGAGCCCAACAGACATTGTTTTGGAATGTGTCGAATTCAAGTATTCTGCACACAAAAATGCTTCTTTATGTTTAGTTTGTCTTTTCATTTCTTGTTGAAACATATTTGTATGGTTCAAATCAAATCAAATTATATTTGTCACATACACATGGTTAGCAGATGTTAATGCGAGTGTAGCGAAATGCTTGTGCTTCTAGTTCCGACAATGCAGTAATAACCAATGAGTAATCTAGCTAACAATTCCCAAAACTACTACCTTATACACATAAGTGTAAAGGGATAAAGAATATGTACATAAAGATATATGAATGAGTGATGGTACAGAGCGGCATAGGCAAGATGCAGTAGATGGTATCGAGTACAGTATATACATATGAGATGAGTATGTATGGTCATAGGCCTATGCCTGTTAGTAATCGCCATTGCAGGACTATAAAAGGAAATGGAATTGCGTAATGTTAACGCCATGTTTTCATTTGACTCAGTCCTGAAAAATGTTGATGTGGCATCGCCAGAGCCGACTCTCTCCAAAGCAGCAGTATGAAAGAGCTTGGATACATGTTTCCAGGGGGTTCCCAGAGCCGACTCATTCAGTATGGAATGAAGACGTCGAATGGGAAAATAGGCCAAACCGATATAGATAAAAGAGATGGATGGATGTAGTTTAGAGTTAGTTACCGGGTCGATGCCAAACGGATAGGGTCCCTGGAACACTCCGGTCACGTTCGGGTCCAGAGTAAGATACTGGTTCTCCCTCAGAGTCTCATCACTGACACAGAATGGAGAGGACAATGTTAGTGTGTGTGTGCGTCTGTGTGTGTGTACGCATACATGTGTGTGTGTGTGTGTATCCATTTACGTCCAGTTGTAGTGCTCGAACATAGGTTGTAGGTGCCATCCCGACGGGAAGGGGCTGAGGCCTTTACTGAAACACTCGTTGTAGACGGCTCCGGTGTAGATAGAGAATAGACCCATCAACAAGATCAGATACCGACCACCAAACATCATCTGCCTGCCAGGTAGGACACACACACCTCAACCCTGCTGCCTGTCTGGTACACACACACACACACACCTGAACATTGCAAGATGAATTAACCTTCCCCACCTCCTCTCCTCTCTCAGGTCTGAAGGAGTTGATGATAGCAGGTTGCTCCTGGTCATCCATGTCGGCCCTGTCCACCCCCAGCCTGCCGTGCCTCCGTACCCTGGACCTGCGCTGGGCAGAGGGGGTTAAAGACACCCAGATCAGGGACCTGGTCACACCACCAGGTCACTAGTCAATACTAACTGACTGAGGTGTTAGGAGTTACATCTCTCTCTCTCTCTCCTTTTCCGGCAGGCTGTTATAACTGCAGCAGGCCACCGGTTTGTGGGCGCGCATGTGTTTTTGACTGAAGTGGTTTCTTTTGGGGAATTATCTAGCTGCCTCACCTCCCCTATGATAAATGAATCTAGTGTTTTAGGCGGTTGGGTTGGCAAGTAAGTATTTGTATTGAAGGATGTACTGTATCTAACCCCTCTCTCCCTGCAGGCTGTGACAGTCGGTCTCGGCTGCGTGGCTGTGTGGTGCTGCGTCTAGCCGGCCTGGACATCAGTGACTCCACCCTGAGGCTGATTCTCCGTCACATGCCCCTGCTAGAGCGGCTGGACCTGGCCCACTGCGGAGACCTCACGGACCAGTCCGTCTGCCTGCTCACCGCCGCCGGCACACACACGCGTAACACACTCACGGAGATCAACCTCTCTGGTAGGCGCATGCATACACACACACGCATCCCATGAAAAACATAGAGATTAACCTTGGAGGTACACACACGTACACACACTCATTTCCCTCGTACAGGTTGTATGCCTCTACCTGTGTCACAGCCCTCCTCCTCCCCCAGGCTGTAACAAGCTGACGGACGGCTGTCTGGCGTACCTGAAGAGGGCGTCTGGCCTGGCGCTGCTGGACCTGCGGGGCTGCAAAGGTGTGACGCGGCGGGGCTGTGAGGGCTTCATCTCGGACCTCTCTCACTGCGTCCTGTTCTGTATGACGGAGGAGAAACTCATCCAGAGGATATCATAAAACTACCCCCCCCCCCCCCTCTCTCGTTCGTACCCCTACGCAAGGGGCACAGAGACCCCACACCAGCCAGGCAGGGGGGAGAGAGTGGGAGCAGCAAACACCCCTCCCCCGATACGGAGAACAAGCGCTCCAGAAAAGGGGGGGCAAGAAAAGGGTGAAAAGACATTCACACTCCTCACTTAGGGTGATAGAAGGAAGACATGGGGGTTTGGTGGAGGGAGAGGGTAGACTGTGCTGTTGCAGCATCATGTGTTTATTAGGTGGGTTAGGAGTTATGAATAGCACAGACACTTGTTAGTGTTGTTCACTCTACATGGCTGAAAATGGGAACCCGATGGATTGAATGTGCGTGTTTGTACGACGTGGTCCCACAAAGCGGTAGAGTGAATCAGGGTATAGATTTCAGAGGGGGTTGAGAGGGAAGGGGACTGGAGAAGATTCCGGACATGACTGGTGTCCCACTAGGTCTAGACTCTATGCTGAACTTTCCATGGACTCCTTGGGAAACCGAGCCGTCGAACGGGTGCCAAACCTGTCCTAGAAACCCCCCCGCCCCGCTGTCCCTCCTTCTTTTCGCACCATCCTCACCCCTCTCCGTTTGATACGCTCACAGCCGTGAGTTTTGTTGAATGAAAACCGTACTGTATCGCTCATTAGGGTGCATCCCAAATGGAGCCCTAGTTCAAAAGTAGTACACTATATAGGGAACAGGGTGCTATTTGGGACGAATACATAGTCTCTCTTCAGTTTTACTTGACTCCCTTTTCTCACTACCAGCCACTACAGGTCTTAATGTTATAGTCTTCGAATTCCCTCATTTGACAGAATATTTTCCTCCTCCTGTCGTATTCATCTCTTTCCTTTCTGTCAGTCCTTTTCAGAGGTGTAACGTTTTGTTCATCCCTTCCCTCTATCACCCATAATGTTATTGTTGAACCGGAGGGCTCATGGGATGTGTCCCAAATGTCACCCTAGTCCCAGTATAGTGCACTACTTTGGAAAAAGTAGTGCACTATATAGAGAATAGGATACCATTTGGGACGCGGCCTTGATCTTGGTGAATTGTGTCGGTTGCCCTACTGCAGTTGCTCAATGGGCCTGGAACATGCCTGTAGCATTGCAATCAATGATATAAATATTTTCTGAAATGTTTTGCAGAAATACTTTTTTGTTTGTTGTTCATTTGTGGTTTTTACAAGAAAAGAAATAAAACAAATCTTCAATGAGTAGTGTGCGCGCACGTCTTGATTTTTAAATTAAATGGAGGTCAGTAGCCATATACAGTACCATTTAAAAAAAGTTTGGACACCTACTCATTCAAGGGTTTTTCACTATTATTCTACAATGTAAAAAATAGAGAAGACATCAACTATGAAATAACACATGGAATCATGTAGTAACCAAAAAAGTGTTCAACAGATTTTAGATTCAACGTAGCCACCCTTTCCCTTGATGACAGCTTTTCCAACAGTCTTGAAGGAGTTCCCACATATGCTGAGCACTTGTTGGCTGCTTTTCCTTCACTCTGCGGTCCAACTCATCCCAAATCATCTCAACCCAAATCATTACAATTGGGTTGAGGTCAGGTGATTGTGGAAGCCAAGTCATCTGATGCAACACTCCATCACTCTCAAATAGCCCTTACTCAGTCTGGAGGTGTGTTGGGTCATTGTCCTGTTGAAAAACAAATGATAGTCCCACTAAGCGCAAACCAGATGTGATGGCGTTATTGCTGCAGAATGCTGTGGTAGCCATGCTGGTTAAGTGTGCCTTTAAAAAAAAATCTAAATAAATCGGTGTCACCAGCAAAGCACCATCACACCACCTCCATGCTTCACAGTGGGAACCACACATGCGGAGATCATCCGTTCACCTACTCTGTGTCTCACAAAGACACATTGGAACCACAAATCTCAAATTTAGACTCAGACCTAAGGACAGATTTCCTCCGCTCTATTGTCCATCGTGTTTCTTGGCCCAAGCAAGTCTTCTTATTGGTGTCTTTTTAGTAGCGGTATCTTTGCAGCAATTTGACCATGAAGGCCTGATCCACAGTCTCCTCTGAACAGTTGATTTTGATGTGTCTGTTACTTGAACTCTGAAGCACTTAATGAACTTATCCTCTGCAGCAGAGGTAACTCTGGGTCTTCCTTTCCTGTGGCGTTCCTCATGAGAGCCAGTTTCATCATAGCGCTTTATGGTTTTTGCGACTGCACTTGAAGAAACATTCAAAGTTCTTAATGTTCCGTATTGACTGACCTTTCATGTCTTAAAGTAATGGACTGTCGTTTCTCTTTGCTTATTTGAGCTGTTGCCATAATATACCACCCCTACATTGTCACAACACAACTGATTGGCTCAAATGCATTAACAAGGCACACACGTTAATTGAAATACATTCCAGGGGTCTACCTCATGAAGCTGGTTGAGATTATGCCAAGAGTGCAAAAGGTGGCTACTTTGAAGAATCTCCAATATAAAATTGATTTAACACTTTTTGGTTACTACATGATTTCATAGTTTTGATGTCTTTACTATTTTCTACATTGTAGAATAATGAAGAAACCCTTGAATAAGTAAGTATCTAAACTATCATTTATGTTGGCTGCAGTGTTCATACTCAACATTGTAGTGGATTTTCAGTAAAGTAGAGACAAGCTTTTAGGGATTATAAAACAATCCTTTAATGGCATTCATTTATAAGTTGTAATAACATAGAAAGCTCCCATGCACAAAATGGTGCCCCAGTTGTCCCTGGGAAACGTAGTGCACTCCTACAGTAGCCATCTTTGTTGTAGGCTCATCATTAAAGAGAAGATGCAAGTCAAACCGCTAACTATATTCACAAGTTCCTCTCCTTTTTTAAGAAGGATACCATCTGCAAGATGAAAATTCAAGTCAAAAATTGTTAGTATCAAACATTCGCTTATTAGGCTATGGATGTCTCTGAAATGGAACCCTAAAACCTATATAGTGCACGACCTTTGACCAGGGTTCATAGGGCTCTTGTCAAAAGTTGTGCACTATATAAGGAATAGGTTGCCATCCCAAACACCCTACATCTGTCAGTATTTCATATGTAACATAACGTCCTGTGTTGAGAGCGGTATATAGAACAATGCAAGCTTATTATTGGGCTATATCTGTGTAGGTACTGCAATTCCTCTGTAACAATGTCCTGTGTTGAAAGCCTATACAGGGTTCAGGATGGAGGAGAAGGAGAAAGGGTTGAGCTTGTATCCCGTTCCACTGTAGAACTTATTCTGGAACTCCACCCTGGGAAGAGGAAAAATAGGAATATTAGGAATGGAGAATGGTGTGGCTTGAAGGACGTCACGCTGCTTATTCAGCGACGACCACTTCCTCCTGACATGGCTCGAGCTGAGGCTCGAACCAAGCATCTCTGCTTTGCTAGCACACGTGACTGCCCTCCCGAAGCGCCACCGAAACGCTCACAATTCTGCGACACTTCAGGCTGAGAAGTTTCACATGTCCCCATGTGTGCTGTGCTGTGCGTGGGATACAAATCAACTGGTTGTGTTTGTGGGCGTGAGAGATGGAAAACATTGAGGGGCAACAGTTTGGTATGTGAATGACAAAGTGAGGGGCAACAGAGTGTGTGTGTGACCCACCAGTGCAATCTGAGCGCGTGCAGGAACGCGGACAGCCCCTCCATGACGAGCAGGATGGAGACGGTGAGTGTGGCGAAGAAGGAAAAGATGACGGCTAGAACTACAGATCCCACGTAGCCCTGCCACGACAGGCTGATACGCATCACCATCACCCATAGCACCTCTGACAGCTCTGCAACACACACAACTGGTATTATGCTGTACTCAAAACTACTGGGAACTCTGACTTGAGTGAGTTCAAGACAACTGGTAACTCTGAAAAAAACTAGCTCCGACTGGGAAAAATCATTTTGAACGGTCATCCAACTCGGAAACTGTCATCTTTCTAGAGCGCCGACCTAAAGCTCACTGACGTCATCATTTTGACCTTGTTTTTTTTAAAGAGTTCCCAGTTGTCTTGAAAGCACCATAAGTAGGCTGTCACTTTTCCATTTAGCAAAGAGCATACAAATATGTGGCTCTTTTTTTTTATATAATCACCAGGTCACACAAATGTATAAATAATAATGTATGTAGAAGAGCTGCTTAAAATGTACACTACTGTCAAAGGTTTGGGGTCACTTAGAAATGTCTTTGTTTTTGAAAGAAAAGCAGTCTAGACATTGACAACTGTGAAGAGGCAACTCCGGGATGCTGGACTTCTAGGCAGAGTTGCCAATAAAAAGAAAAGATTAAGATGGGCAAAAGAACACACTCTGGACAGAGGAATCGCCTCTTCACTGTTGACGTTGACACTGGTGTTTTGCGGGTATTATTTAATGAAGCTGCCAGTTGACTTGTGAGGCATCTGTTTCTCAAACTAGACACGAAAGTACTTGTCCTCTTGCTTAGTTGTGCACCGGGGCCTCCCACTCCTCTTTCTATTCTGGTTAGAGCCTGTTTGCGCTGTTCTGTGAAGGGAGTCGTACGAGATCTTCAGTTTCTTGGTAATTTATTGCATGGAATAGCCTTCAATTGTCAGAAGAAAGTTATTTGTTTCTGGCCATTTTGAGCCTGTAATCGAACCCACAAATGCTGATGCTCCAGATACTCAACTAGTCTAAAGAAGGCCAGTTGTATTGCTTCTTTAATCAGGACAACCGTTTTCAGCTGTACTAACATAATTGCAAAAGGGTTTTCTAATGATCAATTAGCCTTTTAAAATGATAAACTTGGATTAGCCAACACAACGTGCCATTGGAACACAGGAGTGATGGTTGCTGATAATGGGCCTCTGTACATATTCCATTTTAAAAAATCTGCCGTTTCCAGCTACAATATTCATTTACACCATTAACAATGTCTACACTGTATTTCTGATCGTTTTGATGTTATTTTATCGGACAATACATTTGCTCTTCTTTCAAAAACAAGGACATTTCTAAGTGGCCCCTAACTTTTGAACGGTAGTGTGTACAGTACCGGCCAAAACTTTGGAGCCCTTGACTTTTTCCACATTGTGTTACGTTACGTCCTTATTCTAAAATGGATTAAATAAATCAAAAATCCTCAAACAAAAATGTATGACTTTTTTTAACGTAAGAATTCCACCCCTTTGCTATGATATTTGAAATTGAGCTCAGGTCCAGCCTGTTTCCATTGATCATCCTTAAGCTGTTTCTACAACTTGGAGTCCCCCTGTGGTAACTTCAAATGATTGGACATGATTTGGAAAGACACACACCTGTCTATATAAGGTCCCATAGTTGACAGTGCATGTCAGAACAAAAACCAAGCCATGAGGAGGAAGGAATTTTCCATAGTGAGCCGAGACAGGATAGTGTCGAGGCACAGATCTGGGGAAGGGTACCAAAACATTTCTGAGGCATTGAAGGTCCCCAAGAATAAAGTGGCCTACATAATTCCGCCCTAGAGCTGGCCGCCCAGCCAAATTGAGCAATCGGGGGAGAAGGGCCTTGGTCAGGGAGGTGACCAAGAACATAATGGTCACTCTGACAGAGCTCGAGAGTTCATCTGTGGAGATGGGAGAACCTTCCAGAAGGACAACCATCTCTGCAGCACTCCACCAATCAGGCCTTTATGTTAGAGTGGCCAGACAGAAGCCACTCATCGGTTAAAGGCACATGACAGCCCGCTTGAAGTTTGCCAAAAAGCACCTATACACTCTTAGACCATGAGAAATAAGATTCTTTGGTCTGATGAAGCCAATATTGAACTCTATGGCCTGAATGCCAAGCGGCACGTCTGGAGGAAACCTGGCACCATCCCTACTGTGAAGCATGGTGGTGGCAGCAGCATGCTGTGGGGATGTTTTTCAGCGGCAGGGACTGGGAGACTAGTCAGGATCAAGGTAAAGATGAATGGAGAAAAGTAGAGAGATCCTTGATGAAAACCTGTTAAGACGCTCAGGACCTATGACTGCAGCGAATGTTCACCTTCCGACAGGACAACGCAGGAGTGGCTTCGGGGCAAGTGTGTCCTTGAGTGGCCCAGCCAGAGCCCGGACTTGAACCCGATCGAACATCTCTGGAGAGACCTGAAAATAGCTGTGCCGCAACCTGACAGAGATTGAGAGGATCTGCAGAGCAGAATGGGAGAAACTCCCCAAATACAGGTGTGCCAAGCTTGTAGCATCATACCCAAGAAGACTCGATGCTGTAATCCCTGCCAAAGGTGCTTCAACAAAGTACTGAGTAAAGGGTCTGAATACTTATGTAAATGTGATATTTCACTTTCTTTTTTCTTATCTAAAAACCTGTTTTTGCTTTGTCATTATGGGGTATTGTGTGTAGATGGATGAATAAGACTGTAACGTAACAATATGTGGAAAAAGTCAAGGGGTCTGAATACTTTCCAAAGGCACTATCAGTGGGTCAGGAGCTATAGCTATCAGTGGGTAAGTAGTTATGGGATACTTATGTTATATTGGATATTGCATTCAAAATGACATCCCGATAGCCTTTTTAGTTTTGGACTCAACCAGAACATACTGTA
Source organism: Oncorhynchus kisutch (assembly GCF_002021735.2). Classification (NCBI taxonomy): domain Eukaryota; kingdom Metazoa; phylum Chordata; class Actinopteri; order Salmoniformes; family Salmonidae; genus Oncorhynchus; species Oncorhynchus kisutch. The sequence continues at coordinate 8,319,958 of NC_034180.2, read as the reverse complement.
TCTCCATGAACTGCAGTGCTATGTTGGCATCGTTCAACATTTGGAGTTAACTTGGGAATAGAATGTGGGCTCTCTTTCGATTGCTTAAAGGTGATAGGAAAAGGGTTTCCTGATAAAAAATAAAATAAGTAGTCTTCTCCTTGTCTCCCGCCCTTCATCTATTGATTAGGAAGTACTACTGATTAGGAAGTACTTGACAGGTGAAAGAAAGTAATGTGATGGAAGCTGGATTTAAGGCCAGACCACCACCCCTGCATTCAGTTGTCCAACTGACTAGGTATCCCCCCTTTCATCATTAGCCTAGCTTTCACCTGGTCAGTTCTTTCAGATCAGTGCCATGAAGGATGGATTTGAAAAACAATTGAGACGCGTGTAGATAAAGCAGGAGACTTAAGATTTAAGTTTATGTGTGTGTGTTATGACAATGTCACACACAGGCACAAACGTCACTGGCACAATGTGACTGTGTGTGTGAGAATGAGAGAGACTCACGTGCATGTGCGAGGCTGAGGGCCCACAGTCGTAGATAGGAAGCTGTGTTGGAGATGCAGCCCAGACAGTACTCTATAGTGTGGATGGCCTGGTGCATGAACACATCCGCTGTATCAAACTCCTGCAGGGGAGGAGCGAAAGGGTTAAAACCAGAATCCCAAATCAACACTTAGCCCTGGTCCATATTCACGAGACACCAAACAAAAAAAACTGACCGAAACCTGGAGGGACTACCTTGTCTAATAAGAAACACCCATTTTCGTTTTCAGTTGAAAAAACTTTTGGTACGGTTTACATTAATTAACAAGACCCAGTTTCCTCAAATGAACCCTCCTACTTTCTACCTCTCCCTCTCCCTCACCTCCTCCTCTCTGGTTCCTCCTTCCTCCAGGTCTCCTTGTAACGCGTTGATGGAGCTGGTGTCTGTCACAAGGGGGCGCTCTTCTCCCTGTCGCACACACACACACGACATGTGGCATCTATTACTTACAATCAGAGGGTTGAGGTCTAGAACCAATGACTCAGTGGGGTAAACAGAACCAATGACTCAGTGGGGTAAACAGACTTCATGTCTCAATCACACACACTTAACTGTTCGCATTTGTTACAAATGCTGTCGGACTCCTTTGCTTACAAGCAAAAATGTAGTTATCCACTTCCAATCCCGGTCTCTCTCTCTCGTTCTCCCTCCCTCCCTCCCTCCCCCCCTTACCCCTCTTGTGTTGGCTCGTCTCCTGTGGTTGTAGTAGAGATAGAGTGGTTTCCCTAGTAACAGGACAGGCACTGACGCCAGAGCGACCACCACCAGGACCCTCTGGACTATCATCTAGAGGGAGGGAGGGGACAGAAGAGAAACAGACATTCGTTCAAGTTGTCCATTGCTAGAGCTTAATGCAGCTAGGTGGACAGGGCAGGTACGATCACGTGTGTGCGTGCATGTCTGTCTGCAGTCCACACGTGACGTGTGTGCACGTCTCACCTGTCCGTGGTAGAGGGGCGGATTATCCTCATTCTCAGTGAACAGGAACATATCTATGAAGTGTATGAGGATGCTGGGGGCCCGGTTGGAGTCCTGGGGGCAGAACGCCACCCACTTCAACAACACCATGAAGACCAGGTAGCCAAACAGACACTGCATGAACAACAGCTCTGGGATCAGTACCAGGAACACACTGCTCAGCTGGTTCAAGTGACTGGAGGGTGTGAGAGAGACAAAGAACATGACTGTGATCAGATGTGTTACTAAGGTCTCCTTGGAAAAGACAGGGTTCATTATAATACAATGGTTAGAAGATATAGTGCCAAAAGATGTAGACGATATATAAATCACCGTTGATTTGTTGCAGTAATGGTTTTAGGGTTGAAGTGTTTGTGTGGAAGTGGAGACCTACATGTAGTTGAAAAAGGACAGGCAGACTCCGAAAGTCATGTGGACGACCCCGATGATGACGGACATCTTCATCTTGTACGAGTTCAGGAACGTCAGGTGGTTGTTGGCCAGCCGCCAGATCTACAGGTCAAAGGTCAGAAAACAGAGCCCAACAGACATTGTTTTGGAATGTGTCGAATTCAAGTATTCTGCACACAAAAATGCTTCTTTATGTTTAGTTTGTCTTTTCATTTCTTGTTGAAACATATTTGTATGGTTCAAATCAAATCAAATTATATTTGTCACATACACATGGTTAGCAGATGTTAATGCGAGTGTAGCGAAATGCTTGTGCTTCTAGTTCCGACAATGCAGTAATAACCAATGAGTAATCTAGCTAACAATTCCCAAAACTACTACCTTATACACATAAGTGTAAAGGGATAAAGAATATGTACATAAAGATATATGAATGAGTGATGGTACAGAGCGGCATAGGCAAGATGCAGTAGATGGTATCGAGTACAGTATATACATATGAGATGAGTATGTATGGTCATAGGCCTATGCCTGTTAGTAATCGCCATTGCAGGACTATAAAAGGAAATGGAATTGCGTAATGTTAACGCCATGTTTTCATTTGACTCAGTCCTGAAAAATGTTGATGTGGCATCGCCAGAGCCGACTCTCTCCAAAGCAGCAGTATGAAAGAGCTTGGATACATGTTTCCAGGGGGTTCCCAGAGCCGACTCATTCAGTATGGAATGAAGACGTCGAACGGGAAAATAGGCCAAACCGATATAGATAAAAGAGATGGGTGGATGTAGTTTAGAGTTAGTTACCGGGTCGATGCCAAACGGATAGGGTCCCTGGAACACTCCGGTCACGTTCGGGTCCAGAGTAAGATACTGGTTCTCCCTCAGAGTCTCATCACTGACACAGAATGGAGAGGACAATGTTAGTGTGTGTGTGCGTCTGTGTGTGTGTACGCATACATGTGTGTGTGTGTGTGTATCCATTTACGTCCAGTTGTAGTGCTCGAACATAGGTTGTAGGTGCCATCCCGACGGGAAGGGGCTGAGGCCTTTACTGAAACACTCGTTGTAGACGGCTCCGGTGTAGATAGAGAATAGACCCATCAACAAGATCAGATACCGACCACCAAACATCATCTGCCAGATCTGTGAGAGAGAGAGAGAGTAAGAGAGAGAGTGAGAGAGTTGCTCTTCAGTTGGATGAGGTCAAGACGGGTACAGTGTGTGGCTGGGCCAGTTGAAACACTTTCATTTCCAGTACTGATTTTACATGAAGACAAACTAGAGACAGGAAACTGGGATGATTGTGTGTTTGGGAAGAGGCTCTAGCTTCAGCTCCAGTCCTCTGGCGCCTGATGGGTGACACACCCTGGAGTCGCCCACCCCTGCATTAGAGGGCTCTCCCCTCCTCCTGTTTACCTTGTTGCTCCCGAGTGGAGCAGCAGTCTAAGGCACTGCATCTCAGTGCTAGAGGCGTCACTACAGACACCTTGGTTCGAATCCAGGCTGTATCACAACCTGGCCGTGATTGGGAGTCCCATAGGGCAGCGCACAATTGGCCCAGCGTCGTCCGGGTTTGGCCGTCATTGTAAATAAGAATTTGTTCTTAACTGACTTGCCTAGTTAAATAAAGGCTACATTTTTTATTTTTTTTAAATAAAATAGTCCTGAGTTTCGGGTCTTTCTCCTGTAGTACCATCTACAAGGAGAGTGGTAAGCTGTGTGTACCTCGTTGTCGTTGGTCCTGAGATTGAGGTCTCTCTCCTGCAGCACCATCCAGAGGGCGGCCATGGTCATTAGGAGGCCGTGACCCACGTCCCCAAACATCACCGCAAACAGGAAGGGGAAGGTGATGATGGTGTACACCGCTACAGACGGAGCCCCAGGAGGGACAAACACACAAAACATACACAGAGAGCGAGAATTAGGGTTGACAGAGTTGGTGGATGACTGTTGAGTTTTCGTGTGTGTGTGTGTGTGTGTGTATATATATATATATATATATACCTGGGTTGACCTCTCTGTATCTGGCAACACCGTATGCGTCTACAATGCTCTGGAAGCCGGCTGTGAAGGAGTTGGTGTGGAAGAGGGTGGGAGGAGGAGTGCTGGGGTCCGGGAGGCGGTTATAGAATGAGTCCACACCACTACCGTTCTTCCTCTGTGGGAGAGAGAGAGATATTCCTGTTAAAGTAATCATAACACCAAAATCTGATGTTTCTACCTGACCAAAAGTCTCATTTCTTTCACCTTGATCATCCCTGTCTATTCTTTCACCTTGATCATCCCTGTCCTCCCTATTCCTCCCATCTCAGAGCAACTTTGATGGGGGTTGGGGCCACACAAAATCTTAACTGGTCATGAGGGGCTGCAGTAAACTTGCGGGTCTGCGTACCCACATCCATACACACACATGTAGTCGACTGATTTGTGCAATCAATCCATCTGTGCAGTTAAACTACACTGAACAAAAAATATAAAAGCAACATGCAACATTTTCAAAGATATTTTTCAAATTATTATATTATTTATTTATTGGTATTTTACCCTCTTTTTTCCTCCCCAATTTCGATCTTCTCTCATCTCTGCAACTCCCCAGTGGGTTTGGGATGCGGAGGTCGAGTCATGCATCCTCTGAAACATGACCAGTCAACACCCGCCCGCCCGCTCTTAACACCCGCCCGCTCAACCCGGAAGCCAGCCGCAACAATGTGTTGGAGGAAACACTGTTCACCTGACGACCGAGGTCAGCCTGCAGGCGCCTGGCCCGTCACAAAGAGTAACTAGAGCGCAATTAGCCAAGTAAAGCCCCCCCCACCAAAACCCTTCTCTAACCCGGACGACGCTGGGTCAATTGTGCGCCGCCCTATGGGACTGCCGATCACGGCCGGTTGTGATACAGCCCTGGAACGAACCAGGGTCTGTAGTGACGCCTCTAGCACTGAGATGCAGTGCCTTAGACTGCTGTGTCACTCGGGAGCCCAATTTCTACGATTTTACTAAGTTACAGGTCACAGAAGGAAATCAGTCAATTAAAATAATTAAATTAGACCCTAATCTATGGATTAGCTATTGATTGTGACATGTGTAATGTTGTCCCACTCCTCTTCAATGGCTGTGCGAAGTTGCTGGATATCGGCAGGAACTGGAACATGCTGCTGTACACGTCAATCCAGAGCATCCCAAACATGCACAATGGGTGACATGTCTGGTGAGTATGCAGGCCATGGACAAAATGGACATTTGCAGCTTCCAGGAATTGTATATACAGTTGAAGTCGGACGTTTACATAAACTTAGGTTGGAGTCATTAAAACTCGTTTTTCAACCACTCCAAAAATTTAATGTTAGCAAACTATAGTTTTGGCAAGTCGATTAGGACATCTACTTTGTGTATGACACAAGTCATTTGTCCAACAATTGGTTACAGACAGATTATTTCACTTATAATTCACCGTATCACAATTCCAGTGGGTCAGAAGTTAACATACACTTGTATTGTCCCCAGCACAAGATGCACCTGTGTAGTGATTATGCTGTTTAATCAGTTTCTTGATATGTCACACCTATCAGGTGGATGGATTATCTTGGCAAGTAGAAATGCTCACTAACAGGGATGTAAACAAACATTTTTGAGAAATAAGCTTTTTGTGTGTATGGAATCTTTCTGGGATGTTTATTTCAGCTCATTAAACTGGGGACCGACACTTTGCATGTTGCGCTGATATTTTTGTTCAGTATACTTAATTCTCTTAACTAAATGCATTATAACAGTAGCCAAGCCAGGCCTGGCCCTAGCCTTTTGGGGGCCCTAAGCGATATTTGGTTTTGACGGTGGAGAGAAAATGTAGATGTCATTTTAAAGTTCTAAACATTTTGCAATTTTGTCATGGGGCGGAGAGAAAATGTTACAATTTTATAACTCATTTCATGCAATTCTACCCATTCTGCCATGAGGCAGAGGACAACATTTTTGTTTTACAGCAAATTTTTTATTTCAAAGCAATTTTCCTGCAATTCGGCACATTTTTACATTACTTAATATGATATCAATGAGGGCCCCCTGGAAGTCAAGGCCTCTGGGCATGTGCCCGGTCAGTACTCATCCATGATTAATTACTACACGTTTTGATCGCTGGCTAGACTAACTTACCAATCTAAAAATGATGAGCTGACATGGATAATTGAGTGACTGTCAGTGACTGACATAACAAGAGGAAAAACTGCTGATTCACAACCGAATGTAGAAATTGCACCTTGTATATTCTACTATTCTAACTCGTAAGTTGAGACCTCGACTGAGTTCTTAAAAGAAATACAAAAAGAAATGTTTTTGGAAATTGATCCGAGGGCTTACAAAAGCTAAAAAAAGAGAGAAAGAAAGAGAGAGAGAGAAAGCCGCCATTTCCTCTCTCACCGTTCCCTCTATCAGGGCGCTCTGCAGCAGTAGCAGTTTCCTGACGGGACACCAGGCCTCGGCGATCAGACACTTGTCAGTGACGGAGGGGCTGCAGAGGTTGAGCACGGCCTGGACGGCCTTACACTTCTGGACCCGCACCTTCCACTGGGGCAGCACGGCCATCGAGCGACACAGCAGCTGCTGCAGGTAGTGTTCCGTCTGGGAGAGGACCTGAGGGAAACCATGGAGGGAAGGAAGGGGTTTAATAAACACAGAATAGATAAGAATCCATACAAATAGAATGAGAACCATTCTAATGATATGGATAGAACACCTTCCACTGGGGCAGAACCTCCTGTCTGGGAGACCTGAAATAAATCATGGCGAAGAGGAAGGGGTTAACAAACCAGGGTGCTGCCATATGAGTATTTTTTAAATTGAACCTTTATTTAACTAGGCAAGTCAGTTAAGAAGAAATTCTTATTTACAATGGCAGCCTACCCCGGCCCCGCCCTATGGTACTCCCAAACACGGCCGGTTGTGATACAGCCTGGAATCGAACCAGGTTCTGTAGTGACACCTCGAGCACTGAGATGCAGTGCCTTAGACCGCTGCGCCACTCGCGAGCCCAGGGTAGAACAGGAGTAGCCTGATATCTACCCAACATCGATGACGGCTGACGAAGACACAGAAAACTGAGAGAAAACTGTTCCAGCTCAAAATGATCTGCTGGTCTCTGCCCATCTCTCTCTATCGCTCAATCTCGCTCTCTTTTCTTACCGTTTTGATGTCTACTATCCTTCCCTGCAGCCCGTGCAGAATCTTCTCTCTCTCCGTCGTGCCCTCTGGGTAGTCAAAGGTGTGGGTGTGGAAACTGAGAGAAGGACAGAAGAAGAAAGAGACGGAGGAAAGAAAGAAAGAGAGAGAGACAGGAAGAGAGAGAGAGAGACAGGAAGAGAGAGAGAGAGACAGGAAGAGAGAGAGAGAGAAGGGGTAAGAAAAAAAGGAGACCAAGAATCATTAGATTAGACAATAAATTAGACAAATTCAACATGTAACTGAAAATTGTTAGAAACTTTGGATCTGCTCTCACTAACCAATCACAGATCTTCTTGACTTTCTGTCCAATTTGCTCGCCCCAGAAAGAGATGAGGAAAACTGTCCACTGGACCATCTCACCCTGTGATTGGTCGTAAAAAAATGAAGTAAGGAAGTGGGATTTAGAAGGGGGGGAAACATAATTTTGTGGAAAGGGAAATACGTCCATTCTTCATAAGGATCCTCCGACATTCTTTCCTTTGCTCGTCCATCTTTATTCCTTATTTCCTGTATTCATCCCTCTCCTGTCCACCCTCTCATTTATTACCGTTTCAGGAAGCTCCAGCCTCTCCTCCATCTCCCTGAAGTCGACGATGATGTAACCGCGGCACGCTCGCCATAGCAGCCGCTCAAACGACGGAACCTTCCACGGGTGGACCACGCCAGCCACAAAACTGGGAAGGAGACGGAAGAAGACACGTGAGGGAAAAATACCCGGTAACACTTTATTTGGATAGTCCGCCTGTCTACTGACTATCAGTAACATTTCGACCAACTATCTACTAACCCTAACCCTGACCCTTATCTTAACCTCGACCCTTATCCTAACCCTTACTCTAACCCTAACTTTAACCCTTTCCCTTATGCTTAACCTAACCCTAACCTTATAAAGCAGTTGCTTATCAACAGATAGTTTATTGATCGTATGACCATCTGTAGAGCATCTACAGATGGGAAATCCGGAATATACAAATAACATTTGACCAAATATCTTTCATCTTTTCTCCTCTTGACACTGGTTGCGTCAAATGGCAACCTATTCACTATATAGTGTACTTATTTTGACCGGGGCCCTTAGGGAATAGAATGCCACTTGGGGACGCAACCACTTTTGCTTATCACATATTCTCTTTTATATATTGCAATGCGAACTCTATTTAGGCTGCTTGTCAAGCCAGTCGGGAAAGTCCATTGGATAGTGTTCTTCCCAAATGGCACCCAGCCCAATTGCCTTTATAGTGCATTACTTTCGACCAGAGCCAGACCACTGCATAGGAAATAGGGTTTTATTTGAGATGCAGCCATTGACAATGAAGTGATTGATATCAGAGGAGGCTGGTGGGAGGAGCTATAGGACAGGCTCCTTTGTAACGGCTGGAATGGAATGGAAGGAACGGAGTCCAACGTGGTTTCCATATGTGTGTTTCCATCGATTCCGTCCCAGTCTTTACAACGAGCCCGTCCTCCTATAGCTCCTCCCATCAGCCTCCACTGATTAAGATATATATATATATATTTTTCCGTCTGTCACCTCAGCCGGATGTCTTGTCTATTGTCCAGTAAGGCAGCAGTCTCCAGAGTAGAGGGAGGATGAGCCTGACAAGAGAGGGACAAGAGTACAAGGCGCTCAACCAATGAGAGAATAAGTACAACCAAAAATCAAGAGAACATTTGGAAGGAATAGGTGCAACTCTCGCTTAAAATTCTAATCTTGATCCTTTATTTATCAAATTCGAGGTAAAATCATGATGTTTTGGCCATCAATGTCCTTTATCAGAATGAAAGCTTCAGCTAAAGAAATCAACGCTTTTCCATACACATCTGCTGTGTTCATGAGTTCCTCGGAAACTTGGCCCATCCCGTTTGAAAATAACTTCAGAGGTTTACTTGAATCGTTTTTTTGACATTGGGACCTCTTAATTCCAAGAGCAACAATGGCTGACCACAGAGCAGCAGAGAGAACACTGGGATCTGTAGTTCATACCTGTGAGGTGATAAGAGGCCATGTTGGGACCTGTTGTTCCTACCTGTGAGACAGTGAGAGTGTGTGTCTGGATCAGAACCCCTCTGTATTGGCTGAGCTGGATCAGCTGGTTCATCAGGCAGTCTCTGTTCCTGGACACCTGGACCAATCAGACAGCAGAACAGTATGAATAGCCCAAACAATGAAAGGAATCAAAAATAACCTGGCGTACAGCTGGATATGGTCCTGTAGAGTCAATTGCAACGTTTCGACTGGAATGTCTAAGGAGGGATATATTTTTTTAGGAAAACAATTCCCCCTCCTTTCTCAGTACCTCTCCCCCTCACTCCTCTCCCATTTTCTCCCCCCTCCTAGCTTCTCTTTCTCCCCTCCTCACCTCTCGTAGCTCCCGGGCCAGCCTCTCGCTCTCCTCCTCGATGGCCATGAGTTCTCTGGGCTGGGGGGCGGCGGGCAAGGGGCTGGGGGTGGGGAGAGGACCCGCCTGCGGGGGGAACAGGGACCGAACGATCTCCTGCTCCAGGTACGCTGGGGAGAGAGGGACGAAGAGAAGGAAAGGTGGGGTGGAGAGATGAATGAACGGAGGGGCGATGAACAGAAGGACAGATGGAGGGATGGAGAAGGGAAAGAAGATGTGCAGAAAAGGAGAGTGGAAGAGGGGCGAGGGAGCAAGTGGACATCAGGTGCAGATTATCAAAGAGGAAGTGAGGATATGTAGAGAAGGCTTGATGAATATCCCATATGGGAATGCTCTCTGATCGTATGGTGTGAAGGTCAGAGGTCAGAGACTCACTGAAGGTCTTCTCCATCTCCTCACAGCGCCGCACCTCGTTCACAAACTTCCTCTGGAACGAGTTGACATTGGGGTTCAACTGGAGTGGAGGGGAGGGGAAGAGAAGAAGGAGAAGGAAGAAGAGGAGGAGGAGTTAGAATACTAGAATGGACGTGAGCCTTCTTATGACGGATTAAAAAGTCAGCCATTTTAGTAAGGGAGTTGGTCAACCATAGTTTGCCAGTGCTGTAATAAGATAATTGTGTAAAACAATGAATGTGAATATTATCTGCACTGTATGTTCGCTAGCTAGCCAGCCATACAGTCTTAGAGGAATAATCCCATTATTTTTTCCAGATTAACTGCCAATATCCCAACACTCCATTCAAACAATGCAGTCAATTCACAGCCACGCACTGGCTGAAATCAGTTGATGATAGGACTTAGACAATTTATGTTACACTACATACCTTACTTTCACTTTACTGCTTAAGTAGAAGCAGGAAATGCATCACCTATGCATTTAATACCATTCATTCCAATTAGACTGGTTTGGATTTCTCACTGACCCCAATGGCTGCTATTTTCACCCCAGTCTGGAACTGAGGATTTGTGGCATAGCCCCTCCGGTAATTTAATAGGATATCTATGGTATTGACGTTAATTATACATTTATAAGCCAAGTAAGCTTATTGTCTAATTAGTCTACTATCAGCGTTTACAATAGATGTTCAATACTAAAATGTCAAAGTTAAGAACTCACGTCTCGGAATTCGACCAGTCCCAGCTCTCCAAGCTCGCTGACGCAGTTGTAGGCTGACCCCGATTGGAGAAAGAGCTGCACGAGACACACCTCCTCGCTCCGAAAGAAAGCGCCCATGGCGGCCTGCAGAAATGAGTGTCAAATAAACAATCAACTATAAATGACCTGTTCAAAACTTCCGATAGACTCATTATTGGAAAAAGACAATAGCCTGAGTTTCAATGTTTGGCCTGACGCTGACCAGCGATGGAGTTCGCAAAGAGCACAAACAGATCTGGGACCAGGCTAAAAAAAAGAAAAGGTGTTTCTTCTCAACTTTACCTGTCAGGTTGGTCAATAAATAAAAGCTAATATAGACCGTCCGGAGAGGAGTGTAAGCATCAAGAGAAAGATGGAGAGTAAGAAGGGATAAGACCAGGCAGGAGGAGTTGTCGTGAGCTACTGAACACAGAAAAGTTCATTTCTCGATATGTGACTCTGGGACAGATGGCCGGACAGTAATTGAGTTAAGATGAGGGGAAGAGAACAGGATACCACCCCATGTGACTGAGAGATGGTAATGAGAGAGAGACTGATGAAATACTACAGTCACTCAAACCTATAATCAAAGTCAGCTGAGGCGTAGCGGGGGCCCTAAAACACACACACACAGATGTAGGTACTGCAAATAAGAGAAGGAAATCAGAGAGCTGTAGTACACTTTAGTATACATGGAAGTACTATCACTACTAATATAAATAGAATGAAGTATTCAGACCTACTTAGAGGAAGACATAGCAAGGAAACATGTACAGGCTGTATTCAACAGTGATGGACTCTCACGAGGACTGTGTGCTCTCGTTCGCCGTGGCCGACGTGAGCGAGTCGTTTTAGCGCGTAAACCCTCGCAAGGCTGCCGGCCCAGGCGGCATCCCAAGCTTCAGAGCATCTCTCCATATCCCACTCTGTTGTTCCTACTTGCTTCAAGATGTCCGCCATTGTTCCTGTAAACCAAGAAAGCGAATGGCAACTGAACTAAATGACTATCGCCCCGTAGTACTCACTTCTGCCATCATTGAGTGCTTTGAGAGGCTAGTCAAGGATCATATCACCTCCACCTTCCCCGACACACCGCTAGACCCACTGCAATTCGCATATCAAATACACGAATGATGCAATCGCCATTGCTCTGCACACTGACCTATCCCACCTGGGCAGGAGAAATACTTATGTAAGAATGCTGTTCATTGACTAAAGCTCAGCCTTCAACGCCATAGTGCCCCTCCAAGCTCATCACCAAGCTGGAGGCCCTGGGTCTGAACCCCTCCCTGTGCAACTGGGTCCTGGACTTCCTGACGGTAGGAAACTACACCACCGTCACGCTGATCCCCAACACGGGGGCCCCACAGGGGAGTACAGCTCTCTCCTGTGCTCCCTGTTCACCCAATGACTGCGTGGCCAACTCAATCTTCAAGTTCGCTGACGACACAACAGTGGTAGGCCTGATTACCAACAACGACGAGACAGGAGGCGAGACAGGAGGCGCGACAGGAGGTGAGACAGGAGGCGAGACAGGAGGTGAGGGCCCTGGCGGAGAGTGGTGCCAGGAAAATTACCTCCCCCTCAACGTCAACAAAACGAAGGAGCTGATCGTGGACTACAGGAGACGGCAGAAAGAGCGCACCCTCATCCACGTTGACGGGCCGCAGTGGAGAGGGTCAAAAGTTTCAAGTTCCTCGGTGTGCACATCACTGACAACCTGAAATGGCCCCTCAGATCCTGAAAAGGTTCTACAGCGTTGAGAGCATCTTGACTGGCTGCATCACCGCTTGGTATGGGAAACTGCTTGGCATCCGACGCCACAGAGGGTGGTGCGGATGGCCCAGGACATCACTGGGGCCAAGCTCCCTACCATCCAGAGGAAGGCCTGTAAAACACCTCGAGCCACCCAAGTTATAGACTGTTCTCTCTGCTACTGCACAGCAAGCGGTACCAGAGCACCAAGTCTGGTACCAAAAGGCTCCTGAAAAGAGTTCAGACTGCTGAACAGTCATCAAATGGCTACCTGGAATTTAATTCACCCTTTCTTTCCCATTAACTATCATTGACTCTACGCACACTCATATACTTATATTGACACTCCAACACAGACATACACACACACACTTTCACATACGGTGCTACTACTCTTTATTAACTATCCTGACTGCCTAGTCACTTTTACCCCCTACCTACATGTAGATATTACCTTAACTACATTGTTCCCCTGCACATTGACTCATACTGTTACTCCTTGTATATAGCCGGGTTTATTGTTTATTTGTGTTACTATTTTTTTGTGCTGATTTTCTTACGTTTTAACTCTGCATTGTTGAGAAAAAGGGTTTGTAAAGTAAGCATTTCACGGTAAAGTCTAAACCTGTTTATTTCGGCTTATGCGACAAAATACAATTTGATTTGAAATGGTCTATTCAGACAGACAGCTTGGTGAAGGCGACCTCAGGAGGCGGAAGAAATTCGGCTTGGCCCCTAAGACCCTCACTAACTTCTACAGATGCACCATTGAGAGCATCCTGTCGGGCTGTATCACCGCCTGGTACGGCAATTGCACCGCTCACAACCCGCAGGGCTCTTCAGAGGGCGGGGCATCCAGCCCAACGCATCACCGGGGACGCACTGCCTGCCCTCCTTCCAGGACAACTACAGCACCCGGTGTCACATGAAGGCCAATTTAGATAATCAAGGACCTCAGCCACCCGAGCCACGGCCTGTTCACCCCGCTACAGTTAAGAAGGCAGAGACAGTACATCAACGCTGAAACTAGAGCTCTGGAATCCTAGAGGCAGTGATGGGCTAGTTTTAGTTTCATCGGATTCAGCATAGCTAGCTAGGATACGATGCGAGGAGGACACAATTACTCACCACGAGGCAATGTCGCTAACTACTCTCTTTTGGAGTCATGCAACACTGTCCCGAATCGTTGCAGTAGGAGACGCTAAACTGGCTAGCGGCCATCAATCAGCAGCATCAAAACGGCTAGCAGTAACCTAGCTGGTAAAGGCAAGCTAGCCGACGCTGGCTCGCATAGCTGTACACATGCCCGTCAAAAATAGAGATGGTTGACCTATTTCATCGAAACGTCTTCACGTCGTAGGGCGGTAACGTTACCTGGACCGAAAAGGAACTTCTGTAACTTACCGTTATCTCGCTAGCTCGCCGGTTAGCAGTCTATTAACTGGGGCATGCCCAGCGTTTCTCCCTCTAGCAGGTGGCGTGGTGCAACGTGCACGATGCAGAGATGTATGTAAACAAAGGGACTACAGTACAGATGACCGTTACGTTAGATAACGACGTTAGATGGCTGAAACTATTTGACCCCCCCCCCCCCGTTATTCTGTGTCACACTGTTACACACAAACTCACGTCACGTCTCCAACCTGTTTAAAATTCTGGCACAGTGTTGTCACACACACCGGGATAATTGCGTTGTATAACAATGTGTGTAATAAACCTTTAATAGACAACACACAATGAGAGCGGATTAGACTGTTTTGACGTTTATTGATTGATGATCCAAAAACAGTCTTCACCTGGCAAAAGCATAATGCATAAAACAGGCATTTCATGAAGAAAGGAGGGACAATACGATAATAAAATAAAGATGAAGGTTTTAAAAAATATATACAAATATTAGAATTTCCTCAAATCATTGGCATCACTTACCAACTAACCGAAATCATTCACATTGTACAATAAACAATGGATAGTCAAAAAAAAAAGGATGAGGAGAATAAAAGGCATGAAATCAAGATGACATTCACAAGCTGTAAAGACCAATACCACATACTGATACTGTAATGATATGAATACAAAATAAAGGTGGCACTGAGCTTCAAATATATATATTATATATTCCTACAACAATAATGTTCACTCTGAAGTCACCTCTGTGTGTGGGGGGGGGGGGGGGGGGGGGTACGATATACACATTGACGAATGGACATGGTCTACAATATGCTTGTATGGCTCTTGGTGTGATTCAGTCAATGCTTGCGACCCAAATGACACCCTATTTCCCTTTGTCGTGTACAACCTTTGACCGGGGCCCATAGAGCTCCTGTCAAAAGTAGTGCAGCCCTATATAGGGAATAGTGTGCCATTTGGGACACGCCCCATGGCTCTTAGTATAGTATGGGTCATATACAGTAGGATTGTTGCATGACGTATTTTGGGTGAATTCCAGTCGCCCGGAATCCAAACTGATGTGCTCTGTTTCACCATTGTTCATGGAGCATATCAGTTAAAAATCCATTCTAACATTCCAGCCTCAGATTATTATCCAATCATGCTGCATTTCACTGCTGCAGGGTCTGTGTGTCCCCCAGATGGCATCCTATTCCCTAGGGTGCCATTTGGGACGCATCCAAAGTCTCTTCCCATGCATACATCATCAGTGTGACCTCAGAGAGGCCAGCCAATCAGAGCCATCCATCACTCTGCCCATATGATCTTTGATCCCTGTTGTTACAGGCTGTAGAACTTGAGGCTCCTGTCCATTCCGGTGGAGGTGAGGAACTGGGCGTGCTCCCCGAACGCCACGCCAGTCACCACCCCAGTGTGTTCTGGGTAAAGAAAAACAAAACAATAACAAGGCAAAAATGTTAGACTTGAACTCAACTCAAAAGCAATAAAGTTGGGGAGGTGCTGATAAACAGAATAGTACATTTCACTGATACACTTTTTAAATATTTCATAAAGTACTGTATATACGCACTTGCTATCATCATCCATCCAGGCACTTTGAAGACCCACCTCTAGACCACTGTTTCTGTCCCAAGCTAACTCAGCACCACTTGCCACTGCATCTCTAGCAGTATAACACACACACACACACACACTGTGCATTCTCTTACCTGTGAAGTTGAGGACCTCGGACCACTGCTTACAGATGTAGACCCTGATGTCAGTGCCACCCACAGCCAGGTACGTCCCACTCTGGTCAAACACCAGGGACTTCACCTGAGGGAGAGGAAAGAGACTCGCATATAATTTACCTACATTGACAGGGTAGTTCAGTACAAGGAGATTACAGTAGTCATACAGGGCAGACCGTTGCTAGCCTGGGTGCCAGTTGGTTTCTGCTCTCTTGCAAACTCCTTATGGAATTGTCATGCCAGTGACAGAAATGAAGAATGCAAGAGCACAGATGTGGGACCAGGCTAGATTGTAGCACGACTAGCTTCTGAATGTCCAGAAAAACAGTCTACAACGACTGTCTCAAATAGCAGCAGATTTCTTAGATAGTACACTAGGCTCTGGTCAAAAGTAGTGTAGGGGATAGGGGTCATTTCAGATGGGCACAAATTCTTTTCTGCTCTTTTTACCTCGTAGTTGTTGTCCAGGGTGATGGTTTTGAAGTTTTTCAGCTTCCTCAGATCCCAGAGCTTCACTGAGCTGTCCTGGGCACCTGGAGACAGGAGAGGTGGTGAGGTGAGCAGGGCCAAAAATGTACCCCGATTTTTTTTACCAGACAAAATATTTTGGTTTGCAATAATTACACCAACAAAACAGAAGAAAAAAAACAGATGAGCGTACTTTAATGTTTCTAAAACAATACAATTTATAACTAGTAAGAAGTAGTGGTATATTGTTTAATATATTTTTTTTGTGACCCTAGTCTCTTAACCAAAATATCAGATGACACATAAATGTTCACCTGCCCCTTTAAGGGGGAGGTTACCGTGGTAACGTGAATCAAATCAAGTTTGTGCCAGTGAGATTGAGTCTGAATAGTAGACTCATTGTTTTCTCTTTCCTAGCAGATGAAACTCAAACATTAAAAAAACAACCCTAGCTTGTGAATAAAACAATGTAAATAGCCAAGAAACACAAGGACAAAGTCTCACTTCGGTAGACTTTCGTTTCAAGTCAATTATACCAACTTTTATGCCAGTGTGCAGCGCTTCTAAAAAATGAATATTTCAACTCAGCTCTTCACTTACACTGTTGCAGCACGAGGTGGGATAGGCTATAGGATTTGTAGTGATTTGACTTGCGATTCATTTTCCAGCTATGAAACAAAATTGGCAAAAATACCTTAAACAGCTGCTGCATAATTTATTTTGCTATAATGTGATCACACTTGACTATTTTTATTCACAAATGTGAGTGAAAAGGAGGTGAGCAGTGGCGACCCGTCATTCAGAGCCCCACCTGTTTAGCTAAAAATATATTGGGCATTAATAGGTGTCACATATCAGTTTGCAAACAATGTAAACATTTTTTATAATAATTGAGTTAATAAAGCCACATACAAACATGGTCTCTTTATTGAGTAAGGCAGCTCCAAAATGCAGGTGTTTCAGTCTAGCTCAGTGCTTTCTCTGGTGGTGGGGCAGCCAGCGGAAAATACGAAGTGTAGGGGTTGGTAATGTTCTCTAGTTGCGCCGTAATTGGCTCAGTGTTCTGTCACTCATGGGGACACTACCTCACTGCAAAATCTACAGGGAGCACTCAAAAATTCAAGCCTCTTGGGTGCTGCCATAGATTTACATTAGAAGTGCCCATCCAAGATGGCTCAAGGTCATTGGCCATAAAATGTTGTCAAATCAAGTGATATCTACCGTAGCTTTGATTGATGTCGACATGATCAGTCCATACTTTCAAAATTTTAGCTAGCAAGCTAGACAAGCTGTCGTCGTCATGAATCAAGTCGACAATCTACTGGCAAATCCTTGTCATATGAAGATAAAGTATAAATAAAACATATCGGTGGCCATTGGACATAAAGATTATACAACAACTTGGAAATCGCAAATTCAACAATGAGTGATTTGGAATGAATCAGTGGTTAACTGCAAGCGTTGCAAAGAAATCACTAGCCTGCTACTCAGTGGAGTGGGTGTGTGGTCCAAGTCTGGGTTTAAGGGTCTCTTGAAAGTATAAACAATCACGTGCCATGAGCCAGAAAAGGTTGAATACATTGGCTATGCTGTCAATACAGCATGACATCTGCCGTGTTCAAAACTGGAAAATCTTAGACTTCAGTGAGTTCAAGACAATTGGGAACTCTGGGAAAAAAAAATTGTTCCGACTGGGAAAATATGTTTTGAAAGGTCCTCCATCTTGGAATTCCAAGTCGGGAACTCAGGACTCTTTCTAGAGCTCCGAACTGAAGATCACTGACGTCATGATTCAACCTTGTTCCCCCCCCCCCCCCCCCCCCCCCGAGTTTCCAGTTGTCTTGAAAGCACCATAAATCCAGAGAATGCTAAACTTTGCCCACAAAAAGGACCACAGCGCCACCTTTCCTGTTCAAGTGAGCTCAGCACAACAAAGACCAAAAATGTATTGTATGCTGCTGCATAAATTATGTAATATGCCAGGGAGATATGTATACTGTAGCCAAGAAAGTTATACTAAGTGTATGTTGTGTAGTAAGCTGTTAGTAGCCCATGTGCCTCACCCTAATAATTTGGTCCCTTTCCCCCGCATAACTTAGCCAACTTTTCTGACTTGTTGGTGCACATGTAGCCTATAGCCTGTTTTAGAGAAATGTAATTGAATATTGTAAGAGCATTCATTGTCTGCTTATATGCCCCCTTTATTTATCCTACGGTTTTGACTTGGTGTACAGGGAGAACACTGTAAGAACGGCCCATCTTCTGAATTCTGTCGCTGTACATTTCAAAAGTGCTGAACAAATAGTTATATTGACTACGTCCGTCCTAGCTCACTCATTAATGTCTTAATAGAAATTACGGATTGCCTCTTATCTGCTCGTCGTTCCCTTATGCCATTTTGTACATCTCAATTGTCAGTAGAAACCACATTTGTTTAAGTCAGTCAGCCATATCAGCTATGTTTTTTTAAAGGCAGTAAATGAGGCTGAATGAACTTATTCACTGCCAGATAAGACTCTGCTGATAGCCAGGTGTAGCAGTGGTAAAGATTCACTCCATGGTGCTTAACAGAAAGCTCCGTTGTTGGGACAGCTTTTTGTAGACCCTAACAGTTTATGGGCACTGTTTGTCACCGTTATAGTGCAATTCATGTATTGTTTAGTGTTGCGTTGTGTAGTGGTGGCTTTGCTGCCTTGCATTCCAAATAATGTGGGGGAGTTTGCCCCACCAAAATGTATATGCTAAAATCGCCCGTGTGTAACACACAGGAACAAAGACAACTTTCCACACAGTCACTCAGACAGAGAGTAACAGAGACTGACACACACACGCTAGTCTTCTCTCTCACGTGTGCACTCACACACATAGAGAGTCCTCTCACACACACACACACAGCAATCTCACCTGTAGCCAGGTAGTATCCGTTCTCAGAGAAGGCGATGGAGGTGACAGGGCCGATGTGGCCGGGGAAGTTGGCCACATTGGTGCGCTCCTTCAGGTCCCAGATCTTGATCTGAGAGTCGGCCGTCCCCGTCCCGAAGATCAGACCGTCAGGGTGGAACTGGGCACAGGTCAGAGCTGGAGGGGCACAAGACAGGATGTGTAAAGAACATGCATTTGCAATGTATCAGTGTGCTTTCAGAGAGTACAGGGTTGGTTAGAAATATTACCACAGTTAGGTACTAGGTCAATCAATTCACAGTGGGAGGGTTGGTTAGAAATATTACCACAGTTAGGTACTAGGTCAGTCAATTCACAGAGGGGAGGGTTGGTTAGAAATATTACCACAGTTAGGTACTAGGTCAGTCAATTCACAGAGGGGAGGGTTGGTTAAATGTTATTGTTTATTTGTCTATTTACATAAGAAAGACAACCTGGCATTTAAGGGGCCTGATATGTTATTTAACTCGACAAGTCAGTTAAGAACAAATTCTGACCCCACATTTAGCAAATGCTACTTTTTGGATACTGACAGACAATGAGAGGAAGCTGGTCCCTAGCAACATGTGGCCACTAAAACATCTTGCCCCTAGCAACATGTGGCCACTAAAACATCTTGCCCCTAGCAACATGTGGCCACTAAAACATCTTGCCCCTAGCAACATGTGGCCACTAAAACATCTTGCCCCTAGCAACATGTGGCCACTAAAACATCTTGCCCCTAGCAACATGTGGCCACTAAAACATCTTGCCCCTAGCAACATGTGGCCAATAAAACATCTTGCCCCTAGCAACATGTGGCCACTAAAACATCTTGCCCCTAGCAACATGTGGCCACTAAAACATCTTGCCCCTAGCAACATGTGGCCACTAAAACATCTTGCCCCTAGCAACATGTGGCCACGAAAACATCTTGCCCCTAGCAACATGTGGCCACTAAAACATCTTGCCCCTAGCAACATGTGGCCACTAAAACATCTTGCCCCTAGCAACATGTGGCCACTAAAACATCTTGCCCCTAGCAACATGTGGCCACTAAAACATCTTGCCCCTAGCAACATGTGGCCACTAAAACATCTTGCCCCTAGCAACATGTGGCCACTAAAACATCTTG
Organism: Oncorhynchus kisutch; assembly: GCF_002021735.2. Taxonomy (NCBI): domain Eukaryota; kingdom Metazoa; phylum Chordata; class Actinopteri; order Salmoniformes; family Salmonidae; genus Oncorhynchus; species Oncorhynchus kisutch. The sequence continues at coordinate 8,299,894 of NC_034180.2, read as the reverse complement.
CCCCTAGCAACATGTGGCCACTAAAACATCTTGCCCCTAGCAACATGTGGCCACTAAAACATCTTGCCCCTAGCAACATGTGGCCACTAAAACATCTTGCCCCTAGCAACATGTGGCCAATAAAACATCTTGCCCCTAGCAACATGTGGCCACTAAAACATCTTGCCCCTAGCAACATGTGGCCACTAAAACATCTTGCCCCTAGCAACATGTGGCCACTAAAACATCTTGCCCCTAGCAACATGTGGCCAATAAAACATCTTGCCCCTAGCAACATGTGACCAATAAAACATCTTGCCCCTAGCAACATGTGGCCAATAAAACATCTTGCCCCTAGCAACATGTGGCCAATAAAACATCTTGCCCCTAGCAACATGTGGCCAATAAAACATCTTGTTGGTCCCAAGCATATCCCAAATTACCCACCGTTTTTTTTGGTCATTTCTCTTGTCTAAAATTGTTCAGTTGGCAGGGGATGGATTGTTAACTTGATTTAGCACCTCTAGTGTCTGCATCTTCTTAGGGAATGCAAAAGGTGGCTGATGTTTTTCTATTTTCTAAGTTCATGTGGTCAATAAAATGTCTGGGAAGAGAGAGAGGGTTCAACGGTGTGGTCCAGCGATTAGAGCTGCCACATTCGCCATGGGTTCGAATCCGGCCCACTGCCCTTTCACTCCCCCTACCGTCCTGTGGTAGACTAGTGTCCTGTCTGGGGGAGTGTACTTATACATCAAGCTGCCTCACACTACAGAAACAGGACAGATGCTCCTGCCCTTATGGGCCGTTCTGGCTTGGACAAGGCTACTTTACTTACTCCCATCTTTCATGTCTTTTCACCACAGTCTTATCTCCTCAATTAAACATAATAATTGGGTGGGAGAGAGATAGAAACACTCACCACATCCTGCAGCCTCATCAGTGACTTTGGTGAGAACACGACCTGTTTGGATGTCAGAGAAGGCCCAGTACTGATGGAGAGAGAGAGAAGGGAAGAGATAGCAATTGGAGAAAGAGGGGGAGACGGCGGATTGTGAGAAAAATCATAATAATAGGTCTCTACATAACAGTAGCATTCTCGACATCCAAATCCACGTGTGTGTTTTTGTGTGTGTACATATGTTACGTGTGTGTCTGTTTTTTTACCTGATCCTCGGAGGAGCTGAGCAGGTAGTCTCCGGTGGCGTGGAGAGAGAGCCCGGTGACGCTCGCCTCGTGAGCCCGCACCACCTGGACACAGTTGCCCCCGGTAACGGACCACACGCGGATAGTGCTGTCTGGAGAGGCCGAGAACACTACCGACTGGAGGGAGAGAGTGAGAGGAGGAGAGTGCGCAGAGAGAGAAAGGGGGGAGAGAGAGAGAGAAATTGTTGAGGTAAGGCATATTAGAGTTAGATAGTAATTCCAGTGCAAGACATTGCTGCTGACTACGTCAACGGAGAGTAAAGGAAAGGAAGTGTGTGTGTCTCACCTGAGAGGGGTGGTAGATGACAGAGGTGACCTTCTTGGTATGTCCTTTCAGGGTTGCGATGATCTGCTCCTCCTTCTTATCAAACACCACCACGTTCTTATCAGCCCCGCCTGTAGAGGGGGACAGAGAGAGAAGTTAGGGGATTGTATCTGGGTCTGGCCAGGGTCTCCATCCCAAACGTCACCCTTCTGGTCAAGAGTAGTGCACTATATAGGACATGTAGAGTAACTGTTGGGACACAGCCATAGTATTTTCTTGAGGAAGGAAGCATTTTGATGGAATTCACACAGAAACAATATGTGTGTGTATATCTACAATGGGCAGTGGACGGTGTGTGTGTGTGTGTGTGTCTCACCAGTGAGCACTTTGTTGGTGTCGGAGGGACACAGGTCCAGAGACAGGATCCCAGGCACACTGGCACTGTGGAGACCCTGACAGACAGACAGACACACAGAGAGAGAGACATAGAAACATCATTTAGGGCTGCGTTCAGTAGGCATGAAACGGAAGAAAAATGATCTGAAACAGGGAGGAACTTTTCTGAACTTGCCCAAGGTTTGAAGAATAAGTGTTCCAACACCAGCCATAGCTAGAGGTCATACAGACACACACACACTCACAGCATGGGTAGCCACTTGTCTGTACTTGCTGAGGTCCTCCGTCCGGACCAGCTCTTCTGGAACTGTCTTTCCTCTCTGTGGGAAGAGGAGAGACGGTAGAGGTGAGGTCCGGACAAAAATGTCTCCCAGCGTGGCTATGTCCCAAATGTCACCCTATGGCCCCTGTTCAAGAGTAGGGTGCCATTTGAGACACAGCCCATAGCTTATACTCAGCTGACAACTGGTTGGACATTAGGTCGGTTCTTCTATGAATAACAACAGGGAAGTTGTTTGAATTGGTACCTTCTTTCTCTCTGTGGTCAGGACAGTGGCCTTGTCTTGCAGCTGTGGAGAGAGGCGGACATCTTAGTATAGGTCACTCTGTGCTGTGTTGACTGATTGGATGGTTGATTGGTTATTTCAAGGTTTTATACACCACGGCCTTATATGGTACTATTTGCAATGAACGCTCATGATGGTCGAGTATGACGGTGTGGTATCATTTCTCTTGTACTGTGGATGTGAATGTGCGTGAGGTCATGTATCATCTCTTACCTTCTGTATGATCTCTGGTATCATTCCCACCTGCTCACTGACCTCCATGGGCTCTCCTGCACCTCCAGCCTGTGAAATGAAATACAGAATGAATAACAAAACTAGAATTGGACATGTCTTATTCGAAACTGTGTGTTTGCGTCAGCTGTCCAAAAAATGATTCTTATTTTAACAAATAGATACTACAACTTTACAGGTCTTAGTTAGACAGAAGACTTCAAGTCAAGAAACTTTTTGAGCTCATGCGTTTATGAGAAGTTAACCATCAAACCAGTTAACTATCAAATGAAACCCATTAACTGGAGGGCTGTGAGCTAATCACTGACCGTGACATGGGGCTGGGAAGCGACTGCCTGAGCAACCACCAATCCTGCCTGTGGCTTCAGAGTGGCCAGAGCTACGGGGAGAGAGAAGGGTAAAACATAGAAAAGGAGAAATGAGAAGTGACGCCCCACGGCCACTAACATCCAAAGCTGTTTCCAGATGAACTTAAAAGAGTGTGTGCAAGTATGCTTGTGTGTGTGTGTGTAAGTGAAAGAGACTGTGTAGGTATGTTAGAATGGACAGTGGCAACAAAAAAAAAAGCATGTGAACCTTATGGAATTACCTGGATTTCTGCATAAATTTGTCATAAAATGTGATCTGATCTTCAACTTAGTGACGACAATAGACAAACACAGTGTGCTTAAACTAATAAACACACAAATTATTGTATTCTTCATGTTTATATTGAATACATCATTTAAACATTCACAGTGTATGTTGGGGAAAGTATGTGAACCCCTAGGCTAATGACTTCTCCCAAAAGCTAATAGGAGTCAGCTAACCTGGAGTCCAATCAATGAGACAAGATTGGAGATGTTGGTTAGAGCTGCTCTACCCTATGAAAAACAAAACATTTAGTTTGCTATTCACAAGAAGCATTGCCAGATGTGAATCATGCCTCGAACAAAAGAGATCTCAGAAGACCTAAGATTAAGAATTGTTGACTTGCATGAAGCTGGAAAGGGATACAAAAGTATCTCTAAAAGCCTTGATGTTCATCAGTCCACAGTAAGACAAATTGTCTATAAATGGAGAAAGTTCAGCACTGTTGCTACTCTCCCTAGGCCTGGCCGTCCTGCAGAAATGACTGCAAGAGCACAGCGCAGAATGCTCAATGAGGTTAAGAAGAATCCTAGTGTCAGCTAAAGACTTACAGAAATCTCTGGAACATGCTAACATCTCTGTTGACGAGTCTACGATAAGTAAAACACCAAACAAGAATGGTTTTCATGGGAGGACAACACGGAAGAAGTCCCTGCTGTCCAAAAAAAACATTGCTGCACGTCTGAAGTTCGCAAAAGAGCATCAAGATGTTCCACAGCGCTACTGGCAAAATATTCTGTGGACAGATGAAACTAAAGTCGAGATGTTTGGAAGGAACACACAACACTATGTGTGGAGAAAAAAAAGGCACAGCACAGCAACATCAAAACCTCATCCCAACTGTAAAGTATGGTGGAGGGAGCATCATGGTTTGGGGCTGCTTTGCTGCCTCAGGGCCTGGACAGCTTGCTATCATCGACAGAAAAATCAATTCCCAAATTTATCAAGACATTTTGCAAGAGAATGTTAGGCTATCTGTCCGCCAATTGAAGCTCAACAGAAGTTGGGTGATGCAACAGGACAACGACCCAAAACACAGAAGTAAATCAACAACCGAATGGCTTCAGAAGAAAATACGCCTTCTGGAGTGGCCCAGTCAGAGTCTTGACCTCAACCCAATTTAAAATGCTGTGGAATGACCTTGAGAGTGGTTCACACCAGACATCCTAAGACTATTGCTAAACTGAAACAGTTCTGTAAAGAGGAATGGTCCAAAATTCCTCCAGACCGGTTGTGCAGGTCTGATCCGCAACAACGGAAAAGGTTTGGTTGAGGCTATTGATTCCAAAGGTGGGTCAACCAGTTATTAAATGCAAGGGTTCACATACTTGTCCCACCCTACGCTTGTGCGTATGTATACGTCTCTCACCCTCTCTGGCGGCAGTGACCTCCTTGGTGAGACGGGCGATGACCCTGCAGGCGGCGTCGTGCTGGTAGAGGGCGTGGCTTAACTCCTGACGTGTCGTCTGTAACTGCTGCCTCAAGGTGAAACTGTGGAGCATCACCGCATCCTGAGAGAGAGAGAGAGATTTAGAAGACTGTGTGGTACGAAGGGGAGTGTCTATGTGTGTGTCACGGTTCAGACACAGCAAAGGGGAGTGTAGGAGAGTATACATGGACTCACCCACTCGTCCTGCAGAGCTTTGAGGATGGCTGGGATACTAGTGGATGAGGGAGCTTTGGGTCTGATGGGGTGAGAGACTGACGCAGGGGGGGGGGGGAAGAGACAAAAATAACTTCATGTGTTGAGATATCTTTTGACGCCTGACTAGTGGGGTTATCATTGTTGTTGGAGCGGCAGAATGCACTCCAGCCTAGAGATTGCTGGGCACCATGCAGGAATAGTTGGAAGTAAAATGATATGGCTAACCCTTACTGTGTCAACTTCAGCTCAGCATCAGATCTGAACACACTCTGCTCCATGTCTCCCTCACCTTTAATGTCTATCAGCTGTTCCTCTGACAGAGGCTGCCCATTCATAGGGTCCGTTCCATTCTCGGCGATGTACTTCTCAATCAGCCGCCGCTCGAACACCTGGTTGGACACCGGCGACACGCAGGGGTGTTCCGGCACCTCATTCGAGACTGGATGGACGGTAGAGCGAGAGGGGTAAATTAGCATGCCCGAAATTACAACATAAATACGGCAAACATTACTAGAGTCAGAAGATGGAAGAACACATTACCGTTTAAGTGTACTCAGCAAATAAATAAACTCAGCAAATAAATAAATAACCCCCTTTTCAGGACCCTGTCTTTCAAAGATAATTAAGGTCACAGTTATGAAAACTTAGGACACTAAAAGATGCCTTTCTACTGACTCTGAAAAACACCAAAAGAAAGATGCCCAGGGTCCCTGCTCATCTGCGTGAACGTGGCTTAGGCATGCTGCAAGGAGGCATGAGGGCTGCAAGGAGGCATGAGGACTGCAGAGGTGACCAGGGCAATAAATTGCAATGTCCGTACTGTGAGACGCCTAAGACAACGCTACAGGGAGACAGGACCGACAGCTGATCATCCTCGCAGTGGCAGACCTCGTGTAACAACACCTGCACAGGATCGGTACATCCAAACATCACACCTGCGGGACAGGTACAGGATGGCAACAACAACTGCCCGAGTTACACCAGGAACGCACAATCCCTCCATCAGTGCTCAGACTGTCCGCAATAGGCTGAGAGAGGCTGGACTAAGGGCTTATAAGCCTGTTGTAAGGCAGGTCCTCACCAGACATCACCGTCAGCAACGTCGCCTATGGGCACAAACCCACTGTCGCTGGACCAGACAGGACTGGCAAAAAGTGCTCTTCACTGACAAGTCGAGGTTTTGTCTCACCAGGGGTGATGGTCGGATTCACGTTTATCATCGAAGGAATGAGCGTTACACCGAGGCCTGTACTCTGGAGCGGGATCGAGGGGGAGGCTCCATCATGGTCTGAGGCGGTGTGTCACAGCATCATCGGACTGAGCTTGTCGTCATTGCAGGCAATGTCAACGCTGTGCGTTACAGGGAAGACATCCTCCTCCCTCATGTGGTACACCTCCTGCAGGCTCATCCTGACATGACCCTCCAGCATGACAATGCCACCAGCCGTACTGCTCGTTCTGTGCATGATTTCCTGCAAGACAGGAATGCCAGTGTTCTGCCATGGCCAGCGAAGAGCCCGGATCTCAATCCCATTGAGCATGTCTGGGACCTGTTGGATCGGAGGGTGAGGGCTAGGGCCATTCCCCCCAGAAATGTCTGGGAACTTGCAGGTGCCTTGGTGGAAGAGTGGGGTAACATCTCACAGCAAGTCAATGGAATTGCAGTCCATGAGGAGGAGATGCACTGCAGCACTCAGTGCAGCTGGTGGCCACACCAGATACTGACTTACTTTTGACCCCCCCCTTTGGGACACATTATTCAATTTCTGTTAGTCACATGTCTGTGGAACTTGTTCAGTTTGTCTCAGTTGTTGAATCTTATGTTCATACAAATATTTACACATGTTAAGTTTGCTGAAAATAAACGCAGTTGACAGTGAGAGGACGTTTCTTTTTCTGCTGAGTTTAGTAACACCGATGTCAAGCTGATCCAGTGTACAATGTTTGAAAAAGGATGCTTGCGAATTGAAATGTATAACATGCATAGGGTGACAATAATAAGGGAAGGTTCAAGAGACATTTTTATACACAAACATACGTGATATTTGCGGTCTATGTAGTTACCGCTTACGTTACGGAAGGGCAGCTCAACTCATTCATTTGAACTTACTTGCACAAACCAGGGACATTTTCAGTAGCTAGCTAAACCCTCGGTCGTTCGTTTCCTCCAATATCACCGTATCAGTACAGATAAATGAATGTTCTTCGGATCCAAATATACCTTGTTTTTGTGTTGATTCTCATATAATAATAATCCGGCTAAATAAAATTTTGATGGATGAATTTTCCTTTCCGTATTCATGCACGCTGTTCCGCGGCTGCGCGTGTTGGGTATAGCTCCGACTATTGCATGCTGGGATAGCACGGGTCCTCCGAACCCGCCCCTAGTCTGTTGTCCCCAACCAACTATAGTGTTATTCAAAATCCTTGGGACGCCCGTACCCTAATGTAAACTTCAATGGGGGCAAGGACACCCCGAAGATCCCGGATAGCAAGTACCAACAAACTATAGATTAATAACAGAGATAGCCTAAATACTATATAGTCACCAAAATGTGGCAAAGGCAGTGCTGAAATGTGGGTGAATCTGCTTTCACCATTCACCACTGGGCTTCCGAGGGGCGCTGCGGTCTAAGGCACTCCATCTCCGTGCTAGAGGCGTCACTCAAGACACCCTGGTTTGATTTTAGGCTGTATCACAACCGGCTGTGATTTGGAGTCGCATACGGCGGCGCACAATTGGCCCAGCGTTGTCCGGTGTACGCCGTCAAATTAAATAAGAATTTGTTCTTGCTTAGTTAAATAAAGGTTACATAAATAAACCCAGAAGAAGTAGACTTATAGTCTAGACAAGTGAGCTAGGGCTATAAATAAAACCAGGCTGGGCACGCCCCCAAAACCTTTTCCCTCAGGAGACTGAAAAGATTTGGCATGGGTCCCCAGATCCTCAAAAAGTTCTACAGCTGCACCATCGAGAGCATCCTGACCAGGTATGGCAACTGCTCGGCATCTGACCATAAGGCGGTACAGAGGTTAGTGCGTACAGGCCAGTACATCACTAGGGCCAAGCTTCCTGCAATCCAGGACCTATATAATAGGCGGTGTCAGAGGAAAGCCCATAAAATTATCATAGACTCACCCAAGTCATAGACTGTTTTCTCTGCTACCGCACGGCAAGCGGTACCGGAGCGCCATGTCTAGGACCAAAAGGCTCCTTAGCAGCTTCTACCCCCAAGCCTTAACAATTAATCAAATGGCCACCGGACTATTACACTATTACCCCCCCCCCCCCCCCCCCCCCCCCCCCCCCCCATTTGTTTTGTACACTGCTGCTACTCGCTGTTAATTATCTATGTATAGTCACTTCACCCCTACCTACATGTACAAATTACCTCAACTAACCTGTACCCCCGCACACTGACTCGGTACCGGTACCCCCGTTATATAGCGTCGTTATTGTTATGCTATTGTGTTACTTTTTATTATTTGGTCAATATTTTCTAAACTCTTCTTGAACTGCACTGTTGGTTAATGGCATTTTCACGGTAAGGTCTATACTTGTTGTATTCGGCGCATGTGACAAATAAAGTTCAATTTGATTTGAAATGTGGCCTGTCCTCGAGGGCCCTCACAGTGTTCTACAGGAACACCATCGAGCTGCATCAAATCAAATGTATTTGTATAGCCCTTTGTACATCAGCTGATATCTCAAAGTGCTGTACAGAAACCCAGCCTAAAACCCCAAACAGCAAGCAATACAAGTGTAGAAGCACAGTGGCGAGGAAAAACTCCCTAGAAAGGCCAAAACCTAGGAAGAAACCTAGAGGAACCAGGCTATGAGGGGTGGCCAGTCCTCTTCTGGCTGTGCCGGGTGGAGATTATAACAGAACATGGCCAAGATGTTCAAATGTTCGTAAATGACCAGCATGGTCAAATAATAATAATCACAGTGGTTGTCGAGGGTGCAACATGTCAGCACCTCAGGAGTAAATGTCAGTTGGCTTTTCATAGCTGATCATTAAGAGTATCTCTACTGCTCCTGCTGTCTCTAGAGAGTTGAAAACAGCAGGTCTGGGACAGGTAGCACGTTCGGTGAACAGGTCAGGGTTCCATAGCCGCAGGCAGAACAGTTGAAACTGGAGCAGCAGCATGGCCAGGTTGACTGGGGACAGCAAGGAGTCATCATGCCAGGTAGTTCTGAGGCATGGTCCTAGGGCTCAGGTCCTCCGAGAGAGAGAAAGAAAGAATTAGAAAGAGCATACTTAAATTCACACAGGACACCGGATAAGACAGGAGAAATACTCCAGATATAACAGACTGACCCTAGCCCCCCGACACATAAACTACTGCAGCATAAATACTGGAGGCTGAGACAGGAGGAGTCAGGAGACACTGTGGCCCCATCCAATGATACCCCCGGACAGGGCCAAACAGACAGGATATAACCCCACCCGCTTTGCAAAAGCACAGCCCCCACACCACTAGAGGGATATCTTCAACCGCCAACTTACCATCCTGAGACAAGTCCGGGTATAGCCCACAAAGATCCCAACCCAAAGGGGGGGCGCCAACCCACAACCTGGTACAGCCACTCCACTGCCTCTGGCTCCACCGACCCTCCCCCAATGGACATTTACCCTGCCTCCACCCCAATGGACATTTACCCTGCCTCCACCCCAATGGACATTTACCCTGCCTCCACCCCAATGGACATTTACCCTGCCTCTGCCCCAATGGACATTTACCCTGCCTCCGCCCCAATGGACATTTACCCTGCCTCCGTCCCAATGGACATTTACCCTGCCTCCGCCCCAACTGAGAATTTACCCTGCCTCCACCCCAACTGAGAATTTACCCTGCCTCCACCCCAATGGACATTTACCCTGCCTCTGCCCCAATGGACATGTACCCTGCCTCCGCGCCAATGGACATTTACCCTGCCTCCACCCCAATGAACATTTACCCTACCTCCGCCCCAATGGATATTTACCCTGCCTCCACCCCAATGGATATTTACCCTGCCTCCGCCCCAATGGATATTTACCCTGCCTCCACCCCAATGGATATTTACCCTGCCTCCACCCCAATGGATATTTACCCTGCCTCCACCCCAATTTTTTTTTTTTTTTTTTTCACCTTTATTTAACCAGGTAGGCTAGTTGAGAACAAGTTCTCATTTGCAACTGCGACCTGGCCAAGATAAAGCATAGCAGTGTGAGCAGACAACAAAGAGTTACACATGGAGTAAACAATTAACAAGTCAATAACACAGTAGAAAACAAAGGGGAGTCTATATACAATGTGTGCAAAAGGCATGAGGAGGTAGGCAAATAATTACAATTTTGCAGATTAACACAGGAGTGATGAATGATCAGATGGTCATGTACAGGTAGAGATATTGGTGTGCAAAAGAGCAGAAAAGTAAATAAATAAAAACAGTATGGGGATGAGGTAGGTGAAAAAGGGTGGGCTATTTACCAATAGACTATGTACAGCTGCAGCGATCGGTTAGCTGCTCAGATAGCTGATGTTTGAAGTTGGTGAGGGAGATAAAAGTCTCCAACTTCAGCGATTTTTGCAATTCGTTCCAGTCACAGGCCGCAGAGTACTGGAACGAAAGGCGGCCAAATGAGGTGTTGCTTTAGGGATGATCAGTGAGATACACCTGCTGGAGCGCGTGCTACGGATGGGTGTTGCCATCGTGACCAGTGAGCTGAGATAAGGCGGAGCTTTACCTAGCATGGACTTGTAGATGACCTGGAGCCAGGTCGACGAATATGTAGCGAGGGCCAGCCGACTAGAGCATACAAGTCGCAGTGGTGGGTGGTATAAGGTGCTTTAGTGACAAAACGGATGGCACTGTGATAGACTGCATCCAGTTTGCTGAGTAGAGTGTTGGAAGCCATTTTGTAGATGACATCGCCGAAGTCGAGGATCGGTAGGATAGTCAGTTTTACTAGGGTAAGCTTGGCGGCGTGAGTGAAGGAGGCTTTGTTGCGGAATAGAAAGCCGACTCTTGATTTGATTTTCGATTGGAGATGTTTGATATGAGTCTGGAAGGAGAGTTTGCAGTCTAGCCAGACACCTAGGTACTTATAGACGTCCACATATTCTAGGTCGGAACCATCCAGGGTGGTGATGCTAGTCGGGCATGCGGGGGCAGGCAGCGACCGGTTGAAAAGCATGCATTTGGTTTTACTAGCGTTTAAGAGCAGTTGGAGGCCACGGAAGGAGTGTTGTATGGCATTGAAGCTTGTTTGGAGGTTAGATAGCACAGTGTCCAAAGACGGGCCGAAAGTATATAGAATGGTGTCGTCTGCGTAGAGGTGGATCAGGGAGTCGCCCGCAGCAAGTGCAACATCATTGATATACACAGAGAAAAGAGTCGGCCCGAGAATTGAACCCTGTGGCACCCCCATAGAGACTGCCAGAGGACCGGACAGCATGCCCTCCGATTTGACACACTGAACTCTGTCTGCAAAGTAATTGGTGAACCAGGCAAGGCAGTCATCCGAAAAACCGAGGCTACTGAGTCTGCCGATAAGAATATGGTGATTGACAGAGTCGAAAGCCTTGGCAAGGTCGATGAAGACGGCTGCACAGTACTGTCTTTTATCGATGGCGGTTATGATATCGTTTAGTACCTTGAGTGTGGCTGAGGTGCACCCGTGACCGGCTCGGAAACCAGATTGCACAGAGGAGAAGGTACGGTGGGATTCGAGATGGTCAGTGACCTGTTTGTTGACTTGGCTTTTGAAGACCTTAGATAGGCAGGGCAGGATGGATATAGGTTTGTAACAGTTTGGGTCCAGGGTGTCTCCCCCTTTGAAGAGGGGGATGACTGCGGCAGCTTTCCAATCCTTGGGGATCTCAGACGATATGAAAGAGAGGTTGAACAGGCTGGTAATAGTGGTTGCGACAATGGTGGCAGATAGTTTCAGAAATAGAGGGTCCAGATTGTCAAGCCCAGCTGATTTGTACGGGTCCAGGTTTTGCAGCTCTTTCAGAACATCTGCTATCTGGATTTGGGTAAAGGAGAACCTGGAGAGGCTTGGGCGAGGAGCTGCGGGGGGGGCGGAGCTGTTGGCCGAGGTTGAAGTAGCCAGGCGGAAGGCATGGCCAGCCGTTGAGAAATGCTTATTGAAGTTTTCGATAATCATGGATTTATCAGTGGTGACCGTGTTACCTAGCCTCAGTGCAGTGGGCAGCTGGGAGGAGGTGCTCTTGTTCTCCATGGACTTCACAGTGTCCCAGAACTTTTTGGAGTTGGAGCTACAGGATGCAAACTTCTGCCTGAAGAAGCTGGCCTTAGCTTTCCTGACTGACTGCGTGTATTGGTTCCGGACTTCCCTGAACAGTTGCATATCACGGGGACTATTCGATGCTATTGCAGTCCGCCACAGGATGTTTTTGTGCTGGTCGAGGGCAGTCAGGTCTGGGGTGAACCAAGGGCTGTATCTGTTCTTAGTTCTGGATATTGGATATTTACCCTGCCTCCACCCCAATGGATATTTACCCTGCCTCCGCCCCAATGGACATTCATAATTGTTAAAGTTGTAAATATGTATAAATTATTACCTGCTGCCCCTGTCCTGCAGACTTCCTACCCCTGCTATAATTTATTGCTATCAATGTGAATTAATACAATTTCTTTCACTTTAGGTTAGAGGCAATACCATTTTAGAGTAAGCTAAACTAGAATGAACGCCTAAATTAGAGCACATCACTTAGGCCTAGGCTCTGAGAAAACAAAGTTTTCTAGGCTTCTAAAGACTATTAATAGTAAGCTATAACAAGTTATCATTTTCAAACAGTAATTACCATTATTTTGAGAGAATCATCTAGATACATTGTCTCCTCCTGTATCTTCTAGACTTCTACATCCCAAATGGCACTCTATTCCCTGTAATGCAGTACTTTTGGCCAGAGCAGTGCACTAAGAGGAACAGGGTGCCATTTGGAACTCTATCACTAATGATTCAAAGTGGGAAGTCACGTGTGCCCTGGACGGGCTTCGCAGTGTTAATGCCGCGTTTAAGACAACTGGGACCTCGATACATCAGTGATCTTCAGGTCGGAACCTCACTTGCTTTGGCAATGTTAACACATGTTTCCCATGCCAATAAAGCCCTTGAATTGAATTGAAGTCGATGCTCTAGAAAGAGATTCCGAGCAGGTTGACCGTTCAAATCGATTTTTCACAGTCGGAGCCCGTTTCTTTTCCGATTTCAGTTGTTTCGAACCCACTAAAGTCGGAAGTCGTAGATTTCGTAGTTCCCAGTAGATTTGAACGTGGCATAAATACGCGAGGAATTTCTGCTGCCTTGCTTGACCACACCCTCCTTCCTTGCCTCTTCCACCGATCCAATTGTTTCTTATGGACAGAAAAGAGCAGAGGATCTGAGCTGTCCGATCAGGTCCATTGTCTATTCGTCCGTCATTAGCAGTCTCAACACGCCCGTGCGTTTTTCCCCACTAAACTCAGACTACCCTTTTAGTTCTATCATCTCCGGTCACTGCGTGAAGCTCCTCCCGGAAAATAGAGAGAGACACTGTTATGAGGAGAAAAACAGCAAAAGAATCACCTGGATTCTTTCATATCAAGGTATGTCGCCTATCTATTTATTCTGCATGCACAATAAGAAGTGTGTGTGAGAACTATGTTTACTGCTCAAAGTGAAATGTTACATTGTGGCTTTTAGTTTATTCAGCCTGTTTCTTTGCAACAGGCAATTGACACTCTTTGTAGGATTTATTTCAATTGCCTTGTTCAGTGATGTTTGTTTGGAATTTGCTTTGGAGATTCTTGTTATTTTTATTGCATCGTAATCCATGATGTCTGGGCGCTTGCGTGCGAGTCTCCCTGTCTCGTGCAAGGTGGGTTGTGCGTGTCTGCATATTGTTTTGAGTCAGACTCGCTGTCTCCCCGGTCACAGTGAACCGCACTATAGGCGTTAATGGCACAGTGCAGTCCAAAACGTGACAATCCTGTGTTTTTATGTATATTTGAAGAGTTTCATTCCAAAACGCTGCATATCCATGTTCAGAAATGTTGATTTAAATAAATTGTTTTTTCACTATCTAATCATGGCATGGGGTTGTTCAATTAGACATGTATTCGTTTAAAATCTCACTTGATAAAAAAAAAAAAAGGTTGTACTTTATAGTATTTGGTAGATATTTTCTTAACTCTTCGTGAACTGCACTGTTAAAGGCTTTACACGGTAAGGTCAACACTTGTTGTATTCTGCGCATGTGACAAATTGTTTGATTTGAAATGTGACCTGTCCTCGATGTCCCTCGCAGTGTTCTATAGGAACACCATCGAGAGAATATTGTCGAGCTGCATCATAACCTGGGACAGCCACTCCACTCCAATGCCGCTGACACCCGACCCTCCCCCAACGGACATTTTATCATTGTTAGTTGTAAATAGTATAACTTATTACCTGCTGCCCATGTCCTGCGGACTTCCTACCCCTGCTATAATTTAGACTTTACCGTGTAATGCCCTTAAACCAACTGCAGTTCACGAAGAGTTAAGAAAATATTTACCAAATAATAAAAAGTAAAAAACAAATCAAGTGATAGATTTTAAACGAATTGGCCAGAGCAGTGCACTAAGAGGAACAGGGTGCCATTTGGAACTCTATCACTAATGATTCAAAGTGGGAAGTCACGTGTGCCCTGGACGGGCTTCAGTGTTAATGCCGCGTTTAAGACAACTGGGAACTCGATACATCAGTGATCTTCAGGTCGGAACCTCACTTGCTTTGGCAATGTTAACACATGTTTCCCATGCCAATAAAGCCCTTGAATTGAATTGAAGTCGATGCTCTAGAAAGAGATTACTAGCGGGTTGACCGTTCAAATCGATTTTTCACAGTCGGAGCCCGTTTCTTTTCCGATTTCAGTTGTTTCGAACCCACTAAAGTCGGAAGTCGTAGATTTCCTAGTTCCCAGTAGATTTGAACGCGGAATAAATACGCGAAGAATTTCTGCTGCCGGTCTGAACACGCCCGCGGCGTTCTTTTCCCTACGCTCAGACTACCCTTTCAGCTCTGCCATCTCCGGTCACTGCGTGAAGCTCCTCCCGGAAAATGGAGAGAGACACTTGAGGACAGACATGTATTTGTTTAAAATCTATCGCTTGATGGTTTCATTTCAGAGACTAATCGTATGTTTTTTTTTTTCTTCAGCAAAATGCTATAGGCTACATACATCCGCCTCACTCTCAAATAAATAAGTAGTACTGCTAGGTTTTACACAGTCAAATGTAACAAATAACTACTTTTTTAAATAAAGAAATATACAAATGATACATTTGTGACATTAATGTCTAAACATATTATACCAAAATAATTCGATGCAGTAATATGAGATCTGTATGCAAAACATTTACATTTGGTATTTTATTCATTTAGCAGATGCTCTTATCCATAATGACATGGAGTAAGTGGATTAATCTTAAAATAGAGACTTGAGATGCCCACATATCACAGTCAAATATACAGGATATGAACATTCCATTTCAGTTAAACAATTCATAAATAGCGTTTTTCATACACATCTATGAATTATTAATCTGAGAACAATAATATAATAACCACACGAAGGTACCCATAATCAAGAATTTCTGATGAAAAAACAAATGTGAAAAATTGGTGGATGTAGCATTTTGGGAATAAACTCTTCATGTCCACACTATGGGGTTGGAATAATACTGTGAAAATTATAATCCCCTTTTTAGTGTAATGGCTATATGAAATGTCAGCCTGATTTGGTGGGATGGAGTTTTGGCCTGCTTTGTGACATCACCAGGCAGCAAATTAGTTTATAGACCAATAAGAAAGGTCTATTAACTAGTATTTCCCTCCCTCCCCGTTGTCTCCAAACCTCTCTGCCAATAACAGCTAGTTTTCAGTTTTACCCTCCCCACTCCAAGACAGTCCTAGCAAAAATCTTGCTTGAGAAATTTCTCAAATTCTTTAAGCTTCTTGACATGTTTTTTTTTTTACCATTTACAATGAAAACAATAAAGGTAAGATACTTAATTGTTACCCAGAAATGATATGACATTGAGATAAAAACGTCTGCATTGGACCTTTTTAAAGAGGGGCAAAAAAAGTATTTAGTCAGCCACCATTGTGCAAGTTCTCCCACTTAAAAGATGAGGCCTGTAATTTTCATCATAGGTACACTTCAACTAGGTTGTGGACAGGTGTCTTTTATACTGATAACAAGTTCAAACAGGTGCCATTAATACAGGTAACGAGTGGAGGACAGAGGAGCCTCTTAAAGAAGAAGTTACAGGTCTGTGAGAGCCAGAAATCTTGCTTGTTTGTAGGTGACCAAATACTTATTTTCCACCATAATTTTCTAATTAATTAATTAAAAATCCTACAATGTGATTTTCTGGATTTTTTTTTGTTCCTCATTTTGTCTGTCATAGTTGAAGTGTACCTATGATGAAAATTACAGGCCTCATCTTTTAAGTGGGAGAACTTGCACAATTGGTGGCTGACTAAATACTTTTTTGCCCCACTGTATAAAATAGTAGACTTCCTTCATTCCTAGAAATCTGCTTGAATGTGGTTCTGGTTCATCATTGTTAGATTTTTGTTGTTGCTTAAATTCTATTGTCCCACTCCCAAAGTAAAAGCATAATTCTCTGTAGATTATACAGCCCCATGTGAACTGCCACTTATCTGCAGAGACGGCCACTACTAACTGTAGTGTTCTATGGATTCTCATCAGGTTGAGGCCGTTTAACCTCTTATGTGATCAGGATGGTTGAGCTAACGTGTGCTAATGGGATTAGCATGATGATTTTAAGTAACAAGAACATTTCCCAGGACATAGACATATCTGAAATGGGCAGAAAGATTAACAAGAATTTAAGCTAACTGCCATTTCCAGTTTACAGTAGCTATTACAGTGAAAGAATACCATGCTATTGTTTGAGGAGAGTGCACAATTATGAACTTAAATGTATTGATATATCAATTAGGCACATTTGGGCTGTCTTGATACAGTTTTAACAGAAATACAATGGTTCATTGGATCAGTCTAAAACGTTGCACATTCACTGCTCCCATCTAGTGGTCAAAATCTAAAGATTCCTAAGTCACATATTGGCTTTTCTCTTGCATTTCAAAGATGATGAAAAAAAACATGTTTTTTTTCTTTGTATTATCTTTTACCAGATCTAATGTGTTATATTCTCCTACATTAATTTCACATTTCCACAAACTTAAATGTTTCCTTTCAAATGGTATCAAGAATATGCATATCCTTGCTTCAGGTCCTGAGCTACAGGCAGTTAGATTTGTGGGGGTGGAGGAGGGGGGAGAGAATGGTCCGATCCTTATCAAACGGTTATGCTAGTTTCCTAGTTTTTATAGATCATGCCGGAGAGATGCCTGAGAATAGGTTATACGTCATAATAAATCATTTATTTAAAAAATACATATTATAAATTGCATGCTATGGTCTACAGGCCTGTGGACTGGTCGATGTAGCCTAATCATAGATCTGATCAGTTTCTTTATAACATTTCTGTAATCATTTCAAGTGACTGATTAAATTGCCCACCTTCGGTTTAGTGTGGCAATGATTAAAATAAAGTTTCAGAGATTGTTTGATGGTTAGGCTACACAAAGGTATAAAACTATTATAGCCTAACACAGAGCCATATTGCCATAGAATCACGAAATGTGAAGCATCGAATTCCACACTGACTCACACACTTCTGTAGTGTGCAAATTCCAGAGGATGTGGGTAAACTGTGTATTTTCTTCCACGGTGGCTGTGCTGTGTGTGGGAGAGGACTGTAAGCATTACAACAACAGGAAGGGTTGTACAATAAAGTTTGTTCTGAGACATGACGGGGGGTAGCGGTGTGACCGGCCATGTTGTGTAACCTTTATTTAACTAGGCAAATCAGAACAAGTTCTTATTTACAATGATGGTCTACACCGGGCAAACCCGGACGACGCTGGGCCAATTGTGCGCCGCCCTATAGGTCTCCCAATCACGGCCGGTTGTGATTCGGGAGCCCACGTTACCTTGGTAACTCCATGGACCCCCGAAGTGTCTCGGAGTAGGAATGCCGTGGATCTAGGATCAGTTAAGCTTTTTATAGTATAATAAATAAGAGGGGGGTGTGATCATTTCAGTTTTACGATTTTTACTTTAACATTCCTAAAGGTAAAGCTGCAAATAGCCTACATTATTTATCACTATTTGAGCTCAGTTGATTTGCATTATTTGCACTCATCTCTAAATCCAACAAAAAATCTGAACTCCTCATGAGGGTCTGCAGTTGCCCACAACTTTTTTGGGAAATGTATCTGAGGGCCTCCAGTTTCCCATCACTGCACTAGAAGAACTGCTTCTGACTCATATCGATGCCACACAGGCTGTTTTCAAATGGATTCGTTGCTTTTTAAAGGCAGTCACACTTCTATGAAGTTTAGGGCCTGTCACTTTTTTGGGGGGTTGATCCAAGGGCCTGCGGACCGCTAGTTGCCTGTCCCTGTTGCTCTTCACATCGTCTCCTGACCCACTAGACCTAATTTCCAGTCTGGACAGGCTGCGGCCAAAATGGCACCCTGTTCTCTATCAAATGCACTACTTTTGACCAGAGCCATGGTCAAAAGTAGTGCGCTATTTAGGGAATCTGTGCCATTTGGGCATCCAAGGGCCTGCGGACTGCTAGTTGCCTGTCCCTGTTGCTCTTCACAT
Organism: Oncorhynchus kisutch; assembly: GCF_002021735.2. Classification (NCBI taxonomy): domain Eukaryota; kingdom Metazoa; phylum Chordata; class Actinopteri; order Salmoniformes; family Salmonidae; genus Oncorhynchus; species Oncorhynchus kisutch. The sequence goes on along the minus strand of NC_034180.2, from coordinate 8,281,233 downwards.
CGTCTCCTGACCCACTAGACCTAATTTCCAGTCTGGACAGGCTGCGGCCAAAATGGCACCCTGTTCTCTATCAAATGCACTACTTTTGACCAGAGCCATGGTCAAAAGTAGTGCGCTATTTAGGGAATCTGTGCCATTTGGGACGCAACCTCAGTTTCTAGTCTCCTCTATCCAGTACCAAAAGGGTTGAGCCAAGACCAAACGGTGGGGAACACTGTCCTAACATGCCCCCCCCCCCCTGCTCGGTTTGACTGTAACAATCACTCCCCCGGTTTTGTTGTGACTATTTAGATTGCACAGAAGACAATCACTCCCCCCCCCCCCCCCCCCCCCCCCCCACAACCTGTTCATAATATAATTTATCATATTTCTTGTGATATGCCAATACAGATGATGTGGAGTCTTTGGATCCTGCTGGGCACTGTTCTCAGTGTGGGTGAGTTGGAGCTTCCTAAATATATTATATATTAATATATATAAATAAATATATTTTTTTTAAAGGAGAGAAAATAAATGACACGGGTGGAGAAGGGAGAAAGCTGGGAAGAATGACATAATGATTTTTAACCCGATCCCCAGCCGGGAGTTGCGAGCGGGGAGTGTCACCAGCACCCCACGGCACTCCCGCTTTATTGGCTCTTTTACATTCCACTGAAAGGTCACGAACAAACCAACAAAAAAAACATGTGAAAACACAGTTAATGATGTGACAAATGAAATCCCGGAGGAAGATTCGGTTGACATTTCAAAATGAATAGACAGGAATGTTCAAAAGTACACTGCCGTGTAGGTAGGGCCCGTTTACGGCTCCTGCACCACACCTTCCTACACCACCAAATGCATTAGGCAACAGCGGAAACCTAGGGCCCGTCACTAATGGCACCCTATTCCCTATATAGGGCACTACTTTTGACCACGGCCCATAGTGCACTTTATAGTGAAGATGCCATTTGAGACAATGTCAGAAGATGCCAAGAATTTGTAGATGAAAGTTGTTTTTAAAAGGGTTTCAAACTACATTATCTGTGTTTACCTCGGCTTCAGATAATGTGGAATAAAATGTGTTAATCCTCACACCCTTTTTCTCTCTCTCCACTTTTGCTCTCATCCATATTCTCTCTCTCACTCTCACTCACTCTCTCGCACTCAGATGGCTACGTGGTGCCCGACCTGCACAAGCGTCTGTCCCACGGGCATCAGCTAAAGATCTACCTCCCGAAGAGTGCTGAGAAGCTGGAGTTCACCCCCGCTGCAGAGCCCCTGAAGACGTACCTGTACTGGGGCCGTGGATCCCGGACCACCAGAGGAAAGGTGTCTGGGACAGGAACCGACAGGAGCTGGTATCTGGACAAAGTGAGTGACTGTCTCTTTAATTGTCGAAGGCAAATTTCCCCCCCGGGGACAATAAAGTATATCAACTCAGATCATACCACCAGAGGTCATTGAGTGGGGATTTGAGGAGATGGTATCCTACTTAACAAAACTCACCACTTGGTTTTGACCGGTACTGTTAATATTACTTTAACACCCATCCCGTCCCAGCAATGCACCTACCATCCTCTACCTCTTCATTTCATATATTATTTAAACATTTTTGTGAAGAGATTTTAAATGCACTTATAAAGAAAGTTTGATTTTATCATCCCTGTTAAGTGTTTGACCTTTGCCCCCTGAAGGTGACTTACAAGGACCAGGGGACCTATGTCCAGAGAGACTACTGGAACAAGGAGATCTCCTCGCTCAAAGTGGCTGTGACCAGTGAGTGCTTTGCATGTTATTTAAAGGGACATTTCGGGATTTTGGCACGAAGCCCTTCATCCTACTTCCACAGAGTCCGATGAACTCGTGGATACCATTTTTATGTCTCTGCTTAAGTTTGAAGGAAGTTGCTAACTAGCTGTTAGCGCAATGACTGGAAGTCTATAGGAACAGCTCGCATGCTCTAGAGCTAGTTAGCATTGGCTCGCAAAACTACCTCTAATGTCCTTCATAAATGGTATCCACGAGTTCATCTAACCCTGGGACTATGGCTATCCCTTTAATTAGATAGCCATAACAATTACTTTTATCGTCTTGGCCTTTTGTCTCTTTCTCTCTCTCTCTCTCTCTCTCTCTCTCTCTCTCTCTCTCTCACCCACCTCTCCTCTCTCACCCTTTCATGTACACCCTCCTCCCCTCTTTTTCTCACCCTTTCCCCCTAATGCATCATGTTCTTCCTTTTCTCAGCCAGGCGTGAGTACACGAAGTGCGTGGTGGGCGAGGAACTCCACATCTCATTGGAGGGCATCGACCAGGCCGACGCCACGCTCTCCTTCTCGGGCGCCAACGCCAATGTCACCCTGGTGCATGATGGGGCAGTGGTGGCCCAGGACCTCCCGGACTACTGGAACCGGGTCAAGACCCTTTCCACCAAGATCAGCATCCAGAACGTCAACACCTCGGACGTGGGCTACTACACGCTGAAGGACACGCGAGACCGGGTGGTCGCCATCGTCAGGATGGAACTCACAGGTTGTGGTTTCGCTGTGTTGCCATAGATTGTTAGTTAGCTCTGCAGCGTTACTCACTTCTGAGTTATCGTGAGTGTGTTTGGGAGGGATACCACTTCACTCCAAACCTTGGTCTGCGCAATCATGAAAAAAATAAAATCTACAGTTATTTGGCAAATGCTTCTTAAAACAACAGGTGTAGGACTGGTGAAATGCTTAGTTATGGGCCCTTCCCAACAATGCAAAATAATAAATAATAACGAGGAATAAATACACAATGAGTAATGATAACATAGCTATATACACAGAGTACCAATACCCAGTTGATGAGCAGGGGTATGAGGTAATAAGGCTGTAACGTAACACGCCTTATTCTTAAAATGGTCTAAATAAATAATCCTCATTACTTTACAGACAACCCCATAATGTCAAAGTGAAGACAGGTTTTTAAAAGCGTTTGTAAAATACAGAAATATTGAGCTCAGGTGCATCCTGATCCTCCTTGAGATGTTTCTACAACTTGATTGGAGTCCACCTGTGTTAAATTCAATTGATTGGACATGATTTTGAAAAGGCACGAACGTGTCTCTATGGTCCCACAGTTGAAAGTACATGTCAGAGAAAAAAACCAAGCCACGAAGGTCCATATCGGTATTGTCTCTAGAGCCCCGAGACAGGATTATCGAGGCCCAGATCTGGGGAAGGGTACCAAAAAAATGTATTCAGCATTGAAGGTCCCCAAGAACGCAGTGGCCTCCATTCTTAAATGGAAGAAGTTTGGACCCACCAAGTCTTCCGTTACAGGAAGTCTGTAACGTAACAAAATGGGGAAAAAGTAGAGGTCTGACTATTTTGCGACTGTACATATACAATGGGGAGCACAAGTATTTGATAACCTGCAAAATCGGCAGTGTTTCCTACTTACAAAGCATTTTGAGGTCTGTCATTTTTTTATTATAGGTACACTTCAACTGTGAGAGATGACATCTAAAACAAAAATCCAGAAAATCACGTATGATTTTAAGTAATTAATTTGCATTTTATTGCATGACATAAGTATTTGATACATCAGAAAAGCAGAACTTAATATTTTGTACAGAAACCTGTGTTTGCAATTACAGAGATCATATGTTTCCTGTAGTTCTTGACCAGGTTTGCACACACTGCAGCAGGGATTTTGGCCCACTCCTCCATACAGACCTTCTCCAGAGCCTTCAGGTTTCGGGGCTGTCGCTGGGCAATACGGACTTTCAGCTCCCTCCAAAGATTTTCTATTGGGTTCAGGTCTGGAGACTGGCTAGGCCACTCCGGGACCTTGAGATGCTTCTTACAGAGCCACTCCTTAGTTGCCCTGGCTGTGTGTTTTGGGTCGTTGTCATGCTGGAAGACCCAGCCACGGCCTATCTTCAATGCTCTTACTGATTCCTCCTCTGGATCATCCAGATGGTCATTAGCAAATTTCAGATGGGCCTGGACATCCGCTGGCTTGAGCAGGGGGACCTTGCGTTCTCTGCAGGATTTTAATCCATGACGGCATAGTGTGTTACTAATGGTTTTCTTTGAGACTGTGGTCCCAGCTCTCTTCAGGTCAGTGACCAGGTACTGCCGTGTAGTTCTGGGCTGATCCCTCACCTTCCTCATGATCATTGATGCCCCACGAGATGAGATCTTACATGGAGCCCCAGACCGAGGGTGATTGACCGTCATCTTGAACTTCTTCCATTTCCTAATAATTGCGCCAACAGTTTTGCCTTCTCACCAAGCTGCTTGCCTATTGTAATATAGCCCATCCCAGCCTTGTGCAGGTCTACAATTTTATCCCTGATGTCCTTACACAGCTCTCTGGTCATGGCCATTGTGGAGAGTTTGGAGTCTGTTTGATTGAGTGTGTGGACAGGTGTCTTTTATACAGGTAACGAGTGGAGAACAGGAGGGCTTCTTAAAGAAAAACTAACAGGTCTGTCAGAGCTGGAATTCTTACTGGTTGGTAGGTGATCAAATACTTATGTCATGAAATAAAATACAAATTACTTAAATCATACAATGTGATTGTCTGGATTTTTGTTTTAGATTCCGTCTCTCATAGTTGAAGTGTACCTATGATAAAAAATTACAGACCTCTACATGTTTTGTAAGTAGGAAAACCTGCAGTGTATCAAATTACTTGTTCTCCCCACTGTAGGTAGGGGTAAAGTGACTGGGCCACAGGATGGATAATTAACAGTAGCCGCAGCGTATGTAATAAGCACCCCATGGCACCCTATTTAGTACACTGGGCTCTGGTCAAAACTAGTCCACAAATATCCAAGTATGCTTAGTGCATAGTGTAAGTAGTAACAAGTCCGAGATACAAACTGGTGCTGTATAGAGAGACAAGTGGTGTTGGCTGCATAGAATTCTTAGAATTAACTTACCTCTGTTAGGTCATGTTGAAGTTCGAGTAGGTCATGGAAATAGACACAGCATCAGGATCCCTTCCCAATGGTCTGGTATGCTGGCCCTTTGTTCCAAATGGCACACTATTCCTGATATAGTGTACTACTTTTGACCAGGGCCCATAGTGGAATAGGGTGCCATTCGGGATACACATTGTTTGGCTCGCAGCTCATGTCCCTGTTTGTCACTAATTAGTTGGTTATTTGTAGGACTACAGGGCTGCTCAGTAAGCTGTGGGGTGAGGGGGGGGGATAGAATACAACATGCATAGAGAAACACATGTCGTCTGTCAATCACTCCCTCCTGTTCCCCTTACGGCTTTGCAATGTCTCCCAAATTAACTTCCCCGTCTCGCTCCTTCTGCATCTCTCTCTCTCTCTCTCTCTCTCTCCCTGTCCCCCTCACCCCCCCTCCCCCCTCCAGACAAACATGAGAATGAAGCAGGCAACCCCCTCATGGCCCTCCTCCTCCTGCTTGGTATCCCCGCCAGTATCTGCTTCTGTTGCCGGAAGAGGATCTTCAAGAACAAATCCCCCAACACCACCGCCATCCAACTGGACAACCCCGAGACTCTGCACCCCCCTCCCGGCTACAACATGCCCGGAGGAGGGGTGTCCCCTGGACCTGGTGTGCCGGTGAGGGATAGTTAGATGGTGGCTTGGCTATGAAATGGCACCCGATTCTCGCCATAGGTCTCCGGTCAAAACTAGTTCACTCAGGAATATGGTGCCGTTTGGGACAAATCCCATGTAGAAGTTGCCCTTAGGTTCCTCCCTCTAATCGGTCTCACCTCGTCTCCCATGCTGCACTACTATAATAATGACATTGTTGCAGTAACGCATGGTGTTTTGTAGTTGAGCGGTAATAACGTGACGTGTTTTATTTTCTGTGGTTATTGCAGACGTTCTATCATGGCCCAGGTCCAGATCCTAACATGGTACATTATTAATTTATTCTTTATACACTTAACTACATACTGTGGTGTGTTGGTTTGTGCATGCCTTGTGTTTTATATGTCATTGAAATAGATAGTGATTCTATATATACAGTCGTGGCCAAAAGTTTTGAATGACAAATATACATTTTCACAGTCTGTTGCCTCGGTGTCTTTAGATATTTTGGTCAGATGTTACTATGGAATACTGAAGTATAATTACAAGTGTTTCATAAGTGTCAAAGGCTTTTATTGACAATTACATGAAGTTGATGCAAAGAGTCAATATTTGCAGTGTTGACCCTTCTTTTTCAAGACCTCTGCAATCTGCCCTGGCATGCTGTCAATTAACTTCTTGGCCACATCCTGACTGATGGCAGCCCATTCTTGCATAATCAATGCTTGGAGTTTGTCAGAATTTGTGGGTTTTTGTTTGTCCACCTGCCTCTTGAGGATTGACCACAAGTTCTCCATGGGATTAAGGTCTGAGTAGTTTCCTGACCATGGACCCAGAATATCTATGTTTTGTTCCCCGAGCCACTTAGTTATCACTTTTGCCTTATGGCAAGGTGCTCCATCATGCTGGAAAAGGCATTGTTCGTCACCAAACTGTTCCTGGATGGGTGGGAGAAGTTGATCTCGGAGGATGTGTTGGTATCGTTCTTTATTCATGGCTGTGTTCTTAGGCAAAATTGTGAGTGAGCCCACTCCCTTGGCTGAGAAGCAACCACACACATGGTCTCAGGATGCTTTACTGTTGGCATGACACAGGACTGATGGTAGCGCTCACCTTGTCTTCTCCGGACAAGCTTTTTTCCGGATGCCCCAAACAATCGGAAAGGGGATTCATCAGAGAAAATGACTTTACCCCAGTCCTCAGCAGACCAATCAATGTACCTTTTGCAGAATATCAGTCTGTCCCTGATGTTTTTCCTGGAGAGAAGTGGCTTCTTTGCTGCCCTTCTTGACAGCAGGCCATCCTCAAAGTCTTCGCCTCACTGTGCGTGCAGATGCACTCTCACCTGCCTGCTGCAATTCCTGAGCAAGCTCTGTACTGGTGGTGCCCTGATCCCGCAGCTGAATCAACTTTAGGAGACGGTCCTGATGCTTGCTGGACTTTCTTGGGTGCCCTGGAGCCTTCACAACAATTAACCGTTCTTGAGGATCCGATAAATGGTTGATTTAGGTGCAATCTTACTGGCAGCAATATCCTTGCCTGTGAAGCCCTTTTTGCGCAAAGCAATGATGACTGCACGTGTTTCTGCACATGGTTCCTCCAGGTAACCATGGTTGACCAAGGAAGAACAATGATTCCAAGCACCACCCTCCCTTTTGAAGCTTCCAGTCTGTTATTGAAACTCAATCAGCATGACAGCGTGATCTCCAGCCTTTTCCTCGTCAACACTCACACCGTTGTTAATTAGAGAATCACTGACATGATGTCAGCTGGTCCTTTTGTGGCAGGGCTGAAATGCAGTGGAAATGTTTCTGGGGGATTCAGTTCATTTGCATGGCAGAGGGACTTGGCAATTAATTGCAATTCATCTGATCACTCTTCATAACATTCTGGAGTATATGCAAATTGCCATCATACAAACTGAGGCAGCAGATTTGTGAAAATTAATATTTGTGTCATTCTCAACTTTTGGCCACGACTGTGTGTCGTTTTCTTATCTTCGTCTTGTCATGAACCATAATGTGTTGAGTATATAAGTCCTTCTGTCTAACTTTGGGAACTGTGGTTGTCCATGTTAGTATCTGTTTATGTACAGTACTTGTATGAGTATATCGCATATAGTATTCAATTCAAAATACTTTAACCCACAAGGGTTAATTGTGTAGGCAGGAGTGCAGATACGTAAAAATAGCATCCAAGAACATACAACATAATCACAACTACACAACACCAATAGTGTTTGAGTTCCTCTGTTTTACTGTGGTGCTCCTCCATGTACAGGGAGGTTACCCTCAGGTTTACCCTCCCCCCAACCCTGGGATGCCTGGACAGCCTCAATGGACCGGACCCCCACCTCAACCAGTGAGTCCATCCATCTCTCCTCCATTATGTTTCTCTCTGTGAGTCCACCCATCTCTCCATTATATCAGCGGTTGGTATGGTTGTTAGTGAACCCTCATAATCCCCCCCCCCCCCCCGTCAGGGGTGAAACTCCTCGGGAAAAGAAATGAAAAGAGTGTGACAGTGTTTTTGTTGTGGTTTGTTTCAGTGCTTCAACCCAGGCTACCCCTCCCAGGACCCTTTGTACCCCCCTGCCCAGCCCCCACAGTGGAATGGCCCACCACCCAACCAGCCACAGTACAACCCTGGTGCTCCTCCGATGGTAGGGAGTTATACTCTACAATCTTAGAAAAAAGGGTTCTTTGGCTGTCCCCATACAAGAGCCCTTTTTGGTTTCAGGTAGAACCCTTTTGCATTCCATGTATAACCCTCTGTAGAAAGGGTTCTACCTGGAACCAAAAATGATTATCCTATGGGGACAGTCAAAGAACCCTTCAAGGTTCTACATAGAAAAAAAATGTACTAAGAGTGTACTCTGTTCTATTCCACTCTATGCTAGTAAACCCTATTCGATTCTATACAACTCTACAAATCAGCCCCTACTCCTCTTCCCTCAGATTGTAGAACAAACTGTGCCTCTCCTCTGACCACTAACAGTAGTGGGCCACCTAACCAGTACCCTGTGGCGCCGATGGTATATCTCTACTTAACCATTGCATAGTGTCTTTTCTCACTCCACTTCCCTCCTTTTCCTTTGTGGCTGTCATATTCCACTCTGGTTTTGATCCATCTCATCTCAGAGTGTAGTTAGTATGTGTGTGTGGAAGCTTGCGTAACTGTGTGTGTTTCAGGGGTATGCGCCGGTGACGTACAGCGCCCCCTCAGGGAAGGAGGAGATAAAGATAGAGAACATGTCTCCTACTGATCCCCTCCTTGCCCATCCACCACCCCAGGTCAGTCCTCACTCACTCACTCTCTCTCTCTCACACACACACACACACACACACACACACACACACACACACACACCTTCTGACATTGTTCCTCCCTCCTCCCCCCCAGGTCCCCCCACCCACCTCTGAAGCTCTGCACTCCACAGACGGAGCCTTCCAGTTCAACATCGACACAGGAAAAAACGCCCCCACCAACTTCCTGTAGAACGCCTGTCATCGGTCCAATCAGGAGCGGCCTTAGTAATGTTGCCACGGCTCCGTCCCGAATACGGTTCAATGGCTTCCTTTGCTCATCTCCTTGACTGTGACCACTTATATAAATGGGGAGGGATAGGAGAGGAAGCAGTATGTTGTAGATGTAACTATGACCTAGACATTGCCCCTCAAATCACCTATCCATCCTTTTCTGGTGAGTGTTATACTGTTTTCTGACATAAGACATTATTATTATTATTATTACCTTTTTTAAAAAAGGCATATTTAGATGACCCCCGTTAAACCATGGGTCCTGTTTGCGATTCAAACTAGGGAGGTGTTAAACAATGGAAGTGCTAATTAATTTCCCTGCAAAAAGACAGAGATCATTCTCATTTTTTGGGGGGGTTACAGGGTCTGTGAAAAAACAGGTTTCATTACTAGGTCTCGGTGTTTTAAAAAAAAATGTACCCATTTTATTTAGATTTTTTTTTTAACTCCCTACCCCTTTCACGTATACAAAAACAAAAGTAACCAATTTTTTTATTATTTTTTTGTCTCTGTGTAAATGGGATATTAGTGAAGGAAATGAGATAATTTAAAAGGACTATTTCCTGTATAGCTGTGATGAAGTCAGTCAAAATGTCTGGGCGGGGGGGAAAACATGTCAAACTGAATCAGAGGCCACGATCCCTACCCTTCTCCAGAAGTGTGCACTGATCCACTCCCTCTCATGCATTGGATTGGTGCAAAAAATATCTTGAGGAAGTTTCCACCATATTCCCAGTCGATTTATTTTTAGAAGGGGAGTGTACAAGATAATTGGAATGTAGCCCATAGAATGATAGAGACCTCTAGTGGCCAAAAGGCAGTATTGGCATGGGCAGTGCCATTGAGGGCTTCCACCAATTTAATGTATGGCATCTATCAAACACTCTGGTCATGTTCCCCTGCGGCGGCGCTGCATGCATCAACCAATGGTTGCGTGCCACGTCATCGGCTGTGCTGTCGTGCACAGTCTAACATGTGGTTAGCTGATACGTAAAATAGCTATCCAAGAGTTGTAAGATCTGGCATTCGTCAGCAATGTCTGAGGAGAGGAACACAACCGATAACTGCCTTTCAGGGTTCTACTGGAACCAAAAATAGGGACAGCCGAAGAACCTTTTTGGAAATGGTTTTTTCTAAGTGTATCATAATCCAATCAGAACCCACATCACTCCTAATCATACAATCAGAAGATGCTAGGACAACGCATCATCCACTCGGTAGACCAAGTAAAGCTCTCTGCCAGTCAGGTAGCCACTTCCTGTTGTGTATATTTAAAGTGTATGTGTGTGTGTATACATATACACACATATACACACTTATACACATATATATACATATATATATATATATATACATATATACAAATACAATCAAATGCCTTTACTTCCCAAAGTATAGCCGTTTTTCATTATGCATGGTATCATTTTAGTTCTACATATGAAACTGCTGTCATTTCAACAGGGTGGGTATGTAGAGTTAAATAACTTATTAATACACTGGGAGGGCGCTATTTTATTAAGATGTTATACATAATCTGCATCCCCCTCAAAAGTAGTGTACTATAGGGTGCCATTTGCAACATATCTTGGTTTAAAAGGCTCATTTTGGTATTTAAATATCCTATTTGTCTCTTAAATAATGAAGCACTCCTGAAGGTTTTACAGACAGTTCGAGCGGATCACTTTTGTCAAGTCAGTGGCCACCACCTTTCAAAGTGTGATGCATTATGGGGATAAAAATGATCCCACTTGTGCCTACATGTCAACTGCATGATTATTTTAACGTTACAAAGAAATACTTTCATAACAATGGCAACACTGCTATGTTCGTCTGAGATTTGGTGCAAAACCACGTGCCCAAACTTTTGGCTGTCGCAGTTGCTCCTCACCCGATTTCACTCCTCGAATTTCATCTAGTCGTTTGCTTAAGCCTTATCACACAAACGCATCCAGTGCCTTCTTGTCCTGGGATGTATTCATAAGTGCACAATGAAGCAAACAGTAACAACTTTTTGGGACAAATTCAGTTAGTCCCCTACCTGGTTGCTTCCGTTAGGTTCCTAATGAATGTACCCCTGGTCAGGTCAGGGGGTGAGAAATGTATTTTACATGATTATATTCAGGGAGAGGTCATTTCCAGACCATGTAACCAGAACAGTAAACTCCTGGCCCTAGTTGGTCAAGGAAAAATCTCAATTGGAGAAGGGCAAATGAGAAGGCCTCTTGATTACGCTTAAACCTTTGTAGTTACTTTTAAAACGTTCTTCCCAAAACTGCTTTTCTCACCAACTGTCTCATCCCCCTACACCCAACACGCTTTAAGGAATGGACAGATCTCAAATGTAGGTAATGGGAAGTATGCATCTGTTTTGTTTTATTTGAGAACTTGTTTGTGTTGTATGCTGCCATAACTGGAAAGGCGTGAGAATGAAAGGTGATCCGTGTAGACATGAAGAAAATATGATTTCCAATGACGTATCATGAGACCTTATGGAATGTTTAGTGTTTCTATTCTGCGAATATCAAAAGCATTTATTGTAGGACATGCATATGTCCACCTCCAATAAACAGAAAACACAATACTCTGTCCGTCTGTTTCCTTTAAAACAAGCTAATCATATTTGCTGTCAATTCTGTTTCTCACACACATTAACTAAGATCTTTATGAAAAAGGCAAAGTGCTTCATTATGTAAAACAATACTTTATTTTTTTTTTAACAAAACTTTATGTACAACGTCCTTGTTACGATCCTAGACCTAGGTTAATGTACAAAACAAGGCCTTTCAGTTCCCATCCATCCACCCCTCACTTCTCTTTCCTCCTCTCCATTTCTCTCACTCGTCTCTCTAGCACCCTCACTTGATCCTCCAGGTAGGTGTTGTCGCCCCCGGTGCCAGAATGCCCGATACCCAATAGGACGCAGACGCTCACCAGGCCGGCCAATCGCAGCGCCGTAGTCTCCGTTCCAGCACTGCTGTCACTTAGGATCAGGCAAAACAGTCCTAAAACCACACCCAGCTTCAGTAGCCACAGGACCCGCCTCAGAGTGGACGCCACCAATCGGAAGGCCAGGGACAGCAGCCAGTAGCCAATGAGAGCCAGCAGAAGCCACTGACCGATATAGACTACAGCATCTGGGGTGATACTGTTAACAGGCATTTCAACTGGAGGAGAGAAAGAAATAGATACACATGATATTAGTGCATTTTCTGGCCTAGCAATCTTAAAATGCTCCCTTTACTTGTCTCCATTCCAAGACTTGGCAAAAATGTGGTTTTAGTATGTTGCTATGTAATTATTGTACCGGTAGTTATAGTCACAAAGCCTAGTAGGTTACTGTTGGCAATGTGGAGAAAAATGTTTCCCCGTCTGGCGCACACACCTAATCCAGGGCATGTCTGTCAGTGGGTAACGGGCTCCCTTGGCAGGTCAGACTTTCATCCGGTTTTGTGTTGTGTGTCTACAGAGAACAGTTACAGTAAATGACAATGTGAGTGTACCATCGCACTGTATATGGGTTGTGTGTTGAGATGTTGCATCAATCAATAGAATGACTTATCTGAAATTATTATTTTTGTGTTGACTATTGTCTTTTCCATTTTTGAATAGTGCACCGGTTATCAGCCCTGGTCCCGTGGAGCCACTGGTTGTGCAGGTTTTTTGCTCCAGCCCCGCTCTAACACACCCGATCCAACTAGTCAACTGCTCATCGAGACATTGATTCGGTGTGTTAGTGCTGGGCTGAAACAAAAGGCCTGCACGTAACATGCTTTAGCTCTCTGGGAACAGTGTTTGTGACTGACTAGAGTATTGCAATAGCTTTCTGGGCCTGTATTCCTAAAGTGGGAATAGGAGTGTTGATCTAACATCTGTTTTGCCTTTAATATTATAACGAATGATCCCAGCTGTTTACCATCAATTCCTGCTGCCATCAGGAACTGGGCGAGGTACTTCATAACCACATTCGCTCCACTGGCCGCTGCCTCAGCCAGATTCTTGACCACCTGAAAGAAACACTGATAGGAGGGTCGAGAGGGAGTTGATAGAGGGTTCTGTTTGAGGCAAACATCTGGGTCACTAAATCCGGAACTAAAACAAGCGTGCATAAGGGTTCCCGTATATGGCCGACTTGTTACTACTTACACCTACCTAATTCGACAAAAGAACTGACATCATTAGACTAAGAATTTATGATTCGAACTACTGTTAAATCTAAACTTAGAGCCGGCTATTCTTTGTTCCTCACCTTCTGTGCATTTTCAACGGACCTTGCCCCGAGAAGGTGGACCAGGTAACCGTGCGCCTCCTCGGACAAATCCGTGAGCGTCTCCCGGAGGACTTGCATCATTCCCGGGGAATAGTTGAATGACTTCTCGAAGCGACTATTTTCTCCCGAACAAGAAACTACCACCGTGCTCAGCACACACACGACGAAATACACTTTCATTTTTTTCAGACGCCTTATGTAAAGTCAAACAATAAAATAAACATCCAACGTCTTTAAATTTAGTTGAATATGGTTTCACTGCAAAAATATATGCTACAACAATCTAAACCGGCCACTTTACGGACAGGAACATATTGGCTACAGTGTAGCCTATGTCTTACATATAGCAAGAAAAAAAAGTCGTTTCCAGGATATAGTAAGTAGGCAGGCCAACTCAAAACGTACCGCAGTAGTTGCGTTGCCTTTCTTCTTCATCTTACATTTTATTGGCGAATCGCAATTAACTGACAAGCTCATACACCGCCACCTACTGTACTGGAGTGTGAAGACCTATCTATGCCACGATATTCTCTTAACTAGCCCTGGATTTCTAATAAAATAAGTACAAACCTCACTACTCCCATCACCCCCACCCAAAATACCACCCACCCCCGGCCAACCTCTGACCCTGTCAAAAAACCTACACACATTCCACAAAATGGTAATACATGTTCAACCGTTTCCTCTACCTATAGCCATTACACATTCCAGTACCATGTTCCCCTATCAATTTCAAAAGATAAATTCAATTCTATATGCCCGAATCTCATCCTACACCACATAACCTCCTCCCTTCTGTTCTCATTGTATGACACCATCTCCTGTACAGATTTCCTTGTACTATAAAAACGTCTTCCTTTACTACTTTCATCCCATTGTCTCTGCCAGCGATCTAACCCATTTTTTTCCCGAAGCAATGTTTTAATTTCTCCTCTACCCAACTGCACCTTTGTACTTTTCCACTGCTGTTTTTTCAATTATATCTACTATATAATTTCAATAAACTCCTGTATGAGCCGGAATTCAACTGAACTCAATTTCAGTACCATGTATTTGTAACCCCAACGAACTGCGTCATTATTTCTAACCACACATCCTCTCGTTTTGACTTTTCAGATCTTAAACTACACAGATCTGATGCAGTCCCGACGTATTACTTGTCTTCTTGGTTGCGCCTCCTCTATCGGGTGGGTATCATTTGTGGAACGTTCCAAAAGGAATCTGTTCCAAAAAACTTCGTAAATGACAAGGTTGTCAACAAACAACACATACAACGTTGTATAGAGGCAGAATAAGATACCAAACAAAGTTTGGCAGTCGAAAGCCACAAATATATTTTATTTTATACCAACCTTTATTTTCATACCCTCATCTCCCGTTGTCTATTTGTTCGACATTTTTTTTTAAATGTAGTAGCAATAGGCCTATATATCACAGGCAAAATAACTAAAATAACTGTATGAACATACGTGAAATAAAAGTGTATTCCTTCAAGTGTTATCCCCGGGCCCCAGTGAAAAGTAGTGTTTATTTCATTCCCTATGGACCTGGTCAAAAGTAGTGCACTAGGGTATAGGGTGCCATTTAGGACATATCAAAGTCTTCTTCCTTTACTTGTTCCTCTAGGCTTGAGCCTTGCAGGTCAGGTAGGCCAGCTTGGTGGTGAGCTGCTCGGTGAAGACGGGGTGGAACGCCCGCGTGATCCTCAACATGTTGCCTTCACGGGCCTCGTCCACCAGAGTCTGGCCCCAGATATCTATGGGAGGGGAGGAGAGGAAAGAGAGAAGAGCAGGAGAGAGGACACGAGACGAGAGCTGAGGTAAGTGGGAGGAGTAGATAGAACTTGAAGGTGAATTGGGAAAAATGACATTCATTGCCATTGTCAGATTTAGTGGTGGTATGTTGAGGATGATGCTGAAACCCTAACTGTAGAGTAAAAACACTTAGGAGGCATAACGGTCCAGTTGCTACAGTGCTTGGGTGAAGTCTCAATTAAGTTCTATTTTACCTCTCCTACTTCTTATACCTCACATCTCTCCTTCTGTCTACCCCCATTTGAGTACATCAGGGCTGTATTCACTAGGCACGAAATGTAAGCAAATGGGCCGAAATTTGAGGAACGGGAGGGACTACCTGAACTTGTCCAATAAGAAATGCTTGTTTTCATTTTTCATTTGATCAGAGATCCCTCGCTGGGTTCTCTCCATAGCTGTGACAAAGAACAGGTGGTGTGTATTACAATAGATAATGGGTAAAATATCAAAGCTATCTAACTACTCTGCTAATGTTACTAGAAACTAGCACATCAAGTTCAGGTAGCTAGCTAATTGCAGCACTTAGCTATCTTCCCTCTACATATAGGGGTGAACTAACTAAAGTAGCTTGCTACCTTTCTATAGTATCACCAAATATGTATTGTATGGACTTAATTCCTTGTAATTACGTTACTTTTTAAACACCTAACTGTTCCTGTAGCAATCTAGCTTGCTCATCAAGGTGCCAGTGCCAACCAACCAACACAACCGTTGGACGGCGCCTGAGATGAATGGCCAGATTTGTTTTTTGCTTTTGTCTTACAATTTATATTGTCCACTAGGTGGTAGGCAAAGCCCTATATTGAGCTGAATACATGCCTATTTTGGTGGCACAAAATGACAAATGTGCATACAGTGGGGCAAAAAAGTATTTAGTCAGCCACCAATTGTGCAAGTTCTCCCACTTGAAAATATGAGAGAGGCCTGTAATTTTCATCATAGGTACACTTCAACTATGACAGACAAAATGAGGAACAAAAAATCCAGAAAATCATATTGTAGGATTTTTTATGAATTTATTTGCAAATTATGGTGGAAAATAAGTATTTGGTCAATAACAAAAGTTTATCTCAATACTTTGTTATATACCCTTTGTTGGCAATGTCAGAGGTCAAATGTTTTCTGTAAGTCTTCACAAGGTTTTCACACACTGTTGCTGGTATTTTGGCCCATTCCTGCATGCAGATCTCCTCTAGAGCAGTGATGTTTTGGGGCTGTTGCTGGGCAACACGGACTTTCAACTCCCTCCAAAGATTTTCTATGGGGTTGAGATCTGGAGACTGGCTAGGACACTCCAGAACCTTGAAATGCTTCTTACGAAGCCACTCCTTCGTTGCCCGGACGGTGTGTTTGGGATCATTGTCATGCTGAAAGACCCAGCCACGTTTCATCTTCAATGCCCTTGCTGATGGAAGGAGGTTTTCACTCAAAATCTCACGATACATGGCCCCATTCATTCTTTAAAAACAGCCTCAAAGCATGATGTTTCCACCCCCATGCTTCACAGTAGGTATGGTGTTCTTTGGATGCAACTCAGCATTCTTTGTCCTCCAAACACGACGAGTTGAGTTTTTACCAAAAAGTTATCATTTGGTTTCATCTGACCATATGACATTCTCCCAATCTTCTTCTGGATCATCCAAATGCTCTCTAGCAAACATCAGACGGGCCTGGACATGTACTGGCTTAAGCAGGGGGACACGTCTGGCACTGCAGGATTTGAGTCCCTGGCGGCGTAGTGTGTTACTGATGGTAGGCTTTGTTACTTTGGTCCCAGCTCTCTGCTGGTCATTCACTAGTTCCCCCCGTGTGGTTCTGGGATTTTTGCTCACCGTTCTTGTGATCATTTTGACCCCACGGGGTGAGATCTTGCGTGGAGCCCCCGATCGAGAGAGATTATCAGTGGTCTTGTATGTCTTCCATTTCCTAATAATTGCTCCCACAGTTGATTTCTTCAAACCAAGCTGCTTACCTATTGCAGATTCAGTCTTCCCAGCCTGGTGCAGGTCTACAATTTTGTTTCTCATGTCCTTTGACAGCTCTTTGGTCTTGGCCATAGTGGAGTTTGGAGTGTGACTGTTTGAGGTTGTGGACAGGTGTCTTTTATACTGATAACAAGTTCAAACAGGTGCCATTAATACAGGTAACGAGTGGAGGACAGAGGAGCCTCTTAAAGAAGAAGTTATAGGTCTGTGAGAGCCAGAAATCTTGCTTGTTTGTAGGTGACCAAATACTTATTTTCCACCATAATTTGCAAATTAATTAATTACAAATCCTACAATGGGATTTTCTGGATTTTCTTTTCTCATTTTGTCTGTCATAGTTGAAGTGTACCTATGATGAACATTACAGGCCTCTCTCATCTTTTTAAGTGGGAGAACTTACACAATTGGCGGCTGACTAAATACTTTTTTGCCCCACTGTACACTTGATCTTCAACCAGGCACAGTAGATTCAATTCACTATTTGTAAAGACCTTGGGTTGTTTAGGCAGGAAAACAAAATGATCAGTAACCATCACTCCTGTTTTCCAATGGCACATTGTGATAGCTAATTCAAGTTTATTGTTTTAAAAGGCTAATTGATCATTCGAAAACCCTTTTGCAATTATGCTGATTAAAGAAGCAATAAAACTGGCCTTCTTTAGACTAGTTGAGTATCTGGAGCATCAGCATTTGTGGGTTCGATTACAGGCTCAAAATGGCCAGAAACAAATAACTTACTTCAGAAACTCATCAGTCTATTCTTGTTCAGAGAAATGGAGGCTATTCCATGTGAGAAATTGCCAAGAAACTGAAGATCTCATGCAACGCTGTGTACTACTCCCTTCACAGAACAGCGCAAACTGGCTCTAACCAGAAAAAAAAGAGGAGTGGAAGGCCCCAGTCCACAACTGAGCAACTGAGCATGAGGACAAGTACGTTAGTGTCAAGTTTGAGAAACAGATGTCCTCAACTGGCAGCTTCATTAAATAATACCAGCAAAACCCCAGTCTCAACGTCAACAGTGAAGAGGCAACTCCGGGATGCTGGCAGTGCCGTTTCCAGCTACAATAGTCCTTTACAACATTAACAATGTTTTCATTGTATTTGTGATCAATTTAGATGTTATTTTAATGGACAAAAATGTGCTTCTCTTTCAAAAACAAGAACATTTCTAAGTGACCCCAAACTTTTGAACGGTAGTGTATATTTATTTATAAAGAGCTTTTGATATTTGTCCCTCATAAATAAAATCAAATGCAGTAATGTAGTGAATAAGTATATAAGTAAATGTAAAGAGCGAGAAAGGAAAAATGGAGGATAGGAAGGGTGGATGGAAAAAGAGAGGGGTGGATTGTGTGTGGCTGTCCATGTGGGAGGGAGAGTATGCGATGGTATGGGAGAGGAACAAAACAAGGAGTTAATTTCTAGAATAATCTGCAGTCAGACTCCATCAAAGCAGTGAACGCTGCCGTTCCGGCTCAGCCACTCCACTACCCTTTAACCCTGTCTCCCTCCCTACACCTTATATAGTGCAGTACTTTTGACCAGTAGTGCACTATATAGGGAATAGGGTGCCATTTGGGCCACATCCCATGTCTCTGAGAGGAGAGACTGTGAGGGAACAGAACAGGAAGAGATGAGGGTGGTCAGGAGTTCGGCAGCTGCATGTCCCAGTCACAATGTGTGTTTGTTTCAAATGGATGGAGACGAGAGAGTGGATTCTCGCTGGCCTAGTGCCTAGAAATGGGGGGGGGGGGGAGCTTCGATCTAAAAGATACCAGGAAGTGTACTGTACATGGGAGCCAACCGAAATGAAGTCAACTGTTCCATATGGTTTCATTCAGTTCCATCCATTCCACAGGAGGTTCCATCTGGTTCCCAGAGCAGATACATAACCGGGTTACAGAAACACTTCCTGGAGAGTCTTAAGATGACATTTGATGACATTGCTGTCTAAACCTTCATGTTGTTCTATCATTCCTGCCCATGGGGTGTACTTGCACATTAAGCCGTCTCACGCTTCAGAAACAGGAGATAGGCTCCTGCCCTTATGGGCCGTTCTGGCTCGGACAGGTCTCACTTGTGTTCTAGAGAGAGACAACACTTTGTCCTGACTATCCAGAGAGAAGATGAGCGAGATGGAGGTAATTTCATAGATGCATTTTGAAGAACAGTATTTTTTATATGAATTATTTTATTTCGGTAAAAATATACAAAACAAATGACTAATTTGGGAAAAATTTTAACCATTATTTAGCACTGCATTGTAGTAAAACACTACATACTAAGGTCGGCCGTCATTGTAAATAAGAATTTTATATTGTAAAATTAATAAAGGTTACATTTATTTATGTTTTCAAATACTATGGAATCACATCCATATCAATTCCACAGCTTCATGCTACACATTCAAAAACAATAACATAAAGCCACAATGGTAGAAACTTAAACAAACCATCTGTGGTGGACAAATCATTAATATCATAACAGGGGAATTGGTGGACATCTGTCTGCAGATGGGATTGGTCAGTTAAAGTCCTTCTGCAGTTGTTATTGGTCAGTTGAAGTCGGGAGCAGTGACCAGTATGGGAGTCGAGGGAACACCTTGATTGAGAGACTGGAAGAGAGAGAAAGAGAGAATAAGGGAGAGAAAGAGGAGGAGGAAAGAAGAAAAATAGATGAACTACTGTGAAGGAACATTTTATTTTGACTTCAGGTATCCCTGGGGGTAATTTCCACGGCACTACTGTATTGCCTGCCCTGTGGCATCCTCTGTGTATTTACACAATCTTGTAAATATTTTATTTGTATGGAAACAATCTCTCCAAAAATATGGGTGTTGCTTTTATCCCCTTCCATTTTGTTTGGATTCTGTCTTGAAATATTATTTCTCATTGCCAGAACTCTTGTTTTAAATAAATAAATCCAAGTAAACAAATGAAAATATCCATTCCCACCACACCCTATGAATAATATGATCACGGTAATTAAGCAATAATACCCCAGATAATAACGAATATTACAGTGCTGAACAAAATATTAAAGGGGAAGCGTTTTACAACTTGATGTTAGATGGTTAACCTGGAAAGTAGTCTATGGGCCAGGAGACACTGTAATCTGTAATCTACATGTGCTCTACACACATACATACACATTGTCATGTTGCTGTATTGCGGATTTTATATTGTACATTTGTAATAATAGAGTAATAATGTATTTTATGATTTCTTGTTTTATTTATGATGTAGGTTGTTGTATTTTACTGTGATCTGATTCTTTAAACCCTGTTTGGACCCCAGGAAGAGTATCTGCTGAATGGGGATCCTAATAAATAATACATATCATGTACATGGTGATCTTGTAATCTACAACTGTAAATTGAATGAAATACTGAAATTCCCCTTTAAATGTATTTTCCCGTCTGTCTTACTGAGTATGTTCCGTAACGCCTCCTCTCCATGTACAGGATGTAAGAGAGCGTTGAGGAGATGGAGATCTGGATGATGGTGAAGAGAAGGAGGGACGTCTTTACTCCATAACTGAACATCTGAGGTAATGAAAGGAGGAGGGTGGGGGGGGGGGTTGAACACACCTACTCATTCATGGGTTTTTCTTTATTTTTACTATTTTCTCCATTGTAGAATAATAGTGAAGACATCAAAACTATGAAATAACACATGCAGTGGTGTAAAGTACTTAAGTAAAAATACATTTAAGTACTACTTATGTCGTTTTTTGGGGTTATTTGTACTTTACTTGACTATTTATATTTTTGACAACTATTACTTTAACTCCACTACATTCCTAAAGAAAATAATGTACTTTTTACTCCTTACATTTTCCCTGACACCCAAAAGTACTTGTTACATTTTGAATGTTTAGCAGGACAGGAAAATTGGCTAATTCACGCACTTATCAAGAAAACATCCCTAGTCATTCCTACTGCCTCTGATCTGGCAGACTCACTAAACACAAATGCTTTGTTTGTAAATTATGTCTGAGTGTTGAACTGTTGACCCTGGCTATCTGTACATTTAAAAAACAGGACAATCGTGTTGTCTGGTTTGCTTAATATAAGACATTTTAAATTATTTTACTTTTGATACTTAAGTACATTTAAAACCACATTTTACTCAAGTAGTATTTTACAGGGTGACTTTTACTTTTACTTTTTTATGTATGACAATTGGGTACTTTTTCCACCCCTGCACATATGGAATCATGTAGTAACCAAAAAAGTGTTAACTTCTCTAGGGTAGGGGGCAGCATTCGGAATTTTGGATGAAAAGCATGTCCAAATTAAACGGCCTGCTACTCGGGCCCTGGTAGATTTGGATAGATTTGGATAGAAATCACTCTAAAGTTTCCAAAACTATTAAAATAGTGTCTGAGTATAACAGAACTGATTTGGCAGGCGAAAACCTGAGAAAAATCCATTCAGGAAGTAGTTTTATTTATGGTTTTGTAGTTTTCTATTCAATGCCATTACAGTATCCATTGATTTATGACTCAAATTGCAGTTCCTATGCCTTCCACTAGATGTCAACAGTCTTTAGAAATTGTTTCAGGCTTGTATTCTGATAAATGAGGGAGTAAGACCAGTCTGAATGAGTGGACCCTGCCGTGTCACAGAGCTTTTTCATGCGCAATCCCGAGAGAGTGCCTTTCTTGTTTACTTTTTATATTGACGACGTTATTGTGCGGTTGAAATATTATAGATCATCTAGGCTAAAAACAACCTGAGGTATGAATATAAACATCATTTGACATGTTTCTATGAACTTTACGGATACAATTATGATTTTTTTTGTCTGCCTGTTTTGACTGCGTTTGAGCCTGTGGATTACTGAAGAAAACATTTTTTAAATCTGACACTGTGGTTGGATTCACAAGAAGTTAATATTTAAACCTTTGTAAAATATGTTTTGTTTTCTGCATTTTTATAATGAGTATTTCTGTATTTGAATTTGGCGCTCTGCAATCTCACTGGATGTTGGCCAGGTGGGACGCTAGCGTCCCACATACCCTAGAGAGGTTAAACAAATCTGTCATGGATGACCCCCAGTACTGCTACTCATTCTGTTCACCACTTCCGGAGGTCTACGTCACCGGCTTTCTAGGCTTCACTGAACGGGATTCATTATCATCAACCTCGGACTGTCTTGTCTGATAAGACACCCCTGGTTCCCATTTCCCCTGATAAGTATGTTATATATGTGCCCTCTGTTCCCTCTGTCTTTGTCGGTTATTGTTCCCATATCCGTTGATCATGTGAGTACCTATGAGTTGGTGCAGCTGTTATGCTGCGTGCTTTATATTTTGTGTTTTACGGCTATCATCCCATGTCGTTCAACAAGGTTTACCCTCGCTCTTTTGTTTGGGTACAGCCCAGTGCTTTGTATACGTGTTTTGTTTTGGGTGTATTAAAAACCCTTATTGTGTATTCCTGCGCCTGTTTCCAAATCTTTTATACCCGCGTGACAGAATAACCAACCCCGAAATGGAGACAGCAGGAAAGGCCGAGCTGGCGACCATTGTAGGGACAGTACAGCACCACGAGGACTGTCTCTCCAGACTCAGACTCGGTATCGCCATGAACAGTGTTCTGGCAACCATCCTGTGCTTGGAGGGGAGTGTGCAGTCCCTCCAGTCTCCAGCACCGATCCTGGTACCAGCTCTCACACCATGACCTACCTCTGTTCCATTGGAGTCGGTCCGTGGAATACCCCTGTTCCTCCCGCAGTGCTTCAACGGCGCACCAGCAAGATGCAAGAGGTTCCTTCTACAATGTGACCTATACCTCGCTCGCTACGCCGGGGCTGTTTCCAGAAGAGACAGGGTTGCCATCTCGGCACTGACCGGACGGGCTCTGGACTGGGGTGCCGTGGTCTGGGAGATAGGTGGACCCGAGGTCGCGTCCTATGAGCGCTTCACCCTCCTCTTCCACTCAGTGTTTGATCATCCTGTGGAGGGCCGAGAGGAGGGTGAGCGTCTACTCCGACTACTCCAGGGATCTAGGACCGCCTCGGAGTTCGCCCTGGAGTTCCGGACCATCGCAGCCTCCACCGGATGGAACGAGTTGGCTCTGGTCACCGTTTTCCGCAGCGGACTGCGGGAGGAGGTACAGCTGGAGTTAGCCTGCCGTGATGACAACCTGTCATTCAACCAGCTCATCAGCATGGTGATCCGGTTGGACAATCTCCTGCGGTCCAGAAGAAGACCTGCGTGGAATTCAGAGCCCATGGCTACCCCTGCTCCATGGCCAGAGCCGATGGAGGTGGGCTCGGAACGTTTGCCCGAGGCAGAGCATAGGAGGAGGAGGAATCTGGGCCTCTGCTTCTATTGTGGAGAACAGGCTCATTTCTCCCCGACCTGCTCTCTATCCACTAGGAGGCGAGGAGGTGACAAGCCAGAAAATTCCTCTGCGCCAACCCAGATAGGAGGCAAGGTCGCTTCTCCTTGTCTGTCAAATCAACCAGTGTGTTTTCCCGTTACATTTCCTGAGTACCCTAGCCTTTCACTCCCGTTAGCTCTGATTGATTCCGGAGCTGCTGGGAATCTCTTAGTTAGCGCACTGGCCACTGCATTACGCATTCCTTTAGTTCCCCTATAGTCACCCATTCCAGTTTGAGACAGGTCTCGTACCACACATTACTGTTTCTGTTTCTTTGCTGACCCATGCCACTCATTCAGAACAGATCACTTTCTTGATTATAGACATCCCCACGCACCCCATTGTTTTAGGTCTCCCTTGGTTGAGCTTTCATAACCCGGATATTTCCTGGTCCGAGAGGAGACTGTTGGGTTGGTCGCGGGAGGTGTTTCGCGGTGTCTGTCAACACCACTACGGTGGAAAGTCCGGACTGTGCTCCTCGAGTGGATTTACCGGAGGAGTACCAGGATCTGCACCGGGTTTTCTCAAAGACCCAGGCTACACACCTGCCTCCCCATCGCCCCTGGGACTGTGCCATTGACCTGTTGTCTGACGCAGCCCTCTAGAGAGGACATGTCTATCCCCTCTCCTATGAGGAGACCGAGGCCATGGAGACCTATGTACAGGAGAGTCTCCAGCAACGTTTTATCCACCCCTCTAATTCACCAGCATCCTCAAGCTTATTTTTTGTCAAGAAGAAAGATGGGGGACTCATTCCAACCATCATCGAACAAATGCACGGGGCGCAGTACTTCACAAAGCTGGACTTGAGGAGCGCCTACAATCTAGTGCGCATTCGTGCAGGCGATGAATGGACGACTGCTTTTTCCACGACCACGGGTCATTATCTCGTATCTCGTAATGCTCTTTGGCCTGTCTAATGCTACTTCAGTCTTCCAGGCCTTCATCAACGAAGTGTTTCGGGACATGCTGGGATGGGGCGTATTGGTCTATATAGATGACATTTTGGTCTATTCTGCTGACTGCGTTCAGCAAGTCTCGTTAATCAGGTCTGTGCTGAGAAGACTGTTGGAGCATGATCTATATGTTAAACAGGAGAAATGTTTGTTTTTCCAGCAGTCCATGTCCTTTTTGGGCTATCTCCTCTCCACTGTGGGAGTGGAGATGGAGGAGCAACATGTCAGCGCAGTCAGGTCATTGCCCATCCCCAGTTCCGTGAAAGCAGTCCAGCGATTCCTGCGGTTCGCCAACTGTTTCCGGAGGTTCATCCGGGGCTCCAGCATGGTGGTCGCACCTCTCACCTCCCTGCTGAGAGGAGGTCCCCAGCGGCTTCGTTGGACGGTGGAGGCGGAGAGGGCGTTCGAGATGCTGAAGGCACGTTTCACCACTGCTCCCGTGGCACATCCCGACCACTACAGATAGTAGTGCGAACGACCCAGTACATCACTGGGGCCAAGCTTCCTGCCATCCAGGACCTCTATATCAGGCCATAAAAATTGTCAAAGACTCCAGCCACCCTAGTCATAGACTGTTCTCTCTGCTACCACACAGCAAGCTGTACCGGAGCGCCAAGTCTAGGTCCAAGAGGCTTCTAAACAGCTTCTACCCCCAAGCCATAAGACTGCTGAACATCTAGTCAAATGGCTACCCAAACTATTTGCATTGCCCCCCCCCCCCCCCCCCCCCACTGCCACTCTCTGTTGTCATCTATGCATAGTTACTTTAATTAACCTACATGTACATACTACCTCAACTAACCGGTGCCCCCGCACATTGATGCTGTATTGGCACCCACTGTATATATTGTTTATTTACTGCTGCTCTTTCATTACTTAGATTCGTTACTTTTCTCTTCTTATCCGTATTTTTTGAAACTGCACTATTGGATAGGGGCTCGTAAGCATTTCACTATTGCATTCGGTACATGTGACTAATAAAATTTGATTTGATTTGAACGCTGCGCACACTCGTCTCCAGTGCACCGTGCGTCGGCACAAGGAATTGTTCGACCGCCACCCCAGTTTTCTCCCAGGTGACCGGGTCTGGCTCTCTACCCGGAACCTGCCCCTCAGCCTTCCCTGCCAGAAGCTGAGCCTGTGGTTTGTGGGGCTGTTTAAAGTCCTGAGGAGGGGTAATAAGGTTACGTACCATTTACAACTCCCTGTTGATTACTGAATTAACCCAACCTTTCACGTGTCTCTCCTCAGGCCAGTGGTGCCTGGTCCCCTTGCTGAGGCTGGACTCAGTGACGCCCCGCCTCCTCCTCTGGACATCGAGGGAGGTCCGGCGTACTCGGTTCTGGAGCTCTTGAAGGTGTTCCCACATATGCTGAGCACTTGTTGGCTGCTTTTCCTTCACTCTGCGGTCAAACTCATCCCAAACCATCTCAATTGGGTTGAGGTTGTGTGATTTTGTGGGGGCCAAGTCATCTGATGCAGCACTCCATCACTCTCCTTCTTGGTCAAATATCCCTTACACAGCCTGGAGGTGTGTGTTGGGTCATTGTCCTGTTGAAAAACAAATGATAGTCCCACTAAGCGCAAACCAGATGGGATGGCGTATCGCTGCAGAATGCTGCTTTAGCCATAATGGTGAAGTGTGCCTTGAATTCTAAATAAATCACTGACAATGTCTCCCGCAAAGCACCCCCACACCATCACTCCTCCTCCTCCTCCATGCCTCGTGGTGGGAACCACACATGTGGAGATCATCTGTTCACCTACTCTGCGTCTCACAAAGATACGACGCTTAGAACCCAAAATCTCAAATTTGGACTAATCAGACCAAAGGACAGATTTCAACCAGTATAAAGTCAATTGCTCGTGTTTCTTGGCCCAAGCAAGTCTCTTATTATTATTGGTGTCCTTTAATAGTGGTTTCTTTGCAGCAATTAGAATCAAATCAAATTGTATTGGTCACATACACGTGTTTAGCAGATGTTATTGTGAGTGTAGCGAAATTGTGTTTCTTGCTCTGACAGTGCAGTAATATCTAACAATGTCACAACATATACCCAATACACACAAATCTAAGTAAAGGACTGGAATTATGAATAAATAAATATATGGACGAGCAATGTCGGAGCGGCATTGACTAAGATACAGTATATACATATGAGATGAGTAATGCAAAACATGTAAACATTAAAGTGACTAGTGTTCTATTTATTAAAGTGGCCAGTGATTCCAAGTCTATTTAGATAGGCAGCAGCCTCTAATGTGCTAGTGAAGGCTATTTAACAGTCTGATGGCCTTGAGATAGAAGCTGTTTTTCAGTCTCTTGGTCCCAGCTTTGATGCACGTGTACTGACCTAGCCTTCTGTATGATAGTGGGGTGAACAGGTAGTGGCTCGGGTGGTTTCTATCCTTGATTATCTTTTTGGCCTTTGCCGTACCAGGCGGTGATACAGTCCAACGGGATGCTTGTAATTGTGCATCTGTAAAAGTTTGTGAGGGTTTTATGTGCCAAGCCAAATTTCTTCAGCCTCCTGAGTTTGAAGAGGCGCTGTTGCACCTTCTTCACCACACTGTCTATGTGGGTGGACCATTTCAGTTTGTCAGTGATGTTGTACTTTCCACCTTCTCCACTGCGGTCCCGTCAATGTGGATGGGGGGGGGGGGGGGGGGGGGGGGGGGGGGTAGTATACTCCCTCTGCTGTTTCCTGAAGTCCATGATCATCTCCTTTGTTTTGTTGACATTGATTGAGAGTTTTTTTTCCTGGTACCACACTCCCAGAGCCCTCACTTCCTCCCTTTAGGCTGTCATTGTTGGTAATCAAGACTACTATTGTTGTGTCGTCTGCAAACTTGATGATTGAGTTGGAGGTGTGCATAGCCATGCAGTCATGGGTGAACAGGGAGTATAGGAGGGGGCTGAGCACGCACCCTTGTGGGGCCCCAGTGTTGAGGATCTGCGAAGTGGAGGTGTTGTTTCCTACCCTCACCACCTGGGGGCAGCCCGTCAGGAAGTCCAGGACCCAGTTGCACAGGGCGGGGTTCAGACCCAGGGTCTCGAACTTAATGATGATGAGCTTGGAGGTTACTAGGGTGTTGAATGCTGAGCTATAGTCAATGAACAGCATTCTTACGTAGGTATTCCTCTTGTCCAGGTGGGATAGGGCAGTATGCAATGCAATGGTGATTGCATCGTCTGTGGATCTATTGGGGTGGTAAACAAATTGAAGTGGGTCTAGGGTGACAGATAAGGTAGAGGTGATATGATAATTGACTAGTCTCTCAAAGCACTTCTTGATGAAAGGAGTCAGCGCTAAAGGGCGATAGTCATTTAGTTCAGTTACCTTTGCTTTCTTGGGTACAGGAACAATGGGGGCCATTCTTGAAGCATGTGGGTACAGCAGACTGGGATAGGGAGAGATTGAAAATGTCCGTAAACATGCTCTGAGGACGCGGCTAGGGATGTTGTCTGGGCCGGCAGCCTTGCGAGGGTTAACACGCTTACATTTTTTACTCACATTGGCCACGGGGGAAGGAGAGACCACAGTCCTTGGTAGCGGGCCGCGTTGGTGGCACTGTGTTATCCTCAAAGCGGGTGAAGAAGGTGTTTAGATTGTCCGAAAGCAAGACGTTGGTGTCCGCAACGTGGCTGGTTTTCCTTTTGTAGTCCGTGATTGTCTGTTGACCCTGCCACATCTTGTGTCTGAGCCGTTGAATTGCAACTCCACTTTGTCTCTATACTGATGTTTTGCCTGTTTGATTGCTTTGCTGAGGGAATAACTACACTGTTTTTATTCTGCCATATTCCCAGTTACCTTGCGGTGGTTCGTACATTCAGTTTTGCGCGAATGCTACCATCTATCCAGGTTTCTGGTTAGAGTAGATTTTAATAGTCACAGTGGGTACAACATCTCCTATACACCTCCTGATAAACTCAGTCACCGTATCAGTATAATCGTCCATGTTATTATTGGAGGCTACCCGGGAACATATCTCAGTCCGCGTGATCAAAACAATCTTGAAGCGTGGATTCCGATTGTTCAGACCAGTGTTGAATAGTCCTTAACACGGGTAATAGTGGTTGAGTGTTTTAGCAGCGTGAGTACTACAGTCAATGTGTTGATAGAACTTCGGCAGCCTTTCCTCAAATTTACTTTGTTAAAATCTCCAGCTACAATAAATGCGGCCTCGGGATATGTGGTTTCCAGTTTGCATAAAGTCCAGTGAAGTTATTTCATGGCCATCGTGGTATCGGCTTGAGGGGGGATATACACGGCTGTGACTATAACCGAAGAGAAGTCTCTTGGGGGATAATACGGTCGGCATTTGATTGTGAAGTATTCTAGGTCGGGTGAACAAAAGGACTTCCTGTATGTTATCAACATCCCACCATGAGTCATTAATCATGAAACATACACCCCTGCACTTTTCCCCAGAGAGATATTTATTCCTGTCTGCGCAATGAACTGAGAACCCAACTGGCTGGACGGGCTCAGACAGTTTATCCCGAGAGAGCCATGTTTTGTGAAACAAAATATGTTACCATCCCTAATGTCTCTCTGCAAAGGAATTCTTGATCTCTGTGACGTATTTATTTGGGCTGCAATCTGAGGTGCATTTAACTTTAATGAGCTTATCCTTTGCAGCAGAGGTAACTCTGGGTCTTCCTTTCCTGTGGCGGTCCTCATTAGAGCCAGTTTCATCATAGCGCTTGATGGTTTTTGCGACTGCACTTGAAGTAACTGACCTTCATGTCTTAAAGATGGACTATAGTTTCTCTTTGCTTATTTGAGCTGTTCTTGTCATGTACTTGGTATTTTACCAAATAGGGCTATCTTCTGTATACCAACCCTACCTTGACAACTGATTGGCTCAAATGCATTAAGAAGTTAAATGAACTTTTAACAAAGAACACCTGTCACGTTCTGACCTTTATTTCCTTTGTTTTGTATTTATTTAGTATGGTAAGGGCGTGAGTTGGGTGGGCAGTCTATGTTTGTTTTTCTAGGTTTTGGGTATTTCTATGTTTCGGCCTAGTATGGTTCTCAATCAGAGGCAGGTGTCATTAGTTGTCTCTGATTGAGAATCATACTTATGTAGCCTGGGTTTCACTGTGTGTTTGTGGGTGATTGTTCCTGTCTCTGTGTTTGCACCAGATAGGACTGTTTAGGTTTTCGCACATGTATTGTTTTGTTAGTTATTTCATGTCTAGTTCCTTTACTAAAGAACATGAATAACCACCATGCTGCATTTTGGTCCGCTTCTCCTTCACCACAGGAAAACCCTTACAGAATCACCCACACATCAGGACCAAGCGGCGTGGTAACGGGCAACGGCAAAAGCAGCAGCAGGTGCAGCAGCAGCAGCAGTGGGAGAGGCTGCACTATTTGGAGAGATGGCCTTGGGAGGAGATTCTAGATGGGAAAGGACCCTGGGCAGAGCCAGGGGAATATTGCCACCCCAAAGCCGAGCTGGAGGCAGCAAAAGCAGAGAGGCGGCATTATGAGGAGCTAGCACGGCAGAGCGGATGGAAGCCCGAGAGTCAGCCCAAAAAATTTATTGGGGGGGGCACACAGGGAGTGTGGTGAAGCCAGGTAGGAGACCTGCGCCAACTTCCTGTGCTTACCGGGGGGCGAGAGAGACCGGGCAGGCACCGTGTTATGCTGTGGAGCGCACGGTGTCCCCAGTGCGGGTGCATAGCCCGGTGCGGTACATACCAGCTCCGCGTATCGGCCGGGCTAGAGTGAGCATTGAGCCAAGTGCCATGAAGCCGGCTCTACGCATCTGGTCCCCAGTGCGTCTCCTTGGGCCGGCTTTCATGGCACCAGCCTTGCGCACGGTGTCCCCGGTTCGCCTGCATAGCCCAGTGCGGGCTATTCCACCTCGCCACACTGGCAGGGCGACCGGGAGCATTCAACCGGGTAAGGTTGGGCAGGCTCGGTGCTCAAGAGCTCCAGTGCGCCTGCACGGTCCGGTCTATCCGGTACCACCTCCACGCACCAGCCCTCCGGTGGCAGCTCCCCGCACCAGGCTGTCTCTCCGTCTCACCCCTACAGGTGCTCCCGCCTGTCCAGCGCTGCCGGAGCCTTCCTCCTCTCCAGCGTTGCTGGAGCTACCCGTCTCTACAGCGTTGCCGGAGCTTCCCGTCTGCCCAGCGCCATCTGAGCCACCCGTCTGCCCAGCGCCGCCTGAGCCACCCGTCTGCCCAGCGCCGCCTGAGCCACCCGTCTGCCCAGCGCCGCCTGAGCCACCCGTCTGCCCAGCGCCGCCTGAGCCACCCGTCTGCCCAGCGCCGCCTGAGCCACCCGTCTGCCCAGCGCCGCCTGAGCCACCCGTCTGCCCAGCGCCGCCTGAGCCACCCGTCTGCCCAGCGCCGCCTGAGCCACCCGTCTGCCCAGCGCCGCCTGAGCCACCCGTCTGCCCAGCGCCGCCTGAGCCACCCGTCTGCCCAGCGCCGCCTGAGCCACCCGTCTGCCCAGCGCCGCCTGAGCCACCCGTCTGCCCAGCGCCGCCTGAGCCACCCGTCTGCCCAGCGCCGCCTGAGCCACCCGTCTGCCCAGCGCCGCCAGTCACCCAGGGGTCGCCAGTGCCGCCAGTCTGCCCAGCGCCGCCAGTGCCGCCAGTCTACCCAGGGGTCGCCAGTGCCGCCAGTCAGCCCAGAGGCGCCAGAGCCCCTCTGTCCCGAGCTGCCGCACCTCTGTCCCGAGCAGCCGCACCTCTGTCCCGAGCTGCCCCTCTGTCCAGTGGGGTCATTGAGAGGGGTTGCCATGGTTAGAGAGCCACGGAGGCGGACAATGAGGCGGACTAAGACAATGGTGAAGTGGGGTCCGCGTCCCGCGCCAGAGCCGCCACCGCGGACAGACGCCCACCCAGACCCTCCCCTATAGGTCAAGGTTTTGCGGGCCGGAGTCCGCACCTTTAGGGGGGGGGCGGGGTACTGTCACGTTCTGACCTTTTATTTCCTTTGTTTTGTATTTATTTAGTATGGTCAGGGTGTGAGTTGGGTGAGCAGTCTGTTTGTTTTTCTAGGTTTTTGGGTATTTCTATGTTTCGGCCTAGTATGGTTCTCAATCAGAGGCAGGTGTCATTAGTTGTCTCTGATTGAGAAACATACTTAGGTAGCCTGGGTTTCACTGTGTGTTTGTGGGTGATTGTTCCTGTCTCTGTGTTTGCACCAGATAGGACTGTTTAGGTTTTCGCACATGTATTGTTTTGTTAGTTATTTCATGTCTAGTTCCTTTATTAAAGAACATGAATAACCACCTCGCTGCATTTTGGTCCGCTTCTCCTTCACCACAGGAAAACCCTTACAACACCTGTTAATTGAAATGCATTCCAGGTGACTACCTCATTAAGTTGGAGACTTTTATCTCCCTCACCAACTTCAAACATCAGCTATCTGAGCAGCTAACCGATCGCTGCAGCTGTACATAGTCTATTGGTAAATAGCCCACCCTTTTTCACCTACCTCATCCCCATACTGTTTTTATTTATTTACTTTTCTGCTCTTTTGCACACCAACATCTCTACCTGTACATGACCATCTGATCATTCATCACTCCTGTGTTAATCTGCAAAATTGTAATTATTTGCCTACCTCCTCATGCCTTTTGCACACATTGTATATAGACTCCCCTTTGTTTTCTACTGTGTTAATGACTTGTTAATTGTTTACTCCATGTGTAACTCTTTGTTGTCTGCTCACACTGCTATGCTTTATCTTGGCCAGGTCGCAGTTGCAAATGAGAACTTGTTCTCAACTAGCCTACCTGGTTAAATAAAGGTGAAATAAAAATAAAAAAAAGTTGAGAGAATGCTAAGAGTGTGCAAAGCTGTCATCAAGGCAAAGGGTGGCTACTTTGAAGAATCTCAAATATATTTAGATTTGTTTAACACTTTTTTGGTTACTAGATGATTCCAGATGTGTCATTTCATAGTTTTGATGTCTTCACTATTATTCTACAATGTGGCAACACACACACACACACACACAGACAGACCAATGACGAAAGAGGTACTCACAGTGGCATAGTGCTGGTGGTCACATTCATACACCTGTATGTAGTGTGTTGCGGGGGCCAGGGGGTGGTTACACGGTGTCTCTGGATTGTTGTGGAGGTCGATGAAGTAGAAGATGAGGGCCAGGAGAGAAACCAAAATGGCCACCAGTGTCACCACCATACACACACCCAGCTGGAGGGAGAGCGAGAGGGAGGAAGAGATAGGGGTGGGAATCAGGGGCCAGACCTCATTGATCATCATGTACATTTTTATAACGTAGGGTGTGTGTGTGTGTGACTACCTGTGATAAAGTGAAAATCTGAGGCCAGCACCCGACCCACAAATAAATAAATACATGTGCTGTAGGCTAGAGTCAGAGATGGTGGAAAAAAAATTTGACAGGGGGTGCAGGATTCTTTTTGTAACTAATTTAGATATGTTTCTGTTTATAATTTTGGTAGGATATTTGGGAGTCAACATGTCTATAATTGGATACATGCAGCTTCTCTTTTGTCATTATATGTAAACTAAATAAACCCTTGCTCACCAGAATCAGTTTGACCGGTTGTAAGGAAATTGAAAGCTGTGAATATGACCCAACACGTTTCTGATAAGATTTCATATTTATGGTTTATATCAGCTTTTGTAGTTGAAATACTATCAGCTTTAATGACACTGATAGATCGCTGCTCTACAGACGGTCCCTAACCGTGCATTCCCATTCTCTCAAGATTCTGAAATGAATCAATCATATTTCTCTACTTTCTGTTCCCGAGTCAAAATGTACATTTGGTGTATCATTTTACTGAAGAACTGCTTAATTCAGCAGGAGTTAATATTAAGACTATGTGAGAAGTTATAAACCTACAGTTAGTGTCCAGATTTCACTTTCTATTAAACCGTTCTGAACAAATCTTTCCCAAACATGACTTTTCTGGCCCTCCCTTCTCTGTATTTTCAACTCTCTATTATGCAGCTTTTCTTTAAAAAAATGTTTAACTCTGGGTATTTGTCCTTTTTGGTTCGATGTGTGTTCCCAAAAAACGTTTGGCGTGTAGGATTTTTGGCGCGCGTAAAGTTAGGCCTTAAAGTTTAGGCTTTTGTAACTAATGCCAAAAACATGAAAGAAAAACCTCAATGTAGTCTATAGACCTAGATATAAATTGCGCAACTATGATACATTTATAGATTTGTTTATGTATTCTTTTCTCTTTATTCAACCCGACTGCCACCTACCTGCCCCTTTATTTGCATAATATTTCATAACTCTAAACTAATGATTTATATATAAACACTAGATGACAGGGGGCGCTGTTTTGAAGACACAGTGCCTCCATCTTGGCACTCCAACATCGTGGTAAAACATTTTTTGGGGAAGCTATAGAAATGCATTTATAAATGTCTACTTTAGTTTTGGCCATGTCTATTCTATTACAGACACCTTAATGCAGACGTTTAAATTATACTTATTGTTATTTTTAATCTAACTGCAGTTTCCATTTTACAGTAGCTATTACAGCAAAAAAATACCATGCTATTGTTTGAGGATAGTGCACAACAACAAAATGCTTTTGTCATGGCAACTGGTTTGGTACATTCACCTCTGAAGGTAAATAATGTACTTACATTCAGTAATCTGGCTCTGATTTGGATTACTGAGGGTCCCAGAGATAACATGTAGCGTAGTTTTGTTTGATAAAATCAATTTTCATATTCAAATGTAGGAACTGAGTTCTACAGTTTGACCCCCCCTGCTGTCTCGGGCTCCACACCCACCCCGTCCAGCCATCTAGATGTGTGAAGGTTAGTGTCTTTTCTGTAGGGAAGCTAATGATCCATCATGTATGACATTCCTGGGAGTGTGTAAACTTACATTTGTTATTACCATAGCATTTTTTGTATGCTCTCTATAGTTGTGTAAGGTGATGTTAGGCTCCCATGTTGTGCAGCGGTCTAAGGCATTGCATCTCAGTGTTTCCTTTCAAATTACAGTCCCTGGTTCGATTCTGGGCTGTATCACACCCGCAAGTGATCGGGAGTCCCATAGGGCAGCGCTCAATTGGCCCAGCGTCGTTAGGGGAGGGTTTGGCCGGGGTACGTGGTCATGGTAAAATAAGAATTTGTTCTTAAATGACTTGCCCAGTTAAATAAAGGTTGAATGTACTTGAACATTTATAAATTAACCAATTCTGCACATTTGGTCAAACTTCTGGCAGACTTGATACAAAATATTGTGTAGTGATATAATTCTTCACTGGATCAGTCTGAAACTTTGCACACACACTGATCACTGTCTGGCCTTTTAATTGCATTTCTAAAATGATGGTATATTTGGGGTGTTTTTTTATTTCTATTATATTTTACCAGATCTAATGTAATTCTCCTACATTAATTTCCCATTTCCACAAACTTCAGTGTTTCCTTTCAAATGATATCAAGAATATGCATATCCTTGCTTCAGGTCCTGAGCTACAGGCAGTTGAAAAAAGGTTCCGATCCTTAAGAGGTTTTAAACAAAAACCCTACAAAAACGCCATTCATTTCCCCCATAGGCTTTGTCCAATGAACCATGGCAGAGTTAGTGCCAACAAAAAGACGCCATTACTATTTCTCTCTATGGAGGACTGCTTTTCTGAGAAGGCCAACATGGCCGACCGGTGGCTTCAAAGCCAATAAATAGCATCGGCGATCCAGAGTTTATATACGTCATTGCCCTAAACCTGGACACCCAGCGGATTTAACCGTGGGGATTGCGTGTTATGAGTCACCCAGCGCATCACTAGTGTGAGTGTGTGTACACGAGCATGCCATGTGGTGGTATTCATACTCACCAATTTCATACTGCTGTGTTTCTCCATCACTATGGCAACGACTCCTGCTGCTATGTACTAGACACACCAGACATAAAAAAACTCCCAATTGTCAATCAAATATCATAACCAATGGTTAAAAGAATGAGTGGATTATCTGATAAAACAATAACGAAATTGGATGTCAAACACTTTCAAAAAATCCTGGTAATCACAATAACACTTTTGATAGAATAACTTATGGAACCACCCCAAAACGTAATTCACTATCATCCAAAAATATGAGTGAGTATGAGTATGAGTGAAGGTTAGGTTACTAGGTTACCGATAGGCCGCTCCACCAGGGCACTCCAAAGTTCACGACCTCTGTGAATTCAGTGGAGAGGAGGGGGAGGGAGTAGGACATCACCATCACACCAATCATTACTTGGGACACCTGACACACACAGATAGATATATGTAGATAGACGAACATACACAATCACACACACACACAGACTGATGCAAGCATGCACACACACGAGCCAGTTACCACTTTGTGGGAACTGCTGATGTAAAAAGGGTTTTATGATTGACTTATTGACACAAACACATTAGGTTCCAGGCGTTCACCACAAACCAATGTCTGAGGGTCTGACATCTTTATAGAGACAGTAAATATAATGAGTCATGTACAAATACATATTTGACTCAAACAATGTGAGAGAAAAAAAACAGGACACTAAATGCACAGGGCTGAACACAACATGCAATGATAACCTCCCCTACTGTAGCATCTCCATCTATAAAAAAGCTACATAGTCGTTAACATCTGACGCTCACCCCCAATGCCTTCTGCTCGCCTTTCTGGAGCAGAGCCTGCTGTCTGTCGGTCAGTTTATCTGCGTTGATGTCCGTCGTCACGCTCACTGACATCCTAGCGCTCTGGAGCCCTTTAGCACTTGGAGTCAAGGCAAATGACAATACTCCATTTCTGTTCAATTGTTAGGCTATTAAAGAGATTGTTACTTGACCAATATTTGTCATTAATGAAAATAATCACTCCTAAAAAAACAACCTAAACAACCTACCTTTATTTAAATGATGGTTGACTAGACAACAAAAGTCAAACCTCCAGGGCGGACCGTTATACAATCTAAAAGCCTATTAGGATAATCGACGCATCTTACCTTTTCCTTTCAGATACAAAAACACTTTAGTGTGAATAATTCCACAAACACAATTTCTTGTTGCCTACTTCACGAATTATTAAAATAGATTTAGCAACATAGCCAATCTGAGACAGTTCCTTTAACTTTTTGTGTCTCCGCCCGTTCTTGGCACGAACGCAACCGGAGTAGGATTAGTTTACTTTCACTGGTGCAAAGCCTCCACCCCTAGCCCACTGTCACCCCCTCGTCTTGCGAGACAGTGATACAATAGTCAATATAAACATTCGTAGCAAACGTTTTTTTTTGTGACAGCCTGGACCTACACGGTAATTTTGCAACAAAAAAAAGGACCGTGTGTATCCAACAAGTCATTTTTTTAAATAGCTGATGAATTTACATAAATGGTGGATGAAGTTGCGCTGTTCTTCAGGGGGAATCGACAGAATATGTCAGTTTAGCCATAT
Organism: Oncorhynchus kisutch; assembly: GCF_002021735.2. NCBI lineage: Eukaryota > Metazoa > Chordata > Actinopteri > Salmoniformes > Salmonidae > Oncorhynchus > Oncorhynchus kisutch. Next base: position 8,244,319 of record NC_034180.2, on the reverse strand, counting down.
TGATGTGTAGGCAACATAGCAAGGTAATTGAGAAATAAGCAAGGTAAATTGGCGTTATACATTTGTTCTTAACTGACTTGTATCTTTAAATAAAGGTTTAATAAAATGTAGGCAAATTAAATAAATAAAAGAAGCCAATCTTTCTATTATGGCGGATATGTGTGCCCCCCCCCCCCCCCCCCACATTAATTTGGCCTTGAACCTCATGTTATATCAATACACTTCAGACCAGTCGGCTGGACCGTGTTAACATACCGTAGTTCATTGCTATTTCCACTGTTTTGCTTTCTTTCCTCTCCCCTCCTCTTATTTCGTTTGCTTGGCCTAAACAGGCCAACCTTTCCCCACTTCGAATCCAGTAGAGCGCAGAGAGCGTTCTACGCTTTAGAATAATGTTTGGTGTTGCTGGTCTGGAAATGAAATGTTACCATGCCCCCCATATCTCGATTTCATAGTAATACATCTCCCTCCCCGCCCCTTCCCTACCCAAGCGCACATCTGTTTTTCATTCAGCGGCATCATTCCACTATATCCAATGGGGACTAGATCTACTCTGATATGTGGTTTTCACCCTCTCTCGGACTCTCTCTCCCCACTCCCTCCCTCCCGGCCTCTTTCCCTCTCTCCTTCCCGCCCTCCCTCTCCTTTCCTAGCTTTTCTTTTCTCTCTCCTTCTCTCTCTCCCCGTCTCAATCTCTCTGGCTCTGGCTCTCTCTTCCAGTCATTCACACCACTCATTAATTACCACAATACAAAATCATTGCTAGGTCAAATGCACCTCGCTCCTCTTTCAGTTTCTGCTCAACATAAACATGCACATTCTTAAAGGGATACTTCGAGATTTTGGCAAACACTCTGGTGAAGTATATAAATGTATGGTCCAAACAGTTAAAAGACACACCCAATCCCCTCAGCCCTCAAAATAAGTGGACACTTCCCGATGACGTATCATGACGTCTGACGAGTATACACTTGCTGGGTAAGGGGGCGAGGGAGGAAGGAAATACAAATTGTTGTATTATTAATGAATATGATTGGTTTGTTTAAGATTCCTGGCAATGTAAATAGTTTGCATGTGACTATTCCTCTTTTGTTTGTTGATATTTGTTAATAATAAAAATACATTTAATAAATTCGTCACTTGTTTATCCAGTGTTCCCAACTTAGCGACTTTGTCACTATATTTAGCGAGTATTAAGTCCCCTCTAGTGACACATTTTCAAAAAATTGACTTGTGACTTTTTCTGGTGTTATTGGAGACTTTTGGAGACTCTGACATGAAAGCACGTATCGTTCTTACTCTTCTCAACAAGCAGTGGGTGCTGCCGTGGGCCCCACCCCCGTCCCAAAGCACTCACAGGCGGCCCAGTCCTCACACAGCAGTCCCTCCCAGCTGCAGTCAGAGCAGGAGATGTTCACCCCTCCGCGTCCGGACTGCAAATGAATCGCGCATGCGGGAAGCCGCCGCTGGCTTACATTCAGGGCGGGAAGTAAATGTAAAATGGTCTTTGTCTAAAATAAATCACGGCATTTGACTCACACAGCCTCAGTCACTTACTCACCTTGTCCACTGTGTGTGTGCCTCTCTGTGACATAAGCTAAACATCTAGCTGGCTAGATATTCATGTCTCAGTCTAAACTGTACACTCTAAAATACAGAAAGGAGTGGGAATCAAACCCTGAATTCCATGTCTGGTTGAAGCTGTTTATTGGAGATGATACACGGACATACTGCCTGTATTGAAGGCTGATTTCTACGACAAACTTAGTGAAGTAAAAAAACACATGGCAACTCAAAAATATACTCAAAAGGCAGAGCCTTTTATAACAGTTCCACCCAAAACAAGCTGCCATTTATGGTTAATTTTTTTTTACTCTGCAATAAAGGCTGAGGCCAACATGGCATTAGCTATCTCTGAACACCATGCTGGCGTGTGATCACATTGGAGAAGCATGTAGAGCTGCTTTCTCAGACTCCACTGCTGCTACCCACTTGAAAATGCACAGGAAAAGTGCACAGAAATGATTAATGGTGTTCTAGCACCATACTTTCTGAAAAAGTTGGTCGCAGATGTGGGTGACCAGCGTTTCAGCCTCCTCCTCGATGAGTCTACAGATGTGGGTGACCAGCGTTTCAGCCTCCTCCTCGATGAGTCCACAGATGTGGGTGACCAGCGTTTCAGCCTCCTCCTCGATGAGGCCACGGATGTAAGGGTTTCTATGTACCTGGGGGTTGTGATATGGTACTGACAACTGTATCAACATTTCTGGGGCTTGTTGAGTTGGAGGGAGGAGATGCCAAATCTATAGCCCGTGCTGTTGTGGCTTTCCTCGAGAAGTGTTGAAACTCCTGGGTATAGGGACTGACAATGCCTCTGTTATGACAATGGGGTCCAACAATGGGATCCATGGCACGTGGTTTATGAATTGATACGCAAAACAACGGCGGATGCAAAACTTCAAATTTAAATTTAAATGACTATACAAAATTCTTGCAACTAATAGAATGTTATATATATATGGGGGATACAATCTTCCCAGTTCTGCAGATTCTGCTGTGAGGAGGCAGAGTCATTAGATCATTTATTTTGGTATGGTCCATATGTAGCTCGTTTTTGGTCACAGGTCCAGGAATGGCTGAAGAATTGCAACATTTGCCTAGAACTAACGCTGCAGACTAACGCTGATTTGAAAAGCCATAGTCAATCAATCAATAATATAATAATTATTTTAGCAAAAATGTTTATTTTTCATTTACAATCTGTAGAAGCTATGAGAATAGAAAGGTTAAAGTCGTTTGTGAAGCATCACAGCACAGTTGAAAAATATATGGCAAATAGAAATCCAAAATGGATGATTTTGAGAGATAGATGGGAGAGGTTGAATGGAGCTGAAGGGACTAATAGCAAGATAAAACATGTAGAACATACGTGGTCTGTAAGATGTATATATGTTCAGAACCTTTGTGAAATAGCACAGTTACAAATAGTAAAATGTGTATTAAGATGTATAAATTGAAGGTAAAAGCGTTTATTAGTTTACTCCAATTGGGGGATCGGTGGTAGGGTTTGCGGGGAATATTAATAAAGGTATATTCTTTAAAAAAGTATATGTCTATATAGGTATGTGTATGTATATATGTGTATATGTATGCATGTGTGTATGGATATATATATTTACCCCAAAAATATATGGGGGATTGGAAATGATGCAGACAATTACATTGATGGAACCAATATTTTTTCCGCAATATTTAGCTGATCCACCCCTTTAAAAAAAAAAAAAACAATGGGGTCCATAAAGTTCTTTTGGAGGAGTTTTGCCTCAAATATCTGGTTGTTATTCGCTGTGTGTGCCACTCTCTGCCGCTTGCTGTAAGTCCCGCTTCCAATGACACCATCCCCCGTAGTGTGGAGTACTTGGTACGAGAGACTTATAACTGGTTTTCAGTGTCTCCAAATCGCTGGGAGGCCTACAAGGCCATCTATGAGACCATCAACAGTGGGGAGAAACCTTTACAGATAACCAAGGTGTGTGCCACACATTGGCTCTCCATTGAACCCGCGGTTTCATGCATTTTGGACCAGTGGGAGGAGCTTAGGCTGCATTTCGCAGTCACCAAGTCCAGTGAACACTGCTACATGGCTGAGGTTTTATACTCCATGTACAGTGATCCTCAAAACATATTGGATCTGACTTTTTTGAAGTCAGTGCTGGGTGAGGTACAGTGGGACATCAAGGCTTTTGAGGGAGAGCAAGTAGATCCTCTTAAGCTACTTGACAGCTTGGTTAGCCTGATCAAGTCTGTAAGCAGCAGGGTGCTGAATCCACTGGCAAATGTTGATGTACTCAAAGGGCCAATAGATGGATCCATCAGTCCCAAACCGTACCGTGGTTACCTTTTTGAGTCAAAGGCAGCTGAGTCCAGCAATGGTGTGCCATCCATCTTAGTGAATGGAATGATACAAAAAACACACTGGGCTTCTGGAGTGAGATTTGGAAGTTCAGGGATGCAGCTGATATCAACCCGTTTCAAGAGCTTGCCATGGCTGCTGAGTCTGTGTTGTCCTTGCTTTTTACCACACTCATCTGGCTGAATACTCTCTCGACTTCAGCATTGGAGTGTGGTAAAAAGCAAACTTAGAAATCGTATGTCCTTGCAGACCCTTAACTCCATCCTGTACATTCGATATGGACTGAAGCTGCCTGGCGAGGCTTGCTATGAGCACCAGCTGCCTGATAATGTTTTGCAGCTTTTTGGCACATCAGCTGCTTACTCTTTTAAGTCAGCTCCCTCGGTTGCTGAACCTGCCATAGAGAGCCTTGACCAAAATGACGATGACCCACTCTTTCTGTGAGCCAGCACAGCCTGTGTGTGTGGAGGGGGGCCTGGAAAACCCCCAATTAACTTTTTGTGGCTGGGGGCAGTATTGAGTAGCTTGGATGAATAAGGTGCCCAGAGTAAACTGCCTGCTACTCAATCCCAGAAGCTAAGATATGCATATTATTAGTATATTTGGATAGAACACTCTGAAGTTTCTAAAACTGTTTGAATGATGTCTGTGAGTATAACAGAACTCATATGGCAGGCAAAAACCTGAGAAAAATCCAACCAGGAAGTGGGAAATCTGAGGTTTGTAGTTTTTCAACTCTTGGCCTATCGAATACACAGTGGGATATTGGTCATATTGCACTTCTTCTGTTGATTCTTGTTTTATTTATTGCGGAACTGGGATTCCTGGGAGTGCATTCTGATGAAGATCATCAAAGGTAAGTTAATATTTATAATGCTATTTCTGACTTCTGTTGACTACACAACATGGCGGATATCTGTTTGTGTTGTTTTGGTCTCTGAGCCTCCGTACTCAGATTATAGCATGGTGTGCTTTTTCTGCAAAAGTATTTTTGAAATCTGACACTGTGGTGGGATTAACAAGAAGTGCATCTTTAAAATGATGTAAGATACTTGTATGTTTGAGGAATTTTAATTATGGGATTTCTGTTGTTTTGAATATGGCGCCCTGCACTTTCACTGGCTGTTGTCAGATCGATCCCGTTAGCGGGATCTCAGCCCAAAGAGGTTTTAACCTGAATTAGGGCCAGACTAGTTACCATCATTTTCTCATATTGTCATTGACAGTTTTTTCTATTGTCCCTTTTTGGTCCATTTAGATTGTTAATGTAGATTGTGTAATAAAAAATAAAATAAAAAACTAAGTAACTCCGCCAGAGTGTCTATTTTGGGTCACTTTTGCCGGTCCCAAGCCCGGATAAAGGAGGAGGGTTGGAATTGTGACATAAAAAAACAAGAGTCGACAGAAGAAAGTTCATTTGTAGTTCTGAACATATTTAGTGTTTTTTATATGCGCTACAGTCAATTATGAGTGCATGTTTACTTATATTAAATATATCATTATTAATATACGCCTACTGTATGATCGCTAGCAAACGAATTAGCTAACTAACGTTAGCCTGCCTAGCTGGAACTTCTGAAGAAGGGAAATGTTTTATTTCTATCATTTCCAAAAGATAACCAAACAAAAACATATTTACTTTTTACGAGAGGTGTTTGTGCCATCATGTGCATTAGTAGCACAATTTCTAATTTATTTGCATTCGTTTTTTACTTACACTTGTATGTTGACTTCTTCATTGATGTTGTTTTTAAGTTTTCACTGACTTTTCTTAGCAGATGTACAATCGTCGCAAATTGAATTATGGTGAGTTTCAGGCCCCGGAGTGAACATAATTGTACACTTGCAAACTCGACTAAAAACGAGGGCTGGCGGGCTTACGTTGCAAACTTCCCTTGCTCGGCTATTCCCTTGCTTGGCTAATCGTTTGGACCACCCTCCAAGATGGCGACGGGGATTTCCCCAAGGGCATAAGGTGAGGGTAGGTGAATGAGGGTGTGTCTTTCTTATGAGTTTGAACTGCCGGCAAAGGTACTCATTGCCAAAATCCATAAGTATCCATTTAATAAGCAGAGTTCATATATCACGCTGGAAAGCATAGAACACTGCGTTCCAGTGCCTGCGATTATATTTTGTGTTTGTATTGGTTACATTTTGTGGTTGATTCTGATAGGCATGTCTCCTCTCCTCTCTCCTTTCTCTTCCTCACATTTCTCTTTCCTCTCCTTTCTCCTGGACCAAACTCTTTCATTCAGGATGATGTCATCCACTGAGTCAGGAACAGATGTTCCTAAACTACATCGCCTTTTCATCAAGTTTGACCCAGAGGTTGTAGCGGTAAGAGAATTGAATGAGTAATGGGCATGAATTTAATGATTACTAAACACTCATACATATAGATAGCCAATACATCTACCAGACTGCTCTCTCCCTCCTTGTTGTACCATTCAATTGTCTTAAGAGTGGAATTTCTATATCTATCGTGTCACCATGCATCAGACATCACTTGCTCACTCCCCGTCATGAACTTAAAAGCATTGGACTGGTGAAAGCAAGGGCTAGAAGGCCCGATTGTCCTCATCATACATGTTGCACTAGTAATTTCTTATGATCAAGACTGATTGGAACTGGGAAAAGGCTAGATTCGGACCACAGAGCTTATTTTTGTAATCGTCCCAGTTCCTTTAGACGCAGTTCTCTCTTTTCTCCACCAGGTGATTTCGATACTCCTGGGTCTATTCCAGGTGCTGTTGGCTGTGCCTCTGTACTACATAGACATTGGTTTACCCAACTCACGCTCCCTTTATTTATTGGCTTCCTGGTAAGATCCTAATTTGGTAAAGTCATAAATATCTTTGTTTCTGTCACAGGAGGCTGCTTAGGGGAGGACGGCTCATAATAATAGCTGGAAGAGAGCGAATGGAATGGCATCAAAGACATGGAAACCATGTTGTTTTATTTCTCTCTATACTTTTTTCTCCTTACCATACCATCCCTACCCTAATTGGAGTAAACTAATGGACAACAACAATATGTTTACTGCTACTTACAGCTATCTTGCTCACATCTACGGTACCTGTAGTTAAGAAATTATACATATATTCCTAATTTCTTCAAGTGCTGGATTCTCACCCGCAGCGGCCAATCCACCACTCATTCTGATCTTAACTCCAACACATATCCACAGATTTACCCATCTTTCCCAGTATAATGCTATTTCCTTTTGCAATACATCCCTCCATTTTGCTTGGATGTCTTACGAGGGTCCTGAATCTAACTATTTCTAACATTTCTACCGATATTGCCCTAAAAATAAATACTTTACTCGAGTATAATGATATTTCCCATTGACTGCATGTTTTTCAGATCCCCTAACAATACATTTTTTGTTGTTTTGTCTCTGAACTCCAGCACTTTGGATTAGAAGTGACACAATGACGATGATGTTAAATTGGAGACTGTCAGCTTTCATTTGAAGGGTGTCTTCATTCATATCGGGTGAACCGTTTAGAAGTTACAGCACTATTTGTACATAGTACCCCCATTTAGGGGACCAAAAGTGTCACGTTCTGACCTTTATTTCCTTTGTTTTGTATTTAGTTAGTATGGTCAGGGCGTGAGTTGGGTGTGCAGTCTATGTTTGATTTTCTATGATTTGGGATGTCTATGTTTCGGCCTAGTATGGTTCTCAATCAGAGGCAGGTGTCATTAGTTGTCTCTGATTGAGAATCATACTTAGGTAGCCTGGGTTGCACTGTTTGTTTGTGGGTGATTGTCTATGTTAGTGGCTTGTGTCAGCACAGGTCTCATTTGTAGTGTCACGGTCGTATTTGGTTTATTGTTTTTTGTTACTCTTTTGTATAGTGTTCAGTTCTTTCTTTAATTAAAATTCACTATGAACACATATCACGCCGCATATTGGTCCTCTGATCCTTCTCGCCTCTCCTCTTCAGATGAAGAGGAGGAAGACCGTGACAGAATCACCCACCAACCAAGGACCAAGCGGCGTGGTAAAAGACAGCGACGACAGCAGCAGCAGCAACAACAGCGGCCAGCAACACAGGACTCCTGGACATGGGAGGAGATACTGAATGGAGAGGGACCCTGGGCACAGGCTGGGGAATATCGCCGCCCCAAAGCAGAGCTGGAGGCAGCGAAAGCTGAGCGGCGGCGATATGAGGCGGCAGCACGGCAGTGCGACAGGTACGATAGGCAGCCCCAAAAATGTTTTTTTGAGGGGGGGGCAGACGAGGTGTGGTACTAAGCCAGGTAGCAGACCTGAGCTCACTCCTCGTGCTTATTATAAGCAGAGCATTACTGGTCAGGCACCGTGTTATGCGGTTAAGCGCACGGTGTCGCCAGTACGTGCCCATAGCCCGGTGCGCTATAGGGCAGCCCCCCGAAAGTGCCATGCGAGTGTGGGTATCGAGCCAGGGCGTATGGTGCCTGCTCAGCGGGTCTGGTCGCCGGTACGCAGTTTTGGTCCAGGGTATCCTGCGCCAATATTGGGACAAATTCACTTACAGTACCTATCAAACGTTTGGACACACCTACTCATTCCAAGGTTTTTCTTTATTTTTACTATTTTATACATTGTAGAATAATAGTGAAGACATCAAAACTATGAAATAACACATATGGAATCATGTAGTCACCAAAAAAGTGTAAAACAAATAACATATGGAATCTCCCAAAAATAGTAAAATAAATCTATATATAATGTAATGTTGCTGCTACTGTCTCTTATGACCGAAAATAACTTATGGACATCAGAACAGCAATTACTCACCTCAAACTGGACAAAGATTTTTCTTTAACAAGTCCGACGCAAAGGATATACTGCTTTCTCGGAAACGGGCCAAAATCCCTGTAATTTGCATGAAGAAAAGACAGAGAAAAAGGCAGCAGAGAATTCGTAGGCGAGTGAGTAAACCCCCACTACCATCTGCTCTATTGGCCAACGTGCAATCATTGGAAAACAAAATGGATGATATACGATCAAGGTTATCCTACCAACGGGACGGGACATTAAAAACTGTAATATCTTTCACCGAGTCGTGGCTAAACGACGACATGGATAATATAGAGCTGGCAGGGATTTTCCATGCGTCGGCAGGACAGAGAAGCTATGTCCAGTAAGATGGGGGGTGTGTGTCTATTTGTCAATAACAGCTGGTGCGCAATGTCTAATATTAAAGTGGTCTCCAGGTATTACTGACCTGAGGTAGTGTGGTCTACAGCTTATCATAAGGTACTCTATCTACCAAGAGTTCTCATCTATATTATTCGTAGTCATCTATTTGCCACCACAAACCAATGCTGGCACTAAGATTGCACTCAACCAGCTGTATAAGGCCATAAGCAAACAAGAAAATGCTCACCCAGAAGCGGCGCTCCTAGTGGCCGGGGACTTGAATGCAGGCAAACTTAAATCCGTTTTACCTAATTTCTACCAGCATGTCACATGTGCAACCAGAGGGAAAAAGACCATCTTTACTCCACACACAGAGACGCATACAAAGCTCTCCCTCGCCCTCCATTTGGCAAATCTGACCATAATTCTATCCTCCTGATTCCTGCTTACAAGCAAAAACTAAAGCAGGAAGTACCAGTGACGAGCTCAATACGGAAGTGTTCAGATGACGTAGATGCTACGCTACAGGACTGTTTTTCTAGCACAGACTCATCCAATGGCATCGAGGAGTACACCACCTCAGTCATTGGCTTCGTCAATAAGTGCATCAACGGCGTTGTCCCCACAGTAACTGTATGTACATATCCCAACAAGAAGCCATGGATTACAGGCAACATCAGCATCGAGCTAAAGGCTAGAGCTGCCGCTTTCAAGGAGCGCGCCCTCAGACGAACCATCAAACAGGCAAAGCGTCAATATAGGATTAAGATTGAATCCTACTACACAGGCTCCGACACTCGTCGGATGTAGCACGGATTGAAAACTATAACAGACTAAAAAGAGATACCCAGCCGCGAGCTGCCCATTGACGCGAGCCTACCAGACGAGCTAAATGCCTTTTATGCTTGCTTCGAGGCAAGCAGCACTGAAGCATGCAGGAGAGTACCAGCTGTTCCGGACGTGTGATAACGCTCTCTGTAGCCGTAGTGAGCAAGAGCTTTAAACAGGTAAACTTTCACGGATTACCAGGACGTGTACTCAAAGCATGCACGGACCAACTGGCAAGTGTCTTCACTGACATTTTCAACCTCTACCTGAGCGTGTCTGTAATACATACATGTTTCAAGCAGACCACCATAGTCCCTGTGCCCAAGGAAGCAAAGGTAACCTGCCTAAATTATTAGAGCCCTGTAGCACTCACTTCGTTAGCCATGAAGTGCTTTGCAATGCTGGTCATGGCTCACATCAACAGCATCATCCCGGATACCCTAGACCCGCTCCAATTCGCATAACACCCCACTAGATTCACAGATGACGCAATCTCAATCACACTCCACACTGCCCTTTCCCACCTGGACAAAAGGAACACCTATGTGAGAATGCTGTTCATTGACTACAGCTCAAAGTTCAACACCATGGTGCCCACAAAGCTCATCACTAAGCTAAGGACCCTGGGACTAAACACCCACTCTGCAACTGGATCCTGGACTTTCTGACGGGCCGCCCCCAGGTGGTGAAGGTAGGCAACAACCTGTCTGCCACGCTGATCCTCAGCACTGGGGCCCCTCAGGGTTGCACGCTTAGTCCCTTCCTGTACTCCCTGTTCACCCCCGACTGCGTGGCCGAACATGACTCCAACACCATCATTAAGTTTGCTGACGACACAACAGTGGTAGGCCTGATTACTGACAACGATGAGACAGCCTATAGGGAGGAGGGCTGTAGTGGAGCGGGTTGAGAGTTTCAAGTTTCTTGGTGTCCACATCACCAGCGAACTATCATGGTCCTAACACACCAAGACAGTCGTGAAGAGGGCACGACCTCACCTTTTCCCCCTCAGGAGACTGAAAAGAATTGGCATGGGTCCCCAGATCCTCAAAAACGTATACAGCTGCACCATCGAGAGCATCCTGACCGGTTGCATAACCGCCTGGTATGGCAACTGCTCAGCATCTGACTGTAAGGCGCTACAGAGGGTTATGCATACGGCCCAGTACATCACTGGGGCCAAAGCTTCCTGCCATCCAGGATGATACTAGGTGGTGTCAGAGGAAAGCCCCAAAAATAGTCAGACTCCAGCCACCCTACTCATAGACTGCTCTTTCTGCTACCGCATGGCAAGCGGTACCGTAGCGCCATGTCTAGGACCAAAAGGCTCATTAACAGCTTCTACCGCCAAGCCATAAGACTCCTGAACAATTCATCAATGGCCACCCAGACTATTTACATTGATTTCCCCCCCCCCCTACCCCCCCTACCCTACTTAACCCCTACCTACTTAACCCCTACCTACATGCACAAATTAGCTCGACTAACCTGCACGTCTGCACATTGACTCGGTACCATTACCCACTGTATATAGCCTTGTTATTGTTATTTTATTGTGTTACTTTTTATGAATTTTTACTTTCGTTTATTTGGTAATTATTTTCTTAACTCTTTCTTGAACTGCATTGTTGGTTAAGGGCTTGTAAGTAAGCATTTCATGGTAAGGTCTATATACCTGTTATATTCGGCGCATGTGACATACAGTGCCTTGCGAAAGTATTCGGCCCCCTTGAACTTTGCGACCTTTTGACACATTTCAGGCTTCAAACATAAAGATATAAAACAATTTTTTTGTGAAGAATCAACAACAAGTGGGACACAATCATGAAGTGGAACGACATTTATTGAATATTTCAAACGTTTTTAACAAATCAAAAACTGAAAAATTGGGCGTGCAAAATTATTCAGCCCCCTTAAGTTAATACTTTGTAGCGCCACCTTTTGCTGCGATTACAGCTGTAAGTCGCTTGGGGTATGTCTCTATCAGTTTTGCACATCGACAGACTGACATTTTTTCCCATTCCTCCTTGCAAAACAGCTCAAGCTCAGTGAGGTTGGATGGAGAGCATTTGTGAACAGCAGTTTTCAGTTCTTTCCACAGATTCTCGATTGGATTCAGGTCTGGACTTTGACTTGGCCATTCTAACACCTGGATATGTTTATTTTTTAACCATTCCATTGTAGATTTTGCTTTATGTTTTGGATCATTGTCTTGTTGGAAGACAAATCTCCGTCCCAGTCTCAGGTCTTTTGCAGACTCCATCAGGTTTTCTTCCAGAATGGTCCTGTATTTGGCTCCATCCATCTTCCCATCAATTTTAACCATCTTCCCTGTCCCTGCTGAAGAAAAGCAGGCCCAAACCATGATGCTGCCACCACCATGTTTGACAGTGGGGATGGTGTGGTCAGGGTGATGAGCTGTGTTGCTTTTACGCCAAACATAACGTTTTGCATTGTTGCCAAAAAGTTCAATTTTGGTTTCATCTGACCAGAGCACCTTCTTCCACATGTTTGGTGTGTCTCCCAGGTGGCTTGTGGCAAACTTTAAACGACACTTTTTATGGATATCTTTAAGAAATGGCTTTCTTCTTGCCACTCTTCCATAAAGGCCAGATTTGTGCAATATACGACTGATTGTTGTCCTATGGACAGAGTCTCCCACCTCAGCTGTAGATCTCTGCACTTCATCCAGAGTGATCATGGGCCTCTTGGCTGCATCTCTGATCAGTCTTCTCCTTGTATGAGCTGAAAGTTTAGAGGGACGGCCAGGTCTTGGTAGATTTGCAGTGGTCTGATACTCCTTCCATTTCAATATTATCGCTTGCACAGTGCTCCTTGGGATGTTTAAAGCTTGGGAAATCTTTTTGTATCCAAATCCGGCTTTAAACTTCTTCACAACAGTATCTCGGACCTGCCTGGTGTGTTCCTTGTTCTTCATGATGCTCTCTGCGCTTTTAAAGGACCTCTGAGACTATCACAGTGCAGGTGCATTTATACGGAGACTTGATTACACACAGGTGGATTGTATTTATCATCATTAGTCATTTAAGTCAACATTGGATCATTCAGAGATCCTCACTGAACTTCTGGAGAGAGTTTGCTGCACTGAAAGTAAAGGGGCTGAATAATTTTGCTCGTCCAATTTTTCAGTTTTTGATTTGTTAAAGTTTGAAATATCCAATAAATGTCGTTCCACTTCATGATTGTGTCCCACTTGTTGTTGATTCTTCACAAAAAAATAAGTTTTATATCTTTATGTTTGAAGCCTGAAATGTGGCAAAAGGTCGCAAAGTTCAAGGGGGCAAGGTACTGTATTTGATTTGATTTACACTCTTGGCATTATCTCAACCATCTTCATGAGAAAGGCTTTTCCAACAGTCTTGAAGGAGTTCCCACATAGCTGAGCACTTGCTGGCTGCTTTTCCTTCACTCTGTGGTCCAACTCATCCTAAACCATCTCACTTAGGTTAGAGTCGGGTGATTGTGGAGGCCAGGTCACCTGATGCAGCACTCCATCACTCTCCTTCTTGGTCAAATAGCCCTTACACAGCCTGGAGGAGTGTTTTGTGTCATTGTCCTGTTGAAAAACAAATGATAGTCCCACAAAGTGAAAACCCGATGGGATGGCGTATCACTGCAGAATGCTGTGGTAGCCATGCTGGTTAAGTGTACCTTTTTATATGGTGTCACCAGCAAAGCACCCCCACACCTTCACACATTCTCCTCCTCCATGCTTCAGTGGGAACCACACATATGGAGGTGGAGATCATCCGTTCACCCACTCTGCTTCTCACAAAGACACAGTGGTTGGAACCAAATATCTCACATTTGGACTCATCAGACCAAAGGACAGATTTCCACCGGTCTAATGTCCATTTCTCGTGTTTCTTGGCCCAAGCAAGTCTCTTCTTATTATTGGTGTCCTTTAGTAGTGGTTTCTTTGCAGCAATTCGACCATGAAGGCCTGATTTAGGCAGTCTCCTCTGAACAGTTGATGTTGAGATGATTCTGTTACTTGAACTCTGTGAAGCATTTATTATGGCTACAATTTCTGTGGCTTGTAACTCTAACGAACTTATCCTCTGCAGCAGATGTAACACTGGGTCTTCCTTTCCTGTGGCGGTCCTCATGAGAGCCAGTTTCATCATAGTTCTTGATGGTTTTTGCGACTACACTTAAAGTTATTAATAAACAAATTAGGCACATTTGGGCAGTCTTGATACAACCTTTTTTGTCACGACTCCCGCTGAAGGTGGCTCCCCTGCCTGTTCGGGCAGTGCTCGGCGGTCGTCGTCGCCGGTCTACTAGCTGCCACCGATCCCTTTTCCCTTTTCTGTTGGTTTAGTCTTATTAGTTGCACCTATTTCTTTTGTGTTTCTTGATTCCTGGCCTATTTAAGCCTGTTAGGCCCACTTAGGTTTGTGCGGGATGATTTTGTGTTCGCTGTCGGTTGTGGATGTATTTTGTTCGCCGGATCGTTTTGCCCTGTGTGTTTGGGCTGGTCAGTGTTTCTGCAGCCTGTGTTTGGCGTGACCGTTTTTATGCAGGAGAAATAAATCATCTATTATTGAACCCTCTGCTCTCTGCACCTGACTCCTACCTTCCACTCCTAGTAACTCGTGACAATTTTGAACAGAACTGCAATGGTTCATTGGATCAGTCTAAACTTTGCACATACACTGCTGCCATTGTTAGAATTTGGATATGTAGACGGACGAGTCGGTCAAGGATCGATTCAGACAAGGCGGTAAATTGTATGACAAGCTACAGTTTATTCAGAGTGAAGATATCTAGAACAGCGTAATTACGGCTCTCCCGCTGGTTCGTACGGAAGCGCAGACGAAGAAGAGACCGTTACAATCAGTACACCACTATTATATAGAAAAGAAAGTAGGTTGATTCTGGAAGATCGGATCTTTGGATTGGTTCAGCTGGGGTGTAGTCTGTAGTCTTCCGCCATTGGCTCAGTAGTCTGTCCGTCATCGTAGAATCCTCTTCGGGCATTCAACGTTCAGCTACAACGGAGATCGTGTGTGTGCGCTGGTTTTGGCCATTAGTGTAATGCGGGAGCTATCCTGTAGGGGACCCCACAGGCTCAACTCTGAGTTGTAGCCCTTTATCAACAATAGTTTGGTCACCTGCATAAGAAATAGCATTTCTCTACAAAACCCTCTCTTCACGTCTCACCAGAGACGTGACACAACCTAACTGGATCCAGACACAAAGAGAAACTTCTCCCGAGGGGACTATGAAATAAGGCACGGTTTTAAACAGAAATAGATCTATATGTATTACATCATGTTCTCCATTCAATCCCACTATGTACTAAGTTGGCTACCAGCCACCTAGGAACTTACAACCCTCATTTAACAGAGCGGAGAACAACAGCTCAAAATAAAAGTTAAATGCTTGTCTACATAAGCCAACTTTTTTCCCGCAGGAAAAAGTTGTGATTCCCTCTCTTCACATCTCCAAAGAGATGTGACTTAAACTAGGCAAGTCAGGCGGAATGATCCACTTGCATAACACATACATACATCCCCATAAGGCAACAGCAGATATAATGTAAACCTAAATAGGCACTCTCCTCCTCATCCTCGAATTCAAGTAGGTCTTTATCCAGCAGAGGAAACATCTGGGAGGGGGAGGAAGGGTCAATGGCTCTAGAGATAACCCTAGTGGCAAGGGAACGGATGCATGGAATGCAACAGCATCCACAGAGAACTAAAATGGCAGCGAACACCGAAATGGATACCAAAATGGAGGACACCAGGGTTTTATATTTACCAAACGCACTCATCCAGGAGTCCCACATCGAGGTATCCATCCCAGAATGAGATTTCATTTTACCATTAAGCGTCCTCAAACCTTCTAGGGCCATGGTCAAGCTACCATCGGAGGCTGTGTTATTAGGGATGAAAGTGCAACACTGTTCACCAAACATAGTACAAGCTCCACCTTTCTCCGCCAGTAGCATATCTACTGCAATGCGATTCTGGAATGTCATAAGAGAAGTTGCAGCCAGGCGCTCATGCTCCATACCGTTATCACGCACCTGGCTCCTGTTATCTAACAAAAAAACGCTTGTTCTCGCAACCCCACGCTCTGAATGTGCCCTCCCTTCTGTATTTTTCCAGTATGAGAAAGTCCCCTGGCCCTGACACTTTTAACAATGTTTCAAGTCAGCTATGTTGCATAACACTTGCATACATCAACACAAGCCAACAGCAGATAATATTCAATCATATATATGGTAATGGCTATAATGTAAAACACAGGAACCAATAATCCCTCTTTTTCACACCCCCCAGGGTGTGAACAAAAATTCAGCAATGAATCATATAACAGTCACAGAGTTTAAAATACCTTCATGTCAAAAGAGAACAGCTCATTCAAAAACAGAACAAAAAAATGGTGTGAAATTTAAGTCCCCCTTTTGACACCCACAAGGGTGTCACTTAGCAAAAACAGGATAACACTTTATTGTTTATTGACATGTAAGATACCGGATAAAACTTTGGTCATGGAAAACAGAGTAAAACAAAGCAAAGCAAAGCATTATTATAAACCATCTGGTCCTCTCAGCTACTCCTATCCTGCACCAGTTGGGCTTCATGCCACCCAGGGACTCAAAACCTTCACAACAGGGAGAACAAACATACTGGAAAGAACCCATCATAAAGATGTATAACAAGGAACTGTGGTGGTGTAAGATTTATTCTACTACCTCGCCCACAGCATACCATGGGTCATCCTCAGTCAGTCTCATCCTCCCCTGAAAGCATGCTTCAGTATCAGCATCTCCAACTGGAGCATCAAGCAAAGGCATCATCATGCCTGAAGCCTTCACCACATCTGTAACAGACTTCTTGAAACACGGTATGATGCAAGCAGCACAACACGTCAAATAACAAAAATAAGGGTCAGAAATCCAGTAACCACCATTCTAGTGTACTTACCAAAATCAGGCTCCCACTCAAGAGAACAGGCCAGACTCCTCCACCCCCGCCATGGTCCTCATCTCAGCAGATAGTGCATCAAGCCCACTAAGGGCCTTAGATATACTACCATCTGGACTGGTGTTATTAGGAATATACGTGCAACATTGTTCACCGAACATCTTGCATACGCCCCCCTGACTGGCAAGAAGCATATCCAAAGCAAGTCTATTCTGTCTGGCAACCCTAGATGTGGCCTCAAACTGTTCAGACATACCAGTGAGTGCATCACGGGGGTAATTAACAAAACGCTGTTGATCATAGTAGATGTAATGAATCCATGCAGTCTGTCTTGCATCCACCATGGCTAGACCTATAATCCATCATTCCTGCCCAAGGCCTGAAGCTCATGAGGAACCCCCACCGGCACTCCTAACAGGTTAGTGTGTATGTCAACTACATCCTCTGTCCATGGAGCACTACTTCTATGTCTCCCATGGGATGGAATGTTTTCAGGTCCCCTGGATACAGAACCCAACAACTGTTCAGCAGTAACATCAACAATGGTCAGTGGAATTATCAAACTGGTCAGAGCACACGTACCTTGCCAGTCTCCTCTAAGAATGAGTTTCAGCACTCTTTTGGGTCCACAGATCCACCACCCATCAGCCAGACCACTAGTTTGGTTTAGGCCTGTAACTGGCCAAGTGGAATTAATGGTTATGTTACTACTGCAATCAGCTTCAGGCAATCTCCCATAATCAATGCCATTACCTGTACCCGTGATGCAACTGTAATTGCCCCCATATGCCTCAACACCCCAAGGGGCCCGATGAGGAGGTACTGTAGGAAACACAAGGCTCAAAGAGGAACAGAGAGTTGAATTGGCCTCAACCAGGTATAAACCTCTCAGAATACACAACCACCCCTCTCCTTCTCCTATAGCAAATGGGTGTGTAGCCAGAACAGGTCCATCATGACCAATGTTTCATGTAACTCATGTAGTCCTTTCTTTTCAGGGTCTTAACTGTACCTCATATAAGAAAGCCACAAATTGTCCCTACCAATAACACCAGTCTCAGTGCCTAATTGATCAATAGCTGAATAGTCTAACATTAATTACCTGAATGGGATTTTTAACACAGTGGTGGCAGGTTCGGTCCAGGGGTGGTAGAGGAGTGTGTCTGGCCCTGGTTCATCTGGGACCTCTGGTTTTGGCAGCACCTTAATAGAAAACACACCCATTGTGTCTGTCCCGGTCCTTTGTAGTCCGAGGGTGTAAGTGCCTGCATCAGAGAGCTTAATAGTTTTGATGGTTAGCAAGATTTCATCACCTTTACAAAGTTCAACAGTGCTCCCAGGTTTTCCCATATCATGGAAAACCTATCCACCTTTGTGGGATCCCCTATGCTATAAGGATACCCTCTCTTCCAATCCCAGAACTGTCCCAAGTCGGTAATCCTGTAATCCCCATACGGACACCCTCCCAATTTAATATAATTTCATTTATAATTTTCGTCCACTTGTTCTGTAGACATACATTCAGCATTCCATGGGTCAGAACCTGGAATTCGCTGGTACATCACCATCGATTTCCATCGATTTCTCCAGAGTCCTGGAAATAAGGCCTCAGACAGGGAGTTAGACAACAGCCCCATAAAACTAAAACAGTCACACAGGTGAATGTAGCCCATAATACAGTGATCATAATATTTTCCCCATTTTCTAAACATACTATCAAACCCAATTAATCAGAAGTATCCACCCCAGTGTTTTCTGTCAACCCGTGAGCCAGGGTGGTCAAACCAGCTGAGGCTTCGGGTACTGATTCATCCGGAGCTGTGTTATTTGGGATGTCACCCACGATAAGACAGCTCAGACAAACAGCTTCCATGTGAAGCCCCACCCTTTCCCCGAGAACACATCACTTAGCAAGAGCCAGACACATCTTCACTTCTATGAACAAAAACAGGGGTGACAGGACAGGGAGGATTTTCTTCATTCGAGAGATGGCCCCCGGAATTCTGTTAATTCCAGTTCTCCTCTCGAACACTGTTTATTGTTCGATAGTGTCAGTGTGTCTTACCCTCCCGCCGTGCGATATGAATCCGGGTAGCTCTTTCAGCTAGCTGTCACCAGGAGACCTTGGTATGGTCCCCCCAACAAGCCTCTGGGACTGGATTGAGTGACTTCACCTGCAGTTCACCTATAATGCATAAAATGCTGGACATACAGGCTTGGTTAACAAACAGTTTCTCATGTTTTATCTGATTCTATCTTTAACTTCTATGCCCATTGGTTAACTACATTTTTTAAAAATATTAGTTTCTTATCCAATAGGCCCTATCCTAGACCACAATTTACCTATCCCCCTTTTGATACCTGGCTATGCCCAGGTAACAACCTTACCTACTCTAAATAATGACTTAGGTAAGATTAGTATATTATCCTTCTGTTCTGACATTATCATGTAGGAGCGCCCCTTTAATTTTCCACATGTCCAATTCTCCCTTTTGTCTCCACTCAGTGACTGTTATCTACACACTCCGTTATCTTTGCTCGTCCTGGCTCCCTTCTAAAACTTCTCTCTGCTCTCCAACCGTCAAGGTCTCTGCAGTGCGGGGGAGTGCTCATCTGTCTGCCTTTTCCCATGTTTCCACATTTTAACTAAATGTCTCACTGTTTGGCTTTATCTAAACTCATGGATTTTTAGAAAAACATGTCTATGGTGGCAATTTCTAAAGTCTTTATATAGGTTAAGTAAACTCCACTATAATTAAGTTACCTTAAAAAATTAAATTTCAAAAAACTTTTATTATTATTTTTATTTTTTATTTTTTTAAAACAGTATTACCCATGGCCACAAATGTATTATTCAAATGGCACCCCCTTGTGGCTGATCAGACCACCCGAGAGAGCCATGAAATCCGGTCACGGGTTACACCATCCCCCCACATTCGTGTTCCATACCATATTAGACATATTAAAGAACCCTTTATCCTTAAAATAAAATAAAAATCGCTTGTGTAATAACTCATAAAATAAAAAACTCAAAGGTTCCATATGTGAGCGTGCCTCTTTAAAATATCATGTCTCTGGGAACATGGAAATCCCCTTAACCCAACCATTTACTACAAAAACAAAACCTAATAATTATGATGATCCCCTCAAACTCAAATAATTTGTCTCGATGTTTCATGTCTTATTCGTGTTTCTCCAAATTGTCTCCCCAAAATACTTCTTAAATACCCAGCCATTAGACAGACACACACAACTGTGATAAATGTGCACTGTCCCTTTAACATAAAAACCTCAGCCTGCAATCCACTCTGCGGGCCTTTCATTGTTCTCCATAATGAAAACAGATTCTAATGTTAGTATACCTTGACCTCCTGTTTAATTTCAATGATGTTATCTGAACAATCAAACCAAAATCAATACCCGGGAAGTACTTGTGTAAATGAATTAAAATAACTAAATAATTTGGTTAGAACACCACTCCCGTCTTACATCGACCACACCCTTCGCCCCGTACCTAGTGTACAGCTTATCTATTACTCAGTGGCTCAATTAATGTTTAACGTAAGTATGTTGATTATGTAATTCTACAACATTAGTATAGTTCAAACCTCATAATATAAATCCGCAAAAAGAATTTTGCGTTAATAGAGTTTAACACTCTTTCCAACAGTCATGCACCCCCCTCAATATTCTATGATATAACTCTCATCAGCAAGCCTGCGACTTTTTCAACATTCTCACCGGTTCCAGCTCCAACTGAAACACCTCATGTACCACACTCGCTTTGTCCCCGACCTCATTCATATCGATATTAGTCCCCGACTGAATATCAAGCGTGTTTCATGCACAGGATTTGATTCTTACAAATCTTCATTTACGCCAGTAAGCAGACCAGTGGGAGACGCAATGGCCCCGCCTTCTGTTCATTCTCTGTTTGGTCCCTTGGTTCTTAAATACATGGCTTTTATTTCTTTCAACTTCCTTGTCTCTGGCCTCCTGCTACGTCCCTCTCAACTCACATTCCATTGTTTTCAGCTGGGCCCCTGTTGGTGGCCACCCCCCCTAGATAACCTGCTTGTGTCCATCTTAACTTCAATCCCTCCCAAACATTCTTTATAGGCGTCCATCGTTCCTTTCCCCCTGATCTATATTCAATTTTTTGTTCTAGGAACTCATTAAACCTCAGCTTTGGAGTATTGGGGTTCGCCATTGTGAATTTGCTTTAAACGTAATTTAATTTAATTCAATCGGAATCTAATCGTAGTTTTAATCGAAATTCTCTCCTTCTATCTGAATATAGTTAGCATATACTTCGCCCGACGTTGATTAATACCCACGATGTATTCGAAGAGACACTATTGCTCGTACTCTGCCTTATCTCAGAGCTTCTCCTTCGTATATTCAGGTTGAGAAAAAACGCATGGGTTTGTATAGCATTATGGAGCGCACAACCAAGGGATCTATTCGACTATTTAGTCTCAATATTTAAATATTATATTCAGATATTATTTCAATTATACATCAGTCATTTCATTCCTGATTATACATTTATACATTTATACATGTACCTATTAACATAGGTACATACAATATAGAAGTTTCGGATTTATCCAATATCCCTTATTATAATTCTCTCTCCCTCTATCTAACCACCAACAATCTTAATGGAAACAATTACAACCACATTGCATTTTAACATAACATAACATAAACAGTTACAAATAGACAAAACAAGACAAAACAGCACGTTATATCTCTGACCCCTGAAAGCCGATCCTTATCAGTGAATTTATATCAGACTGTGCTGACCGGGTCACGGGTCCCAAAATTACAATTTGTCCCCTCGGCGCCAGAGTTAATGAATAGTAATTAGCTATCCCCTACTGATCTCTATTCCTGATCCCTATCGAGCTGACCCCTATCAGAATTATTACACATGTCCGACCCCTATCGGTGAATCTCTATCAGACTGAACCATACCGGGTCACGGGTCCCAAAATTACAATTTGTCCCCTCGGCGGCAGATTTAATGAATAGTAATTAGCTATCCCCTACTGATCTCTATTCCCGACCCCTATCGGAACTATCAAAGACAAAACAGTGATCACTCATCATTGAAAGCTAGCAGACTGTGCTGACCGGGTCACGGGTCCCAAAATTACAATTTGTCCCCTCGGCGCCAGATTTAATGAATAGTAATTAGCTATCCCCTTACTGATATCTCATCAATGATTTAAATCACACCGGCCGTCGCCGGTTCGTTACTACATATGTTCACATACACTGTTATTTCGACTCGTCAGCAAATTATAAAATTACACAAGAATTCATACTTACTCGGAAAAACTGATAAAAATTTGGACAGACTTTACGACAATATGCAAAGTTTGATTTAACAGGCTTTTGCTTACCTTATTTTTTTTATGGTGCACCTTGAAATCAGTTTTCAGAGTTGAGCAGAATTGTTGCCCTCCCCCGAAAGTCTTCACCCGTCTTTCTTATTTATTTAATGAATCGTCCTTTCACCAACTCGCCCCTCCCCACACCCAAATCAACTCACTTCGACTGGATCGTTAGTAAACCATCCTCTGCTACCATTTCTGTTAGAATTTGGATATGTAGACGGACGAGTCGGTCAAGGATCGATTCAGACAAGGTGGTAAATTGTATGACAAGCTACAGTTTATTCAGAGTGAAGATATCTAGAACAGCGTAATTACGGCTCTCCCGCTGGTTCGTACGGAAGCGCAGACGAAGAAGAGACCGTTACAATCAGTACACCACTATTATATAGAAAAGAAAGTAGGTTAATTCTGGAAGATCGGATCTTTGGATTGGTTCAGCTGGGGTGTAGTCTGTAGTCTTCCGCCATTGGCTCAGTAGTCTGTCCGTCATCGTAGAATCCTCTTCGGGCATTCAACGTTCAGCTACAACGGAGATCATGTGTGTGTGCGCTGGTTTTGGCCATTAGTGTAATGCGGGAGCTATCCTGTAGGGGACCCCACAGGCTCAACTCTGAGTTGTAGCCCTTTATCAACAATAGTTTGGTCACCTGCATAAGAAATAGCATTTCTCTACACCATCTAGTGTCCAAACTCGCACCTGTGCTGGAATAATACATGATGTCCTTTCTCTTGCATTTCAAAGATGATGGTGCAAAAGAATGTTTTCTTTGTATTATCTTTTACCAGATCTAATGTGTTATATTCTCCTACATTCCTTTCACATTTCCACAAACGTCAAATTGTTTCCTTTCAAATGGTACCAAGAATATGCATATCTTTGCTTCAGCACCTGAGCTACAGGCAGTTAAAGTTGGGTATGTCATTTTAGGCGAAAATTGAAAAAAAGTGTCTGATCCTTAATGGATTGTCATTTCTCTTTGCTTATTTGAGCTGTTCTTGCCATAGTATTTTACCAAGTAGGGCTATCTTCTGTATACCAACCCTACCCTGTCACAACACAAAAGGAAAAAATTCCACATTCATTTTTTTGAAATCCATTCCAGGTGACTACCTCATGAAACAACTGGTTGAGAGAATGGCAAGAATGGACAAAGCTGTCATCAAGGCAAAAGGTGGCAACTTTGAAGAATCTCAAATGTTAAATATATTTTGATTTAACACTTTTTTTTTTTTTTTGTTACTACATGATTCCATATGTGTTATTTCATAGTTTTGATGTCTTCACTATTATTCTACAATGTAGAAAATAGCAAAAATAAAGAAACTCTTGAATGAGCGGTTGTGTCCAAACTTTTGAATGGTACTGTACATGTATTTAAAGTAGTAGAAAGTATTTAGTCCAATTATTCATAGCATGCAATGACTACATCAAGCTTGTGACTCTACAAATTTGTTATATATATTCGCTGTTTGTTTTGGTTCTGTTTCAGATTTTTTTTTGTGCTCAATAGAAATGAATGGTTCATAATGTACAGTTGAAGTCCGAAGTTCACATAAACCTTAGCCAAATACATTTAAACTGTTTTTCACAATTCATGACATTTAATTTGAGTTAAAAAAAACTGTCTTAGGTCAGTTAGGATTACCACTTTCACTTTTAAGAATGTGAAATGTCAGAATAATAGTAGAGTGATTTATTTCAGCTTTTATTTCTTTCATCACATTCCCAGTGGGTCAGAAGTTTACATACACTCAATTAGTATTTGGTAGCATTGCCTTTAAATTGTTTAACTTGGGTCAAACGTTTCGGGTAGCCTTCCACAAGCTTCCAAAAATAAGTTGGGTGAATTTTGGCCCATTCCTCCTGACAGAGCTGGTATACCGGAGTCAGGTTTGTAGGCCTCCTTGCTCGCACACGCTTTTTCAGTTCTGCCCACAAATTTTCTATAGGATGGGTGGTCAGGTCTTTGATGGCCACTCCAATACCTTGACTTTGTTGTCCTTAAGCCATTTTGCCACAAATTCGGAAGTATGCTTGGGGTCATTGTCCACTTGGAAGACCCATTTGCGACCAAGCTTTAACTTCTTGACTGTCTTGAGATGTTGCTTCAATATATCCACCAAATTTTCCTCCCTCATGAAGCCATCTATTTTGAAGTGCACAAGACCCTCCTGCAGCAAAGCAACCTCACATCATGATGATGCTACCCCCATGCTTCACAGTTGGGATGGTGTTCTTCGGCTTGCAAGCCTCCCCCTTTTTCCTCAACATAACGATGGTCATTATGGCCAAACAGTTCTATTTTTGTTTAATCAGACTAAAGGACATTTCTCCAAAGTACAATCTTTGTCCCCATGTGCAGTTGCAAACCGTAGTCTGGCTTTTTTATGGCAGTGGCTTCTTCCTTGTTCAGTGGCCTTTCAGGTTATGTCGATTTAGGACTTGTTTTACTGTGGATATAGATATTTTTGAACCTGTTTCCTCCAGCATCTTCACAAGGTCCTTTGCTGTTCTGGGATTGATTTGCACTTTTCGCACCAAAGTACGTTCATCTCTAGGAGGCAGAACACGTCTCCTTCCTAAGCGGTATGGCGGCTGAGTGGTCCCATGGTGTTTTTACTTGCGTACTATTGTTTTTACAGATGAAGGTGGTACCTTCAGGCATTTGGAAATGTCTCCCAAGGATGAACCAGACTTGTGGAGGTCCTATTTTTTTTTTTTTGTGAGGTCTTGGCTGATTTCTTTTTATTTTCCCATGATGTCAAGCAAAGAGGCACTGAGTTTGAAGGTAGGCCTTGAAATACATCCACAGGTATACCTCCAATTGATGTCAATTAGCCTATCAGAAGCTTCTAAAGCCATGACATCATTTTCTGGAATATTCCAAACTGTTTAAAGGCACAGTCAACTTAGTGTATGTTAACGTCTGACCCACTGGAATTGTGATACAGTGAAATAATCTGTCTGTAAACAATTGTTTGTAGAATTACTTGTGTCATGCACAAAGTAGATGTCCTAACCGACTTACCAAAACTATAGTTAGTTGAAAAGAAATTTGTGGAGTGGTTGAAAACAAGTTTTCATGACTCCAACATAAGTGTATGTAAACTTCTGACTTCAACTGTATATTGTATTTAAGAATATGTTTCTAAACATTTCTACATTAATGTTAGACTCACAAATATGATATCCCCAAGTCATGCTAACCTCTCACCATTATAATAACAGGGGAGGGTAGCACTTTTTTGGGGGGGGGTATGATATTTGTGTTTCTGTAACTTTCTCACTCATCATTATTCAGGATTATCCATAATCATGGTAGCATCCACATTAATTCAGAAGTGTTTAGAAACATATTCTATTGTTATTTACAATAGAAGTGACTCAAATTGCACAATGGTGTTTACCATTCAATGGCCATAATAAATGGGTATGGTGACAGAGGGCAACCTTGTTTTATGCCTCTTGACAATTCAAAGTTCTCAGAGGAGTAACTGTTATTTATTAATTCACATAAAGGATTGTTCATGACTTTTACCCATTTTATGAGTTCAAAAATCCAGGGACATCTGCCATGAAAATTATACCTGGTTTCCCTCATTCTCATAGTTTTTCCTTTTATTTATAGTAGTTGTCTTATGTTGTGTCCAATATATCTTCCTTTTAACAATCCCGTCTGATCGTGATGAACAATGTCCGGTAGGACCTTTTTTTATTTGATCAGAAATACATTTTGCCAATATTTTTGCATCACAACATTGAAGGGTGACCATGTATTTGATACCATTCTACCAATTCCGCTCCAGCCATTACCATGAGCCTGTCCTCCCCAATTAAGGTGCCAAGCTTCACGTGGCTTCTGTTTATTTTATGTGATATAGTGTACATCATTGGATGGTTTGGCTTTATTTTTTCACATCTGTAGCAATTGAAACAACAGATATTGTTTATACTTTCTTTTAAAGTTTGATGGCAGGGTCGTTCGCCTTGGCCTGTGAGAAGTCTCCCAGCAGACAGCTAGTAAGTCATTACAACAGTCACGTTGCATTGCATGCACTGCTCTAACCGGGTGTAATAGATTCCATTATTTAAATGTCGACCTGTAAAGCAACTCACATGTTAGGCTGAACATGTTGCCCATAGGCTACTGTGCAATGTGTATACCCTATTACGTGCATGAGAAGATACATCCATTATATAGCAACATTTAGGTCCTATACCTTTTTTTTTTTTCTCTTAGGAACAATAAAGTTTATCGTATTTCATGTTTGGGGCCAGGAGATTTTCCTGTCTCTGCTTACTCTTTCTTCCATGTTGTGTCTTCCTCCCCAGCTGACGGGCTGTGCCTACACTAATGTGGCGGGCCTACTGGCTCTGTGTTTGTACAGCGTCTCCCTACACTCCGTCCAGGGCTCTGCTGCACTCTGCCAAGCATCGACCTGTACACATGGGCTGCACAAAAGTGCCCAGGAGAGTACCTAGAGGTAAGGAATGATTTGTGGGTGGTTCGTGTGTGTGTGTGGACAGTCAGTCTTGTTTGCCACTATGCTATTTTAGTGCCCTGTATTGTGTGTGTGTGGCACTGTTTTTTTTTGTGTTTATCCTTCCTTGTGCTTTTCTCTGTCCCAGGAGTTCTTCAGGAGTCTCACAGTCCTACTCATCGTTTATGACTTGGGTGCTCTTACCCTCCACTCTCTCCTCCCTTTCTCTGCACTCAAGGGACTTGGAGTGAGACTGTGCCGAATGATCAATTAATCAATTAGTCAAACTGATTAACCAATGGATGCTAGTTGAAAAACCTGTTTTAGAAAAATATTGATCTGTTTAATCCAATTTTTCTCAGTGACCACATTTCCTTTAACTTGTTTGAGTTTGTTTATTTCATGGGTTTGTTTGTTCCTTTCGAGCTTTACAGGCTTACAATGTTTTGAGAAACCTAATAAAATAATTTGTATGAACTCCGTGGACTGATGCTTATTTAGATTGAGGGTTGTGTGTTCAGTGTAAGGTCACTGCTGGCTTTTTATAATAACCTATAAATATCAGTAAAATGGTATAGAATCAGCTTGATCCCCTCTGTCAGTGGTATTGTCCCCATAAAGAAAATGATAATTAAAAACAGGTTCAGCCCCTGGTTCGACCGTGATCTTACAGAGTTACTCCACCTCAAGAATTGCATTTGGCGAAAGACTCGGAACACGCATACTCAGGCTGACTGGCTCTTGTTCAGGCAAATGAGAAATAAGTGCACTCAGGCTATCCGGAAGGCCAAAGTTAGTTACTTTAAGGAGTAGTTCTCGCTCTGTGGGTCTAACCCCAAGAAGTTCTGGATAACTGTTAAAGACCTGGAGAATAAACCCTCCTCAGAGCTGCCCATGTCCCTTAAAGTTGATGTGACTGTTACTGACAAGAAGCACATGGCTGAGCTCTTTAATCACCACTTCATTAAGTCAGGTTCCTATTTGACTCAGCCATGCCTCCTTGCCCATCCAACATTTCCTCATCTTCCACCCCTTCTGATGCGACTATCCCCGATGCTTTTTCCCCTGCCCCACTACAAAGTTTCTCTCTGCAGGAGTCACTGAGTCCGAGGTGCTAAAGGAGCTCCTGAAACTTGACCCCAAAAAACATCTGGGTCCGATGGTTTAGACCCTTTCTTAAGTTTGCTGCCCCTATCATCTCCAAATCTATCTCAGACCTTTTTAACCTGTCTCTCCTTTCTGGGGATGTTCCCATTGCTTGGAAGGCAGCTACGGTTCGTCCTTTATTTAAAGGGTAGATCAAGCTGATCCTAACTGTTATAGGCCTGTTTATATTTTGCCCTGTTTATCAAAAGTGTTGGAAAAACTTGTCAATAATCAATTGACTGGCTTTCTTGATGTCTATAGTATTCTCTCTGGTATGCAAGTGGGTTTCCTCTCAGGTTATGGATGTGTCACTGCAACCTTAAAGGTCCGCAATGATGTCCCCATTGCCCTTGATTCTAAGCAATGTTGTGCTGCTATTTTTATTGACTTGGCCAAAGCTTTTGAAACGTTAGACCATTCCATTCATGTAGGCCGGCTAAGGAGTATTGGTGTCTCTGATGGGGTCTTTGGCCTGGTTTGCTAACTACTTTACTCAAAGAGTGCAATGTACAGTGGGGCAAAAAAGTATTTAGTCAGCCACCAATTGTGCAAGTTCTCCTACTTAAGATCAGAGAGGCCTGTAATTTTCATCGGTACACTTCAACTATGACAGACAAAATGAGAAATAAAAAAAGAAAATCACATTGTAGGATTTTTAATGAATTTATTTGCAAATGATGGTGGAAAATAAGCATTTGGTCACCTACAAACAAGCAAGATTTCTGGCTCTCACAGACCTGTAACTTCTTCTTTAAGAGGCTCCTCTGTCCTCCACTCGTTACCAGTATTAATGGCACCTGTTTGAACTTGTTGTCAGTATAAAAGACACCTGTCCACAACCTCAAACAGTCACACTCCAAACTCCACTATGGCCAAGACCAAAGAGCTGTCAAAGGACACCAGAAACAAAATTGTAGACCTGCACCAGGCTGGGAAGACTGAATCTGCAATAGGTAAGCAGCTTGGTTTGAAGAAATCAACTGTGGGAGCTATTATTAGGAAATGGAAGACATACAAGACCACTGATAATCTCCCTCGATCTGGGGCTCCACGCAAGGTCTCACCCCGTGGGGTCAAAATGATCACAAGAACGGTGAGCAAAAATCCCAGAACCACACAGGGGGACCTAGTGAATGACCTGCAGAGGGCTAGGACCAAAGTAACAAAGCCTACCATCAGTAACACACTACGCCGCCAGGGACTCAAATCCTGCAGTGCCAGACGTGTCCCCCTGCTTAAGCCAGTACATGTCCAGGCCCGTCTGAAGTTTGCTAGAGAGCATTTGGATGATCCAGAAGAAGATTGGGAGAATGTCATATGGTCAGATGAAACCAAAATATAACTTTTTGGTAAAAACTCAAGTCGTCGTGTTTGGAGGACAAAGAATGCTGAGTTGCATCCAAAGAACACCATACCTACGGTGAAGCATGGGGGTGGAAACATGATGCTTTGGGGCTGTTTTTCTGCAAAGGGACCAGGACGACTGATCCGTGTAAAGGAAAGAATGAATGGGGCCATGTATCGTGAGATTTTGAGTGAAAACCTCCTTCCATCAGCAAGGGCATTGAAGATGAAAAGTGGCTGGGTCTTTCAGCATGACAATGATCCCAAACACACCGCCTGGGCAACGAAGGAGTGGCTTCGTAAGAAGCATTTCAAGGTCCTGGAGTGGCCTATCCAGTCTCCAGATCTCAACCCCATAGAAAATCTTTGGAGGGAGTTGAAAGTCTGTGTTGCCCAGCAACAGCCCCAAAACATCACTGCTCTAGAGGAGATCTGCATGGGCCAAAATACCAACAACAGTGTGTGAAAACCTTGTGAAGACTTACTGAAAATGTTTGACCTCTGTCATTGCCAACAAAGGGTATATAACAAAGTATTGAGAAACTTTTGTTATTGACCAAATACTTCTTTTCCACCATAATTTGCAAATAAATTCATTAAAACTCCTACAATGTGATTTTCTGGATTTTTTTTCTCATTTAGTCTGTCATAGCTGAAGTGTACCTATGATAAAAATTACAGGCCTCTCTCATATTTTTAAGTGGGAGAACTTGCACAATTGGCTGACTAAATACTTTTTTGCCCCACTGTATAAAGTCAGAAAATCTGCTGTCTCAGCCACTGCCTGTCACCAAGAGATTACCTCAAGGCTCAATCCTAGGCCCCACGCTCTTCTTAATTTACATCAACAACATAGCTCAGACAGTAAGAAGCTCTCTCATACATTTATATGCAGATGATACAATCTTATACTCAGCTGGCCCCTTCCGGATTTTGTGTTAAACCCTCTACAACAAAGCTTTCTTAGTGTCCAACAAGCTTTGTCTACCGTTAACCTTGTTCTGAACACCTCCAAAACAAAGGTAATGTGGTTTGGTAAGAAGAATGCCCCTCTCCCCACAGGTGTTATTACTACCTCTGAGGGTTTAGAGCTTGAGGTAGTCACCTCATACAAGTACTTAGGAGTATGGCTAGATGGTACACTGTCCTTCTCTCAGCACATATCAAAGCTGCAACCTAAAGTTAAATGTAGACTTTGTTTCCTCAATCATAGTCATTCCTCTTTCACCTCAGCTGCCAAAATAACCCTGATTCAGATGACCATCCTACCCATGCTAGATTACGGAGACATAATTTATAGAACGGCAGGTAAGGGTGCTCTCGAGCGGCTAGATGTTCTTAACCATTCGGCCATACCTTAGATTCTAAACTGTTATGGTCAAAACATAGATTCAATGGTTGCAAAGATGGGGAGAGGTCTAGCCGTACTAAAGAGATGCTCTGCTTTTTTGACACCACACTCCAAAAAGCAAGTTCTGCAGGCTCTAGTTTTATCTAATCTTGATTATTGTCCAGTCGTGTGGTCCAGTGCTGCAAGGAAAGACCTAGTTAAGTTGCAGCTGGCCCAGAACAGAGTGGCACGTGTTGCTCTTAATTGTAATCAGAGGGCTGATATAAATACTATGTGTGCCAGACTCTCTTGGCTGCCTTGCTATGTTGTTGTCTTAGGTCTCTCTTTATGTAGTGTTGTCTCTCTTGTCGTAATGTGTGTTTTGTCCTATATTTATACACTGCTCAAAAAATAAAGGGAACACTAAAATAACACATCCTAGATCTGAATGAATGAAATATTCTTATTAAATACTTTTTTCTTTACATAGTTGAATGTGCTGACAACAAAATCACACAAAAATTATCAATGGAAATCAACTCTATCAACCCATGGAGGTCTGGATTTGGAGTCACACTCAAAATTAAAGTGGAAAACCACACTACAGGCTGATCCAACTTTGATGTAATGTCCTTAAAACAAGTCAAAATGAGGCTCAGTAGTGTGTGTGGCCTCCACGTGCCTGTATGACCTCCCTACAATGCCTGGGCATGCTCCTGATGAGGTGGCGGATGGTCTCCTGAGGGATCTCCTCCCAGACCTGGACTAAAGCATCCGCCAACTCCTGGACAGTCTGTGGTGCAACGTGGCGTTGGTGGATGGAGCGAGACATGATGTCCCAGATGTGTTCAATTGGATTCAGGTCTGGGGAACGGGCGGGCCAGTCCATAGCATCAATGCCTTCCTCTTGCAGGAACTGCTGACACACTCCAGCCACATGAGGTCTAACATTGTCTTGCATTAGGAGGAACCCAGGGTCAACCGCACCAGCATATGGTCTCACAAGGGGTCTGAGGATCTCATCTCGGTACCTAATGGCAGTCAGGCTACCTCTGGCGAGCGAGCACATGGGCTGTGCGGCCCCCCAAAGAAATGCCACCCCACACCATGACTGACCCACCGCCAAACCGGTCATGCTGGAGGATGTTGCAGGCAGCAGAACGTTCTCCACGGCGTCTCTAGACTCTTTCACGTCTGTCACATGTGCTCAGTGTGAACCTGCTTTCATCTGTGAAGAGCACAGGGCGCCAGTGGCGAATTTGCCAATCTTGGTGTTCTCTGGCAAATGCCAAACGTCCTGCAGGGTGTTGGGCTGTAAGCACAACCCCCACCTGTGGACGTCGGGCCCTCATACCACCCTCATGGAGTCTGTTTCTGACCGTTTGAGCAGACACATGCACATTTGTGGCCTGCTGGAGGTCATTTTGCAGGGCTCTGGCAGTGCTCCTCCTGCTCCTGCTTGCACAAAGGCGGAGGTAGTGGTCCTGCTGCTGGGTTGTTGCCCTCCTACGGCCTCCTCCACGTCTCCTGATGTACTGGCCTGTCTCCTGGTAGCGCATCCATGCTCTGGACAATACGCTGACAGACACAGCAAACCTTCTTGCCACAGCTCGCATTGATGTGCCATCCTGGATGAGCTGCACTACCTGAGCCACTTGTGTGGGTTATAGACTCCGTCTCATGCTACCACTAGAGTGAAAGCACCGCCAGCATTCAAAAGTGACCAAAACATCTGCCAGGAAGCATAGGAACTGAGAAGTGGTCTGTGGTCACCACCTGCAGAAGCACTCCTTTATTGGGGGTGTCTTGCTAATTGCCTATAATTTTCACCTGTTGTCTATTCCATTTGCACAACAGCATGTGAAATGTATTGTCAATCAGTGTTGCTTCCTAAGTGGACAGTTTGATTTCACAGAAGTGTGATTGACTTGGAGTTACATTGTGTTGTTCAAGTGTTCCCTTTATTTTTTTGAGCAGTGTATATTTTTAAAAAAAAGAATTTTTTTATTCCCAGCCCCGGTCCCTGCAGGAGGCCTTTTGGTAGGCCGTCGTTGTAAATAAAGAAGTTGTTCTTAACTGACTTGACTAGTTAAATAAAGGTTAAATAAATCAATAAAATAAAAAAATAACAAATAACATATTCTTTCCATACTGTTAGAATGTTTCACTTGTGGATAGTCATTATTTTTTGGATATAGTGCTGCCAATATGTTTTATTAGTAAGCATTTATAGTGAGAGTCATGATGACAGATATTGGCCGTTGACATAATGTTTCCAGTTCTTCCAACCAGACTTCCTTTACTTTACTGGTTACCTCCCTGCTGGCATTCATGGAATACTCTTGTCACGTAGGGGTGGATTTCCCTTCAAATCAGCTGCGCGCTGGATGAAACCATTGCCCCAAGAAGTGGACGTACTGTCAAAGAAAACTGTTCATGCTATCTAAAGATTCGTGTGGTAAAAACAGCAACACGATCACAATATATTTGAATTTTCTTTAGTTGGAAAGGTCATTAAATTATTGACACTGCATTTAATAACCCCCCACGGAAGCAGAATATGGGTCATTCCAAAAATGGCGGCGGTTTCTGGTAGTGTGAAGTGAAACTTTCCAAATATTGCTGATAAAACATAGCTATTCTTTAATCTATTTTTATGATTGTCGTCGTGCAGATATTAAAGTAATTATTGTTGGACTACTGCTGTATCTGACATCAAGCAACACGGTCGAATGAAGATCGCGAACGGTGGGCTTTCCTCAAAGTTGACGGTAGCAAGATTGCCTTTCATTGAATGTGATCATAACGATTGTTGTTGTCATCCCTACACGGAACTCGAACAACCCGTTAAGGCTAGCTAGCACGTAAAATTGTGTTAGATTCGTCTTTTACCGGTTATTTGTCCTCAACCAGATTGCCTTGTTTGTATATTGGGGTCAGGGCTCCCGTGCGCGTTTTACGTCATCCGTCACACGCAGCATAACATAAGTAATGTTGCCCTCTAACTTGCTTTATAATGTGATAGCCAGTCTGCTTCCTGTGGCTAACTATAGCTGGTTGACAACAGTATTAGTGTTGGTTAGCTGATGGCAAGCCATCAATCAAGATAGCTAGGGTGCGTTTTAGCAGGGCACAATGTTGTGTAGCGTTACAAACATGCCTTTCTGACATGTAGAATAAGGAACCACAACGACAGATGTCAGCTCCCACTCAGCCCAGTCAAAGCTCTTCTCTGTCCTGGGACCCCACTGGTGGAACAAGCTTCCCCCCCCTAATGTCAGGACAGCGGAGTCCCAGCCCATCTTTTGCAAAATTTATTTGAAACCCTAACTCATCAAAAGAGTATCTTAAATAAGAAAATAATTCTCTGCAATTGTCTTTTCCTGCTAGCACTGGCTTTGTTGATAATTTACTTTGAGGGAAAATGTACATAGGGGTGTGGTAGCAAGACTGTGGTGTGTTGTCTCACCTAATTATCTTAACATGCATGCACTAATTGTAAGTCTCTCTTCGTTTAGTTTGGTTTATCAAAGCATAAAATGTATGTGGTAGAGCTTGGGCGATAAACCGAAAATCATAGACATATCAAATTTTAACACCCCGACCTTACCGATCACTTATCACATCCATTTTGCTGATATCGTTCATTACGATAAGTAACCTATACTAGAGAAATGTGAAGTTTTGAATGAAATAAGTTTGCTAATATGGGTGAATCTAATGGGACAATTGATGGCTACAACCATCAAACTAGTAGTAGTTTAAAGGATAATAAAACACTTAAAAAACTGTGGTGCACATTAATGTTAAAAACGTATTGTTCTGTTTATCGTTATCTCATCAATTCAGGGAATTTATTGCAATATAGATTTTTGTCCATATCGCCCAGCTCTCGTATGTAGCATCATGGCAGAACAATGTAACATTTTAGTGCTCACATATAACTGCCAATTCTGTCTTGTAATGATAACGTTAGATTTTTGTCTAGAAAATAGATTTCCCATTTAATATTTGATCAGCCTGCCTGTTCATTTCTCAATTTGTGTGGATCTATTTTGTATCCTATCTGTTAGCTTTAAGTTTAATTTCTTAAATGATCTATGTTCGGTGTAAACAGGTGACATTGACAGCTCACTTTTCCCTCCATGTGATTGACAGCTGTCCTTGCAAATCAATGGACAAGCTTCAGGACCTCAGCCAATCCGAGTTGGAGGATTTGCTGGACAATACAGAGCGGGTGGAGTCCATGGCATTGGAATCTGATGAGGTAAGCAATCACGTCTTTTCTTTGTCTCATTGTCTGTCGATTGTGTCTTAAATAGATTGAGTTGTAGCCTGGTCCCAGATCTGTTTGTGCTCTAACCAACTCCTATGGTCATCTATTATTGTCATGTTTGGCGTGACAGTGTTTTTTTTTGTATCTGAGTAAGGGATAATGAATAGCCAAGTTGTCTATAGGGCCTATCTCTGAGCTGAGGCCTTGCTTTTTCTATCAGGTCACACGACTTGGCTATTACTCAGTGTAGGACCTAGATGAATGATTCATCAGAGGACGGACATCTAGGTCTCATCTCACTCTGACCAGTAGCAATGTCCAGGCTCATCCTGCCACCAACAGTCATATTTACTTCTCTTCCACCTTTGTCCATAAGTCCAAAACACTAACCAATGAGTTTCATTTGTTTGTCTCCACTCTTCACGTGGGGAGTTATGTTCACTAGATGTAGATGACCTGTTCCTGGCTAACTCGTCGTGTTAAGTTGCTGCTGTCTTGGCTAGCTAGGTCTGCCCTAAACAAAAAATCTGACTTTTGTCAAGCAGGTCTCAGAAGGCAGGACCTGGCAGCTTCTGTCATACACCGACTGGTAATGTTGTCATTCAACGTGTTGCCGTGGCGTCACGTACAGGAGGAGAGAGTAGTGCCCTGAGCAGGACTTGAACCCGGGTCGCCTGACCCCCAAGACGAACGCACTATACACAATCCCAATAACGCTATCCCAAATGGGAGCAATCCTATCATGCTGATCAAGGCTAGGGTCATTATGAGAATTAGCGAGCTATGGAAGTTCACGTCCGGTCGCTACAATGTCTGTCGTACATAGTCCCGGTCAAAAAGACATGAAGGAAATACAATGTATTATGGACTCCTCCTTCCTCGTCTATAGATTCAGAACATCCAGCTGGAGAGGGAGATGGCACTGGCCTCCAACCGTAACCTGGCAGAACAGAACCTGGACATGAAGCCTCGCCTGGAGAGACAGAGAGAACATCTAGTGGAGAGATACTCTGAACTGGAGGGAGTCAGAGAGACCTACAGACAACACTGTGACCAGAAAGGTAAGGGATAGAGGGAGGGATGGGATGGAGCGATACTCTGAACTTGAGGATGTCAGAAAAACCTACAAACAGCACTGTACCCAGGGAGGGAGGGAGGGAGGGAGGGATGAGATGGGAGGTTCTTGATGGATAATAGATAGAGATGAAGAAAAGCAACATTATAGAGGAAGAGAGAGGGGATATGGAA
The DNA here is from genome assembly GCF_002021735.2 of Oncorhynchus kisutch. Taxonomy (NCBI): domain Eukaryota; kingdom Metazoa; phylum Chordata; class Actinopteri; order Salmoniformes; family Salmonidae; genus Oncorhynchus; species Oncorhynchus kisutch. The sequence continues at coordinate 8,208,254 of NC_034180.2, read as the reverse complement.
ATATAAGTAGCAAGATGGAGCGATGAGCGGGAGGGAGACACAGACAGACGGCAGGAACAGACTTGAGAGAGATTGTGTAGTGTAGGGATAGATCTTGTCTGGCCTGTTCAGATCCTGGACACTCAGTTCGTCTCTACTAGTCAAACACAGTCACTGCGTCCCAAAAGCACTCTCTCGCCTATATAGTGCACTGCTTAGGTAGTATAGGAAATGGGGTGCCATTTGGGGCTAAGCCTTGGTCTACTGGTTACACAGACACACAGATAGCCCCCCCCCCTCCCCCAGGCTTCCAGATCTGGCCTGTGTGTCTGTCTGCCAGGGTCTCCCTGGATACCACCCCATCAGCTCCCATTCCACTGCAGTCAGCTCTCGAAGCAGACCAGGCCGTGTGATCTGTGTACATGCACACATTACCTTCCCGCAGCCTTGTTTTGTCAGCTTTTCATAAGAAGCTGTGTTTGTGATGGTGTCAGTTTGCAGGGCTGGAATTGGGTACGGCTCATTATAGTTACGTCATATGTTTTTCCTAAAGGTGATTAGGTCATATGGAATGCGTTGTTATTTCGCCCCTGAATCAGTCCTCCGAGGGATTCACCTTGACTGGGTGTTAACCTTGCGCTTGCCCTCATTGAGAAGTCTACCAGAGGTATTTGAAGATGCATGAAAGTCGATTTCACTGTTGTGTGTATCCATGTTTATCCAACATTGAGCTTCATGAGATTTGTTTGTTCTCATATTTAAATGTGTTTTAATAGGCTTCGGCGGTACCCAGATTTTCATACCGTCCTCCTCTCATTCCGGGATTTACGGTGTTACCTGTATGGCACACATGGGGGCGCTAAAAACGCAAGAAAACCCATTGTGCTTCTATTACCAGAATGCTAGCAAAATCACATCAAATCAAATTTATTTATATAGCCCTTTGTACATCAGCTGATATCTCAAAGTGCTGTACAGAAACCCAGCCTAAAACCCCAAACAGCAAGCAATGCAGGTGTAGAAGCACGGTCTCTTACTGGTCTCTTAAAACCTGTTAAAGATAGGGCCGACTACTACCCCCTTTGGAGGAATTGCGTGCCCATAGTAAACAGAAAAAAAATATGTTAAAAATTGCTAATATATGCATATAATAATAATTATTGAATAGAAAACACTCTAAAGCTTCTAAAACCGTTCAAATTATGTCTGTATGTAAAGCAGAACTCTCAGGGCAGCCATTCTACCAAACTCTCTCTTGCCTTCATGAAAGTTGGACCAACTTTGACGTCATCGCCCCCACCCTTCCCAACCAGCTACAGACCTGGGAACAGTTCCTATCTCTTCAGCGCGGTGTCCTCTTTCAGTGGGGCCTCTCTTTGTGAGAATCGCGGCGCGCGCTCAAGTTTTGGCGGGCTGAAACCTCCGGGTCACGCGAAAATACCTGTACTTTCATGCGCACGTCTGGTCCGGAGCTCTCTTTCTTCCAGGATTGACCAAACAATTTCGGTTTGTCTGTTCGGGCTAAGGTTTGTTTTGCATGTTTAGAACATGTTTAAGCTTGATTCTGCACTTAGTTTGACCAGTTTAGTCGACATATAATATGTAATTTTGAAGTTTAGATGCGCATCGACTAGAATTTTGGCTGCATTTCAACCAGATTTTGTCGCGTTTGGTAACCTAAAGACACAGACTTGAAAACCAAACGCAGTTTTTGGTAAGTATAACTCCTTCCACGTCTTCTGATCGAAGAACATCAAAGGTAAGGGAATATTTATGTGTTAATTATGGGTTTCTGTGGACTCCGAGATAGAGGAGACATAATGCTAATTTCTGAGCGCCGTCTCATATTATAGCCCAGTGAACGAATTCTGTAACGTTAAAAATAAATGTAACACAGCGGTTGCATTAAGAAGAAGTGTATCTTTCTATCTATATGTAGAACATGTATATTTAGTCAAAGTTTATGATGTGTATTGCTTGTTATCTGACGTTAGCTCCGGCAGATATCATAATTTCTCCGGACATTTGAGTAGCATTTTGTGAACATGCCGTCATTGTAAACAGAGATTTATGGATATAAATAGCATATTATTGAAAAAAACATAAATGTACTGTGTAACATGTCCTATTACTGTCATCTGATGAAGATTTTCAAAAGGTTAGTGAATTATTTTTCTTTTAATCCTGCGTTTGTTGATTGCATTTTTTGGCTATGCAAATTAGCTGTGTCTTTGGTGGTGGTTTGACATAAATATGTGCTATGTTTTCGCCGTAAAACATTTTAGAAATCTGACTTGCTGGCTAGATGAACAAGGTGTTTATCTTTCATTTGAGCTATTGGACTTGTTAATGTGTGGAGGTTAAATATTTCTAAGAATATTTTTGCGTTCCGTGCGCCACCGTTCCAGCTGAATGTGGGAGGGGTCGTTCCCAAAAGGGAACCCTAAAGCACATAGATGCTGTTAGCTAAGTGCTAACAAGCGAAAACGAACAAATGCATTGCAAATCCAGCTCATAAAGTTATACAAGCATAGTTAGTAACTACCGAATGACGTTTTTGGAGAGTGTGGATGTTTACGAGAGAAATCGCGCAAATGAACAAAGTTTTGGCGCGTGCTTTTCTGAAGGTAGAGCTGCATGTGTACATGGAGGAGAAAGAAAACTATTAGTAGGAAGCACAGGGGGTGAAAAATGGCTACATTTAGAAGTGAATTGCGTACAATTGTAACTTCATCACCTCTTGTGTGCCGCACAACTGGGATTCGCCGATAGGTATCAAACGCTACGGACTCACTAGCTCGCTTTCTCCCGTTGTGCCATTTACAAACAAACACGTCTCAACTGTTCTGGCGAACAACGGTAAGATTCATAATGTAAAATAATGTGACGGGTGAAATGAAGAACGCAATCTGCTTTATTTCCTAACGTATTGTACAAGTTGCCTGCGGGTAATAACTTAAAAAGTAGATACAAATGTTCCAATTTATTGAAAAACTTCAGCTAAGTAGTTTTGACGGTATTGAAAAAACCAGCCTGTAGCTTTTTCCCAAATACCCCGGGATATGGTATATACAGTATACCTCCCAAGCCTACTGTTTAACGTGGCGTGAAGCGTTGTGCTGTCGGTGTTGTGTGTGTCTACGGGGACTGAGAAGCTTGGCGTGACATTGAAGTGTGGGAGGTGTTTATGCCCCTTTCTCTTTCTTTCGCCCTTTTTCTCTCTTACACTCCCTCCCTCTATATCGGTCTCTTACACTCCCTCCCTCCCTCTATATTGGTCTCTTACACTCCCTCCCTCTATATTGGTCTCTTACACTCCCTCCCTCTATACTGGTCTCTTACACTCCCTCCCTCTATACTGGTCTCTTACACTCACACACTCCTTCCCTCTATACTGGTCTCTTACACTCACACACTCCTTCCCTCTATACTGGTCTCTTACACTCACACACTCCTTCCCTCTATACTGGTCTCTTACACTCACACACTCCTTCCCTCTATACTGGTCTCTTACACTCTCACACTCCTTCCCTCTATATTGGTCTCTTACACTCTCACACTCCTTCCCTCTATACTGGTCTCTTACACTCTCACACTCCTTCCCTCTATACTGGTCTCTTACACTCACACACTCCTTCCCTCTATACTGGTCTCTTACACTCACACACTCCTTCCCTCTATACTGGTCTCTTACACTCACACACTCCTTCCCTCTATACTGGTCTCTTACACTCACACACTCCTTCCCTCTATACTGGTCTCTTACACTCACTCCCTCTATATTGGTCTCTTACATTCTCTCTCTCCCCCCCAGATGGCATCATGGGGCAGGTATCACCAGAGGGGTTGTTCTCCAGACTCCAGACAGAGGGCGCCAGCACAGAGACTGAGTCAGAGGTGAGAGGCCACAGTGACAGACGACTCAGTCGGAAAATGAAACCGGCAGATTATACTGTTGACGAGATTGGGAAATGCCTATGTATCCTTAAACACAGAACCAATGGCGACAAAATTATCTACTCATCTCTTACTCTATTGAACACCGTACAGAGAACCAGCAGTTGGAATAAGACATAATTCTAATACTAAATAACATGTTCTCAGACATTGTCAATAGTGTGTCCATATTTACCCCGATCCCTCGCTCCCGTTCTTTAACACTCTTTTTCTCTCTCGCTCTCTCGCTCTCCATCAGAGTCTGGCAGATGAGTTTCTGGATGGCCAGCTGTCTCTGGACTCGTTCCTTGACCGCTTCCTCTCCCTCCGCTCCCTCGCTCACAAAAGACGAGTGCGGATAGAGAAACTGCAGGAGATCCTGCGCCAGAAGAAGGAGACCGCCGCCGTTGACGCCGGCTCCATGACATCACAAACAAGCGCCAATCAGGACCCAGCGACAACACAGTCATCGCCATGGAATCATCATCATCAAGCTCCTCAGCAACAACAACCGCAGCAGAATTCCAATCCCAACAATCACTCTAGCTTCCAAAACCCCTCTTCCCAAAATGGCCCTGGCTCCGCCCTACCTTACACCCCTTACCCCGTCTCCCCTCCTAACCCGACAGCCACTTCCGCAGGACCAGGCCCGTCCATTCCCCCAGGTCAATTTCCTCCCTATCCCAGCCCCGGCTCACCTTTCACCTCAGCGGCGAGCTACTCAGCCCGTCCCGCTTTCGGGCCTCCGGCCAATGCCTGCCCGTACCCCACCCAGTCCACGTTCCCTGGCGTCCCCGGCTCAGGGTCTGCGTTCGGGCAGTACAGCGCCCCCTACCCTTCTGTGTACCCTTACGGCGGGATTGAGGGGTATAGCTACCCCACGGGCCCTGCTCTGCCCAACTCTCAGTCCCCCACAGGCAGGCCATTATACAGGCCCGGGTTTGGAGTGCCACAGCCCTACTCCTGAACCTCCCTCTGCTCTCACCTCGTCACTCCTCTCCCACCACACATTCTCCAGTCTCTCCCTCATTTTGCTCTCTCTCTTTCTCTCTCTCTTTCTCTTTCTCTTTCTCTCTTTCTCTGTCTCTTTCTTTCTCTCTCTCTCCCTTTCTCTTTCTTTCTCTCTCTCTTTCTTTCTCTCTCTTCTCCTCCCCTCCTGTCATTCTCAAGTGCATAACTGTCTCAGGACCTCCCCTTGTGTTCCAATGTGTTGTTAGAAACACTCTCCCATTGGCTGTCGGGCCCCTTCACTCTCCCCTCTCTCTCCTCCTATTGGCTGTTGGCCCTTTCACTCTTCTCCCTCCCTTTGTGGAATACTGAGCCAATCAACGATACCTTGGCCACGTACGTTTCAGATAGAAATGGAGCTGACGTGACTCCTTATTCTACATGTCAGAGAGTCATGTTCTACATAAAATATATCTACACATGTATTCCTTATCGCTGGTTTCACCCCGTAGCACAAGTCCCTTGTGGCACTGTACGGTATACGCATTGGAGTACATTTGACTTGGTCTAACACCCATATCATTCTACACCGATGTCAGATGACATGTGTTGATCATATTCGTTCGTACATGATGATGTTAACTTAATACCCACCCGAACCAAAACGTTTTACAGGTGCAGTTCTGTTCAGGGATTCTCTTGTCCTGTAAACTGTCTTTGTCGCTCTTCGTTCTGGTTAGGAAGTACATAAGACATTACTAAAGAAGGAAAATCCCATTGAAATCATAGCAACTCTAGGACCTGTCCATGTAATCGTATTCATTCTGATCTAAAAGGCTAAACTGATCCTATATCAGTACTCCTACTCTGAGCGGCTTTATGAATGCGGGCCCTGGTCAGTGGTCATTTTGGAGACTTCAATAACCCTATCTTCTTTCTTATTCACCTGGCTCTGCATGTATGATGTTTGTTTCTATGCCAAATCTGGACATCTTTACAGGTGTAGGATCTTAGTTTGACCAGTTTCTCACAGCAGGAAAATAATCCTGCAGCAAAATGACATGTGGATTATAATGGAGGTTTTTGTAGGGTTTGATAAATTGTCAAGGCAAATGAAGTCTGAAATTAATAAGACAATTTTCCACCTTGAATACACTATAAGTTTGAATTTTCTGCTGTGCAGGAAATGTCCTGCAACAACAGGGCGATCAAGTTAAGATCCTACATCTGCATGTCCTACAAGTTTAGCTTCCAAGTCTTTTTTTTTTTCTTGACAGGATGTTTTGGTTGGTTGGTTTAGGTGTTTTGATGCCCATTGACAATGACGTCATTGTTTACAGAATCATATCTGTATTCTCTGTCGAGAATCATGCCTGTTTCTCTTCTCTCTGATCTCTCCGTTTTCTCACTTCACACTCTGTCTTTTCGTCTCTTCCCCTACGAGGCTCCCTTGGCGTGAAACTCACCTCTCGTCTTTCTCACCTCACTCTCTATTTCACCCTCTCTCCATAATCTGCCAGTCGACGTGAACTGACGCTTGACAATGATTACAATGAGGAAATAGTTTATTTCTGTAAGTTCACTTTCAATGAGAATAATATAATGTGATTTGTATAAATTATTAAAGCGCTGTGATCAATAACAGGTGACATGACATTAAAACAAGGGATTGATAGATTGCACCTCAAATGGAACCCTATTCCCTTAGGGCTCTGGTCAAAAGTAGTGCACTCCATAGGGAAGTGGGTGCCATTTTGGACTCGTCTGCCTGCTTTGGCTCAGAAAGCACAAGAGGAGAGAGCTGTTTACTGAGGGGTGGTTCTACAGAGATTCATACCGCCTTCACGACGACTCATACAGCATTCATAGACTCGTCTTAAAGTCGTGAGCTCCACAACCTTAATCGGTGGTCTTCAACAGAGCATTACTACATTGGTTGTCATCATGCCCCTATGAAGGTGTTATGAAGCTTCTGTTTAGTTATGTAGGGCTTCTTCCTCAGGTTAACTGGTTGGACTGACTGGTGACGTCTACGACCAGGGGGCCGTGTCTTAATGGGATTGTCACACTACAACTGTCCCAAATAGCACCCTACCCCTTACAAAAATGCACTACTTTTGACCAGAGCCCCTGTGGGCAGAGAATGGTGTTCCGTTTGGGAGACAAGCCTAACACTCTATTTTTAAGGAAGAAAAGATGAGTCAGAAATGGGGTTTTAGAAGCCCAACGGAGATACGCCGCATAAATAAGGGGAATATAAGAATACAAGCTTGGAGCTTGTTTTAAGTTTCTTTCCTTTTTTTTGGTGTGAATATTAATTAAATACTGAACTTGATCTAAGAGGGCTGTGTTCTGACTCGTAATTTGAATGATAAAAAAAAAATGTTTTATCTACTTATCTTTTCTCTGGTGTTGGGTGAAAATACAAATTCCACGATAACTGCCTGACGTGGGGTGAAAGTTAGTTTTGCCTGTTACTCCCAATTGCTTCAAGATTAATTCAATCGAATAGAACTTGATAAGAGTTTAATTGATTTGTTCTGAAAGGGCGTGGGCCTTGCTTGTTTTGTCTCGAACAGAGTTTACTATCAGGCCGTCGTTCCCCCTCGCTGATTGTGATGATCTTTTTCTGTTGTGGTTTGAGACGACCTAACCAGGGAGAAGAAAGAGAGAGAGAGAGCGACGGACCTCTGTGGGGAAAGGAGGCCACTGAAATACTAGGCGACTTCAGTGGAGGAAAAACTCCCACCTAACCTATCAAATATTCCTACTCCGTGATTATTGTCATCAATCAATTGTTGTGGAACGATTTCTGTAGCTGTAGTCTATAATATACAGTACAGTAGGTGTATGTAGGCTCAATTGTACATTTACTGAAAGACAAATAGCATACAAATTCATACTGTTACAGAACGATTTTTAAAAATGTGAGAAATTTAGATTTTTGTTTTTTTGTTTAACAACTCTAGGAGGAGGAGGGGAAAGCGGGATGGTCCTAGGTTTTGAATATTCAGTCAAAGTACGGAGAGAAGTGTCTCATAGAGAAAGGAGGAGGAGGAGGGCAATTTTTTTACGGGGCTTTCTACACATCTACGGCTCGGTAAACCAGAGACTGAAGATGAGAGAAAACGAGAGCAAAAGAGGGAGGGAATGGACGGGTGTGAACGAACAGAAAACATGAGTAATGGTTGAATTATGAAAAGAAAACATTAAGTACAGTGCCTTCAGAAAGCGTTCACACCCACACGACTTTTTCGAAATTTTGTTGTGTTACAGCCTGAATTTTAAATGGATTAAATGTTGACTTTTAGTCACTGGCCTACAAACAATACCTCATAATGTCTATATATATATATATATATATATATATATTATTATTTTTTTAAACAAATTAGTAAAAAATGAAAAGCTGAAATATCTTGAATCAATAAGTATTGAACCCCTTTGTTATGACAAGCCTAAATTAATTCAGGAGTAAAAATGTGCTGAACAAGTCCCATACGTTGCATTCACTCATTGTGTGTGCAATAATAGTGTTTGACATGATATTTGAAGGACTACCTCATCTCTGTGCCCCAGACATTAAATTATCTGTAAGGTCCCTCAGTCGAGCAGTAACTTTCAAACACAGATTCAACCACAAAGACCAGGGAGGTTTTCCAATGCCTCGCAAAGATGGGCACCTATAGATAGATGGGTAAGCATTTTTTTTAAAGCAGACATTGAATATCCCGTTGAACATGGTGAAGTTATTAAGTACACTTTGCATGGTGTATCAATGCACCCAGTCTCTTCGAAGATACAGGCTTCCTTCCTAACTCAGTTGCTGTTGACATGAAGGAAACCACTCAGGGATTTTCACCATGAGGCCAATAGTGACTTTAAAACAGTTACAGAGTTTAAGGGCTGTGAAAGGAGAAAACTGAAGATTGATAAACATTGTAGTTGCTCCACAATACTAACTTAATATTTCAAAACATGCATCCTGTTTGCAACAAGGCACTAAAGTAATACTGAAGTATAAAATGGAATAGCAATTTTTGTTCTGAACACAAAGTGTTATGTTTGGGGAAAATCCAATACAACACATTACTGAGTACGACTCTTCATATTTTCAATCATAGTTGTGGCTGCATCATGTTATGGGTATGCTTGTATTTGACTGGGGAGTTTTTCAGGATAAAAAAAGGAACGGAATGGAGCTAAGCACAGGCGAAATCCTAGAGGAAAACCTGGTTTGGTCTGCTTTCCACCAGACACTGGGAGATGAATTCACCTTTCAGCAGAACAATAACCTTAAACACAATGTCAAATCTACACTGGAGTTGCTTATCAAGAAGACAGTGAATGTTCTGGAGTGACCGAGTTACAGCTTTGATTTAAATCTACTTGAAAATCTATGGCAAGACCTGAAAATGGTTGTCTAGCAATGATCAACAACCGATTTGAGAGCATGAAGAATTTTGAAAGCCTCTCAGTTCGAATTGCTGCCAAAGGTGCATTTAACAAAGTATTGATTCAGGGGTGTGGATACTTATGTAAATTAGATATTTCTGTATTTCATTTTTAATAAATTAGAAACAATTTCTAAAAACACGTTTTCACTTGGTTCTTATCAGTTATTGTGTGTAGATGGCTGAAATAAAAATAAATTGTCCATTTTGAATTTCTGCTGTAACACAACAAAATGTAGAACAAGTCAAGGGGTATACATATTTCCTGAAAGCACTGTAGGATAACAAAGAACATAATAATAATATGGTTATTAACTAGGATATAAAATAATATGATATGGTCATTTAGCAGACACTTCAATCCACAGCTAATGTATTACGCTACAGTTAAAGGGAAGGTTGTACACAACACTATCCACAAACTAACAACGGATTTATAATATCCCCTTTAAATTCTCTAAATTCCCCAACAATATAAATGATAATTAATACATAGTGAACAGGTAACTGCCAAAGTAAAATAAACACTTGAGTAAATGAGGGATACAAAGTATATTGAATGCAGGTGCTTCCACACAAGATGCTTCCTGAGTATATTAAGCAGTTAGCATCCCATCATGCTTAGCATCATTTATTAAAATGCCCAGTTGCCCAAATATATTGGCTACCATGGCTAGAAGAATACATCTCAGTGACTTTGAAAGAGGGGTCTCAAAGATGCTTAGTGTAGGGTGTTTAAAGCGTGTGTGAAATCTCAACCCAATTGAACACTTACGGGAGATTCTTCAGCGGTGCCTGAGACAGCGTTTTCCACCACCATCAACAAAACACCGAATGATGGAATTTCTCGTGGAAGGATGGTGTCACGTCCCTCCAGTACCAGACAGAATCTATGCCAGGGTGCGTTGAAGCTATTCTGACGGCTCGTGGAGGCCCAGAGCCCTATTGACCCTTTGTGTTGGTGTTTCCTTCATTTGGGCAGTTACCTGTAGATGTGGCCTATGCAGGAATCAAACTCATAATAGGGATATTGCTGCAAACAACTGGTGTACCTGGCATTGGTGTGTACATTGACCTATTGGAGAACACACACACACACACACAAACACACTTCACTGTTGGAAGGCGTATGAAAATCAGGGTCATGACTGACTCAACAAAAATGTCTAAAGGTGAAAAATTCGAATGGTTCTCTCTGCCTCTCGCACTTATCCTCCACTCTTCTCCTCCACTCTTATCCTCCACTCTTCTCCTTTTCACTTCTTTCTTTCTTTTCTTCTTCTCTCATTCTTTTTTTGTGCCTGTCTTTGAAGTGAGGAAGTTTGCAGAAAACCTCTCAGAAGAAAAGCAGCAAACGCCAAAGATGAAGAGAAGGCTTTATGGATAGAGAAACAGAGAATGGGGAGAAAGGAGAGCGAGGAGTTTAGACTTCTGCACTGTTTCCTCTCTCTTCAGTCTGTCTGTCGTTTTTTTTGAAGCGCATTGTCTCTCTTCTCTTCTTCTCTCCCCTGTTTTTCTCAAGCTGGTCATCTCCAGAATGAATAGAAGGCTTGTACTTACAGTCCTGGCCCTGAATGTTGGTAAGTCTTTATCGAAATACAGTCTCGTGGTTTCCGTGAGTCCATTATGATACACATTTCTCTCGTGTTCTGATACACTACACGGACATTGACGGTTGAACTTGAAGCAGCAGAATTGTAGTCATTTGGCTGCGTCCCTATTCCCTATCAGAGATGGGCAGTATTTCTGTTACATGTATTTGATATATGTATTTAAATTACTTCTGAGTATTTTAAAATGTGTATTACACTGGGCCCAACTCCAATGTATTTTGTAACAAGATACTTTCGAGAGCTGTCATTTTTATTTTCGAAATACTTTTCTACACAATTTATTTTATAGCGGTTCACAATTTTGCGTCCCCCTTTCTCCCTGCATTGGTATCAGCATTTTGATGGTACTATGGTGTACTAAAAGCATCTGCTAAATCAATTAAAATATCAATGTAAATGTGAAATTGTACAATTGCAAAGGATGCTGAGTATTATTCTAATGAAGTCCAACCCGAAACAAGGCCAATAACAATAATCAGGGTGCTTTTGCAGATCATTTTGGTATGTTCATTTTCACATATTTATTTACATTTTGGTCATTTAGCAGACACTCTTATAGAGCGTGACTTAGACTCAGTGCATTCAACTAAAGTAGATAAACAACAACATATCAAAGAAAATAAATGTGTATTTGTCACATGCTTTGTGAACAAAAGGCTGAAGACGAACAGTGACATTTCTTACTTACTTTTCCATCAATACAGAGTTAAAGATAATAGAAAAAATATGAATAACAAATATAAAGAGTGACACGAGGAATAAATACTCAGGGGAAAACTACGAACAATAATGAGTCAAAATAACATGGCTATATACAGGGGACACCAGTTCCCGAGTCGATGTGCAGGGGTACGAGGCAATTAGGACACAGTGCATTCGGAAAGTATACAGACCTTTTCACTTTCTCCAAATGTTGTTACGTTATATCCTTATTCTAAAAAGGATTAAATATATTTTTTTCTGTAGTAGTAGTAGAAGTAGTAGTAGAAGTAGTAGTAGTAGAAGTAGGAGTAGTAGAAGTAGGAGTAGTAGTAGTAGAAGTAGGAGTAGTAGTAGTAGAAGTAGTAGTAGAAGTAGGAGTAGTAGTAGTAGAAGTAGTAGTAGAAGTAGGAGTAGTAGTAGTAGTAGAAGTAGTAGTAGAAGTAGTAGTAGTAGTAGAAGTAGTAGTAGTAGTAGAAGTAGTAGTAGTAGTAGAAGTAGAAGTAGTAGAAGTAGAAATAGTAGTAGTAGTAGTAGTAGAAGTAGTAGTAGAAGTAGTAGTAGTAGAAGTATAAATAGTAGTAGTAGTAGTAGTAGTAGTAGTAGAAGTAGTAGTAGAAGTAGTAGTAGTAGTAGAAGTAGAAGTAGTAGTAGGAGTAGTAGTAGTAGAAGTAGAAATAGTAGTAGTAGTAGTAGTAGTAGAAGTAGGAATAGTAGTAGAAGTAGAAGTAGTAGTAGGAGTAGTAGTAGTAGTAGAAGTAGGAGTAGTAGTAGAAGTAGTAGTAGTAGTAGTAGAAGTAGTAGAAGTAGAAATAGTAGTAGTAGTAGAAGTAGAAATAGTAGTAGTAGTAGTAGTAGTAGTAGTAGTAGAAGTAGGAGTAGAAGTAGTAGTAGTAGTAGTAGTAGAAGTAGTAGAAGTAGAAATAGTAGTAGTAGTAGTAGTAGAAGTAGTAGTAGAAGTAGTAGTAGTAGAAGTAGAAATAGTAGTAGTAGTAGTAGTAGTAGTAGAAGTAGTAGTAGTAGTAGTAGTAGTAGTAGTAGTAGTAGAAGTAGTAGTAGTAGTAAATATCATCCATTGGTCTGATAATTACCCTTATGACCTCATCTCTCAGTAGAGGGTGAGCATTTCCGTTTCCTTAATTTGTTGTATTAATTGATAGATTAGAGAGGGTTTAGGCTAATCCAGGCCAGTTTTAGTCCCCGCTGCAGGTGGACAAACATTCCCCATTAAGACTTTTGAAAAACTGCCTCTGTGATTAGTAACTATCGCATGACATGTAATATAGATTTTTAAAAATCTAATCAAAATATTTTTTGTAGATATGGATTCCAAGATACCAATTTCCTTTCTTTGCTGTTGTTTCCGTGGTATGAATAATCTCTCTCTCTCTCTCTCTCTCTCTCCCCCTCTCCCTCTCTCGCTGTAGTAACCAATGAAATCAAGGTATCCACCTCCCAACCTCTCACACCATCCAACTCCACTCCTGCTACCTTCATTCCCCCTGCTCCCACCACTTCCTGTGTGTGTAAAGTCTCCACTTCCTGTTCCTCTCCGACCCAGCCCGAGTCTCCGCCACCTGCGCTGGGTGTTATCAAGGTCAAATGGGAAGAAAAGTCCTGTAAGGGGGACGTACACCTGTCTCTCCTCTCGTCCCATTCCTTGCCAGTTTGCTTTAACAGTCTTACCCATCGTAGTCTTCATCGCGCAGGGCTGTGTAAGAGGAAGGGCTGCGAGGGCTCCCCAACATGGACTAAGATCAATCCTAAAGCTTTGGGTTACCAGATCAGTACGAATGGAAGTGTTGCCAACAACCCCTGTACAACACTGGGGATCCAATGCGAAGGTGAGTCCTGTATGTTTGTGTGTCCTTTCTGCGTATATTTCTCTAAGTGTCTTGACAATGGGTTGAAATACCACACATGCGTACAAGTACATGAATATCTTTGTAAGTACACTTTTTACATATTTTTGTCAGTGTTTTATACGGTGCTGTAAAACAATAGCCTGGTCCCATATCTATTTAGATTGTCTTGCCAAATGACCATAGGAGTTGGTAAGACTGTACGAACAGATCTGGGGCCAGCCTAGTAAAGTCATGGTTAAATATGAATCTCATCTCCTCTCCACTCCAGTCGTCTCAGATCAGTTAGTGGGCTATAAGGTGGTGACTGGTCTGCTGTGTGTTCTGGTGCTGGTGGTGCTGATGGTGCGTTTCGGGCAGCCCTCCTTCAAGGCCCTCCGTAGGAGACGTGAGTACCAGACACCTGGGCCTGCATCCACAAAGCTTGGCGGCGTAGGAGCGCTGATCTAGGATCCGTTCATGTACTCGTCGTGTTCATTACGATCAAAAAGGCCAATACTGATCCCAGATCAGCACTTCTACTCTGAGATGCTGTGCGTTAACGGGGGCCCAGATCTAAACACTGAACACATGAGAGTACATTTAGGATGACAACAAAGCACTTCAATTACTGCAATAAAGTTCTTAAAGAAAAAAGTCCACAGTACTTGGACCGATCCAATAGCAGTTGATCAAATAATGTGTCATAAGGTCATGGCAGAAAAGAAAAGGATGTTGATACCAGGATCGGTGTGGCATTTATTTCATTCATATTTTGTCAGTTATGGATCAAGTGTTTCTTTTGTCATTGAGGCATGTTATCTTGGTGTGTGTTGGTAATGTGGTGTGTGTTGGTCGGGTACTTGGTGTGTGTTGGTAATGTGGTGTGTGTTGGTCGGGTACTTGGTGTGTGTTGGTAATGTGGTGTGTGTTGGTAATGTGGTGTGTGTTGGTCGGGTACTTGGTGTGTGTTGGTAATGTGGTGTGTGTTGGTCGGGGTACTTGGTGTGTGTTGGTAATGTGGTGTGTGTTGGTCTGGTACTTGGTGTGTGTTGGTCGGGTACTTGGTGTGTGTTGGTAATGTGGTGTGTGTTGGTCTGGTACTTGGTGTGTGTTGGTCGGGTACTTGGTGTGTGTTGGTAATGTGGTGTGTGTTGGTCGGGTACTTGGTGTGTGTTGGTAATGTGGTGTGTGTTGGTCTGGTACTTGGTGTGTGTTGGTCGGGTACTTGGTGTGTGTTGGTATGTGGTGTGTGTTGGTCGGGTACTTGGTGTGTGTTGGTATGTGGTGTGTGTTGGTCGGGTACTTGGTGTGTGTTGGTAATGTGTGTGTGTTGGTCGGGTACTTGGTGTGTGTTGGTAATGTGGTGTGTGTTGGTCGGGTACTTGGTGTGTGTTGGTAATGTGGTGTGGTGTTGGTCGGGTACTTGGTGTGTGTTGGTAATGTGGTGTGTGTTGGTCGGGTACTTGGTGTGTGTTGGTAATGTGGTGTGTGTTGGTCGGGGTACTTGGGTGTGTGTTGGTAATGGTGTGTGTTGGTCGGGTACTTGGTGTGTGTTGGGTAATGTGGTGTGTGTTGGTCGGGTACTTGGTGTGTGTTGGTAATGTGGTGTGTGTTGGGTCTGGTACTTGGTGTGTGTTGGTCGGGTACTTGGTGTGTGTTGGTAATGTGGTGTGTGTTGGTCGGGTACTTGGTGTGTGTTGGTAATGTGGTGTGTGTTGGTCTGGTACTTGGTGTGTGTTGGTCGGGTACTTGGTGTGTGTTGGTAATGTGGTGTGTGTTGGTCGGGTACTTGGTGTGTGTTGGTAATGTGGTGTGTGTTGGTCGGGTACTTGGTGTGTGTTGGTAATGTGGTGTGTGTTGGTAATGTGGTGTGTGTTGGTCGGGTACTTGGTGTGTGTTGGTAATGTGGTGTGTGTTGGTCGGGTACTTGGTGTGTGTTGGTAATGTGGTGTGTGTTGGTCGGGTACTTGGTGTGTGTTGGTAATGTGGTGTGTGTTGGTCGGGTACTCGGTGTGTGTTGGTAATGTGGTGTGTGTTGGTCGGGTACTTGGTGTGTGTTGGGTAATGTGGTGTGTGTTGGTCGGGTACTTGGTGTGTGTTGGTAATGTGGTGTGTGTTGGTCAGGTACTTGTGTGTGTTGGTAATGGTGTGTGTTGGTCGGGTACTTGGTGTGTGTTGGTAATGTGGTGTGTGTTGGTCGGGTACTTGGTGTGTGTTGGTAATGTGGTGTGTGTTGGTCGGGTACTTGGTGTGTGTTGGTAATGTGGTGTGTGTTGGTCGGGTACTTGGTGTGTGTTGGTAATGTGGTGTGTGTTGGTCGGGTACTTGGTGTGTGTTGGTAATGTGGTGTGTGTTGGTCGGGTACTTGGTGTGTGTTGGTAATGTGGTGTGTGTTGGTCGGGTACTTGGTGTGTGTTGGTAATGTGGTGTGTGTTGGTCGGGTACTTGGTGTGTGTTGGTAATGTGGTGTGTGTTGGTCGGGTACTTGGTGTGTGTTGGTAATGTGGTGTGTGTTGGTCGGGTACTTGGTGTGTGTTGGTAATGTGGTGTGTGTTGGTCGGGTACTTGGTGTGTGTTGGTAATGTGGTGTGTGTTGGTCGGGTACTTGGTGTGGTGTTGGTAATGGGTGTTGGGGTGGTGTTGGTCGGGTACTTGGTGTGTGTTGGTAATGTGGTGTGGTGTTGGTCGGGTACTTGGTGTGTGTTGGTAATGTGGTGTGTGTTGGTCGGGTACTGGTGGTGTTGGAATGGTGTGGTTTGTCGGGTACTTGGTGGTGTTGTAGTGGTGTGTGTTGGCGGGTACTTGGTGTGTGTTGGTAATGTGGTGTGTGTTGGTCGGGGTACTTGGTGTGTGTTGGTAATGTGGTGTGTGTTGGTCGGGTACTTTGGTGTGTGTTGGTAATGTGGTGTGTGTTGGTCGGGTACTTGGTGTGTGTTGGTAATGTGGCTGTGTGTTGGTCGGGTACTTGGTGTGTGTTGGTAATTGTGGTGTGTGTTGGTCGGGTACTTGGTGTGTGTTGGTAATGTGGTGTGTGTTGGTCGGGTACTTGGTGTGTGTTGGTAATGTGGTGTGTGTGGTCGGGTACTGGTGTGTGTTGGTAATGTGGTGTGTGTTGGTCGGGTACTTGGTGTGTGTTGGTAATGTGGTGTGTTGGTCGGGTACTTGGTGTGTTGGTAATGTGGTGTGTGTTGGTCGGGTACTTGGTGTGTGTTGGTAATGTGGTGTGTGTTGGTCGGGGGTACTTGGTGTGTGTTGGTAATGTGGTGTGGTTGTGTGGTCGGGTACTTGGTGTGTGTTGGTAATGTGGTGTGTGTTGGTCGGGTACTTGGTGTGTGTTGGTCGGGTACTTGGTGTGTGTTGGTCGGGTACTTGGTGTGTGTTGGTCGGGTACTTGGTGTGTGTTGGTAATATAACATTATAACATGACCTCTAATCAACATGTTTTATGTCTGTGATTCAGTGTCAGACAAGAGGCAGAGTCGGTGGATCGGACCTACACAGAGCCAAAGTGGTGAGTCAATGACTCCTAGACACACGCACACCCACCAGGCCAAGTTGCAGGCCTAAGTAGGAGAGACGTGGAATCGTTGAATAATGCGTTGAGTTGATGAGTTCACGTTACACACACAGACTTTGGTTGTTCTCTCGCAAATAATGCAATATCTTGGCAAGCGATGTAATCCATAACCACCTCTTCCCCCTCCTACGTCTGTCTGCCTGCCTGTCTGTCTGTCTGTCTGTCTGTCTGTCTGTCTGTCTGTCTGTCTGTCTGTCTGTCTGTCTGTCTGTCTGTCTGTCTGTCTGTCTGTCTGTCTGTCTGTCTGTCTGTCTGTCTGTCTGTCTGTCTGTCTGTCTGTCTGACTGTCTGCCTGTCTCACAGTCTCCTACCATAGAGGGAAGGCTGGACTCCAACTTAACGACAACACAGACAAGAGACACTCCTACCCTGGTGAGACACACACACACACACACACACACACACACACACACACACACACACACACACACACACACACACACACACACACACACACACACACACACACACACACACACACACACACACACACACACACACACACACACTCTTCCTCTCTCCACTCTTCTATTTACACAGGCGGAAGCCTAACCTGAGAATTGTGTGACTTACACAAACTTTGAATGACGCATGCAAAGGTATCTCAAGTTTAGTATTAATTAGACCCTAAAGCGTTACATTCCCTCTCGTTCTCCCAGGATTGGAGAGGCTGACGGTGAACACCAGCCGAGAGCCTTCGTCTAACAGAAACAGTGATTACGACTCTTATAACTTGTGATCATCATCAGTCATATCCTTCACCCACAATGACAATACACTGTACATGTATTTTTCATATTTTATTATATATTTTTTATTTTTTTATGCTAATTGTAATATTTTTTTAAGCACATAATATCTTTTTTTTTGGGGGGGGGGGGTGTTTCTGTACGTAATTCAGTCATTCACTTCTTTTATTGAATAAACGTAACGTTTGTTGTTGAATAAAATGTTTGGACCTCGTACTTAGAAGTGAACCGGATGCTCAAGAAGGCAATGAAAAGCAGGATGAAAGCAAGAGGGAGAGAATATCATGTTGTGAGAAAGAAAGAAAGAAAGAAAGAAAGAAAGGGGGATACAGAAAGATGTGGAGACACTGGAGGTGAGGAGTGAGGGGTCTCACGCGCGCACCAACTTCTGATTTCTGCAACGGTGTGGCTTCCTGTGCCGTTGACACCAACATCCTGTTGCTGTTATTTCTGTCACACTGCTGTTCCCTCGTTCTCTCGTTCTAAATTCATGTTCACCTTTTTACACCTCTGTCGCTCTGCTCCTCCTCAAATAACCTCCATCGCCCGTTTGTGTTCTTGTTCCTCCGTCCGTCATCCCTTTCTTCATTATTCCCCCTCTTCCTCTCCATCGTCCTGCCTATTCATGTGGCTGTCGTGTCTCCATTCTTCTCATTTATTCTCTTAAAATACGACTATTGTTGTTGGGGGGAGCTTGTTGTTGGGGGGAGCTTGTTGTTGGGGGGAGCTTGTTCTTCCGCATCGTTTCACGCCTCCTTTGAGTTGAGTGAAAGGATGTTTTCTGTCTGGAATTGAAGTGGAGAAGATTGTGCTGACGGCATCTTATTGTAGAAAAACATTGTTTGGCGAACCGAGCCTCAGTCAATCTTCCGCGTGTGTGTGTGCGTGTGGGTCAAAAGGTCAAATACAGGGTGCTTATGCATGTCCTTTTTCACACGTGTACAAGAGTGCAACCTATAGAGGTTGTGGTGAAATGGAAATCTTTTTTTCATATCCCATTCCCCCTGAGATTCCCTTGGAGAGTGGGGTCACGGTGTGTGTGCATGCATGCATGCATGAGTCTCTCTCTCACACACACACACACACACACCATTTGGCATGAAAGACAACTATACATTTTTTTGTGTGTGTGTGTGTGTGTGTGTGTGTGTGTGTGTGTGTGTGTGTGTGTGTGTGTGTGTGTGTGTGTGTGTGTGTGTGTGTGTGTGTGTACATGCAGGGCAGTGTGTGACATAATATGTGTGTCTGTGAGCGAGAGTGTGTGGATGTAGTTCTGTGTCTTCCTCTCTATCAGGTCACGCTAGACTAGACGATTAAATCTGTCCCATCAGAGGAACAATGACAGATGACAACAGATTACACACAGAGATTATCTCAGAAAGAGGGAGAGATGTGGAGTGAGAGGGTGATGAAAGATGAGAGAGAGTGGAGATGAGAGAGAGAGGGGAGAGAGAGAGGAGATGAGAGGAGAGAGAGGAGATGAGAGAGGAGAGAGAGGGGAGAGAGGAGAGAGGAGATGAGAGAGGAGAGAGGAGATGAGAGGAGCGATGAGAGAGAGGAGAGAGAGAGGAGATGAGAGAGAGAGAGAGAGAGAGAGAGAGAGAGAGAGAGAGAGAGAGAGAGAGAGAGAGAGAGAGAGGAGATGAGAGAGGAGATGAGAGGGGAGAGAGAGGAGAGAGAGGAGATGAGAGAGAGAGGGGAGAGAGAGGAGAGAGAGAGAAAATGAGAGAGAGGGGAGAGAGGGGAGAGAGAGAGGAGAGAGAGAGGAGATGAGAGAGAGGAGATAAGAGAGGAGATGAGAGAGGGGATGGGGAGAGAGAGAGGAGATGAGAGAGGAGAGAGAGAGGAGATGAGAGGGGAGATGAGAGAGGGGATGGGGAGAGAGGAGATGAGAGGGGAGATGAGAGAGGGGATGGGGAGAGAGAGGAGATGAGAGAGGGGATGGGGAGAGAGAGAGGAGATGAGAAGGGAGATGAGAGGGGATGGGGAGAGAGGAGATGAGAGAGGAGAGAGAGAGGAGATGAGAGGGGAGATGAGAGAGGGGATGGGTAGAGAGGAGATGAGAGAGGAGAGAGAGAGGAGATGAGAGAGGGGATGGGGAGAGAGGAGATGAGAGGAGATGAGAGAGGGGATGGGGAGAGAGAGGAGATGAGAGAGGGGATGGGGAGAGAGAGAGGAGATGAGAGGGGAGATGAGAGGGGATGGGGAGAGAGGAGATGAGAGAGGAGAGAGAGAGGAGATGAGAGGGGAGATGAGAGAGGGGATGGGTAGAGAGGAGATGAGAGAGGAGAGAGAGAGGAGATGAGAGGAGCGATGAGAGAGAGGAGAGAGAGAGGAGATGAGAGAGGAGAGAGAGAGGAGAGAGGAGATGCGAGAGGAGATGAGGGGAGAGAGAGGAGAGAGAGAGGCGAGAGGAGATGAGAGAGGAGATGAGAGAGAGGGGAGAGAGAGGAGAGAGAGGGGAAGAGAGGAGATGAGAGAGAGAGGAGAGAGAGAGGAGATGAGAGAGGAGATGAGAGAGGAGATGAGAGGGGAGAGAGAGGAGATGAGAGAGGAGATGAGAAGGGAGAGAGAGGGGAGAGAGAGGAGAGGAGAGAGAGAGAGGGGAGAGAGAGGAGAGAGAGAGAAAATGAGAGAGAGGGGAGAGAGAAACGGGAGAGAGGGGAGAGAGAGAGGAGAGAGAGGGGAGAGAGAGAGGAGATGAGAGAGAGAGGAGATGAGAGAGGAGATGAGAGAGGGGATGGGGAGAGAGAGAGGAGATGAGAGAGAGGAGAGAGGAGCTGAGAGGGCAGAGAGAGGAGAGAGAGAGGAGAGAAGAGATGCGAGAGGAGATGAGAGGAGAGAGGGGAGAGAGAGGAGATGAGAGAGGAGATGAGAGAGAGGGGAGAGAGAGGAGAGAGAGGGGAGAGAGAGGAGATGAGAGAAAGAGGAGAGAGAGAGAGAGGAGATGAGAGGGGAGAGAGAGGAGATGAGAGAGGAGATGAGAAGGGAGAGAGAGGGGAGAGAGAGGAGAGGAGAGAGAGAGAGGGGAGAGAGAGGAGAGAGAGAGAAAATGAGAGAGAGGGGAGAGAAACGGGGAGAGAGAGGAGAGAGAGGGGAGAGAGAGAGGAGATGAGAGAGGAGATGAGAGAGGGGATGGGGAGAGAGAGAGGAGATGAGAGAGGAGAGAGAGAGGAGATGAGAGGGGAGGTGAGAGAGGGGATGGGTAGAGAGGAGATGAGAGAGGAGAGAGAGAGGAGATGAGAGAGGGGATGGGGAGAGAGGAGATGAGAGGGGAGATGAGAGAGGGGATGGGGAGAGAGAGAGGAGATGAGAGAGGGGATGGGGAGAGAGAGAGGAGATGAGAGGGGAGATGAGAGAGGGGATGGGGAGAGAGGAGATGAGAGGGGAGATGAGAGAGGGGATGGGGAGAGAGGAGATGAGAGGGGAGATGAGAGAGAGGATGGGGAGAGAGAGAGGAGATGAGAGAGGAGATGAGAGGGGAGATGAGAGAGGAGATGAGAGAGGGGATGGGGAGAGAGAGATGAGATGAGAGGGGAGATGAGAGAGGGGATGGGGAGAGAGGAGATGAGAGGGGAGATGGGGAGAGAGGAGATGAGAGGGGAGATGAGAGAGAGGATGGCGAGAGAGAGAGAGGAGATGAGAGAGGAGATGAGAGGGGAGATGAGAGAGGGGATGGGGAGAGAGAGAGGAGAGAGAGAGGAGATGAGAGGGGAGATGAGAGAGGGGATGGTAGAGAGGAGATGAGAGAGAGGAGATGAGAGGGGAGATGAGAGAGGGGATGGGGAGAGAGAGGAGATGAGAGAAGGGATGGGGAGAGAGAGAGGAGATGAGAGGGGAGATGAGAGGGGATGGGGAGAGAGGAGATGAGAGAGGAGAGAGAGAGGAGATGAGAGGGGAGATGAGAGAGGGGATGGGTAGAGAGGAGATGAGAGAGGAGAGAGAGAGGAGATGAGAGGAGCGATGAGAGAGAGGAGATAGAGAGGAGATGAGAGAGGAGAGAGAGAGGAGAGAGAGAGGAGAGAGGAGATGCGAGAGGAGATGAGAGGAGAGAGGGGAGAGAGAGGAGAGAGAGAGGCGAGAGGAGATGAGAGAGGAGATGAGAGAGGGGGGAGATAGAGGAGAGAGAGGGGAGATGAGAGGGGAGATGAGAGGGGATGGGGGAGAGAGGAGATGAGAGAGGAGAGAGAGAGGAGATGAGAGGGGAGATGAGAGAGGGGATGGGTAGAGAGGAGATGAGAGAGGAGAGAGAGAGGAGATGAGAGGAGATGAGAGAGAGAGGAGAGAGAGAGAGGAGATGAGAGAGGAGATGAGAGGGAGAGAGAGGGGAGAGAGAGGAGAGGAGAGAGAGAGAGGGGAGAGAGAGGAGAGAGAGAGAAAATGAGAGAGAGGGGAGAGAAACGGGAGAGAGGGCAGAGAGAGAGGAGAGAGAGGGGAGAGAGAGAGGAGATGAGAGAGAGAGGAGATGAGAGAGGAGATGAGAGAGGGGATGGGGAGAGAGAGGAGATGAGAGAGAGGAGAGAGGAGCTGAGAGGGCAGAGAGAGGAGGAGAGAGAGAGGAGAGAAGAGATGCGAGAGGAGATGAGAGGAGAGAGGGGAGAGAGAGAGAGGCGAGAGGAGATGAGAGAGAGGGGAGAGAGAGGAGAGAGAGGGGAGAGAGAGGAGATGAGAGAGAGAGGAGAGAGAGGAGATGAGAGGGGGGATGGGGGGAGAGGAGATGAGAGGGGAGATGAGAGAGGGGATGGGGAGAGAGAGAGGAGATGAGAGAGGGGATGGGGAGAGAGAGAGGAGATGAGAGGGGAGATGAGAGAGGGGATGGGGGGAGAGGAGATGAGAGGGGAGATGAGAGAGGGGATGGGGAGAGAGAGAGGAGATGAGAGAGGGGATGGGGAGAGAGAGAGGAGATGAGAGGGGAGATGAGAGAGGGGATGGGGAGAGAGGAGATGAGAGGGGAGATGAGAGAGGGGATGGGGAGAGAGGAGATGAGAGGGGAGATGAGAGAGAGGATGGGGAGAGAGAGAGGAGATGAGAGAGGAGATGAGAGGGGAGATGAGAGAGGGGATGGGGAGAGAGGAGATGAGAGGAGGGATGGGGAGAGGGGAGATGAGAGAGGGGATGGGGGAGAGAGGAGATGAGAGAGGGGATGGGGAGAGAGGAGATGAGAGGGGAGATGAGAGAGAGGATGGGGAGAGAGAGAGGAGATGAGAGAGGAGATGAGAGAGGGGATGGGGAGAGAGAGAGGAGATGAGAGAGGGGATGGGGAGAGAGAGAGGAGATGAGAGGGGAGATGGGGTGAGAGAGATGAGAGGGAAGATGGGGAGAGAGAGAGGAGATGAGAGGGGAGAGAGAGAGGAGATGAGAGGGGAGATGGGGAGAGAGAGAGGAGATGAGAGGGGAGAAAGTGGGTCACGTCTCAAAGGTCACCCTATTCCCTATATAGTGCTCTACTTAGTGCACTGTGTAGGGAATAGGGTGCAATTTGGGGCGCAGGCATCATCCCTGAGCCCCTTCTGTTGGCCTGTTACAGGAGTATCACTGCACAGAAATGCGGGGAGAGAGGGATGAAAACTATCCAGAATTAAATGAATATTGCAACTCTCTTGAGTCCTCTCAATCTCTCCACATTTCTCTTGTTCTCCTCCTCTCTCTCCCCCTTTAGTTTCGATCCATCCTCCTCTCATCTCAACATATTTCGAGCCAAATATTCAACACCCACCTACAGTTTTGTTTGTGTGTACACTACCTGTGTTCTGTAATGGCTGCCGTCAGATGATGATGATCACGGTGGGACACCATCAGACACCATTTGAACTGTTATGGGGGAATCAGAGGAGTAACATGAAAACATGGAGCAGTGGATGTTTATACGGTGGTGGGAAATGATGGTAATACCACAGTTAGAGAGAGAGTGGCAGGGGAGAGAGAGAGAGAGTGGCAGGGGAGAGAGAGCAAGATAATGGTGGGGGAGAGAGTGGCAGGGGAGAGAGAGAGTGGCAGGGGAGAGAGAGAGAGAATGGTGGGGAAGAGAGTGGCAGGAAAGAGAGAGAGAGTGGCAGGGGAGAGAGAGAGAGAAAGAGAGAGAGTGGCAGGGGGAGAGAGCGAGAGAATGGGTGGGTAGAGAATGGTGGGGGAGAGAGAGAGTGGTGGGGGAGAGAATGGTGGGGGAGAGAGTGGCAGGGGGAGAGAGAGAGTGTGGCAGGGGAGAGAGAGAGCGAGAGAATGTGTGGGTTAGAGAATGGTGGGGGAGAGGAGAGCGAGAGTGGCAGGGGAGAGAGAGAGAGAGAGAATGGTGGGGGAGAGAATGGTGGGGGAGAGAGTGGCAGGGGAGAGAGAGCGAGAGAATGGTGGGGAGAGAATGGTGGGGGGGAGTGAGAGAGTGGTGGGGGGAGAGAGAGAGAGAATGGGTGGGGAGAGAATGGTGGGGGAGAGAATGGTGGGGGGAGAGAGTGGCAGGGGGAGAGAGTGGCAGGGGGAGAGAATGGTGGGGGAGAGAGTGGCAGGGAGAGAGAGTGGCAGGGGGAGAGAATGGTGGGGGAGAGAGTGGCAGTGGGAGATAGGGATTGGGGGGAAAGCAAGGAGGAGAGGAGAGGAGAAGAGAAGAGGTGGGGGGAAAGGTTTTGCGGGTTCACTTACAGATCTGTCATTTAATCAAACCGTGATTATGAAAGGATAGACGGAGAGAGGGAGGGAGAGAGAGCTCAACAGAGAGGGAGAGAGTTCATATAGGATAGTGAGAGGAAAATACAGAGGGTTAACATGGGATAGGTTGGATGTGTTGATGACAGAAGGAGAGATAGAGGGAGAGAAAGAGGCATATTTGTGTTCTATAGCAAACCACATCATAGGGTCTGCATCCGAAATAGCACCCTATTTCGGATGCAGAGAGAGAGAGAGAGAGAGAGAGAAAACATACAAATATATGAATCAATCTGGCCACTAGCTGAAAAAAAAAGAAAAGTTGAAAGAGATGTATTTACTTTAAGAGACTGACTGTGTAGAGGAGAGTGGTTTGAACCTCTGATGCGCCGCATTTAGAACTAAGCCTCAAAATGATTCTACTATTAAACATGAGCGGCTTAATGCAGCAGATACATAGACACTGTGACTCTGAACAGAGTTGAAATCACTCCGAGAGGAGAAGAGAGAGCGGGGGAGGAATGGAGAGATAAAGAGTGGGGGAAGGATGGAGAGATACAGAGTGGGGGAAGGATGGAGAGATAAAGAGTGGGGGAAGGATGGAGAGATAAAGAGTGGGGGAAGGATGGAGAGATACAGAGTGGGGGAAGGATGGAGAGATAAAGAGTGGGGGAAGGATGGAGAGATACAGAGTGGGGGAAGGATGGAGAGATAAAGAGTGGGGGAAGGATGGAGAGATAAAGAGTGGGGGAAGGATGGAGAGATAAAGAGTGGGGGAAGGATGGAGAGATAAAGAGTGGGAGAAGGATGGAGAGATAAACAGTGGGGGAAGGATGGAGAGATAAAGAGTGGGGGAAGGGTGGAGAGATAAAGAGTGGGGGAAGGATGGAGAGATAAAGAGTGGGGGAAGGATGGAGAGAAAGTGGGAGAAGGATGGAGAGATAAACAGTGGGGGAAGGATGGAGAGATAAAGAGTGGGGGAAGGATGGAGAGATAAAGAGTGGGGGAAGGATGGAGAGAAAGTGGGGGAAGGATGGAGAGATAAAGAGTGGGAGAAGGATGGAGAGATAAACAGTGGGGGAAGGATGGAGCGATAAAGAGTGGGGGAAGGATGGAGAGAAAGTGGGGAAGGATTGAGAGATAAAGAGTGGGAGAAGGATGGAGAGATAAACAGTGGGGAAGGATGGAGAGATAAAGAGTGGGGGAAGGATGGAGAGATAAAGAGTGGGGGAAGGATGGAGAGATAAAGAGTGGGGGAAGGATGGAGAGATAAAGAGTGGGGGATGGATGGAGAGATAAAGAGTGGGGGAAGGATGGAGAGAAAGTGGGGGAAGGATGCAGAGAAAGAGTGGGAGAAGGATGGAGAGATAAACAGTGGGGGAAGGATGGAGAGATAAAGAGTGGGGAAGGATGGAGAGAAAGTGGGGGAAGGATGGAGAGAAAGAGTGGGAGAAGGATGGAGAGATAAATAGTGGGGGAATGATGGAGAGATAAAGAGTGGGGGAAGGATGGAGAGATAAAGAGTGGGGGAAGGATGGAGAGATAAAGAGTGGGGGAAGGATGGAGCGATAAAGAGTGGGGGAAGGATGGAGAGATAAAGAGTGGGGGATGGATGGAGAGATAAAGAGTGGGGGAAGGATGGAGAGATAAAGAGTGGGGGAAGGATGGAGAGAAAGTGGGGGAAGGATGGAGAGATAAAGAGTGTGGGAAGGATGGAGAGATAAAGAGTGGGAGAAGGATGGAGAGATAAAGAGTGGGGGAAGGATGGAGAGATAAAGAGTGGGGGAAGGATGGAGCGATAAAGAGTGTGGGAAGGATGGAGAGATAAAGAGTGGGAGAAGGATGGAGAGATAAAGAGTGGGGGAAGGATGGAGAGATAAAGAGTGGGGGAAGGATGGAGAGATAAAGAGTGGGCGAAGGATGGAGAGATAAAGAGTGGGCGAAGGATGGAGAGATAAAGAGTGGGGGAAGGATGGAGAGATAAAGAGTGGGGGAAGGGGGTGCTTAGCTAAAAACTTTATGGCGAATCAATCTGGCAGCGAAAGGGGGGAGGACGTAAGAAAGAGGGGAGAAGAAGAAAGAGGAGAAGGGAGGGGGAGGGATGCGGTAGAGGGAGAGAGGGATTATTCACCGTTTCAAATGAATAATTGCGTATTGTGTGAATCTGGCACACAGACAGAGTGAGAGAGGGAGCGAGGGAGGAAAATCACATTGAAAAAGACCTAAAGATCCACAAAAAAAATTGAGGGAAAGAATTCTCAACTGCCAAGAAAAGGGGAAGAACAAGAACTGAATAAAAAAAAGTGTTTTCGTGATCTCTAAAATCTCTCTGCATTGGACTTGGAATACGCTTCTCTGCAGTGACAACCACCAGATACCAACCAACTAAAGAAGAATTCGCTTTAACATAAACTTTGGAACAGCAAACAGGAGCTGGAGCCCTGAACATACGATAACAGAACACGAAAGAGAAACGAATGAACATGGCATTGGAATAAAGAGAAACTCAGAGTGAGCACAGGTGCAGAAGAGAAGAGAGAGAGAGAGAGAGAGAGAGAGAGAGAGAGAGAGAGAGAGAATCGAGTGAAGAGAAAAAAAGAAGAGAGAAGGAAAGCATATATTATTTCTGGGTCATCACCCCCCGATGAGAGGACAACACCTGCCAGGTGAGTTAGGTTGTTAAGCACAGCCAGGTGGGTGATGTTGTTAAGCACAGCCAGGTGGGTTATGTTGCTAAGCACAGCCAGGTGAGTTATGTTGTTAAGCACAGACTGGTGGGTTATGTTGTTAAGCACAGCCAGGTGGGTTAGGTTGTTAAGCACAGCCAGGTGGGTTAGGTTGTTAAGCACAGCCAGGTGGGTTATGTTGTTAAGCACAGCCAGGTGGGTTATGTTGTTAAGCACAGCCAGGTGGGTTATGTTGTTAAGCACAGCCTGGTGGGTTATGTTGTTAAGCACAGCCAGGTGGGTTATGTTGTTAAGCACAGCCAGGTGAGTTATGTTGTTAAGCACAGACTGGTGGGTTATGTTGTTAAGCACAGCCAGGTGGGTTAGGTTGTTAAGCACAGCCAGGTGGGTTAGGTTGTTAAGCACAGCCAGGTGGGTTATGTTGTTAAGCACAGCCAGGTGGGTTATGTTGTTAAGCACAGCCAGGTGGGTTATGTTGTTAAGCACAGCCAGGTGGGTTATGTTGTTAAGCACAGCCAGGTGGGTTATGTTGTTAAGCACAGCCTGGTGGGTTATGTTGTTAAGCACAGCCAGGTGAGTTATGTTGTTAAGCACAGCCTGGTGGGTTATGTTGTTAAGCACAGCCTGGTGGGTTATGTTGTTAAGCACAGCCAGGTGGGTTATGTTGTTAAGCACAGTCAGGTGAGTTATGTTGTTAAGCACAGCCAGGTGGGTCATGTTGTTAAGCACAGCCAGGTGGGTTATGTTGTTAAGCACAGTCAGGTGGGTTATGTTGTTAAGCACAGTCAGGTGGGTTATGTTGTTAAGCACAGTCAGGTGGGTTATGTTGTTAAGCACAGCCTGGTGGGTTATGTTGTTAAGCACAGTCAGGTGAGTTATGTTGTTAAGCACAGCCAGGTGGGTCATGTTGTTAAGCACAGCCAGGTGGGTTATGTTGTTAAGCACAGTCAGGTGGGTTATGTTGTTAAGCACAGTCAGGTGGGTTATGTTGTTAAGCACAGTCAGGTGGGTTATGTTGTTAAGCACAGCCTGGTGGGTTATGTTGTTAAGCACAGCCTGGTGGGTTATGTTGTTAAGCACAGACTGGTGAGTTATGTTGTTAAGCACAGCCTGGTGGGTTATGTTGTTAAGCACAGTCAGGTGGGTTATGTTGTTAAGCACAGCCTGGTGGGTTATGTTGTTAAGCACAGCCAGGTGAGTCATGTTGTTAAGCACAGCCAGGTGAGTTATGTTGTTAAGCACAGCCATGTGGGTTATGTTGTTAAGCACAGCCTGGTGGGTTATGTTGCCAGGCGGGGACAGTTTTGCAAATACCCTACATAACAGAATGATGTAAAATATGATTTGTCACATTTTAGTTTTGATAGTTGTAACTATATGAGGGCGCTGTCAGTGTACGTGTGGTCCATGTAGTAAGACTCTGTTCTGTCAACCACTAAAGAACCTACAGTTTCATGAGGATGTTGATGATATAGGACCTACTGGTTTATGAAGGACAGTTTTTGGATGTATGGTCAATAGAAGCCTACTTCCCCGGACGCATTTTTTTGAACGCGTGTGAACCTGATCCATCGCAACACCTCAACACCTCTCAACACCTCTCAACACCTCGCAACACCTCTCAACACTTCTCAACACCTCTCAACACCCCTCAACACCTCTCAACATCTCGCAACACCTCGCAACACCTAGCAACACCTCTCAACACCCCTCAACACCTCTCAACACCTCGCAACATCTCGCAACACCTCTCAACACCTCTCAACACCTCGCAACACCTCTCAACACCCCGCAACACCTCGCAACACCTCGCAACACCTCGCAACACCTCGCAACACCTCTCAACACCTCTCAACAACTCTCAACACCTCTCAACACCTCTCAACACCTCGCAACACCTCTCAACACCTCTCAACACCCCTCAACACCTCTCAACATCTCGCAACACCTCGCAACACCTAGCAACACCTCTCAACACCCCTCAACACCTCTCAACACCTCGCAACACCTCTCAACACCTCTCAACACCTCGCAACACCTCTCAATACCTCGCAACACCTCTCAACACCCCGCAACACCCCTCAACACCTCGCAACACCTCGCAACACCTCGCAACACCTCTCAACACCTCTCAACAACTCTCAACACCTCTCAACACCTCGCAACACCTCTCAACAACTCTCAATACCTCGCAACACCTCTCAACACCCCGCAACACCCCTCAACACCTCTCAACACCTCGCAACACCTCTCAACACCTCGCAACACCTCCCAACACCTCCCAACACCTCAGAGCTGTAAGGATGTTACGACACTTTTGGGGTTGTGTGGTGTTTCTGGATCCTTCAGGTGTGCAGTGATGGGTGAGCTCAGCTGCTCCAGTGCATCATGGGGGAGAGAGGGTGTGAAGGCTCTCGTGCTCTATTCGCTTCTAGTAGTCGGTGAGTGGTTATTTTTCTTCAAAAAATCTAGTGTATTGAAAAAACGCTTTTTTATGATTTTTTAATGAAAAATCTATTGTATTGATATATATGTTTTTTATGAGTGTATATATACCAACAATTTATCTGCTACCCTTTTCACGTGTTTAAAATAGCTGATATTTGTGATTTACAGTAGGTGTAGGCCTAACAATCTATGTGAAATTGATGTGAAATATACCAAAGAGAAAGAGACACAAACCAGTCAATATTTCCCTCCTCTCCTTTTCTGTCGATCTCTTTATCTCATCCACCAGTACACACATCCCATGCCCAGCCTCCCCTCCCTCTCTCCCTACTGGCCAAAATCATTGTCCCCCCTCCCTGGCACGCTCTGCCCCTGTCGCAGGCTGATCTTGGCCCACTGTTCTCCAACTCCAGCCCCTTCGCCTTCACCCAGTCCCTGCTCATGGTGCCTCCGGCTGGGACAGCCTCCAAAGCGGGGGTCCGGGCTTCATTCGGGCCTTACTCTGTCAGCCAGGTAAATCAACTGGGATAGGGATCCTTGACAATCAGCAGAATGCTGTAGATCTCGACTTAAACGTTTGGAGAATTAGTTCCATAGATTTCATATTATTCCTGCGTGTCCTAAGAAGTTGCACGATCATATGTAACGCAGAGCTCTTTCTCTAGCCCTCTCTCTAACAGTGTAACCCTCTCTCTCTCTCCTCAGCTGGTCTCTGGGCCCATCCTCCCCCTCTCCCCTCCTCTGACTGCGTCTCTCCTCTCTAAACACGTGGAGAGAGAGGGGGATGAAGGAGGAAAGGAGAGGTACAGCGTGCGGGTGTTGTTCCACGTACGAGGGGACACCAGCAGGGGGAGCTGTATCACCCTCCACGCCTTCAAAGAGACCGAGGAGCAGAAGGCTTCCTGTGTCACACAGGTGTGTTCGTGCCACACACTATATGAAGCCACCGTCACCTGTGACCATTCGAAAGACTGAAGCCGGACTAAACGTCTTCTTTGGGACTCTGAATGATGGATATGTCGTGTCGTGTGTTTGTTACACTGGCCAATACACTGAAATGTTCTGTTCTACATAAAGTATGACGCTTGTTCGATATAAAGTACGACACTTCTTCTATATAAAGTATGATACTTGTTCTATATAAAGTACAACACTTCTTCTATATAAAGTATGATACTTGTTCTATATAAAGTACAACACTTCTTCTATATAAAGTATGATACTTGTTCTATATAAAGTATGATACTTGTTCTATATAAAGTATGATACTTCTTCTATATAAAGTATGATAATTGTTCTATATAAAGTATGACACTTGTTCTATATGAAGTATGACACTTCTTCTATATAAAGTATGATACTTGTTCTATATAAAGTATGACACCAAATGCTCACCAATCACTCTCTTCATCCATTCCTCCTCTCCTTTTCCCAGCCTCCACTGGGTCTGTGTGTGGTGACCCTGGCCCTACCTAAGGACTGGTTTGAGGCGGGCCAGACCAGCCAGCCCTACCTCAGCCCCAAACAGCGTGCCAGGCACACACACCGACACCGCACCCGTAATCGGGGACGACGGCACGAGGGTGTTGTTGTCGGTGGAGCCGGTGGCATCCCCTTCCCAGGCGCTCTCCGATACAGCCCCGCCCACGCCGGCGACCGCATCCAGCTGTACTACTCATTGTTCGGCACGGCGTCCAACCTCAAACTAGCGCCCCCTAGGTGTGTGCAAGACAAATTACCACAGTCTCAGAGAGAGTTGTTTTATATAGCAGCTGTGACTTTGAGGGTCGACAATAAGCGGAACGAGGCCAACAGAACCAAAGAGGAAATAGGCTGTTGCAATGGACAGGAAGAGGAGGAGCTACGGTTGGATTCCAACGTGCTGATTCGCTATCGCAGGGGACCAGTCCGAGCGGGACAGCCAATTGGGGTTTCTGTGAACCTGAGGGCCAATTTCAGTGCAGAGTTTGTTGTTATCCGGTAAGTCTTTGTTACGTGATGCTCTGTGATGTAAGTGATAATCCAGCAAATTGAAAAGGGAGACCTGATGACGACCTAAACACATATAGGAACATAGCAGTGTGCAGGTCCTTCTCTTTTACTGATAAATACTGTGTTCATATTTCGATATCAAACCATGTCTCTCATTGCCAGTGTATCTGTCAAGTATGAACAGTATGTATACAGTATGTAGTACATGTACGTTGGGGACGGCAGGTCGCCCAGCGGTTAGAGAGGAGAGCCAGCAACGGGAGGGTTGCCACTTCCATTCCTGGGTCCCACGGGAAAAACCAGCCAGGAAGTGAGCTGGCAACCGGAGGGTTGCTGGTACCAAATCCTAGATGCCATTGTCTGCCGCTGTGCCCTTGAGCAAGGCACGTAACTCCCCCCACAACAACAGCTCAACGGGCGCCTAGTGTGACAGCCCCCAGCTCCTCTCCAGAACCTGTGTATGTGTCTTTCAGAGGGGTTGGGTTAAAAGTGGAAGTCCATTTTCATTTTAAGAATAAAGTGGTCTTAATTTCCATTTTTAGTCATTTCCCAGACGCTCTTATTCAGGGCGACAAACAGTAAGTCACACTATATCTGTATGTCTCTATTCCAGGCTGAAGGTGAAGAAAGGCCTTTTGTCTCTGGTGGCCCAGCGCTCTCTGAACTCTGACCTCTGGGTTGTGAACCTGGAGAGAACCCAGGGCTCCAAACATGATGTCATCTCCATCATCTGCCACAAACTGGCCAGACACATGGACAGCGACGGGTATTACTTCATCATATATATTACTGTACAATATCACTCAGGCACAATATTACCTCAGTGAAGGAACGTATTCAATTTAACCGGTTTGTGAAATGTCGGTTCCATTTTTGACTATATACATTATTCATATTGCGTGCAAGTGATACCACATATGTGAGAGAATATCACTCTGTTAAATATTCCAACATATGTGATTTATTTCCATCAAATGGCTTTTGTCTTACTCTCCCCACCTATTCATCCTGACTCTCTCTCTCTCTCCTCCCCACTCCTTGTCCCTCCCTCTTTCTCCTGTCGCCGCCTCCTCTCCCTCAGTCCCACTGCTCTGCAGCAGGTTGCCTGTCTGTCAGTGGACGGCTTGCGCAGGAGTTTCGGGGTTGCCATGACGGTATCAGCCAGCTGGCGGGTAGAGTACTCAGGCCGTAAAAACCCTCCGCCACCACACGGCGGAGTCGTGAGCAGCTTCTCCTTCACTGACAGAGAGATCGTGGGCATCTCTCCCATAACTGAAGTAGGTGGAACTTTACTCAATCAGGGTCAGTTTCCCGGGACACAGAATCTCCATTGAACATGCCTCTTAGTCCGGGAAATTGGTTTCTTCTTGTTACATTGTCTGTATGTATGTACTATGCAGTAGACTAATGGATAATGTGATAGCTACAGCACATACCGTACATATATGGATCTCTTAGTGTTGCAGTGGACTGTTTCTGCTCATTTTGCTTATTCCTAAATAAGACCAGTAAGCTGAACTTGTTGTCATCAACACACAGAGTTGCATGATCATCAACACTGCCATCTTGACCAGCAAGCCCGTGTCACTTCCTGTCATTGTGCTGGCAGTGGGGCATGATGGGAAGGTGTCGGATATCACTGCGGCGGTGAAGTGCCAGTCGTCCAACGATGATATCGTCAAGGTAAGCAGGTCTACATACTGTACACACACAGGCACAGGGCTCCTGTCCAATGCTGTTGTTTTCTGTGTTTTTTTTTACGCCAATATGAACTTTTTTAGTACATAATGTCTCCGCCATCATTTCCTATGACCGAAATCAGCTTCTGTACATCAGAACAGCAATGACTAACCTCGATTTGGATGACAATTTCTACGTCAACGAGTTGGCACCTCTGGACGTCAGCACCTCTGGACGTCAGCACCTCTGGACGTCAGCACCTCTGGACGTCAGCACCTCTGGACGTCAGCACCTCTGGACGTCGCCACCTCTGGATGTCAGCACCTCTGGACGTCAGCACCTCTGGACGTCAGCACCTCTGGACGTCAGCACCTCTGGACGTCGCCACCTCTGGACGTCAGCAACTCTGGACGTCAGCACCTCTGGACGTCAGCACCTCTGGACGTCAGCACCTCTGGACGTCGCCACCTCTGGACGTCAGCACCTCTGGACGTCGCCACCTCTGGACGTTGCCACCTCTGTACGTCAGCACCTCTGCACGTCGGCACCTCTGGACGTCAGCACCTCGTCAGCACCTCTGGATGTCAGCACCTTTGGACGTCAGCACCTCTGGACGTCGCCACCTCTGGACGTCAGCACCTCTGGACGTTGCCACCTCTGGACGTCAGCACCTTTGGACGTCAGCACCTCTGGACGTCGCCACCTCTGGACTAGCCCTAATCCCTGGGACGAGAAAGAGGAAGCGACGGCGCAAGAGAGGCAAACGAGTACACAACTGGGGCCGAGCTCCCCGCCATCCAGAACCTCTATGCCAGGCGGTGTCAGGGGAAGGCCTAAAAAATGGTCAAAGGCTCCGGCCACCCAAGTCATAGACTGTTCTCTCTGCTACCGCACGGCAGGTGGTACCGATGCACCAAGTCTGGAACCAACAGGATCCGTAACAGCTTCTACCCCCAAGCCATAAGATTGCTAAATAGTTAACCAAATATCTAATCGGAACTATCTGCATTGACCCCCCCTTTTGACTCATCGCATATGCTGCTGCTACTGTTTATTACCTATCCTGTTGCCTAGTCACTTTAACCCTACCTACATGTACACATCTACCTCAACTACCACACACCCCTGCACATCGACAGGGTACCGGTGCCCTTAGTATTTAGCCAAGTTATCGTTATCTAATTGTGTAAGTAAGCACTTCACTGTTAGTCTACACCTGTTGTTTTACTAAGCATGTGACAAATACAAGTTGATTGGTTTAGACTGATTTGACCCACAATCCTCCACTCCCTTTTATCACCCTCTGACTTTATTCAACAGGTGTCAAGCGATTGCTCCACCCTCTTCGTGGACGGAAGTGAATCAGGGGTGGGCAGCACCTGTGTAGGGGTGGAGTTTCTCCTGGGCACGCTCAGTGGGTCCCTGTGTCTGTCCGTGTGGGCTCCTGTCGTCCCGCTGCGCGTCTCCCTGTCCGACAACGAGCTGAGCGCCATCGAGGGCTGGAACCACCACGCGGAGAACGGGTGAGTCCCTGTGCGCGTGCGTGTGTTTAGAGAAAGATGAAGACACACTGAGCAGGAATGACATAAAGCAGGATTAGACATGGCCATGTCATTAACATCATTAACATGTCATTAACATCAAGAGTCCTAAAACAGTTGATAGAACGATTGGAACAGTTGCAACTGTTCCAATATTTAACCTTTATCTAGGCAAGTCAATTAAGAACAAATTCTTATTTACAATGAGGGCCTGGCAATATGGTCTCCTTTTGGCATAATCTCCTTTCCTAATCCCTTTTTGTTCTGTCTCAAGACAGAGCAGGAGGTTCAAACACCAAAACCAGGAACGTCCATTGGTGGAAAATGTACTCGATTGTCATACTTGGGTAAAAGTAAAGATACCTTAATAGAAAATGACTCAAGTAAAAGTCACCCAGTAAAATACTAGAGTAAGAGTCTAAAAGTATTTATATTTAAATGTACTAAGTATCAAAAGTTAAAGTACAAATAATACATTTAAAAAAATCCTTATATTAAGAAAACCAGACCGCACAATTAAAAAAAAAAATGTTTACCCATAGCCAGGGTCACACTCGTTGGACTAGTAACTGGACTAGTAACTGGAAGGTTGCAAGTTCAAACCCCCGAGCTGACAAGGTAAAAATCTGTCGTTTTGCCCCTGAACCCACTGTTCCTAGGCCGTCATTGAAAATAATAATTTGTTCTTAACTAGTTAAATAAGGGTAATTTCAAAACAAGGCATTTGGGATGTTCTCTTGATAAGTGTGTGAATTGTCAAATGTTCTGTCCTGCTAAGCAGTCAAAGTGTAACAAGTACTTTTGGGTGTCAGGGATAATGAATTGAGTAAAAAGTACATAATGTTCTTTAGGAATGTAGTGAAGTAAAAGTTGTCAAAAATATAAATAGTAAAGTAATGTACAGATACCCCATGAAAACAACATAAGTAGTACTTTACACCACTGGCAATGTCTGGTGTAACAGTGAAGGTCTGTGTTCCACTTGGCACACTATTCCCTATATAGTGCACTACTTTTTACCTTAGCCATATGAACTCTTGTCAAAAGTAGTGCACAATATAGGGAATAAGGTGGGATTTGGTCACTGCCAAAAAGCTTCATTCACCATACAAACACTTCAGGCAAACAGCTGGTAGAAGAGACAACTAATTCCCTAACCCAGAGATTTAAAATAGGCTCTCTGCATTATCCACCTCTGATTCCTAGTTGGCACCTGCTCAACAATTTAAACACTAACATTATGACTTGCTGTCAAATCTCAACCAGGGGTCAAATGAGGTCAATTCTATTTCAATTCCAGTCAATTCAGAAAGTACACCAAAATTCCAATTGTCTTCATGCTTTTCATGAGGAAAAATTGGAATTTGATTGGAGTTTGGTTTACTTTTTCAATTGACTGGAATTTAAATGGAATTTATCCCAACCCTCAACATATTTAAGCTTATGATGTCTCCATTTTTGGTTTTGCCCAGCTTCTATGCCACATCCATATTTGTGTAATATCTCTCTCTCCTCCTCATCCATCCATCCTTCTCTCTACTATCTCTCTCCCTCCCTCCCTTTCTTTCCCTGCCCCCCAGCTGTTCTCCAGTGTACCAGAGGTCCACGATTCAGGTTCTGACCCAGTTCAGTGCTCAGGGGGGCCAGGGTAAGCTGACCTACCTGCTGGGCTCCTCTGATTGGTTTGTGGATGCCACAGAGATGGTCCGTAATTGGCTGAGGGTAGAGAATCCTCGCGTGGCGGTACTCGACAAGCAGAGCAATCTGATTGGTCTACACCCGGGGAAAACTTCAGTTCATGTGAGTAATATGTAATATGATGTTGTATTTTGAATAGCATGGTGCATTTTAGTTGAGGGATGGTCATTACAAATGATGAAATCTCCATTTGGTCAGATCTCAAATATATTTATAACCTATGGAAAGTAAACTTGAACAAGACACCACCTTTATTGGCACCCCTCTCTCTCAGGTCATATCAAGCCAATGGGACGGTGTTCTGGGTAGCTGTGATGTCATCGTGACCTCTGAACCCGTGACCCCAGGTGACCTCTCAGTGCAGGTTGTGGGAGGGCTCAGTATGTCAATCAATGCAAGCCCTGCCCATCCGGCTGTTGTCACGGCAACAGTGACAGCATACAACATCCTCTACCACCATGGGCAGGTGAGTTCAGTGTTTTTCTTGACCCACTCACTTCACTAAAACGTTTTAGTTTTACATAACAGCAACTTCTGTGGGACATTTTTGCTTCAATGGAAGGACCTTTGTGCTTCAGTATGGTATGATACTGAACATTTCTCTCTTTCTCCCTCCCCCTTATCTCCATTGTCCTTCTCTCTCTCTCTCCACCAGGAAGCGTCAATCAGTGTCTGGCTCCAGTTCAGTGATGATAGCACCACGTTGCTCTCCACCTTCAGCCGTGGTACCTTCGCCCTTCGCCTCTCCTCATTGGCAGAGACCGTGGTTGCCGTGATGCCCGGCCCGTTGCTGCGCGTCGTCGCCCAGGGCGAAGGGGGCGGGCCTTTACTGAAAGCAGAACTCCTGGTCACCCCCTGCAAGCCAATGGCGAACTCCGTTGACGGGGACCTGGCCAATTCGAAAGAAGGAAGCGGGCCCAGGAGGCTGGCTAAAGGATCAGGTTGGATCAGGGTGAACCTGGACACAGACCTTCGTCCAATGGGAAGCGAGGAGGCGGACTTTGAGCTGCTCGACATGTCGGACATGCTGGTTGAGTCATCGGACAGGGACGTTAAGTACAGCAACTTCCTGGACAATGACATCATCATAGGGAATGTCACCACCGTCAAAGGTGACGACTACTATGACAAGGCCGGCGATGGGATGATCGCCAGGAACGACCTGGAGAGAGCGGTGTTGACCCCAAATC
Source organism: Oncorhynchus kisutch (assembly GCF_002021735.2). Taxonomy (NCBI): domain Eukaryota; kingdom Metazoa; phylum Chordata; class Actinopteri; order Salmoniformes; family Salmonidae; genus Oncorhynchus; species Oncorhynchus kisutch. The sequence continues at coordinate 8,170,583 of NC_034180.2, read as the reverse complement.
ACGAAGAGAGCGCTGTGTACTTCTCTCCCGGGGTGGAGAGAGAGAGGGAGGAGAAACTGGAGGATACAGAGCTGGGGGTGGGTGTCGGGGCAGTTCTCTCCCTTCTCTGCCTCTCCGTACTTCTCTTCCTGGTGAATTGTCTGCCCTGCGCTTTGAGGGAGCGGAGGATGAGGAGGAAGGGCGTGAACACGGAGGGTGTGGAGGGAGTGGTGAAGGAAGAGGGGGAGGAAGGAAAAGAGGAGGCGGCAAAGGGTGTTGCAGAAAAGAACGACATAATGACATCGTACCCCGGGGTAATATCGCTCCATGAGACTATTCCAGAAGAGAAAGAGGGGCAGTCAGATCAAAGCATTGACCATTAAGGCTGCATCCGAATAGGCACCTTAATCCTTTTAAAGAGTTAAGAGCCCTGTGGTCAAAAGTAGTGCACTCTGTAGGGGATAAGGTGCCATTTTATTCAGGCGAGAAAGGTTGTTGATAAAAATCATCGTTCTTAGGAAAATTGACTACGTATTCCTGTCACCGTGTCACCAACAATGTATCTTAACATCTTACAAGGTCATCTTCGTATAGGCTAGTTTTTTTTCTCGGTTATTTATGTATGTCTGAATGTTTGTCTAGCTACCATCGCACATATACAGTAACTATCCAACATAAGTCCAACATAAGTTAAATACGTGTGCAGAAACAATGCACGTACCCGACTGTACATATCTGTCATATTTACTTTATTGGTATTATTTCACATTCATCCATATACAATTGGTTGTCATACCTTTTTCGATTTAGGACTCAATGCAATCCGTATCGCTGAAGTTCACCACTATATTGCAATTGAATGTTAAAGGCAGCGTTCCCGCGTTCGAGGAGACTGAATTCACGATAAATACGGCACATTTCAGCTCAATCGGAAACGACCTTTACATTCCAATGAATCAAGCCCTTTTAGGCCTATTGACGAAATAGTATAGGGTTGCAAAATCCTGGTAATTTTCCCCCAAAATCCCGCCGGGATGACTTCCAGTTGATTCCCAGATGACTCCCAGTTGATTCCCAGATGACTCCCAGTTGACTCCCAGATGACTCCCAGTTGTAGGATGCCAACATGCTGATTCCCACCTGATTCCAGAGATTCTCCAACTGGGATTTCCATAAGAACTGGGAATTTGGGGCAAGTTACCAGAATGTGCAACTTTATTCCTGCACATACTTGTGATTGCTTTATGTCTCTCTCAAATGTCAATATGCCTTGTATACTGTTGTTTAGGTTAGTTATCATTGTTTTAGTTTACAATGGAGCCCCTAGTTCCACTCATCATACCTTCGATACCTCCTTTGTCCCACCTCTCACACATGCGGTGACCTCACCCATTATAACCAGCATGTCCAGAGATGCAACCTCTCTAAACATCACTCGGTGCCTGGGCTTACCTCCGCACCCCACCATACCCCTGTCTGCACATTATGCCCTCTATTCTACCACGCCCTTTGTCCCCAACGCTCTAGACGACCAGTTTTGATAGCCTTTAGCCGTACCCTCATCCTACTCCTCCTCTGTTCCTCGGGTGATGTGGAGGTAAACCCAGGCCCTACGTGTCCTCAGGCACCCTCATTTGTTGACGTCGGTGATCGAAAAAGCCTCGGTTTCATGCATGTTAACATCAGAAGCCTCCTCCCTAAGTTTGTTTTACTCACTGCTTTAACACACTCTGCCAACCCTGATGTCCTTGCCGTGTCTGAATCCTGGCTTAGGAAGGCCACACAAATTCTGAGATTTCCATACCCAACTACAACATTTTCCATCAAGATAGAACTGCCAAAAGGGGGAGGAGTTGCAATCTACTGCAGAGATAGCCTGCAAAGGTTGGTCATACTTTCCAGGTCTATACCCAAACAGTTTGAACTTCAAATTTAAAAAATGAATCTCTCCAGAAATAAGTCTCTCACTGTTGCCACCTGTTATCGACCCCCCTCCTCTCCCAGCTGTGCCCTGGACACCATATGTGAATTGATCGCCCCCCATATAGCTTCAGAGTTCGTTCTGTTAGGTGACCTAAACTGGGATAAGCTTAACTGTATCCGCTATGGGTCAGCGGTCAAACGACCACCCCTCATCACTGTCAAACGCTCCCTAAAACACTTCTGCGAGCAGACCTTTCTAATCGACCTGGCCCGGGTATCCTGGAAGGATATTGACCTCATCCCGTCAGTCGAGGATGCCTGGTCATTCTTTAAAAGTAATTTCCTCACCATCTTAGATAAGCATGCCCCTTGCAGAACTAAGAACAGATATAGCCCTTGGTTCACTCCAGACCTGACTGCCCTTGACCAGCACAAAAACATCCTGTGGCGGACTGCAATAGCATCGAATAGTCCCCACGATATGCAAATGTTCAGGGAAGTCAGGAACCAATACACGCAGTCAGTCAGGAAAGCAAAGGCTAGCCTTTTCAAGCAGAAATGTGCATCCTGTAGCTCTAACTCTTTTGGGACACTGTAACGTCCATGGAGAATAAGAGCACCTCCTCCCCGCTGCCCACTGCAGAGACTAGGTAACACGGTCACCACCGATAAATCCATGATAATCGAAAATTTCAAAAAGCATTTCTCTACGGCTGGCCATGCTTTCCTCCTGGCTACTCCAACCCAGGCCAACAGCTCCGCCCCTCCCTCCCCCCGCAGCTACTCGCCCGAGCCTCCCCAGCTTCTCCTTTACCCAAATCCAGATGGCAGATGTTCTGAAAGAGCTGCAAAAGCTGGACCCATACAAATCAGCTGGGCTAGACAATCTGGACCCTCTCTTTCCAAAACTATACGCCGCCATTGTTGCAACCCCTATTACCAGCCTGTTCAACCTCTCTTTCATATCGTCCGAGATCCCTAAAGATTGGAATGCTGCCACAGTCATCCCCCTCTTCAAAGGGGGTGACACTCTAGACCCAAACTGCTATATACTGATATATATCCTGCCCTGCATCTCTAAAGTCTTCGAAAGCCAAGTTAATAAACAGATCACTGACCATTTCGAAACCCACCGTACCTTCTCTGCTGTGCAATCCGGTTTCCGAGCCGGTCACGGGTGCACCTCAGCCACGCTCAAGGTACAAAACGATATCATAACTGACATCGATAAAAGACAGTACTCTGCAGCCGTCTTCATCGACCTGGCCAAGGCTTTCGACTCTGTCCATCACCGTATTCTTATCGGCAGCCTCAATAGCCTTGGTTTTTCTAATGACCGCCTCGCCTGGTTCACCAACTACTTTGCAGACAGAGTTCAGTGTGTCAAATCGGAAGGCCTGTTGTCCGGACCTCTGGCAGTCTCTATGGGGGTACGACAGGGTTCAATTCCCGGGCCGACTCTTTTCTCTGTATATATCAATGATGTTGCTATTGCTGCGGGTGATTCCCTGATCCACCTCCACGCAGACGACACCATTCTGTATACTCCTGGCCCTTCCTTGGACACTGTGTTAACTAACCTCAAAACGAGCTTAGATGCCATACAACACTCCTTCCGTGGCCTCCAACTCCTCTTAAACACTAGTAAAACCAAATGCATGCTTTTCAACCGTTCGCTGCCCGCACCCGCCCGCCCGACTAGCATCACCACCCTGGACGGTTCTGACCTAGAATATGTGGACAACTATAAATACCTAGGTGTCTGGCTAGACTGTAAACTCTCCTTCCAGACTCATATTAAACATCTCCAATCCAAAATCAAATCTAGAAATCGGCTTCTTATTTCGCAAAAAGGTGCCTCCTTCACTCACGCCACCAAACATACCCTAATAAAACTGACTATCCTACCGATCCTCGACTTCGGCGATGGCATCTCCAAAATAGCTTCCAATACTCTACTCAGCAAACTGGATGCAGTCTATCACAGTGCCATCCGTTTTGTTACCAAATCACCTTATACCACCCACCACTGTGACCTGTATGCTCTAGTCTGCTGGCCCTCACTACATATTCGTCGCCAGACCCACTGGCTCCAGGTCATCTATAAGTCTATGCTAGGTAAAGCTAGCATAGACTTATAGATAACAACACCCACCCGTAGCACACGTTCCAGCAGGTATATCTCACTGATCATCCCCAAAGCCAACACCTCATTTGGCCACCTTTCCTTCCAATTCTCTGCTGCCAGTGACTGGAACAAATTGCAAAAATTGCTGAAGTTGGAGACTTATATTTCCCTCACCAACTTCAAACATCAGCTATCTGAGCAGCTAAACAATCGCTGCAGCTGTACATAGTCCATCTGTAAATAGCCCACCCAATCTACCTACCTCATCCCCATACTGTTTTTATTTACTTTTCTACTATTTTGCACACCAGTATCTCCACTTGCACATCATCATCATCTGCTCATTTATCACTCCAGTGTTATTCTGCTAAATTGTAATTCTTCACTACTACAGCCTATTTATTGCCTACCTCCTCATGCCTTTGGCACACACTTATAGACTTTCTTTTTTCTACTGTGTCATTGACCTGTTTATTGTGTTATTGGCTTGTTTATTCCATGTTATTCCATGTGTAACTGTGTTGTTGTGTGTCACACTGCTTTGCTTTATCTTGGCCAGGTCGCAGTTGTAAATGAAAACTTGTTCTCAACTAGCCTACCTGGTTAAATAAAGGTGAAATAAAAAAATAAAAATGTTCTGGTTGATCTCATCAACCAAAAGAAAAACCCACTAAATATACATTGTAGAATTACTCATGTGAAACTCATTATTCTCCTGCTTGCCCCACTTTTCACAGGGGGCGAGAGCCCCCATTCTGAACCCACACTGCAGGCATACTATCAGTGGTGTAAAAAGTACTCAATTGTCATACTTGAGTAAAAGTAAAGATACCTTAATAGAAATTGACTCAAGTAAAAGTGAAAGTCACCCAGTAAAATACTACTTGAGTAAAAGTCTAAAAGTATTTGGTTTTAAATATACTTAAGTATCAAAAGTAAATGTAATTGCTAAAATATTCTTACGTTTCAAAAGTAAAAGTATAAATCATTTCAAATTCCTTATATTAAGCTGTGTAAATTCAACACAGGGACACCCAAAGTCAACACTAAATGAATCACTCTATTGTCAGCAAGCTGGAGAGGTCCTAGTCAAACTTAGATGCACTTTCAAACCCTTCATTCTGGGTTACCCAATCTAATTAGTAGCTGATCCAAGCACAGGCAGGAACCAAGGATTATTTATGACAAAAGAGACAAGATGAACATTTTTAAGACTGTCCCTCCAGACTATACATATCCTTCACATAAGCAAACTATGTATTTATGACTAGCCAGGGGTACACTCCAACACTCATATGCCATTTACAAATAAAGCATTTGTGTTTTAGTGAATCCGCCAGATCAGAGGCAGTAGAGATGACCAGGGATGTTCTCATGATAAGTGCTTCAATTTGACAATTTTCCTGTCCTGCTAAGCAATCAAAATGTAACAAGTACTTTTGGGTGTCAGGGAAAATGTATTGAGTAAAAAGTACATAATTTTCCTTAGGAATGTAGTGAAGTAAAAGTTGTCTAAAAATATAAATAGTAAAAGTACAGATACTAAAAAAAAATACTTTAAAATACTACTTAAGTACATTACACCACTGCAGACTACTTCATTGGTTGCTTGGTGAAAGGCATCAGTATTACTCTTTGAGCCACTCCAGAGTGTTTGACTATCACACTTGCCAGTCTTAACTTTGCATGAGTAAGGCTTCGAACCCCCGATTGTCAGTTTGTATTAAATTGTCTAGGCATATTGCACTAGTGTTTATGATGTGAATGCAATAGTTTAAACCTTACATTCACGTAGCCCCTAAGAAATATGATGGTCAATTTGCCATGGGCTTGATGTGACTGACTGCTTGGGGATATAGTTAAAATTCACCACACAAGTATAGCAAAAGCTCATGTCATAACAGTATATTATCAATATCATAGATCAGGGTTATATTTTTCTTATGAAACTCACCGAAAATGTTGGAGTTTGCAGATTGTAATTCTGGACAGGACATCTCTTTGAAACAATTCAGTACACGTCTATAGCCTGTACCCACATTTTAGGTATGCTATAGGTCTACAGTAGCCTTTATGCCAGGGTCCCGCCTACTGGCGGCCTGAACTTTGCCCACGCATGGTTTTATTTGGCTCCCCAAGTTCTCTGTGCAAAGACTGATTTTAATTTTGGAAATCTGTTCCCAAGTATTCCTACGTATAATAGAGATTTGATTGTATACCAAATGTAAGCAAAGTTGGAAACGATTATGTTTTAGTCAAATATACCCGTTTGGGCTTCTTGCGCTCAATTTGCAGTCTACAAAATTATTTGGTGAAAAAATAATAATAATTGGCCCGCGACTGAACTTAGTTGACGAACCCTGCTTTCGACCCGTTCCCCCCTTAATAAAAAGTCAACCACGAAGCGCTGCATTTAAATTGATATACCGCGACATGCTGAGTCACATCCAACAGCTACTGCATAGCAGCTTTCGTTTGCATAAAATAAAGACACGACGATACGTATTGTTGGACAAAATAATATCATTCAAATTAAAAAGGGGGAGTCATATTGTACCTTCACAGTTGCTCCCTTTAGATTAGTGACGTCTGGACTACGGAGTCCTTCACTCATTAGATGAACTACGTGCGGGTGGTTATAACTAGAGGTTGCTTCAGAAGCCTGGGTCGGCGCACAAATATTCAAGTACGAGCACGAACTGGATGGAGCAGGCGACCACAAACCAAACAACGCAGATCATAAAAACGACACATTACTTACAGCGTGATTCTGCAACAGAAAGCAAAGGGGAAAAAATAAAGTTGACTACCATTTTCAATGAATGTTATGCAAATTAAATAAATGTGATTGTGGATTAATAAATTATCTATCAATCTATCGATCTTAACCAAGGTGGGAAAAACGGCACATTCGTTTCAGAGATTGTCTATAGATCTAAAACAAGTCAAGTACTGACGCAAAAAAGTGATCACATTATGGAAAAATATATTTATTTTGCACATGCAGATCCTTCTACACATTATTACATCCTAGAAGTGACAAATACAAAATGGAAGTTATCAATTGTTTAGCATGTTAACACAACATTGCAGCCATCGCCAGCTTCTGAGCCGTACGTTTCTCTGTAAAAATGCGTTGATGTATTAATGCTCTCTTGCGGTGGCTTTGTGTAATGGCATGTGCTGAGACAATTTCAGGTAGGCCTCCTTGCTTCAGCTTCAAGGCATGTGAGAAGTATGATGTATCACTCATTTGAATCTCAGTTTTACATGTCTGGTGTATTACCAGAGACCCCCCCCAAAAAAATCTAAAATAACTCCCCCTATGAGCCTCCGATTTAAAAGACTCAAGGCTACATCTCCTCATAGGTCAGATTGTGTTCACAGGTGTTTACAGGCCTTCCTGTAGAGATCCTCCTCTTCATCCACTAGTTCCTCAGGGCCGTGCCGGTGAGCACTGGTGTCCTTTGTCCACACGCTGCTCCTCACTGCACGACAACAGCTCTGTTCACAACAGAGAAACAAACTATCCCATCTATAACAGGCGTGTAGGAATTATTCAATTAATGACTTAAAAATACAAGTCTGCACACTGTTTGCCAGTATCACTTGTGTTTACAGCCTTCAGTAAACACAAATAGAATGGCAAGCACAGCGTGTAGCTTTTTTCATTTAAGTCAATAACAAAGAAATACAACTGAATGACGTGTTTTCTACAATCCACTGGGGGGTGCTAGTGTTCTCTCTATGTCACTATCGCTCAGATAGTTTTGTAATGAGAAAAGGTAACAAATGGGGAAATTTAAAATGACTAAAGTTCATATTCAGTTTAGAGAGGTTAAAACACTGTTTGGCTAAAATATATTTCCCCTTTTCTGTAATACACATGATTTCCAGTGTTCCGTTTGTGACACTCAAGGTGCAGGTTGATGGTCACTAGACTTGATAGTGAATGTTATGAATTATTCTTATATCTGTTGATAGTGTTTGACACCAGACTGGATGTACAAGGACACACTGATTATTCACTGTTGTATTGTACTGATGACATCCTGTGAACACTGTGATTCTGTATCAGCTGACAGTCGCTACCTTTTTGTTTTGTCTTCCTACAAGCCTCTCTGGCTGGTGTTTACTGAACATGTGGTGCTGTCTGATTAGGATAGAAAGGCCCCGTCTCCAAGAGGTCAGTTAGACATTTTCTCTGCTTCTGGGCTGGGTGGTGTCGCAACTCCATTGTTTAAAATGGACTTTACCAACAATTGGTCTTCTTTTTGTTAATCTGGGAATTCCTATTACAATGACTTATCTGTTGAAGTGACATTGCGTCTGAGTGGGAATCAGAAAACAGTGTTACTGACCTTTTTGTTGATGCGCTTCTGCACCTCCCTGTTCTCCTCTCTGGACTCATTGGCCTCCTCGGAGCCCCACACCTCTAAGGAGCACGGAAACCTGGAAACACACAGCACAATATCATGTCTACTTAGATAACCTAAATACATATTTAACATTGAATACACATCCATCATTAAGAAATGTATGCAACATTATGAAACTGAACACAGTCAGTTTTCTTCCGTTTGGTGCCTAATGAACAAACCCTGGAACACACCGAGGTAGGGGTAAACAAACCATAGTAGGGAAAACTGGTTCAGTGGCAGTAAGTTCAGGACAAGGTGAGGGAAAGCTAGCCTGGCATTCAAACTGATTGAAACAATATTGGTGAGAGCAGTGTGTACAGTCTGGTTTTACCAGGCTAAGGGAAAGCAGCCGGTTAGAACCAGTGATGGTTGGTATCGGTAAGCTTGTCCTACCTGCAGCTCGAGGTAGATTTTGATGTCTCCCCGGTGAGGGTTTTGTGGGGTTCTTCTTCAGGACAAACCTCAGCACTGGCTCCCTCTGGTCCAGGTCCCAGTCCTTCAGTAGGTAGAGCTGCTTAGCCTCCATACGGGATATCAGCTTGTATTTCACCTCGTCGTCTCTGATCGGGGGGACATTAACAGAGGGAAGACAAGACAGAATACCTGTTCAGATGCATTTTTGCATCCTCTTACCATTGAAGCACAATGCAAACCAAAGCACTATGTAATACTGCAGTGCACTCAGTTTATAGTGAATATGTGGTTCTAGCAATCAACTTGTCCTGCACTTATGTGAACACTATTATGAGAAGCACACTGTACAACAACAACAAATATATATATATATATATATATAGTTATTTGTGTTGGTTGTCATCGACATGAGAAGTATGACTTTACCTGCAGTTACCAGATCGAAGCCGTTCGCTGAGGTAGGAATCCATCAAACGGCGTGTCACAGTCATCACACAGCAGACAGTTAGCCTCCATCACCGGGGCTAGGGGGAGGACGGAGTCAGAGAGAGCAGCAGAGCTCAACACTAAGCCTGAACGCCAGTCAGCCTCCATCACCGGGGCTAGGGGGAGGACGGAGTCAGAGAGAGCAGCAGAGCTCAACACTAAGCCTGAACGCCAGTTAGCCTCCATCACCGGGGCTAGGGGGAGGACGGAGTCAGAGAGAGCAGCAGAGCTCAACACTAAGCCTGAACGCCAGTTAGCCTCTGCTCTCCTGAAAACTACTTACGGAACTGTCAGTAGACTGGCACCCAGGCTCAACACTGCCAATACACTACTAGTACATTTAAAATGATTACATTCTAGTCATTTTAGCGCACACACACTTATCCCGAATCACAGGCAATGCAGAGTGCTAGGAGGGAGAGGTCAGCCAAGGTGTCTTGTCAGTAAAAACTGATCTACAGTCATTCAGATAGTGGTTGGTCGGTTGTCACTGTGCCATAAATAATGTATTATGAACATCCTTTATAAATAGGGGACGTCTGTAATACCTGAAACTGACTCCACTCAGCATGTGGAATGAAATGAATCCAAAGGGCCGCACATGAACCAACAATGAATCTTTCTCTGTTACACCGGACATGCAGAGGATCTGCAGATAAGATTATATTTACATCATGCAACAAATGTAAATGACTTCCCCCTGCCATATTTGACTGACTATTAATGCACATGCCTGGTTGATGCACAACTTTCTTTGTCCTTTGTTCCTCCTGTCGCTCTCCGTCAAATGAAGAACCATTCTCCAGAGTCGACTGTCTTGGCGACTTTAGCCGAGGTTCCACCCCCTTCTCCTGCCGATTGTCTGCTGGCCAGTCGGGCTTACCTCAGCATCAGAGCCCGCTGTTTGTTTCGTTCGATATGGGCTCTCATCGCAGGACACAGATCGCAGTTCTTGGCTTTGAACTCCGAATGAGAAGAAGCATTATCCTTCACCGGCGTTGGAGGCTCCAACAGATCAATCGCAAAAAAAAGCATGCGCTAACTAACTTAGCGGTAGGCTAAACTCTCCAGCGTCTTGGAAATTGCAATTAAGTAAAGTTGTTTACCAGCAAGACAGCGGACAGAGGGGTACAATTGTTTGTGTTTTTACTTTTAACCCGCGGGCACAGCGGTGTGCTCGAGTTGCTGGCGGCTGCCATTTGTCGGTTGCACAACCAACTTCCGGGTTTTTATCATGTCAAAATAAAAGCCCTGTTATGAAACTGCTGCTGCTTCTATGTGACCGTGAGGTGTCGCCGGAGAGCGGACATATACCACCTCCACTCAACACTAGTAGTTCTTCACAGCTTTATCCTGTTCTTTATTGACTATGTCCTCACTGCTGGGCCATATCCTGAAAGACCCAGTGGCAATGTGCCATATTTGATGTAATGGGCTTGCTGTAGCAATATCTCCACTTGGTAAAGCGCTAAACATATGGCTCTGACTCTATCTGCAGTGTGACCTGGCTGTTGTCTTGTTCATTAACAAATGTTTATTCACTGTTTGTAACTCGATACTCATGAATGCGAGACAAATGATTGAAAAGATCAAGTTAAGTTAACGGACTGTGTCATCGAGTAGACATGACGTTGTGTGTGATGTGACGTTTTTTAAATAATGATTGTAGGTATAATAAATACAAATAAAACAAAGTTAAATCGTATTATATTCTACCGTGACCAACCATGTTCCCTTTCCTTCCAGAGACTCTTATCAGGTAGTTCACACATAGATAGGCTAATCTGGTAATGGTTCCAACCTACCAACATAAGGTCATTCTCACAGAAACTCAAAGTCGGGGGGGAACTGCAGTGGGGTGGCCCCAAAAAACAATACATATATATTTTTTTTTAAGGAACAAAACTTTAAGAGTACAGATTATTGTATGGGACAACATACAAACGTTTTTGAGGAAAAAAAAAAAAAAAAAATACATTTTATTGAGTAAATGTATTTCATTTGGATAACAGATGAAAATGTAATGAATTGACGGTTATTTGTTGATGTAAAATCTACATTTTACAGATTTTAGGTTGTGTCATGAGATTTGGTTGCGGAAAAAAAATAGAGTCCCTGCTGAAAAAGCTTGAATATTCACTGCAGTAAGGGTGTCCATACACTATGCTTAGCGTCTATTTAAAGCAGTGCAGGAGAGGAGCTTTAGTCATTACCGATCGTAATCTCCTTTTAACAGAGTTGCATTAATCTATTGCTCTTTTTAGGGTACCACGGAGAGTGCTGCCAATACACTGAAATAGAGACTATATTCCCCCGCGTTTTAGAATAACAACACAGTCTTAATATGGGATCCCGAATAGAAGACAGTTCAATTCCGTGTTAAATAGAGACTTACTGTAGGTTATATCGGTATTCCATATGCTTGTGGTCCCAATGTCAATAATATCAATGCTTCACGCAGTAACTTTTGAACCCTTGGGATTGACAAATTGGCATTGACCTTTACATGCCTCTAGAAACAAAATGATTTAAAAAATAAGAAAAATAATTTCACATTTAAAGGAAAATAAGAATCATGTTTTTTTTTTATAACACCTCAGTTTGAGCATTATAAGGGTTCTACCTTACATGACAATTTAGCCGTTATGTAATATATTTAGCCTGCCTCGGTTCTTCTTAAAATAGCCGTGACGGACAGTTACATGGGTTACTTTGAAGCTGACCTTGGTTAGGCCTAACCTGTAAAGTAGTTTAGCTGCCTTCCCACACTACCTCATGTCATCTAGGGCCAAAGGGCAAGGACACTTATGCTGTATACTAGTACCACAGGTGGCTGGTGGCACATTAATTGGGGAGGACGGGCTCATAATAACGTCTGGAATGGAATGAAGGGTATCAAACACATGGTTTCCATGTGTTTGATACCATTCCATTCACTCCATTCAAGACGTTATTATGAGCCGCCCTCCCCTCACCAGCCTCCTGTAACTAGTGCCCATCTCTACTACACTTCTATCCTTTACTTCTGCCATACAGTACCTACTTACACTTATAAAAGTCAGGAGCATATGATTTTATCTCGGCATGGCAATAGCATTTGATGATGCTCAGTACTTTGGCGCAGGTTTGAAAACCATGTCATGTATTCCTTCTGTAAAGATTTCTGTGTCAAAAGGCTCACGGTTCCTGTACTGAAATCCATATGCATGCAATTGTGCAGCCAACAGGTTCACATCCAAAGAACAGGCACCCAGCAGAGCAAACATGCATGTCTCTTCTTCTTTACCACATTCTACCTTTCTAACAGGCGATGGCTGACTGCTGCCCCACGGCCTACCCATGTAAGGGGTAGGCCGGGGGGAGGGGCGAGAAGAGAGCCAGTACAGGTCAGATAAGTCGAGCTCACCTTCAGCAGAGAGGCTGCAGAGCATTACAGCCCTAATGGCTCACGTGTTTAGGCTGACCTCACCACCACCAGCTTTAGTCTCCAGAAGAAGAAGAAGAAGAAAAAGCTGTTGGGAGGATTCTAATACACCCCCCCCCCCTCCCCCCTCTCACCCCCTCCTGCCCTCTATCCATCCCTGCGTGTGCTTACTTACAGCTCCATATGACGATGAGCCTCCGTAATGGACAGGTCTTTGACAGACGCCCAATTCTACACATGGACTGGTACTGTAGGCCTATAAGCGAACACAACGTGGCTTTTGAGCCTTGGTGACATTGTACTATAAACAGGCTACCTGGGGAGGCAGGTAGCCTAGTGGTTAGAGTGTTGGGCCCGTAACCAAAAGGTTGCTAGATTGAATCTCGGACCTGACAAGGTAAAAATCTGTCATTCTGCCCCCGAACAAGGCAGTTAACCCACTGTGCCTAAGCCATCATTGTAAATAAGAATTTGTTCTTAACTGACTTGCCTAGTTAAATAAACTAGATATTATTTTCTTTTCAATTAAAAAATAAAACTAATGTTACCACAGTAAACATCATAAACAGCTATGTCTTTGAAAATGGGCAACAAGTGTAGTACATTTACATTTTGGTCATTTTGAAGACACTCTTATCCAAAGCGACTTAACACAGCTCGAGGAAGAGTCTCTGTGGTTCCAAACTTCTTCCATTTAAGAATGATGGAGGCCACGGTGTTCTCTGGGACCTTCAATGCTTCAGACATTTTTTTTGGTACCCTTCCCCAGATCTGTGCCTCAACACAATCCTGTTTCGGAGCTCAATTTCAAGTCTCATAGCAAAGGGTCTGAATACTTATGTAAATATGGTATTTCTGGTTTTTATTTTGAATGCATTTGCAAAAAAATTGAAAACTCGCTTTTGCTTTGTCATTATGGTGTATTGTGTGATGAGGTGAAAAAAGTATGTGGACACCCATTCAAATGTGTGGATTCGGCTATTTCAGCCACACTAGCTGCTGACAGGTGTATAAAATTGAGCACACAGCCATGCAATCTCCATAGACAAGTCAGTTCATAAAATGTATGCCCTGCTAGAGCTTCCCTGGTCCACTGTAAAAGTTGTTATAGTGACGTGGAATTGTCTAGGAGCAACAACAGCTCAGCTGCGAAGTGGTAGGCCACACAAGCTCACAGAACGAGAGTGCCGAGTACTGAAGCGAGTAAAAAAGATCTGCCCTCAGTTGCAACGCTCACAACCAAGTTCCAAACTTCTTTATTTAACGGTTATTTTACCAGGTAAGTTGACTGAGAACACATTCTCATTTACAGCAACAACCTGGGGGATATTCACAGGGGGATGAAGGAACCAATTGTAAGCTGGGGATGATTAGGTGACGGTATGAGGGCCAGATTGGGAATTTAGCCAGGACACAGGGGTTAACACCCCTACTCTTACTATAAGTGCCATGGGATCTTTAGTGACCACAGAGGTGAACACAGGATGCAGTCGAAATAGCAATAGCCTTCAATTCCTACTTTATTGACTCTGTCAGGGTACTGACACAGAACCCCTCCACTGGTTTCTTGGGCTCAGTGCTAGTGAATGACACTCAACCTGTCTTCATCATAAGGGAGGTTTCTGAGTCAAAGGTGAACAAGGTGATTAGCTCACTAAAGAACTCTAAAGCCAAAGATGTGTTTGGGATGGACTCTACCTTTCTTAAAAACTACAAAGAGTCACTCATTGGCCCCATTACTAAGGTCACCAACACATCTATTGGTCTCGGTGTGTTTCCAAGGGTATGGAAGTCGGCCATAATAACGGCTATCTTTAAATCAGGCGACCCTGCTAACGTGAGTAACTACAGGCCCATTAGTATACTACCTGTGGTGTCAAAGGTTGTTGAAAAGTGTGTAGCAGAACAACTGATTGCCCACCTCAACAACAGCCCCTTCACATTACACTCCATGCAGTTTGGCTTCAGAGCGAAACACTCCACAGAAACGGCCAACTGCTTTCTTCTGGAAAATGTGAAGTCCAAGATGGACAAAGGGGGTGCTGTTGGGGCTGTGTTTCTGGACCTAAGGAAGGCTTTTGATACTGTTAACCATGAGATTCTCATCACAAAATTGTCCAAGTTCAACTTTTCCCCTGATGCCTTGAGATGGATGAAATCATACCTTGAAGGCAGAACTCAGTGTGTCAGAGTGAGCAATGAGCTGTCGTCCACTCGTAGCTATGATGTGGGCGTGCCCCAAGGGTCAATACTGGGGCCCCTCCCGTTCAGCCTGTACATTAATGATCTGCCTTCTGTCTGTACTGGGTCTGAAGTTCAAATGTATGCAGATGATACAGTGATATATGTGCATGCAAAGAGCAAACAAGAAGCTGCACAAGAACTCACTACTGTAATGGTCCAGGTTACAAAGTGGCTCAGTGACTCGTGTTTGCATCTCAATGTGAAAAAAACTGTTTGCATGTTCTTCACAAAGAGGGCAACAGATGCTACTGAGCCAGATGTCTATGTGTCAGGGGAGAAGCTCCAGGTGGTATCCGATTTTAAGTACCTTGGCATCATACTTGATTCCAACCTCTCTTTTAAAAAGCATGTGAAAAAGGTCATTCAAATAACCAAATTCAACCTAGCTAATTTCCGATTTATACGAAATTGTTTGACTACAGAGGTAGCAAAACTGTACTTCAAATCTATGATACTCCCCCACTTAACATACTGCTTGACTAGTTGGGCCCAAGCCTGCTGTACAACATTAAAACCTATTCAGTCTGTCTACAAACAGGCTCTCAAAGTGCTTGATAGGAAGCCCAATAGCCATCATCATTGTCACATCCTTAGAAAGCATGAGCTCTTGAGTTGGGAAAATCTTGTGCAATACACCGACGCATGTCTTGTATTCAAGATCCTTAATGGCCTGGCTCCCCCTCCACTCAATATTTTTGTTAAACAGAAAACCCAAACATATGGCAGCAGATCCACAAGGTCTGCCATGAGAGGTGACTGTATAGTTCCCCTAAGGAAAAGCACCTTTAGTAAATCTGCATTCTCTGTGAGAGCTTCCCATGTCTGGAATACACTGCCATCAGACACACATAACTGCACCACATATCACACTTTCACAAAATGCTTGAAGACATGGCTAAAGGTCAATCAGATTTGTGAACATGGTCCCTAGCTGTGTGTTGCCGCTCTCCATGTTGTCTGTTGTCTGTAGCTTGTGAGGTGTGGAAACACTTTGTTGCTTTTATGAATTTTGACTTGCTGCTTTTTGTTCTATGCTGCTCTGTCTGTATGCTACGTCTTGCTTGTCCTATGTTGCTCTGTCTGTATGCTATGTCTTGCTTGTCCTATGTTGCTATGTCTTGCTTGTTCTATGTTGCTATTGTCTATATTGTAATTGTTTTTAATAACCTGCCCAGGGACTGCGGTTGAAAATTAGCCGGCTGGCTAAAACCGGCACTTTTACTGAAACGTTGATTAATGTGCACTGTCCATGTAAAAATAAAAAATTAAATAAACTAAACTAAACTAGATAGTCAAGACACACGTTTAACATCCCATCTGAATGACAGCAACCTACACAGAGCAATGTCCCCAATCACTGTCTTAGGGCATTTGGATATTATTTTAGACCAGAGGAAATAGTGCCTCATACTGGCCCTCTAACATCACCAGGAACAACCCTGCAAAGCAAGCCAGCAGTGGGATGGAAGGTGGTATGCTGCTGGCTCTGTAAGCAACGTCAGCACAAGAACTGTTCGTCGGGAGCTTCATGAAATGGGTTTCCATGGCCGAGCAGCCGCACACAAGCCTAAGATCACCATACGCAATAGCAAGCGTCGGCTGGAGTTGTGTAAACTCGTTGCCATTGGACTCTAGAGCAGTGGAAACGCGTTCTCTGGAGTGATGAATCACGCTTCACCATCTGGCAGTCCGATGGACAAATCTGCGTTTGGCAGATTCCAGTAGAACGCAACCTGCCCTAATGCATAGTGCCAACTGTAAAGTTTGATGGGGGAGGAATAATGGTCTGGGGCTGTTTTACATGGTTCGGGCTAGGCCCCTTAGTTCCAGTGAAGGGAAATCTTAATGCTACAGCATACAATGACATTCTAGATGATTCTGTGCTTCCAACTTTGTGGCAACAGTTTGGGGAAGGCCCTTTCCTGGTTCATCATGCACAAAGCGAGATCCATTCAGAAATGGTTTGTCGAGATCAGTGTGGAAGAACTTGACTGGCCCGTACAGAGCCCTGACCTCAACCTCATTGAACACCTTCGGGATGAATTGTATCGCAGACTGTGAGCCAGGCCTAATCGCCCAACATCTGTGCCCACCTCACTAATGCTCTTGTCGCTGAATGGAAGCAAGTCCCTGTCACAATTTTCCAACATGTAGTGGAAAGCCTTCCCAGAAGAGTGGAGGCTGTTATAGTAGCAAAGGGGGGACCAACTCCATATTAATTCCCATGATTTTGGAATGAGAAGTTTGACAAGCAGGTGTGCACATACATGTCATTTAATATGTGTATCAACCTACTGGTAGAGCTCTTTTGGTTAGTACACTACACAAACTGTCTTATTTAACCATTCCACACGTAACATATCACACTAATTTGAGAGTCATAGATTCACGTTGACTATGTTGTGTCTATTCTCTGATGCCAGGCTACAATACGACGGCCTGGTAGGATAAGGCCTATCAATAAGGTTGGGTTCTGGTCTTTCAAGCAACATGATCTCACGTTTTCCCTTCAAGTCAAATAAAGACAGAAGAAGACCTTAGGTAAGGTTGATTCCTGTCACGTGGCTGGTAGGCAGGTACACAAGGTAGAGGGGGAGGAGTCACCTCACCATAGGATTGACTGTTAGTTTCTGTAATCTCCACCCCTTCGGTGCTAAGGAAATTTTAGAGCAGATTTACATGAGCTATTCAGTCTACAGTCGGAGCCTAAAGGAACTTGTCACTCAGTATTGGCTTTACTGGCAAATTCTTCGCCACCTACCTTAATTTCTTCTGTACAGCGTCCAACAGGAGACTGCAAGTGTGGTAAATTAGTACTTTTATTTAAATTGCTGCACACTGTTTTGTGTTTTGTGTTTGATATTGCATTGGTTTGGATGGTGGTTTGGCAAGGTGGACTAGGTGAGTAGTTGATTGGCTCTGGTCTGTGTTCTTGCAACTATGCAAGAGAACAAGGCTCATTGTTAATCTAATGATATATTTTCTATTTACAATGTTTTGCATTCCTTTTGAGTCTTAGCATTGGAGGAAATTGCCAGTAAAGAAATGTGAACTGTAATCTTGGAGGTTTTAAATTAGCCTAATTGGTTTATCAATTCTAAGCATCTATCACCTATCACCTCACCTGACACACGGCTTCTGCTTATAGATGTCTGCTCTGTCATAACCACACGAATAGACGCACGTTTTAAAGATGTTGGACAGGTTTTCGAGATACCTTTCCAGGGTTTTGATCATCATAATAGCCTAGGCTAAGCTTGGTTGATGCAGGTACATGGAGAAATCCAATTATAATCAAGTCAACTGAATGTATAGTATTCGTGCAAAGTATTCATCTTTCAAAATCAATCTCGAAAACATGTCTATTATGTTTAATTAAGCAATGAGATGGATTTATGTGAGATTGCCATTCAGCGATAGAGCTGCTGAGATTTGATTTTCAACAGGACTGGACAGGACTTTGAAAGTCAGCGGTTTTACAAGTACTAGAGATAGCGGGGTAGGATTCATCTATAGGTTAACACAGCTGTATTTCATTTATGGTTATGTCAATGTACAAACACACCAACTAGAGGATATACATTAGATTGGACAGAAAATAGTGATCAAGCCCTAGTCTGTGAGTTTTATTTAAGCAGCCCTCAAAGAAAGAAGGCCTATAGCTTATTGGTTCCTGGTAGGCGTACAGTAAATGTTGATACACAGGGCTTGTACACTGAGTGTACAAAACATTAAGAGCACCTTCCCAATTTTGCATTGCACCCCCATACCCCTTTGGCCCTCAGAACAGACTAAATTAGTCGGGGCATGGACCCTACAAGGTGTCGAAAGCATCCCACAGGGATGCTGGCCAATGTTGACTCCAATGCTTCCCACAAGTTGTGTCAAGTTGGCTGGATGTCCTTTGGGTGGTGGACCATTCTTGATACACAAGAAACTGTTGAGCGTTGCAGTTGTTGACACCGACTACCATACCTCTCAATTGTCTCAAGGCTTAAAAATCCTTCTTTAACCTGTCTCCACGCCTTCATCTACACTGATTGAAGTGGATTTAACAAGTTACATCAACAAGGGATCACAGATTTCACCTGGTCAGTCATGGAAACAGCAGCTGTTCAAAATGTTTTGTACACTCATTGTATATAAATCTCGGCCTATAACTTAGAGAACTAAGGTTCACATTGGGCCTATTGATTGGGCCTATTGATTGGGCCTATTGATTGGGCCTATTGATTGGGCCTATTGATTGGGCCTATTGATATTTCTACAGATGTGATTTGATGATTGAGCTTGTAATAATCCTCTCGCTTCCCCGTTTGTGTTTTCCAGACACTAATATGAGGAAGCCTTTACATGCCCCAGACCCTGGAGAACATCAGGAGCCAGTCGGTTGTTGTGTTTAGAGGACTATGCTCTCCTCGACACCGTAAGGCAAGCGCTCGTGCTAAACCAGCCAGATCAGCCTCACAGCCAGCCTGAGCCTCAGCCTCCACCTATGCAACAGCGATGGAATTGATGCTCCCAGGTGCTGACATGGGGCCCCAGAAGGACTCCTTCCCCCTGAGCAGAAGGCATCACTACCTCCACGTCCGGAGAAAATTGAGGCCCATAAGGATTCTAGCTTTCGTCCTCAGCATTGTGACTCTCAGCACAGTCTTCTCATTGGGTGCCTTCCAGTGGACTACTTCTTCTACTGGGCTCGCTGGAAATGGAGGTGATCTACTTTCCTCCTCCCCCGCTGCTATGTCCGGGGGAGACCTACTGCAGTCGGCCCCCCGCAGAACACTGCTCACCACCAAGCACCAGGGAGGCCACAACGTCTCTATGATGGAGGACATGCCCGTGGCCATGAAGTCTTCCATGGATGAGATGAACCAGGGGGACTACCCCACGGATCTCTTCAACCTGGAGGAGAGAAGGCAGGGGGCTGTGGGTCTGCACATGTTTGGGATGTTGTACATGTTCATCGCCTTAGCCATTGTGTGCGACGAGTTCTTTGTCCCGGCCCTAACTGTGATCACAGAGAAACTTCAAATCTCGGATGACGTTGCCGGGGCAACCTTCATGGCGGCCGGGGGTTCTGCCCCGGAGCTTTTCACTTCCGTCATCGGGGTGTTCATCTCCCACAGCAACGTGGGCATAGGAACCATTGTGGGTTCGGCCGTGTTCAACATCCTGTTTGTCATCGGGATGTGCGCGTTGTTCTCCAAGGAGGTTCTCCAGCTGACCTGGTGGCCCCTCTTTAGAGACGTCTCCTTCTACATCATTGGTCTGTTGATGCTCATCCTGTTTTTTTTGGATAACCAGATCTTTCTGTGGGAAAGTATCGCCTTGCTGATGTGCTACTTGAGTTATGTGACATTTATGAAGTTCAATGCAGATGTAGAGACCTTCATAAAGAGTAAATTGGGCCAGAATCAAGTGGATGAGGTGGAGGCCGCTCCTAAGGTGAGTTTTGCCGCCACCTTTTCCTCCCCAGATGTATTCTTAACTCACATTCCTTGTCAGGAGGCTGCTCGCGTGCAACGTAAGGGAAGGGTATTTAAAAGTCGTCCTGAGGGCCAGGTAAACGGACAGACGCCAAACCTCTGCCTGCCCAGGGATTAACATGGGGTTTAGCTGCATGTCACCTGTGCATGGCCTCACAGAGATGTCCCTCCCTATTCGTGCTGACTAAGTCAAACCACCAAGCAGGTCGCTCCATGGAGTCTTCTATCCACTCCCATATTAAATAACAGGCCTCTGAGCCCTTTGCAAAGCTGGCTCACCATACATACAGCCCTCGCAGTAGTCAGTCAACCAACTTTACGCAAATCTAGTTTTCCCTTAAACGTTTTAAACATACACAAGACACATTTACACAGCCAATGTTTAGGAAATGTATACGTCATTTAAGTAATAAATATGTAGACTTTTTAATCTTCTTGATGATGGATACTGTAATTACACACCATTTATTAACTTTGTCATTAACTTCGACCTATAGGAAATCAGTTACACATTAACTGGTTTACTGAATTCAGTGGTCTGTGGTTATCTGAGGGAGTCTTAAACATTGGAACCAACCAGCTGTCGAGTTATACCAGGAATTGCCAATATCTGTAATGGGCTGCAAATGGGGGAGGGTGGTTACTCTGACGAGGTCTCAATGTTTGGAGATTCCAATTCCTATTATCAACATGGCCCCAGAGGGTAGCTTTGTGTGGCCACATTTCTTCAAAGGATCGAGACGTTTGAGTGGATAGGCCCGACAATGTGCACTGCACAGTGTGTCCCCTTGAACCGACTTCTCAACAGCTGTATTCAATCAACATCTCTTCATGACCAGAGTTGAGATAAAGACAGTAGGCTAAAGTAGCTTGAGCACTCACCGTTTTCTTAAAACTCCCACGTGTACTTTATTATCAAGATCGGCTAGCTAGTATTTTTCCAGAAATGCTGGTCCTAATGTAAGAAAACAACAGATTTGAGGATTGAGACTTTAAGGAGGCTGTACATACATTTCCATGGGATAAAACATTTAGGGTCCGACCCCAAAAAGACACAGCGAATAAATTGATGTGTGTAGATATAGATCGAATACATTTTTTTTTTTAAATACAAAAATAAACTGCATCGTTATCATTCAAAACTCTACTGTTGTGACATATCTCCTACATGTGTCCGACCTGCTGTGTTCTTGTCTTTGTCTTCAGTTGGAGTCTGATTCATTGCTCTCAGATGTTATATACTCAGAGTCACACTCTTACGGAGCCCAGGTGAACCCTAGCTGGATGTCGGCTGTGATTGTTAGGGCTTTACCTGTAGATTATTTTTTTAACCTGTATTGCATCCAAATTCAGGTCTTCAGGGGTTTATACTTTAATACTACTGTTCAATTTGGACTAGATTATAGGCCTGTATTTGGCATTTAGAAGACAATAATATCCATATGTACTAATTATTATCATCGTCACACCACATTGAGACACTAGATATTGTAAAGAAATATCTAGCAATGAGGTTTGATATAATGATTCCAGCAAGCAGTACTTTAAAAATACCTAGTTAAATTCATTAATGGTAACTAAGTTACGAGCCATTTTTTCTCTCCTAAAAATACGGACCAATGTTGTAGTGACAGCAACATTTAGTGGGTGGCAGCAAACCTTGCTCTTACATCTTTACATAACGTGCAAGTATCTGATCAGTGGTTATTTGATGTGTGGTATGTTCAGTTTACACCTCGGATCTTAACGTTGAGATGCAAGTGCCATTATTCAACCCGACTTGAAGAGGTGGTTACTATTTCTATCATCAAGGGGATATAAAAACTCTTGTTTGTATTCCGTCCTTCGGGGAAAACTGCCCTGTTCACAGGAAGTCTCTCATCCTTGTACTGGTCTGACTCCTCAGGGATTTCTTTTAACCAGCCAGCACATGATGTACGACTTGCTTGCCCTCATATGTCTGTAGTTCTTAAGTAATCCCTCTGCAAATCCTCCAATCCATTTACCACAGCTAATTTTAGCCAGGTGCTACTGCTGGTGTGGAGATCAAAACTCACTCAACACTAGGAAAAAAATAATAATAATTACAAAATGTTAACCAATTGTGTTTATTGTTTTGTCATTCAGAGTAAAGTCTGTGCTTTTAACCCAAGCCATATATATGTAGAGAGATATGTATAAATATGTAAGACGTTGGAAGTCAGGAAGAACTCACCCTACTTGATTATTCTAAGACTCCAATCCTTCTTAAACCCTTAACTGATTACCATTTGTGACGACAGCAAATATAAAGCAACAGACTCCTGGGCCCCGTTTCCCAAAAGCATCTCAAGACTAAGTTCATTGTTAGAACCCTCGTAGGAGCTTCGTTGAAGCTCCGAGCTGTTTTCCAAAACCATCGTTAGTAAAGTTGCACTTGAAAACGTTCGTTATTTACCAACTGCCTCCAGACCACTCGTACAACAGCCAATTGTGTCGTTAGATGCTTAATTGCCCTTCTGCGTTACTTTATAGTTATTTTATACACAGAAGATCTCCACTAAACATAGCATCAAGATGTTGGCGCCTATCTGAATCTTCTGTGACCAGCCGGTAACTTTAATGACTGCATTAAAATATAAGTACAGTATAGACCGATATATTTAAACCATACTGAAATCAATTTCATGTTCAATCAGATTTTGTTGTTGTTGCTAATTCTAGGCTACTGTATGTAATTGCCTCAATATATTTAATGTTGTGTCAAATTGTGCGCAATACCTCATTTGTGATATAGTGTATTATTATAGGGTTAGCATTAAAATAATGTGCCCCAATATTTGCAGCCATAAGTGATAATATATATATATATCCTCATATATATATATATATATAGGAGCTGAACCGTCGTCAGTATTGTGGAATAATTCTACTGTTAAAGTAAGACTTGGAAGGCAAAAGCTGATCCGACAGCGGTGCTGCATTTCGTTCGATCCTATCAGTATCGATACATGAACCAACAACACTGAACGTTTTGTGAAACGTATATGATATTCAGTTGCTATAGGCAAGATGCACCGTTAAAACACTCCTAAGCTTAATGCTGCATTCTATCTACGTGGAAAGCGGGTATTTACCACATATGACGGGAAATTCTATTAAATGCCCCTCCAACTCGTAATTAGTAGTGGGAAACTTGTCTATCTATCATCGCTGAGTGCCAACTCATGCTACATGCTGACCTTTGACGTCCCCTACCAAGGAAATAACAGCATTTTCAATAACAGCATTTTCGACAGTTAAATGTAACAACTATTTTTTTATATTTTTTTAACAATCTATTAACATGGTTTTGGAACACTATAATTTGTTTATAAGCATGATATCTGTAGTTATAGTTTATGGTTGACGCAGCTTGTTGGCCATTAGCCAATCAACGTTTCTTGACAAAGTTCAAAGCTCGTGAATGCATGATGCATCCAACTGCATTTATGACTTCACAACTTGAAATGACGTCCTTCCCACTTGGTTATGAACGCAGCATTAGTTCCATCGCAATCGGGAATCGGGCCCTGGGCATGATGTGACCAACCTGCTGCAGCTGACTGACTAAAGCTGACTAACTAAAAACACAGAAGCCTACAGTGACTCAAAGAATGAACAATGAACAGTAGAGGATCTTTTCCACATTACGTTTCTCTACATCCATATACACACTGAACAAAAATGTAAACGCAATATGTAAAGTTGGTCTCATGTTTCATGAGCTGAAATAAAATATCCCCAAAATGTTCCATATGCACAAAAAGCTTATTTCTCAAAAATGTTGTGCACATCCCTGTTAGTGAGCATTTCTCTTTTGCCAAGCTAATCCATTCACCTGACAGGTAGGGCATATCAAGAAGCTGATTAATAAACAGCATGATCATTACACAGGTGCACCTTGTGCTCTGGACAATAAAAGACCAGTACAATGTTTAGCTTTTTCACACAATGTCTTGAGGGAGCGTGTAATTGGCATGCTGATTGCCGGAATGTTCGAAACAGAGCTGTTGCCGGAAAACGTAATGTTAATTTCTCTACCAAAAACTGCATCCAATGTTGTTCTAAAGAATTTGGCAGTACGTCCAACTGGCATCACAACCGGAGACTACATGTAATGGTGTTGTGTGGGCGAACGGTTTGCTGATGTCAATGTTGTGAACAAAGTGGAGTTATGGTATGGGCAGGCATAAGCTATGAACAATGAATACAATTGCATTTTATCGATGGCAATTGAATGCACAGAGATACCGTGACGAGATCCTGAGGACCATTGTCCTGCCATTCATCTGCGGCCATCAACACGTTTCAGCATGATAATGCACAGCCCCATGTCGCAAGGATCTATAAGCTAAAAATGGCTTAGTTCTTCCATGGCCTGCATACTCACCAGACATGTCACCCATTGAGCATGTTTGGGATGCTCTGGATCGACGTGTATGACAGCGTGTTTCAAAGTTCACGCCAATATCCAGCAACTTCACACAGCCATTGAAGAGAAGTGGGACAACATTCTACAGACCACTATCAACAGGGGCGGCAGGTAGCCTAGTGGTTAGAGCATTGGGCCAGTAACCAAAAGGTTGCTAGATCGAATTCTTGAGCTGACAAGATAAAAATATGTAATTCTGCCCCTGAACAAGGCAGTTAACCCACTGTTCCTAGGCCGTCATTGTAAATAAGAATTTGTTCTTAACTGACTTGCCTAGTTAAATAAAAACAGCCTGATCAACTCCATGTGAAGGAGATGTGTTACACTGCATGAGGTAAATGGTGATCACACCCGATACTGACTGGTTTTCTGATCCACACCCCTACTTATTTTAAAAGGTATCGGTGACCAACAGATGCATATCTGTATTCCCAGTCATGTGAAATCCATAGATTAGGGCCTAATGATTTTATTTCAATTGACTGATTTCCTTATATGAACTGTAAAATAGTTGAAATTGTGGCATGTTCCGTTTTATATTTTTGTTCAGTATAATACACGAGCGTATAGTACTAGTGAATGAAGCAACGTATTGGGAATGTATTCTAAATAGTATGCTAGTATGGACATTGGAACTCATGTGTAAGAGCTTTTGACTAGCATGGTCTGACTGCACTAGGAAGTGTTTGCCTGCAATTTGTTGTTGTTGCAAGAGACAAGAAGACTGAATGCTTATTTTGCAGGGCAAAATTCTCACTGATGTTTTAGATAGAAAGCAACCACCAGTGTTCACGTAATTCCATCAACATTTGTCCTTTCAATCATGTCTCTCATTGACATGTCAATGATTGTGGACCATTTTTGTAAATGTCCATGCTTCCATAATCATTAGTACAGGGCCCTCCAACCCTGTTCCTGGAGAGCTACCGTCCTGTAGACTTTCACTTTAACCCTAATCAAGCGCACCTGATTCTAATAATTACCTGGTTGATAAGCTGAATCAGGTTAGTTACAACTGGGGTTGGAACGAAAACCTACAGCTTTCCAGGAGAAGGGTTGGAGAGCCCTGCTTTATTGTAATGTTTCCCTTAATTGCGAGGGTTCACTTCCTGCGCTAAACCCCAGGGCCACAACTGACCAATCAGCTACACTGTGTTTCATTGTTTCAGAAATAGGGTTATGCTCCAGTCTGTATTATTAATTGTAACTAAAAGTGTACTTGTATTGTTATTGAGTTAACTTCTTTCCCATGAAGAAAGGGTACCGGTAACACACTTAACATTGTATTCTATATCCAATATATTCTATATCCAATGGACACCGGGGTCCTTAAGGGTTGTAACACCACCCAAGTAACAACCATTATTCAACCCAATACAGAATAAGTGTAATAAAAGTGTGAGGTTCGAATCAAACGTCACAGCATCGTGACATGTGAAGGTTGTTATGAGAGTTAACATGAAGGGGTTGAAATTACTGTTCTAAATACGGTTATCTCTGTGGATTAGTCCTCTCTAAGTCTGGGAGCTTGGCGGGTCAGGTGGACACAATTGACTTCTGCCTTGCAAGGATACTTGCAGAAACTCCCGGCTTCGCAGAAAGCCTTGGCTGGCTGGCTGTCAGCCTTATGGTATTTACGGCTACAGTATACTGTGAATAATTGTTATTTCGAAAAGCGTCACGTGTTCCTTATAAAGATCTTAAAGATCATTTTGTTTGGGAGTTTGAATTAATTACACTTTAATTAACCGCATTACATAACAAGGCAGTTAACCCTCTGTTCCCCGGGTGCCGAAGACGTGGATGTCGATTAAGGCAGCCGCCCGCACCTCTCTGACTCAGAGATGTGGAAGACACATTTCAGTCGAATGCGTTCAGTTGTACAACTGACTAGGTATCCCCCTTCCTTCCCTAACATGCACTTTCCAATGGTGCAGTTACCTTCTGCAGTGCAAGTTTGATTGAATTCCAGGCATAGCTATTTCCTGTTATTGAGGCACTGAAAGAAGTTTAAAAAAAATATGCCTTTGATATATATGTTGATTTTCTCTTCCAGATAGTTGTTTTAGTACAGTGTGTGCGTGTATGCATGTCCAGTCTGTGTGTTTGCTTGTATGTTTATGTATGGAGAGTATGAAATCCCTCTCCAAGCCATTCCCCAGCATTTTTGGTAAATATTGTTTTAGCTATGAAGGACATGTCTAGTGTTTGATTGCGCTTCTACAGCAAAAACACTTTGTGGAAAATAGTACTTAAAGTAACAAAAAAAAAAAGTTTATTTCCATCGTTATTGTAGAGGTTTAAAGGGAGTTAGGGTGCCCAAGCTACTTGATATAAAAACAATGGCAGTGAATGTTAAGATCCCTATTAATCAATTAACTTTAATTAACTTCAATTACCCTGTTTGTGGATCAAATGGATCACCCATTAGTGCATTGTTTACTCAATCCCAGATTCTGTACCTTAGAGACATCTATGCCTCTATCATTTTGGCAAGAGTTAATAACTATCAATTTGATGATGTTCTATTATAATGATAGGAATCACAGTTCATCCTGTGCTCCTGTGTTCTTTTTGGTATTTGTTTTTATATGTAGAGTCATACATAATTCACCTCAAAATGAATTTCTCGATAGGCCTACAGAATTTGTCAAATCATTATTTGACCTTTAATAAATCCCTTTCCTGCAGCCAAATGACCAAATCGCCCTCCAGTGGCCTCGTTGGAATGTTAAAATGTTTCATAATTTCATAATTAATCAACATAAAAATAAATAAAAATTCAACACTGAAAATCCAGTGTTTTTATGTCAAATGGTTTTGTTATATTTAAGTCTTCTGTGATGCATATAAAGTGTAATGTTGGGATGCAAACCCAAAACGGAATACATTTCAACTCTATATCTGACATGGTACAGGTGTCTTCTTTTTTAAGTCCTTAACCATGTGTGTGAGTTGTATACATTTGTTTCAAAGTAGATTTGTTTAAGACTACCAAGAAACACATTGTGACCCTAATTTAGCCTACTGCAGTAAAGGGTTCATGCTATAAGCTATAGCCAGTATAAGGCCAAATACTTTTCAGTTGAACAAAGATGGATTTGTAAAGTATTATTGCTACATTTGTATCGTGTCGACCCCATTTGTTTCTACCCCATTTGTGGCTATGCCAAAAACCTAGAGTATTCTCCAAACCCACTCCAATTCCTGACCTAGGTGGGAGTTCTGTTAAGATTCTATTTCTACACGGTCCGTGTTTATGTCCTGTTGACGTCAAATCCCAAAATCAAACGCATTCATCGCGTACACAGTTTACAGCAGGTATAAAAGGTGCAGTGAAATGCTTGTGTGCTAGAGACGATAATGGCGCCCATTTCAGACCACATTACACACAGCAGACCAACTGTTAAGCAAACTGGTCAGTGTGGTGAGAACGGGACAGGTTGGAAATGTGACCGTTTGGCGGTGGTTTCAGAGGGGATAAAAGGTACCATGTCTGTACATTTGACATTTTAGTCATTTAGCAGGCGCCCTTATCCAGAGCGACTTACAGGGGCAACAAGTTAATTGCCTTGCTCAAGGGCACACCGGCAGATTTTTCACCTAGTCGGCTTGGCGATCCGAACCAGGGGCCTTTCGGTTACTGGCCCAATGTTCTTAAGCTGCTAGACTAAATGCCTCCCACAGTAAGCCAGGCCACGATGCAAACCTCCAGCAGTTCTCCATCTTGCCAATCCATCCATTCCTAACCCTAAGCTCCGGCAGCAGATGCTCTGCAGGTTATTAGGCTCAATGCCTAATAAATAACCTGTATGACCCGTTAGGGCCATGTGAGCATTAGGCAACAGCCAACCGCCGGGAATCAAACACAGCACAGGGCCTTAGCCTGCCTTACTGGAAAGGCCTAAGTTTGGGTGCTCACATGGCTAACGCTCATCCACTAACACTTTGAGAGACCGCTACTAGTGGCTCTGGATGGATCCTCCTAACCCCAATGAAATCCTTAACTAGGCGACATGACTCGGTCTACATTGATACAAACTGGTTGTGTAATTGTTGTCCCATTTTCCGGTAGGCAAATAGCAGGGCTATGAGTTACAGGAGCAATTTGACTAAGCAGACATAGGCCAAGCGTTGAACGGGTTTTCAACTCTGCTAATTGAAGAAATAGTTGAAATTCTGTATTTTTTTAATTGGTAATCACAGTCTAGAATTGTTTTATTGAATCATACAATAGCTAACTACAGTATGGCTAACGCTTGGCCTATGTCTGCTTAGTCAAATTGCTCCTGTAACTCAAGACTTTTAGTTCCTATAATTCAAGATGTTCCTTCTTCCATTTTTAAAGGAAATAAATATTAGGATTGTCATGTATTCCCATTCGCTTGTTTTGTGGTGTGAAGAGACACAGTTAGCTATAGTATAACACTGTGTCTGACCACCGCAAGCTGCTGAGGTGTTGCATAGTTTTGTCGTCTTTGCGCAGGGTTTCAGTGAAGTTATTCACTCATTTCATATCATTGATTTACAGTGCCTTCATAAAGTATTCAAACCCCTTGACTTTTCCCCACATTTTGCTGTGTTACAGCCTGAATTTAAAATGGATTACATTTAAAAAGAAAATTATGTCACTGGCCTACATGCAACACCACATGATGGCAATGTTTTTCACATTTTTTTTCTCCAAATGAATTCAAAAGGGAGACCTACTGCTTGCTTTGGTATCATACTATACCTTACATTCCAAACAAAAAAAGCAGTATGCTTTCTCAATTTAATTTCTCTCTCAAACGGTTGTGTAAAACGGGATTCTGTCTCCACAACTGTAATGTATATGTCCTCTGAAGAACTGTTGGCTTTAGATTAGAGGAGCTGCATCTGTAGGTTTTACAAGCTTTATGTCTTCCCAGCTGCCAAGTATTCCCAGCTCCATTACAACCTGTACATTCTCTATGGGTCATTTTGAAACCGGCTTACCTAATTGACCGTTTGATATCCTGATAATTTATCATGACGGCTGCTTCTATTTCATTCATTAGGCCACACCGTCTTGTCAATAACTAGCATTTCCTGGCAGATTATGTTTTCTGTTTTAAGAGCGATTTCGTGTGACTTCATACATGCACGTCTTTCTCTTTACCTCTTCCCTTTGAAGGCAACCACGGGTGACGACGAAAACAAGTTGACGGTACGTTTACGTTCTGTCGTGGCATCTTCATCTGTATTTATATGTGTCATGTTGACAATACTGAATATCCAGTGTTCTTATTCAGCACACAAAGCACGTTGTCATAGACAGCAATGCTGCATGAATACAATGAAACGTAATAGTCCACAAATGTGGACCATTTGTGGACCACTCTAAATACCCATGTATTCAGAGTGTTGGCCCAAAGCCGTTTCTGCATTATGACACAGTTACACGACACTTCAACATTCAACATGGCAGCCATGTTAGCTCCCCACTAACGAATGATTTACTTGGGGAATATTTCCCCCAAAATATTATAAAACTGAATGTCTAGGAGCATTATGATGCATTTACATGACACAGCAACATTCTATAACAGCCATGTTAGCTCCCCATTAACATTACATGGGCAATATTTAAACAATGCTATGTAACTGAAAGCCCAGTATTAGAACAAAAGTTGACCTAACTCTAAATATATGAACTCTCTAAATATATTAACTCTAAATATATGCCGCTGGTTTGCACTACAAGGCACTGCATTATTGACACTCACGCACTTGACACGTCGCACTGTGTATTCACTGTGCATACCACTTTGTTCAACTGTCTCATTGTTACACCACTGTGTATTCACTGTGCATACCACTTTGTTCAACTGTCTCATTGTTACAGCACTGTGTATTCACTGTGCATACCACTTTGTTCAACTGCCTCATTGTTACACCACTGTGTATTCACTGTGCATAACACTTTGTTCAACTGTCTCATTGTTACACCACTGTGTATTCACTGTGCATACCACTTTGTTCAACTGTCTCATTGTTACACCACTGTGTATTCACTGTGCATACCACTTTGTTCAACTGCCTCATTGTTACACCACTGTGTACCAAAGACACATATGCATTGTGAGCTCACGGTTGGGGTCAATCCAGGAAAGTAAAATCGAAACTCAATTCATACATTGAATTTCACTTCACTTGACTGAATTGAAAACCAAATTGACTCCCCCCCTGCAGTTTTAGATTAGAGCTATGTTATGAAGCTGTAGATTAAAGCTTTGTATAGAAGCTATAGAATATCTAGTATTGAAGCTATAGATGATCTAGTATTGAAGCTATAGATTAGAGCTATGTATTAAAGCAATATATGATCTAGTATTGAAGCTATAGATTAGAGTTATGCATTAAAGCTATAGATGATCTAGTATTGAAGCTGTAGATTAGAGCGATGCATTAAAGCTATAGATGATCTAGTATTGAAGCTGTAGATTAGAGCGATGCATTAAAGCTATAGATGATCTAGTATTGAAGCTATAGATTAGAGCGATGCATTAAAGCTATAGATGATCTAGTATTGAAGCTATAGATTAGAGCGATGCATTAAAGCTATAGATGATCTAGTATTGAAGCTATAGATTAGAGCGATGCATTAAAGCTATAAATGATCTAGTATTGAATCTATAGATTAGAGCAATGCATTAAAGCTATAGATGATCTAGTATTGAAGCTGTAGATTAGAGCGATGCATTAAAGCTATAGATGATCTAGTATTGAAGCTATAGACTATCATCTGGTATAGAGACGTTAAAGCAGCCTATGCCCTTGGTCTCTACTGCAGGCCAAGCCCCGTCTCCAGAGAGGAGGCTCATCAGCCTCCCTCCACAACACCCTGATGAGGAATAGCATCTTCCAGCTTATGATCCACACCCTGGACCCTCTCAGTGAGGGTGAGGGACTGGGGGGTAAAACAACGGGTTTTTTTTGTCACACCTTCCATATAGACACACTTCCAATATCTATATTTGATGTATTTGTTTCAATAGGTTTCTGTATTAGACATGTTTTCATAATTTCTCATTAATGGAAACAAAGTCAAATATTTGTAATGTTTTGTTTTACGTTTCCATTAGTGGGGAATCCGTAGCTAGGTTTCATATCGTTAGGGTTTATCACTGACTATGCAGCAACGATTGCGTTTCAGGGAGATTCAAAGAGAAGGCCTCCATTCTCCACAAGATGGCTAAACAGAAATGTCAAGATGGCGGGGATGGGGAAAAACCCAACGGTGTCGCAGGTGAGCTTTACATTTCAAATGTACGTAAATGTTAAATATGTTCAAATACTTTATACGTGTTATATACTATATTAAAAACTGGGTGGTTCCAGCCCTGAATGTTGATTGCCTGAAAGCCATGGTATAAGAGACCGTATACCATGGGTATGACAAAACATATATTTTTACTGTTCTAACTACATTTGTAACCAGTTTATAATATCAATAAGGCACATCTGGGGTTTGTGGTATATGGTCAATATACCATGGCTAAGGGCTGTGTCCAGGCACTCCGTGTTGCGTCGTGCTTAAGAACAGCCCTTAGCCGTGGTATATTGGCCATATACCATTCCCTCAGGCCATATTGCTTAAATATACTGTATATACATAATATATATTATATTACATCCTCCAGTGACTCTCACCGTCTCTCCTTCAAGTCTAACCCCTGGCCTCTGTCTGTCTGTCTGTCTGTCTGTCTGTCTGTCTGTCTGTCTGTCTGTCTGTCTGTCTGTCTGTCTGTCTGTCTGTCTGTCTGTCTGTCTGTCTGTCTGTCTGTCTGTCTGTCTGTCTGTCTGTCTGTCTGTCTGTCTGTCTGTCTGTCTGTCTCTCTGTCTGTCTGTCTGTCTGTCTGTCTGTCTGTCTGTCTGTCTGTCTGTCTGTCTGTCTCTCTGTCTGTCTGTCTCTCTGTCTGTCTGTCTCTCTGTCTGTCTGTCTGTCTGTCTGTCTGTCTGTCTAAGCAGACAAAAACATCCCGAACAGTTCCAACGTCACAGTGGAAGTCACTTCGCCTGCAAACGGCGACATAGGACCGGTAGGCTTTTTCTACCAAATACCTCCAAAATCAGTGACATGATGTTTAAGAGAGTAACTGACACACACACATGTTTAAGAGAGTAACCCCCCCCCCCCCCCTCTCTGTTTGGTAGGCGGAGGAGGAGGAAGATGAGGATGCTCCTCTGAGTTTGGAGTGGCCGGAGACGAACCGCAAACGAATAACGTATCTCCTTATCCTCCCCATCGTCTTCCCCCTGTGGCTCTCTCTGCCGGATGTCAGGAGAGAGGCAAGTGGAGCTGCTCCTCAGACTACATTAACATTTGGGGTGTAGCTACGGTTGGTTGATTGATTTGTGAAAGTCTATGACGCTTTAAAAAAGGACAACCTTTCTTTCTTTTTCTTTTTTGCAGACTTCCACAAAATTCTTCCCCATAACTTTCATTGGTTCCATCTGTTGGATTGCTGCCTTCTCCTACCTCATGGTGTGGTGGGCTCATCAGGTAAGCCCCTCCCTGACACATGTCACTTTCATTCTGAGCCAATCAAAGCATAGGGTTTGGTGTCAATCATTACCTCACCTCACCTATGGCCTTTTGATTATGGTGGAAGCGTATCAGTCTGTGTGTGACCACGACACATAATCAAGAGCCAACCAATCCAAACAAGATCCAGTCAATCGATTGAGTTCCAGCCGTGCCTATCGCCAGACGTCATAACGCCAAATCTGATTCTTTGTCTTTGTTTGAACAATGTAGTTAACCCATTTTTACTCTCAGGTTGGAGAGACCTTCTGGATTACAGAGGAGATCATGGGATTGACCATATTAGCAGCTGGTACATCAATCCCTGATCTAATCACCAGTGTCATTGTAGCCCGGAAAGGCCTTGGTGACATGGCTGTGTCCAGCTCTGTGGGCTCCAACATATTTGACATTACCGTGGGGTAAGTTGGTCCAAAAGCACATTTAAAATACTGTTTGCATGAATGAGTCATTTTTAAAAATGTTTTCTCAGGCAAGCTCTATCACTGCACATTTGCAGTGTGAGAGTAGTTTTGCACAGATCTATGCTCTTTTGCATGACAAAAAATGTCAACCTAGAAGTCAAGGCTCAACTGCAACTATGATTTCACTATACCACCATATAGTCCACTCTGGACAGTACATGTGATTCCTCTGTTTCTCCGTCTACCCTTGCAGCCTGCCGTTCCCTTGGCTCATCTACGGCCTGGTCAATGACTTCAAGGCGGTGCAGGTGAGCAGCAACGGCCTGTTCTGCGCCATCGTGCTCCTCTTCCTCATGTTGCTCTTCGTCATCATCTCCATCGCCTCCTGCAAGTGGAAGATGAGCAAGGTGCTGGGAGGCCTCATGTTTTTACTCTACATCTTCTTCCTGGTAACCAGCGTCATGCTGGAAGACAAGATCATCATGTGTCCCATCTCCATCTGAAGGCCCCTCTTCAACCCCAACCTCCTGGAAACACAAACACACCTTCTCTCTCATACACACACATACAGTACACACAATCATTTGATCCTCCCGTTGTCAATGGGGGCTTCCATTGGGAGGAGCAGTAGAAAACTAGCATGACTTGATTGATTGATTCCAAATGCCCGAGCCCAACCTGCAAATGATAATTTGTGAACTTTGAGCAGGGCAGACGGACCTGTCGATGAGGGATTGATTCACGATGCTACTGCCCAATGGGATGGGTTTCTCTCCACGTCACATGACCACATCCGAGAGCTTCCATTGGTTTAAATCTGTCGTTGACTGGCAAACAGGCGATTGTAATCACGCCCATTTCGGAGAGTAGGGGACCACGTCTGGTTACTCCAATCCAGAGGACTATGTGATATGATTTAGAGAATAGATTTGAATATTTCAGGTATCTACTGTCCATCCGGTAAAAACTTTGATGGCTGTATGAAGTGGAGCTCTGGAAAAGGTCCTGCAGGTCCTAACCAGAAAGTGGAACCTGGCAGAGAAATGGAAGAGAGGTTCAACAGATGCAAGAAATATCAAGGCATGAGGAACATGGTTGGATGCACCAACAGGTAGATTAAAGAGCAGCACCTCAGCTTTCATAGAGTTTACCGAACTCCAGTAAAATCGCGATCAATTTGCACAGGTCCTTGCTATAAGAGTGTCTGAGGATTGCGTGGATCAAGCGGAAGTGTTTTTCTTGATTTTTGTAAATTAGTTGTCAGTTGTATTTATATTACAATTGCTTACTTTGCAAAACCCAAAAGGTTTTTGTTCTCAAATCAAAATCTAGAATTTGTACAGTTCTGATTGGGCTTATAACTGTTACATGTTTGTATGGACTTGCAAAGTTTGGAAAGGTAAAAGTGTAAATGAAGAGAAAATGGTAGTAATATGACGAGGGTGGTTTTGTTTGGGACAATTTTGTGAATTAAATATAATGTAGTATTTCTAATGTATCTTCTGTTTCTTAAACCCAACCCATATTTTCAAACTTGTTTGACATATAATATTAAGGTGAATCCAGTTGAGCAAATCTATTGTACCTAATGCTACAACAATTTTATGGTTGAAAATGTAACAATACCATTTTTTTCCCCGGTAAAAGATATATACACTGTGCTCCACTTATTCTGTACGCAAATCAGCTGAGGAACATGACAAGTGTAAATAGTTCAAATGGTCGACAGGTGTGATGTAGGGACACACTTTTTCAACCCCTTTTAATCAAATGTATTTATAAAGCCCCTTTAACATCAGCAGATGTGACAAAGTCCTATACAGAAATCAAGACTAAAACCCCAAACAATGCAAACGTAGAAGCAGATGTGAAGTGAAAATATATATAAAGGGGTTGTGAACTCTGTACAAATGATCAGTTTTCCATGTTTGATACAGTTTGTATGCTTCAGAATCATATAGGGATATAAATATCTATTTTTTTATTCGTTATTTGTTTGCTTATTTTCTCTGTATAATAGAGCAAACAGTAACATGTATATCTGAATAACATCCTGTTTTTTTCTCTCACTTGTGATCAACTGAACAGAATAAGGGGTTTAAGATTTTATATTGACCAAAAGCAAAACAGCATGTCAATGATATTCTCAGAATAATCGATAGTTCTACACTGTAAAAAAAAAAATCTATATGTTTCTTCTTCACTATAAGATCGATCATAAAAAAATGTCAAACTATTTATTTGCTTCAGAATTGTTACCTTACCGTTGCTGTATGAGGCTTGCCCTTTGACTGGAAAACCTTATCCCTATCACAGGATTCTCCAACCATGTTCCTGGCGCGCTACCAAGGTTTTCAATCCAACCACAGATGTAACTAACCTGAGTCAGTTGATCAACCAACTAATTATTAGAATCAGGTGCGCTAGATTAGTGTTTGAGCGACAATTCATAAGACGTTAGCTCTCTAGGAACAGGTTTGGAGAGCCCTGCTCTAGCACATGAAGCACACAGTATGTGCATCACCACAATTAAGTTGTTTTCTTATAAATAATTGTTAAGATAACAAGCCCAATTTTGCAATACTTGTACCATAATAGTGACTTGTTATATTATCACATCCTAGTGGGCAAAAATGGTGTAAAATATGTCTTTTGGAAAGAGATGTGCAGTGGAAACAACGTATTTTGAACCATATTTGCTCACTGGGATATGCTATATGTGATTTTTAACAATAATAATTGAACCATCTGAGACTGAATAGGCAAAAAAAACACACAAAAAAAAAGATATACTATATTGACAACTAAAATAATGGATTATCTTTGTTAAAAGATTTTCCATGTATTACTGTAACCCCTTTCACTTTTTGATAAATTCTCGAAGCCAATTTCATCATTGTCAATTTGTTTTCTCTCGCGAATGCAATGTTTATGCATACCAACAGTTTGTAAACTGTAATGTAAACTCAAAAACATGATAATTCCATCTTCTGTTTAGACCAATATCGCTTCCACTGCTTTAGGGTTTAATGTTATTGATATGTATAGAACGTGTTTAAAAGACAGATAACGTTCATGACTTTAGACATCCACGTTGCATTAATAAAGAAACACTTTCATATAGTGGGTTATTTCTTGATCTTTTTTTTCAATGGATCTTATGCGTGTGTAACATTTAATGCATGGATGAGTAGGAAGGAAAGACGGTCAATATACAGAACTATATGGACAGCGTGGAAGTCTATCATAATAACACAGAACAAAGAATGAATGGCAATGCTTTTATATTTCTGTTACATACCATATATTTAAGTATGAATCGTGTATTTGAATCATAATCATGTATACTTGAATCATGTAAAATATTGTTTAAAAAAATTCATATCAGTCATTCTGTATAAAATGTCATATGATAATAAATGGATCTTTGTTTGAAATGTAGGTGTAAATTGCTTGGTTTCAGAATCAAATCACCCAAAACGAACCTATCAAAATTATCCACTAAATGTTGTCCTCTACCATATAATATATAATATAGAAATATTCATTATAGGGTGCAATGGTGCATACATTATTGATTTGGTTACCCAAGAATACAAATTTGATATGCACAAGTACATAAGCCAGTAGCGCCACCTAATGGTTAAAAAGAAACACTGCAACCAGGGCCATATTCAGATGGAAATGATTGAAATAGAAATGTCATGAATAGAGCTGTTAGGATTCCTTTTTCTACTTGTCAGAGGCATCTTCGTTCTTCATAAAAATGTTATATCTGAACGTTCCACAAAGTTTCTCCCTGCTGAACGCCCTCTGATTGTTGGTGGTAGTGGTGGTATTTGTAACATAATTTAGAAAGGGTTTTCTAATGATCAAATAACTTTTTGAAATGATAAACTTGGATTAGCTAACATAACGTGCCATTGGAACACAGGAGTAATGGTTGCTGATAATGGGCCTCTCTTAGCCTATGTAGATCCGGAATATCTACACAGTCAGAGCAGACGAATTCAATAGACATGTATCATGGAATAACCTCTTACCTCGTCCATCCCAGAAGCTGCGAAGAAGATTCCAACCCCCTTTGCATATTTCTGGAGCTCTCTATATTGTTCATGACTGAACTCTAGATGGCACCTATTTCTTTCCCCAGGAATGTTTGGAGGTGAAGGGACGCTCCAGAGCACACTTGTTGAACTTGTACTAGTTCACTCTTCTGAAATTTGGCGCAGTCTGCCCCACAGTCCTGTGAATTGATGCCAACATGAGTAATAGCATCAAACACACACACACACACACACACACACACACACACACACACACACACACACACACACACACACACACACACACACACACACACACACACACACACACACACACACACACACACACACGCTATTTCCGTTTATACAAATCCATGCACAGCAGCAGTACAATATCAGGATCACAGCAGAAAATACCTTCCCCCTCAGTCCTGCCATTTCTACATGAGCTTTTGATTTGAGGTTATTAAAGGAAGATTTACATGGGAGGGATGCAGGATGAATAAGTTGCTCCACACTCATACATGTATATGTGTGCCTTTCTATCCAATGTCACCCACATTAAGGGGCAGTTTCCCTGACAGAGTCCAAAAATCATTGAGCATGCTTTTAGTCCAAATCTAGGCTTCATTTGTCCAGGCAAAATGTAAGAATGTCTCTTCATGTAGCTTCCATTACCTTGGCCATCTTGAATATTTTCTTTGGGATTTCAATATCTCCCTGATGGTTCTGTCCAATTTCTGCAATAATAAAACAGGGGTTAGAACCCCGAATCATCATGCCAGGACCAAGTTCGAATTTCAGAGGCATTTTCAAAATAAAGTGATACATTTAGTTGGTAAATGACTAAAAGCCTATGGCAAATAAAGCAAACTATTTTTTAAGGGTGAGATTGTCAGAGGCAATCTTGCACGGTGGAAAAGGGAAGAGATTGCTTATCACCTGCCCTTTAATCCAGTTCCTTCAAGTCGGCCCATCCAATGATATGCCAATATCCTCATCAGTCAAACCGAAAGAGACAGGTGGGACTTTGTTTTGTTAGAGACGTACCGGTCTGTTTCTGTTTACTTTATGGAACTGTCAGTTGGCAAGAGCACAAGAAAATCTAGTACCAGGCAAAAAAAAGGTGTGCCTTCAGAAAGTATTCACACCTCTTGACTTTCAAAAAAATATATTGTGTTAAAGCCTGTAAAAATGTGGCAATCAAAAGTGTGCAACTTTGAGCATGTGTCCATTAGGCCTATGGATATATATTTTTTCAGCAAGAATTAGATTGAGCAATAAAAGCTCCACTTTTATTCCGTAGGCTGGGATCCGCACTAAGCAGTTTTTATAAGAGCGCAATTTTCACTGGCTGTCCACTGGTTTCAAAAACAATGATTGATAAGCAGCTTAAACTTCTAGAAATCAACCGTTATTGGGTTCAAATGCACATTTAGATTTGTGAACAGCCACAATCTGTAAACGCAAATTGCTAAATGAGAGAGCAGCAGTGTGATTCACATCAATGCGCTGTGTAGATATCAATAATAAGTGATCTCCGTATCGCCGTAGACTACGCCACTACTGTCATCTTTACCTCCAAGCGTTTATTCAAATTGGATAATCTTTGGATGCCGACAGCAGTCGCACCATTGGAAGACATAGGTTGGATTGTAGCCTACAAAAACCTATTCCTGCTCTTTTCCCGAGATCCATCAAACACATTTGGTGTGTCATCATAGTGGTCTCTGATTTTTGGTCAGACTCGCTCAGGTGGAACAAATTTAAATATTTTTTCCGCAAACAACCTTTCTGAATTTAAAACTAATCCTCGAAGTAATCATCTAGATTTTCAGAAGTATCGGTAATCTGATTACAATACTTTTGCTGGTAATGTACAGTTTTTAGTAATCCCTTCCACGTAATCCGTTACTCCCCAACCCTGTAAAATAGTAAAATAATTAAAAACCCTTGAATGAGTAGGCGTGTTCAAACTTTTGACTGGTACTGTATATCAAGCAAGTATTTTTATATTCCACAGAGTATTATCATATGAACTGTTCTGTACAGATAATGATCAGACTCACGTTACAAATGCTGGTTAACAATCCAATACATTTAGTTTAGATTGTTTCACAAAAGTAGTGCGCTAGTCTTTTACTAGTCCCGTATTAGCAGACCAATATTGACTTCATCAACACAGGCGAATGGCTGCTGCAAGAAAACGTACGCTATCTGGATTTGAAGATGTGATAGATGGAAAAACAACGATTTTCAAAGACAGCGGCGAGAAGATACACGTTGCAGCCCTGATCCTAGCTAGGGGAGGCAGTAAGGGGATCCCGCTGAAGAATATAAAAGTTCTGGCCGGTGTCCCGCTCATCGGATGGGTTCTGAGAGCTGCCGTGGATTCCAAACAGTTTGACAGGTGATTCCGTTCAATCTACAATTGACTTTCCAATGTAGCTACAGTATATGGATTTGCTCTGAGGCTGTTAATAATAAATAGCTGCAACAAATGCATGTGACATTCTTGTTTTGCGTGCACGGATAATATTGTTCATCCTAGTGATAAAGTATATGCTGTCTATAATGATTGATGCATTTAGTCATGTCTGTACATTATCAATTGTTTGTGTCAGATTCTTATTG
The DNA here is from genome assembly GCF_002021735.2 of Oncorhynchus kisutch. NCBI lineage: Eukaryota > Metazoa > Chordata > Actinopteri > Salmoniformes > Salmonidae > Oncorhynchus > Oncorhynchus kisutch. The sequence continues at coordinate 8,129,969 of NC_034180.2, read as the reverse complement.
AAATAGTTTGTCAAGAGGATGTTTGAAAATGAGCTGTCTCTGACTTGGTCTTGGCCACGCAAGACCGGATTGCATTGATGTAGCCTACTTGCAGTGGTGTACTTTTTTAAAATTTATTTTACCAGGCAAGTCAGTTAAGAACAAATTCTTATTTTCAATGACGGCCTAGGAAAGGTGGGTTAACTGCCTGTTCAGGGGCAGAACGACAGATTTGTACCTTGTCAGCTCGGGGGTTTGAACTTGCAACTTTCCGGTTACTAGTCCAACGCTCTAACCACTAGGCTACCCTCCCGCCCCACTTAAGTAAACGGTACTTAAATAAAAATACTTTGCAGTATTTGCAGTAATTATGTCGTTTTGTTGGGTATCTGTACTTTACTTTACTATTTATATGTTTGAGTACTTTTACTCCACTACATTCCTAAAGAAAATAGTTTACTTTTTACTCCATCAATTTTCCCTGACACCCAAAAGTACTCGATACATCTCGAACATCCTTGGTCATCCCAACTGCCTCAGATCTTGCAGACTCACTAAACACAAATGCTTAATTTCTAAGTCATGTCTGAGGGTTGGAGTGTGCCCCTGCCTATCCATAATAAAAAATTTTTTTAATCATGCCATCTGCCGTTTGCTTAAATACAAGGAATTTGAAATTATTTATACTTTTGATACTTAAGTATATTTAAAACCAAATACTTTTAAGTCTTTTACTCAAGTAGTATTTTATCGGGTCACTTTCACTTTTACTTGAGTCATTTTCTATAAAGGTATCTTTCCTTTTACTCAAGGATGACAATTGGGTACTTTTTCCACCACAACCTACTTGTTACAAAGCCTGAGGAATCAACTTCTTCATTTCTTTCTCCCACCAGTGTGTGGGTATCAACTGATCATGATAACATTGAGAAGGTGGCCATGGCATGGGGAGCTCAGGTTCACCGCAGGAGCCCAGAGGTGTCCAAAGACTCCTCCAGCTCTCTCGACACTATCCAGGAATTTGCCCGATTAAACCCAGGTAAGGGGTGAATCTCAATTGTAATTTCCTTGATTCCTCATGTCCTCACTCCTTGCCTCCTTCTCAAAATGCATTCGAGGAGGAGATCTGAGAGGAGGAACTGCAAATCTTCTGCTCCAATGTGCCGTGAGAAGGAGACAAGGAGGGAAGTGTGAGGAATCAAGATAATACAATTGTGATTTACTCAATGGCATAGCAACCCCTCACCCTCTTTGATGCTTCACTGTCTTTGTTAGGACTCTTAGGCAGTGCTTTGTTATAGATGCCAGACGTTAATGGAAAATATGCAGAAGAACATATTAGCTAGACTACGGCTCTGGGGCGATATGTATCAAGCATCTCAGAGCAAGAATACTGATCTAGGATCAGATCCAAAGCTGATTGTAAATGTCACGACTTCCGCCGAAGTCGGTCCCTCTCCTTGTTCGGGCGGCGTCACTGGCCTTCAAGCCATCGCCTATCCACTTTTCATTTTCCATTTGTTTTGTCCTTTGTCCTTACACACCTGGTTTCAATCCCCCAATTACTTGTTCATTTACTTAACCCTCTGTTCCACCATGTTTGTTTGTGAGTGATTGTTTATTGTATTGCGGTCCGTTATTTGTGGCCTTGGATTTATTGATGTGTATTGTGATTATAGTTGAGTAAAATTGCATACAATACTCATATCTGCTGTCCTGCGCCTGACTCATCTACACCAGCTACACACAGACGCATTACAGTAAATCTGTAGTCCTCCTCTGCTTCACTTGATACGTACAACCTCCAGGGCCGTAGTGCCTGCTGCAGGTTTTCATTCCTGCCTTTTAATCAGATCCTGAGAACCACTTGCTGGGAAACCAGATGTACGGTCCGACTCTCCACTCTCCAGCCAATCAGTGACCGTTCTTGTCTAGCTAGGTAGAAACAAAACCAGCACGACTGTCATCAATGAAAATGCTCACATTGTGTTGTCTTTTAATTCCATTTCAAATCTAAGCATAATCCCAATCCGAGTAAATTGTTGCATATCAAGTATAAACAGAGTTTCAGTTGCTATTTTATTGATAGTGTGAGAGTGACTATAGACAACCCATGAATAGGAGTTTATCCTAATAATGTGGGACTCACTCCGTAGCTACAAATGTCAACAGTGACCATATAGGTTTATTCATATCTAATATCATATGACTATCTGGTTAAATAATGGATAAATCAAATATCTGCTGTGTTGTGTTGACTTCCTCCAGAGGTGAATGTGATCTGTCACATCCAGGCTACGTCTCCCTGCTTGCACCCCTTCCACCTGAAGGAGGCCCTGGAGTTGATCACCAATCAGGACTTCACGTCTGTCTTTGCCGTGGCCCGACAACACCACTTCCGCTGGCAGGAGGTCAAGAAAGGAGGTATGGGATAGCCATGTGTTATGTTTAGGGCTTTCCAGGGTAGCCTTGTGTTATGTTTAGGGCTTTCCGGGATAGACTTGTGTTATGTTTAGGGCTTTCCTGGGTAGCCTTGTGTTATATTTAGGGCTTTCCGGGATAGACTTGTGTTACGTTTAGGGCTTTCCGGGATAGACTTGTGTTATGTTTAGGGCTTTCCAGGATAGACTTGTGTTATATTTAGGGCTTTCCGGGATAGACTTGTGTTACGTTTAGGGCTTTCCAGGATAGACTTGTGTTATGTTTAGGGCTTTCCAGGATAGACTTGTGTTATGTTTAGGGCTTTCCAGGATAGACTTGTGTTATGTTTAGGGCTTTCCAGGATAAACTTGTGTTATGTTTAGGGCTTTCCAGGATAGACTTGTGTTATGTTTAGGGCTTTCCAGGATAGACTTGTGTTATGTTTAGGGCTTTCCAGGATAGACTTGTGTTATATTTAGGGCTTTCCGGGATAGCCTTGTGTTGTATTCAGGGCTTTCCAGGATAGACTTGTGTTATGTTTAGGGCTTTCCGGGATAGCCTTATGTTATGTTTAGGGTGTTCCGGGATAGCCTTATGTTATGTTTAGGGCTTTCCGGGATAGCCTTGTGTTATGTTTAGGGCTTTCCAGGATAGCCTTGTGTTATGTTTAGGGCCTTACACATAGATTTGTTTTCCCGGACACAGATTAACCCTATTCCTGGATTTAAAAAAAGGTAAATGGAGAATCCATTTAAATTCTTTGTAGTTTAGGATTAGGCTTAATCTGTGCCTGAGGAAAAACTGTCCCTTACTTAATAAATTGTGTCAGGAGTTTGCGCTGGCCACATCAACATAGCCAGGAAAAACTTGAGTAGCCTAGATATGTTGTATTTGAAAACACCTATCCAATATAGCTTGTTGTAAGATGCTAATGCTCAATGATACTGAATTGTTTATATAGGGCCTTTCACAAGCACAATACATGGAAGTCATCCCAGCCACCACCAATCACTGTGTATCACAATAGAGGGATGAGGGGTGTTTAGACAAGTACGTCTTTTTTTCTCTGGACAAGGAAAATCGAATCAAATCAAATGTTATTGGTCACACACATATTTAGTAGACGTTAAACCTTTTAGGGCTAGACTAAAAAAAGTCCCGCTAGCGGGACTACTTCCGGGGCAACTGGAGGGCGCGCAATTCAAATAAATAATCATAAAAATTATGGATATTGAACATTTAGGTACATATAAGTGTCCTATATTGGTTGAAAGTTTAAATTCTTCTTAATCTAACTGCACTGTCCGATTTACAGTAGCTCTTACAGCGAAAACATATTTTTCCACCGGCACAGGTTTCATGAATTCACAAATAGCGATTAAATATTCACTTACTTTTTGAAAATCTTCCTCTGATTTGTCATCAAAAGGGTCCCAGCTATAACATGTAGTGTCGTTTTGTTAGATAAAATCCATCTTTATATCCCAAAAAGTCAGTTTAGTTGGCGCCATCGATTTGAGTAATCCACTCGTTGAACATGTAGAGAAAGGAATCCGAAAATCTACCCCTAAACTTTGTTTCAACAAGTCAAAATACGTTTCTTTTTTCTCCTCAGATACCCTAAAATGTAATCAAACTAAAATATTTATTACGGAAAGAAGTATGTTCAATAGGAAACTGATTTTAGCAGGTGCATCCTGTCTTCATGGCGCACAAACACGAGTTTCCAAGACTGTGTCCCTGTACTAAAACTGATACTTCTTCATCGTTTTTTAAGTTACTAGTCTGAAGCCTTGAACATAGACTGCTGACACCCTGTGGAAACCATAGGAATTATTACCTAATATTGCCATTCAAAGGGTTAGGGTTAGGGATAGCGTTAGGGTTAGATTCTGGTTGGTTTTTCTTTGGATTTTCTCCTACCATATCTATTGTGTTATATTCTTCTACATTATTTTAACATTTCTACAAACTTCAAAGTGTTTACTTTCCAATGGTACCAATTATATGCATATCCTGGCTTCAGCGCCTGAGCCACAGGCAGTTTACTTTGGGCACGTCATTCAGAAGGAAATTGAGAAAAAAGTTGCCTAGCCCCAAAATGCAGGTGTAGCAAAATGCATGTGTTCCAAAGTGAAGTAGTATCTAACGATTCACAATAATACACACAAATCTTAAAGTAAAAGAATGGAATTCAGAAATATATAAATATTAGGGTGAGCAATGGCTGAGTGGCATTCACTAAAATACAGTAGAGTACAGTATATACAGTGAGGGGAAATGTATTTGATCCCATGCCGATTTTGTACGTTTGCCCACTGACAAAGAAATGATCGATCTATAATTTTAACGGTAGGTTTATTTGAACAGTGAGAGACAGAATAACAACAACAAAATCCAGAAAAACGCATTTCAAAAATGTTATAAATTGATTTCCATTTTAATGAGGGAAATAAATGTTTGACCCCTCTGCAAAACATTACTTAGTACTTGGTGGCAAAACCCTTGTTGGCAATCACAGAGGTCAGACGTTTCTTGTAGTTGGCCACCAAGTTTGCACACATCAGGAGGAATTTTGTCCCACTCCTCTTTGCAGATCTTCTCCAAGTCATTAAGGTTTTGAGGCTGATGTTTGGCAACTCAAACCTTCAGCTCCCTCCACAGATTTTCTATGGGATTAAGTTCTGGAGACTGGCTAGGCCACTCCAGGACCTTAATGTGCTTCTTCTTGAGCCACTCCTTTGTTGCCTTGGCCGTGTGTTTTGGGTCATTGTCGTGCTGGAATACCCATCCACGACCCATGTTCAATGCCCTGGCTGAGGGAAGGAAGTTCTCACCCAAGATTTGACGGTACATGGCCCCATCCATCATCCCTTTGATGCGGTGAAGTTGTCCTGTCCCCTTAACAGAAAAACACCCCCAAAGCATAATGTTTCCACCTCCATGTTTGACGGTGGGGATGGTATTCTTGGGGTCATAGGCAGCATTCCTCCTCCTCCAAACACGGCGAGTTGAGAGGATGCCAAAGAGCTCCATTTTGGTCTCATCTGACCACAACACTTTCACTCAGTTGTCCTCTGAATCATTCAGATGTACATTGGCAAACTTCAGACGGGCATATATATGTGCTTTCTTGAGCAGGGGGACCTTGCAGGTGCTGCAGGATTTCAGTCCTTCACGGCATAGTGTGTTACCAATTGTTTTCTTGGTGACTATGGTCCCAGCTGCCTTGAGATCATTGACAAGATCCTCCCGTGTAGTTCTGGGCTGATTCCTCACCGTTCTCATGATCATTGCAACTCCACGAGGTGAGATCTTGCATGGAGCCCCAGGCCGAGGGAGATTGACAGTTCTTTTGTGTTTCTTCCATTTGCGAATAATCGCACCAACTGTTAACACCTTCTCACCAAGCTGCTTGGCGATGGTCTTGTAGCCCATTCCAGCCTTGTGTAGGTCTACAATCTTGTCCCTGACATCCTTGGAGAGCTCTTTGGTCTTGGCCATGGTGGAGAGTTTGGAATCTGATTGATTGATTGCTTCTGTGGACAGGTGTCTTTTATACAGGTAACAAACTGAGATTAGGAGCACTCCCTTTAAGAGTGTGCTCCTAATCTCAGCTCGTTACCTGTATAAAAGAAACCTGGGAGCCTTAAATCTTTCTGATTGAGAGGGGGTCAAATACTTAATTCCCTCATTAAAATTCAAATGAATTTATAACATTTTTGACATGCATTTTTCTGGATTTTGTTGTTGTTATTCTGTCTCTCACTGTTTAAATAAACCTACCATTAAAATTATAGACTGATCATTTCTTTGTCAGTGGGCAAACGTACAAAATCAGCAGGGGATCAAATACTTTTTTCCCTCACTGTACATGTGAAATGAGTAAAACAGTATGTAAACATTATTAAAGTGACCAGTGATGTCATGTCTATGTATATAGGGGAGCAGCCTCTAAGGTGCAGGGTTGAGTAAACGGGTGTTAGACGGCTAGTGATGGCTATTTAACAGTCTGATGGTCTTGAGTTAGAAGCTGTTTTTCAGTCTCTCGCTCCCTGCTTTGATGCACCTGTACTGACCTCTCCTTCTTGGATGATAGTGGGGTGAACAGGCAGTGGCTCGGGTGGTTGTTCTTCTTGATGATCTTTTTGGTCTTCCTGTGACATCGGGTGCTGAGGGTGTCCTGGAGGGCAGGCAGTGTGCCCCCGGTGATGCGTTGGGCAGACCGCACCACCCTCTGGAGAGCCTTACGGTTTTGGGCGGAGCAGTTGCCATACCAGGCGGTGATACAGCCCGACAGGATGCTCTCAATTATACATCTGTAAAAGTTTGTGAGGGTCTTAAGGGCCATGCCGAATTTCTTCAGCCTCCTGAGGTTGAAGAGGCGCGGTTGCGCCTTCTTCACACTGTCTGTGTGGGTCGACCACTTCAGATTGTCAGTGATGTGTACACCAAGAAACTTGAAGCTTTTCACCTTCTCCACTGCGGTCCCGTCAATGTGAACAGGGGCGCGCTCTCCCTGTTGTCTACTGAAGTCCACGATCAGCTTCTTCGTTTTGTTGACGTTGAGGGAGAGGTCATTTTCCTGGCATCACACCGCCAGGGCCCTCACCTCCTCCCTGTAGGCTGTCTCGCCATTGTTGGTAATCAGGCCTGACTGTTGTGTCATCTGCAATAACTGATAAATCCATGATTATCGAAAACTTCAATAAGCATTTCTCAACGGCTGGCCATGCCTTCCGCCTGGCTGCTTCAACCTCGGCCAACAGCTCCGCCCCCCCCGCAGCTCCTTGCCCAAGCCTCTCCAGGTTCTCCTTTAACCAAATCCAGATAGCAGATGTTCTGAAAGAGCTGCAAAACCTGGACCAGTACAAATCAGCTGGGCTTGACAATCTGGACCCTCTATTTCTGAAACTATCTGCCACCATTGTCGCAACCCCTATTACCAGCCTGTTCAACCTCTCTTTCATATCGTCTGAGATCCCCAAGGATTGGAAAGCTGCCGCAGTCATCCCCCTCTTCAAATGGGGAGACACCCTGGACCCAAACTGTTACAGACCTATATCCATCCTGCCCTGCCTATCTAAGGTCTTCGAAAGCCAAGTCAACAAACAGGTCACTGACCATCTCGAATCCCACCGCACCTTCTCCGCTGTGCAATCTGGTTTCTGAGCCGGTCACGGGTGCACCTCAGCCACACTCAAGGTACTCAACGATATCATAACCGCCATCGATAAAAGACAGTACTGTGCAGCCGTCTTCATCGACCTTGCCAAGGCTTTCGACTCTGTCAATCACCATATTCTTATCGGCAGATTCAGGAGCCTCGGTTTTTCGGATGACTGCCTTGCCTGGTTCACCAATTACTTTGCAGACAGAGTTCAGTGCGTCAAATCGGAGGGCATGCTGTCTGGTCCTCTGGCAGTCTCTATGGGGATGCCACAGGGTTCAATTCTCGGGCCGACTCTTTTCTCTGTGTATATCAATGATGTTGCTCTTGCTGCGGGCGATTCCCTGATCCACCTCTACGCAGACGACACCATTCTATATACCTTCGGCCCGTCTTTGGACACTGTGCTATCTAACCTCCAAACAAGCTTCAATGCCATACAACACTCCTTCCGTGGCCTCCAACTGCTCTTAAACGCTAGTAAAACCAAATGCATGCTTTTCAACCGGTCGCTGCCTGCACCCGCATGCCCGACTAGCATCACCACCCTGGATGGTTCCGACCTAGAATATGTGGACGTCTATAAGTACCTAGGTGTCTGGCTAGACTGCAAACTCTCCTTCCAGACTCATATCAAACATCTCCAATCGAAAATCAAATCAAGAGTCGGCTTTCTATTCCGCAACAAAGCCTCCTTCACTCACCCCGCCAAGCTTACCCTAGTAAAACTGACTATCCTACCGATCCTCGACTTCGGCGATGTCATCTACAAAATGGCTTCCAACACTCTACTCAGCAAACTGGATGCAGTCTATCACAGTGCCATCCGTTTCGTCACTAAAGCACCTTATACCACCCACCACTGCGACTTGTATGCTCTAGTCGGCTGGCCCTCGCTACATATTCGTCGCCAGACCCACTGGCTCCAGGTCATCTACAAGTCCATGCTAGGTAAAGCTCCGCCTTATCTCAGCTCACTGGTCACGATGGCAACACCCATCCGTAGCACGCGCTCCAGCAGGTGTATCTCACTGATCATCCCTAAAGCCAACACCTCATTTGGCCGCCTTTCGTTCCAGTACTCTGCTGCCTGTGACTGGAACGAATTGCAAAAATCGCTGAAGTTGGAGACTTTTATCTCCCTCACCAACTTCAAACATCAGCTATCTGAGCGGCTAACCGATCGCTGCAGCTGTACATAGTCTATTGGTAAATAGCCCACCCTTTCTCACCTACCTCATCCCCATACTGTTTTTATTTATTTACTTTTCTGCTCTTTTGCACACCAATATCTCTACCTGTACATGACCATCTGATCATTCATCACTCCAGTGTTAATCTGCAAAATTGTAATTATTTGCCTACCTCCTCATGCCTTTTGCACACATTGTATATAGACTCCCCCTTTGGTTTCTACTGTGTTATTGACTTGTTAATTGTTTACTCCATGTGTAACTCTTTGTTGTCTGCTCACACTGCTATGCTTTATCTTGGCCAGGTCGCAGTTGCAAATGAGAACTTGTTCTCAACTAGCCTACCTGGTTAAATAAAGGTGAAATAAAATAAAATAAAATAAAAAAACGTGGTGATTGAGTTGGAGGCGTGGCCACACAGTCGTGGGTGAACAGGAGTAAAGTAGGGGGCTAATTACACACTCTTGTGGGGCCCCTGTGTTGAGGATCAGGGAAGTGGAGGTGTTGTTTCCTACCTTCACCACCTGGGGAAGGTCAGTCAGGAAGTCCAGGACCTAGTTGCACAGGGCGGGATTCAGACCCAGGGCCTCAAGCTTAATCATAGTATTAAGGCTCTGAGGCTCTGGAGCAACGAACCGCCCTTGCTGTCTCTGCCTGGCCGGTTCCCCTCTTTCCACTGGGATTCTCTGCCTCTAACCCTATTACAGGGGCTGAGTCACTGGCTTGCTGGGGCTCTCTCATGCCGTCCCTGGAGGGGGTGCGTCACCTGAGTGGGTTGATTCACTGTTGTGGTCATCCTGTCTGGGTTGGCGCCCCCCCCCCCCCCCCCCCCCCTTGGGTTGTGCCGTGGCGGAGATCTTTGTGGGCTATACTCAGCCTTGTCTCAGGATGGTAAGTTGGTGGTTGAAGATATCCCTCTAGTGGTGTGGGGGCTGTGCTTGGCAAAGTGGGTGGGGTTATATCCTTCCTGTTTGGCCCTGTCCGGGGGTGTCCTCGGATGGGGCCACAGTGTCTCCTGACCCCTCCTGTCTCAGCCTCCAGTATTTATGCTGCAGTAGTTTATGTGTCGGGGGGCTGGGGTCAGTTTGTTATATCTGGAGTACTTCTCCTGTCCTATTCGGTGTCCTGTGTGAATCTAAGTGTGCGTTCTCTAATTCTCTCTTTCTTTCTCTCTCTCGGAGGACCTGAGCCCTAGGACCATGCCCCAGGACTACCTGACATGATGACTCCTTGCTGTCCCCAGTCCACCTGGCCATGCTGCTGTTCCAGTTTCAACTGACCTGAGCCCTAGGACCATGCCCCAGGACTACCTGACATGATGACTCCTTGCTGTCCCCAGTCTACCTGGCCATGCTGCTGCTCCAGTTTCAACTTCCACCTGACTGTGCTGCTGCTCTAGTTTCAACTGTTCTGCCTTATTATTATTCGACCATGCTGGTCATTTATGAACATTGAACATCTTGACCATGTTCTGTTATAATCTCCACCCGGCACAGCCAGAAGAGGACTGGCCACCCCACATAGCCTGGTTCCTCTCTAGGTTTCTTCCTAGGTATTGGCCTTTCTAGGGAGTTTTTCCTAGCCACCGTGCTTCTCCACCTGCATTGCTTGCTGTTTGGGGTTTTAGGCCGGGTTTCTGTACAGCACTTTGAGATATCAGCTGATGTACGAAGGGCTATATAAATAAATTTGATTTGTTTTGATTTGAACCCTAGTTAGAACCTATTAACTGATATTGATTATTTTGCTCTCTCCTCTTCAGGTAGTGTAGCCACCAAGCCACTGAACCTTGACCCGTCTAACAGGCCCCGGAGACAGGACTGGGATGGAGAGCTGTGTGAGAACGGATCTTTCTACATTCATACCAGAGCGACAATAGAGAAAGGCCTGCAGGTAACTGGCACTATACCCCATCGGGGCCCATAGTCACAAAGTGTTTCAGGATAGGATTGTTGATCTAGGATCAGTTTTCCCTTTTCTATCATTATTAATGAGATTGTATGGGCAGGGAGGACCTGATTCTAGATCAGCACTCCTATCCTGAGATGCTTCATGAACAGTGGTCCTGATGTGCATGTCTGCTGCTGGAGGTGAACCTTGTTTTCCTCAAGTGATCAATAATGTTTAGTCATTCAGTGGATGTGAGCTTGACCAGAGACAAAAGACACACTGAGAAATCGACTTACTGATCTATAATTCTAGATATTCTATTGTCAACTGCCGTTGTTTCAAATGATAATTGAAATCCCCTTTCTCTTGCATTGTCTTTCTCAGGGGGGAAAGTGGGCTTACTATGAGATGCTGCCAGAGTACAGTGTGGATATTGATGTGGATATCGATTGGCCCGTGGCAGAACAGAGAGTACTGAGGTAGTCTGAAGTCACTGACTCAGAGCTCTCTCTCTCTCTCTCTCTCTCTCTCTCTCTCTCTCTCTCTCTCTCTCTCTCTCTCTCTCTCTCTCTCTCTCTCTCTCTCTCTCTCTCTCTCTCTCTCTCTCTCTCTCTCTCTCTCTCTCTCTCTCTCTCTCTCTCTCTCTCTTTACTTGAACAAACTTAATCGGTGTCCCTTCCACAGGACGGTTGAGCTAACGTAGGCTAATGCGATTAGCATAAGGTTGTAAGTAACAAGAACATTTCCCAGTACATAGACATGATATTGATATTGTCAGAAAGCTTCAATTCTTGTTAATCTAACTGCACTGTCCAATTCACAGTAGCTATTACAGTGAAAGAATACCATGTTATTGTTTGAGGACAGTGCACAATTTTGAACATGAAAAGTTATTAATAAACAAATTAGGCACATTTGGGCAGTCATGATACAACATTTTGAACAGAAATGCAATGGTTCATTTGGATCAGTCTAAAACTTTGCACATACACTGCTGCCATCTAGTGGCCAAAACCTACATTTCACCTTGGCTGGAATAATACATTATGGCCTTTCTCTTGCATTTCAAAGATGATGGTACAAAAAAAATACAAAAGAACGGTTGTTTTTTTCTTTGTATTATCTTTTACCAGATCTATTGTGTTATTTTGTCCTACGTTCCTTTCAAATGGTAACAAGAATATGCATATCGTTGCTTCAGGGCCTGAGCTACGGGCAGTTAGATTTGGGTATGTCATTTTAGGCGAAAATTGAAAAAAAGGGCGGATCCTCAACAGGCATCACAATAAACATTGATGTAACACAGAGGAGTCGTTATACAAATGCATTTCCCTGTGTGTTCTGGTACGACAACTGCTTGGCATTCGACCGCAAGGCGCTACGAAGGGTAGTGCGTATGACCCAGTACATCACTAGGTCCGAGCTCCCTGCCATCAAGGAAGTTTATACCAGTCGGGTTCAGAGGAAGGCCCTAAAAATGGTCAAAGACTCCAGCCACCTAAATCCTACATTGTTCTCTCTGCTACTGCACTGCAAGTGGTACCGATACACCAAGTCTGGAAACAACAGGAACCCCAAGCTATAAGACTGCTAAATAGTTAGTTAAATAGTAAACCAATAGCTACTTGGAATATCTGCAATGACCATTTTTGTAATAATCTCTTTTGACTCATCACATGATGTTTATCTAGCCCGTTGTCCTAGTCACTTTATCCTTACCTATATGTACATATCTACCTCAACTACCTCGTATCCCTGCACATTGACTCGGTACTGGTAGCCAAGTTATCATTACTCATTGTGTATGTATTACTTGAGTTCATTTGTACTTTTTTTTCTCTCTCTGCATTGTTGGGAATGGCCCGTAAAAGTGAGCATTTCACCTTTAGTCTACGCCAGTTGTCTACGAAGCATGTGACCAATAAGATTTTTTGATACAATTGTATTTGATTTGTTCCTCTCCAGGTTTGGTTACTTTGGCCTGGACAAGCCTGAGGCGGTGCGTCTGCTGCTGTGTAACGTCTCCGGCTGTCTGACTGACGGCCGCGTCCTCATCTCTGTCTCTGGAGAGGAGATGGTCTCTGTCAACACCAGAGATACCACGGGTATCCGCATGCTGCAGGGAGAGGGCGTGGAGGTACGTCGACTGTAGATATAGAACATATAGAACATATAGGATATACACCAGAGAGGGAAAGGAGATACGGTGCAAAGATAACGTGATGAATACGGATGATGGAAGATCGACGTCGATTCGTCGTTGGAATTTAAAAGATCACATGTGGTAACAGCAAATAGTGACAGACAGGCTTTACTTTAAAAAAGTTTTTTACAGTTGAAAGAGAATCCCAATCATGCGATTACTGCTTCCACAAATACATGTGTTGTCTATGTTGTAATAGGAATTTCCAGGTGAACAAAAAGGAGAGCGTTGGTAAAGTCAATCAAAAATATATCGGTTTTATTACAAGTTGCAACAGGGAGACACCATCCAGCCCAGAAGCAGAGAAAATGTCTAACTGACCTCTTGGAGACGGGGCCTTTCTATCCTAATCAGACAGCACCACATGTTCAGTAAACACCAGCCAGAGAGGCTTGTAGGAAGACAAAACAAAAAGGCAGCGACTGTCAGCTGATACAGAATCACAGTGTTCACAGGATGTCATCAGTACAATACAACAGTGAATAATCAGTGTGTCCTTGTACAACCAGTCTGGCGTCAACCACTATCAACAGATATGAGAATAATCCATAATATTCACTATCAAGTCTAGTGACCATCAACCTGCACCTTGAGTGTCACAAACAGAACATATTGTGTATTACAGGAACTAAAACTATGCTAAACATTGTGTTGATCACTCCAAACTAAAGATGAACTTTAGTCATCTTAAATTTCCCAATTACATATGAAGAAGAGGAGACAATTCATTGTTTTGATAGTGAAGTTACAGGTCATTCATACTCAACAGGGGCGGCAGGTAGCCTAGTGGTTAACCGAAAGGTTGCTGGATCGAATCCCCGAGCTGACAAGGTAAAAATGTGGTGCTGACTGCAGTCTGTACTGACTTGCCTAGTTAAATAAATACAAAATAGGCGGACTGTGATCTGGACCCAGAACGGGGTCAGTACAGACTGCGGGTTCTGACCGACTTTTTAAAATAATAATTATATGAATATAAATACAGTTTGGGGGGACATTTTGTCAGGATTTGACTCATGCTATGATCTGAACACACATAAGACATGGAACATGTGTAGAATTGCAGGCAAAGAGTTTTAAAACGGCACATTTTTCTCTCTGCCAACAGGAGGGGCGCGAACAGTTTGGGGTTGCGAGGTAGAGGTTTGTTAATATGCTGATAAATGACAATATCCATCCGAACCTTTGCCATCTCGGAAATTTGTGTGACCGGACCTTCTGAAATAGTATTAGAATATAATGACTCTATTTTTCCAGAAGACACTTCAGTTGTGGCAAGTCAGATAAGATAAAGATATATAGTAAACAAAAAATGGCAACATTCACACGACAGATACAAATTCTTACAAGATATATATACACTTTGTGTACAAAACATGAAGAATACCTGCTCTTTCCATGACAAACTCACTGGGTGAAATATGATCCCTTATTGATGTCACTTGTTAAATCCACTTCATTCAGTGTAGATGAATGGGAGGAGACAGGTTAAAGAAGCTGTCATGTGTGTCATGTTTCAGGAGGAGACCCAGATGCAGACAGTGTCGAAGTAACACCGTTTATTACTAGAACAGGGGGCAGGCAAAACGACAGGTCAAGGGCAGGCAGAGGTCAGTAATCCAGATCAGAGTCTTAAAAGGGTACAGAACGGCAGGCAGTCTCGGGGTCAGGCAGAGGTCAGTAATCCAGATCAGAGTCTAAAAAGGTACAGAAGGCAGGCAGTCTCGGGGTCAGGCAGAGGTCAATAATCAATTTTTTCAGTTTTACAGCAAATTTCCTTCAATTCTACACATTTTGCAATAGGGTGGAGGCAAATGTTTGCCGTTTTTAATGATAACTGATGACCCATCGGCCCACCCCGGTCTGTAGTTGGATCATGCTCACCACAAGTTTAGAAAGCTGGCTGCTAGACTAACTTAACGATCTTTAAAATGACTGACTTGGGCTAATTGAGTGACTGCTGATGCACAACCAAATTTTGAAATTGTACCTTGTGTATTCTATTATTCTAACTCTCAACAGGAAGTTGAGACCCCGAGTCCCCCTCCCCCACCCTAAAAAAAAGCACAAATCAGAGCTTGCATAGAACACTTAGACAATAAATCAAGTGTTTTATGCTGTCTCCTCCAGGTGATCCTGATCTCGTCCAGTGAGGACCTGACCAAGGCCTTGGCTGACAAGCTGTCCCAGAGAACGGGCTGCGAGGTCAGACAGCTGGGCAAGGACATTAAGAGCGAGGCCAAAGCCATGATGGACGACAGGGATCTGGGCTGGAAGGAAGTAGCCTATATGGGTAAACTCACTATTCTTTTCACTTAACTGACTACTACTACTAATATTACTATTACATTTACTTGTTTTGTGATCATTTGTAAAGTGGCTCTCTATTTGCCTTCTGCATGTAGGTTAGGCTACCACTGCAGAAAACTACTGGCATTGTTCTGAGTTCATGTCACTGTCAGTCAATTGATATTTATGGGCAATGTGAGAAGGGTGATGTCAGCTGTCAAGTCCTGGAGAAATTGAGATTCAATTTAAAATGAATCAATTTCTATACTGAACAGAAATATAAACCTAACATGTAAAGTGTTGGTCCCATGAAACATGAGCTGAAATAAAAGATCCCAGATATTTTCCATATGTACAAAATGTTTATTTCTCTAAAATGTTGTGCATAAATTTGTTTACATCCCTGTTAGTGAGCATTTCTCCTTTGCCAATATAGTCCATCCACCTGACATGTGTGGCATATCAAGAACCTGATTTAAACAGCATGATTGTTACACAGGTACACCTTGTCCTGGGGATAATAAAAGGCCACTCTATGTGCCGTTTTGTAACAAGTTTTCTCAGGTTTTGTGGGAGCGTGCAATTGGCATGCTGACTGCAGGAATGTCCACCAGAGCTGTTGCCAGAGAATTGAATGTTCATTTCTCTACCATAAGCCATCTCATCTAGCACATCCAACCGTCCTCACAACCGCAGACTACGTGTAACCACGCCAGGCCAAGACCTCCACATCCAGCTTCTTCACCTTCGGGATTATCTAAGAACAGCCTCCCGGACAGCTGATGAAACTGTGGGTTTGCACAACCAAATAATATTTGCACAAATTGTCAGAAACCGTCTCAGGGAAGCTTATCTGCTTGCTCGTCATCCTCACCAGGGTCTTTACCTGACTGCGGTTTGGTGCCGTAACCGACTTCAGTGGGCAAATGCTCACCTTCAATGTCCACTGGAACGCTGGAGAAGCGTGCTCTTCACGGACAAATCTCTGTCTTTATTTCAATTGACTGATTGCCTTATATGAACTGTAGCCTCAATTGTTGCATGTTGCGTTTATTTTTTGTTCAGTGTATGATTTTAGTAATTCATTTGAAAGATTTCCCTAAACCCAAAATTGGAAACTATTCATAATTTTTTAAAATTCTCTATGATTTCCTTAAATCATGTAATGTCTTTGCATATTTTATACATGTTGTGTTTTTGCAACATACTAATCATCCTATGAATACTTCCAGAACCACCTTATGGACACTTTAATAGATAAACAAACTCATCTCACCCCTCCATTCCATCCCTCCTACAGGTAACGATGCACCAGATGTTGACTGTCTGAACCTGGCTGGGCTGAGTGCAGTACCCCGGGATGCTCCAGTGGTGGCAATCAATGCTGCTAAATATTCCTGCCACAATGTTGCAGGCCTCGGGGCTGTGAGGGAGTTTTCGGAACTCATCCTGCTGCTCAAGAAGAAGGCCAAGTCTCAGATGGAACAGGACCGCATCCACAGAGATACATTCTAAACTCTAGAATGTGTTCTAAAGTCACAGAGATACATTCTAAACTCTAGAATGTGTTCTAAAGTCACAGAGATACATTCTAAAATCTAGAATGTGTTCTAAATTCACAGATATACATTCTAAACTCCAGAATGGGTTCTAAAGTCACAGAGATACATTCTAAACTCCAGAATGTGTTCTAAAGTCACAGACATGCATTCTAAACTCTAGAATGTGCTCGAACTCTAATCTGGCTCAGATATGTTCTAAACAAAGAGTTGCTTTCTTGAAGCCTGAGTGACAGTCTGTTTTTACTCGCTTGCCAGCTCCTTGTCATTCCAAACATATTTGGCATTACAATTCCAAAAAGAGTTAACTAGAGAGCAGAAACAGACGGGCACTCAGGCTATTTTATTCTAGACTATCAGACGAATCTAAACTCGTGCCTGTGCTAAAGATTAGGCTAAATGACCTTGAAGCTTATTGACAATCCTCAATACTTTCTCTGGAGCATTTACTCACTTTCAGGCACGTAGCTCAGGCTGAGGTGTTTTTTACAGGTTGTCAGATCAAGGTAGTTTTAGTTTTACAGGTAGTGTTGACAAATACAGTCAGTGTGTGTATAGATATATATTAGTATATACACTGCATGCACAATTTAGGCAAGTGAGTATTCTGATATTATTTCAATGCACATTTTCCAACTCACAAACTATATAAACTTGAATGCTTATTGGAGTTAATCATATTTGTGTAATGAGGGAGGATGTGGCAAAAGTGAATAACACCTTATAAACTCAGCAACAAAAAAAAAGGACCGTCCTCACTGTCAACTGCGTTTATTTTCAGCAAACTTAACATGTGTAAATATTTGTATGAACATAACAAGATTCAACAACTGAGACAAACTGAACATATTCCACAGACATGACTAACAGAAATGGAATAATGTGTCCCTGAATAAAGTGTGTGGGGGGGGGGGTGAAAATCAAAAGTAATAGTCAGTATCTGGTGTGGCCACCAGCTGCATTAAGTACTGCAGTGCATCTCCTCCTCATGGACTGCACCAGATTTGCCAGTTCTTGCTGTGAGATGTTACCCAACTCTTCAACGAAGGCACCTGCAAGTTCAGTCTGAGCACTGATGGAGGGATTGTGGGTTCCTGGTGTAACTCAGGCAGTTGTTGTTGCCATCCTGTAGCTGTCCCGCAGGTGTGATGCTCGGATGAACCCATCCTGTGCAGGTGTTGTTACACGAGGTCTGCCACTGCGAGGACGATTAGCTGTCTGTCCTGTCTCCCTGTAACGCTGTCTTAGGCGTCTCACAATACGGACATTGCAATTTATTGCCCGGGCCACATCTGCAGTCCCCGTGCCTCCTTGCAGTATGCCTAAGGCACCCTTTACAATGTTTAAACCCTTACAATGAAGATATGTGAAGTTATTTTGATTGTTACAAATTATCTTTGAAAGACAGGGTCCTGAAAAAAGGACCCTGTAGGCGATTTTGATTGTTTTTCTCACCACTTTTTAATTTTGTCTTAATGTTTTTTTGAACGTAGTAGGACAATGATTTGAGTTGCTTTGAGATTCTTGTTGGCTTGGTTGTTAACTTCCGTAGTGTATTTTGCTTGCAATTTGTTTGTGAAATGCTGTATGATGTACTCATAAATGAAAAGAAAACAAAATAATTGTAATTTGGCATGGTGTCATATGCATTCATTTTTATAAAGCTGCACCATTTTCTCTCCACCCCATTGCAAAATATAAAGAACTGTGGGAAATGTACATTCTCTCTCAACCGGCAAGAGCGGGGGGCACTAAAAAGTTTTGCCACCACCAACAAAATCTCGTCTAGGACCCCCAAAAGGCTAGAGCCGGCCCTGCATGTATTACAGTTAGTGGTTAACCAGAGACTGGTACCCAGATTATATTGAGATTTTAGGTCAGTTGCCTACCCACAATATACCATAATGTCAAATTGTAATTATGTTTTAAGAAATACTTACAAATTCAGTACAAACAAAAAGCTAGAGTTTTTTGGGTGGGCTATTAACATGTGCTGAAAACAAAGAGTTATGTTCGGCAAAATCCAAAACATCCCTGAGTACCACTCTTCATATTTCCAAGCATGATGGTGACTGCATCATGTATGTGTATGCTTGTCATCGGCAAGGACTAGGGAGTTTTTTGGGGATGAAATGGAAAAAAAAAGAGAGCTAACAGGCAAAATCCTAGAAGAAAACCTGTTTCTCTGCTTTCCAACAGACACTGGGAGACAAATTCACCTTTCAGCAGAATACACTAGAGTTGATTACCAAAATGACATTGAATGTTCTGAGTAGCCTAGTTAAAGTTAGCTTAAATTATCTAGAAAATATATGGCAAGATGTGAAAATGGCTATCTAGCAATGATCAACAATCAAGTTGACAGAGCATGAAGAATTTTCTTAAAGAATAAAGTGCAAATATTGTACAATTCAGGTCTGCAAAGCTCTTAAGGTGATTTACCTAGAAAGAATCACAGCTGTAATCACTGCCAAATGTAACCTGAACATCTAACTTGACTCAGGGGGTTGAAAACTTACGCAATCAAGTTAAGTGTTTTCTTATAATACATTTTATTTTTTATTTTTTACAAACGTTAAGAATTTTTCTTCCACTTTGACATGAGATTATTGTGTAATTCGTTGACAAAAAATGACAATCAATTTTAATCCCACCTTTGTAACAACAAAATGTGGGAAAAGTCCAGCGGTGTGAATATTTTCTGACGGCAGTATATATTATATTACATCCTACAGTGACTCACCGTCTGTCCTTCAAGTCTAACTCCTGGCTTCTCACTCTGTCTTTCTAAGCAAACTTCACTTAAACACCATATAGTCCACTCTAGACAGTACATGTGATTCCTCTGTTTCTCCGTCTACCCTTGCAGCCTGCCGTTCCCTTGGCTCATCTACGGCCTGGTCAATGACTTCAAGGCGGTGCAGGTGAGCAGCAACGGCCTGTTCTGCGCCATCGTGCTCCTCTTCCTCATGTTGCTCTTCGTCATCATCTCCATCGCCTCCTGCAAGTGGAAGATGAGCAAGGTGCTGGGAGGCCTCATGTTTTTACTCTACATCTTCTTCCTGGTAACCAGCGTCATGCTGGAAGACAAGATCATCATGTGTCCCATCTCCATCTGAAAGGCCCCTCTTCAACCCCAACCTCCTGGAAACACAAACACACCTTCTCTCTCACACACACATACAGTACACACGATCACTTGATCCTCCCGTTGTCAATGGGGGCTTCCATTGGGAGGAGCAGTAGAAAACTAGCCTGACTTGATTGATTTCAAATGCCCGAGCACAAATCAGTAGATTATAAATCGTTAATTTTGAGCAGGGCAGACGGACCTGTCGATGATTGATTGATTCATGACGCTACTGCCCAATGGGATAGGTTTCTCTCCACATCACATGACCATATCCAAGAGCTTCATTGGTTTAAATCCGTTGTTGACTGAAAGACCTGTAGGTTTTCAATCCAACCCCAGTTGTAACTAACCCGATTCAGTTAATCAGCCAACTAATTATTAGAATCAGTTGTGCTTGGCTATAGTTGGAGCGAAAACCTACAGGACAGTAGCTCACTTGGAAAAGGTTTGGAGAATCCTGACTATAGTAGTCTAATTACATCACAACAAGTAAGTCATTTTCTTATAACTTTATGACATGCCCAATTTTGCCCTACTTGTACCATAATAGTGATTTGTTATATTATCACATCCTAGTGGGCTGGTTAAAAATGTATTTTCTAACAGTTTTGCGGTGTTAACGTCTTTTGAACCAGTTTTGCTCACTGGGATATACAGCGCCTGTGGAAAGTATTCAGACCCCTTGAATTTTTCCACTGTTAGGTTACAGCCTTATTCTAAAATTGATTGATGAGGAGAAAAAACAAAATCCACACATTATCTCATAATGACAAAGCAAAAACAGGTTTTTAGAAATTTGAATATTTAGTCAAAATAAAACATTTACATAAGTATTCAGAGCCTTTACATTGTTGAAGCACCTTTTGCAGCATCGAGTCGCCTTGGGCATGACGTGTCAAGCTTGGCACACCTGTATTAGGGGAGTTTCTCCCATTCTGCTCTGCAGAGCCTCTCAATCTCTGTCAGGTTGCTGCACAGCTATTTTCAGGTCTCTCCAGAGATGTTCGATCGTGTTCAGTCCAGGCTCTGGCTGGGCCACTCAAGGACATTCAGAAACTTGTTCCGAAGCCACTCCTGCGTTGTCTTGGCTATGTGCCTAGGGTTGTTGTCCCCAGTCTTAGGTCCTGAGCGCTCTGGAGCAGGTCATCATCAAGGTTCTCTCTGTACTTCGCTCCGTTCATCTTTCCCTCGGTCCTGACTAGTCTCCCAGTCCCTGCCTCTTAAAAACATACCCACAGCATAATGCTGCCACTGCCATACTTCACCGTAGGGGTGGTGCCGGGTTTCTATTGGATGTGGCACTTGGCATTCAGGCCAAATAGTTCAATCTTGGTTGCATCAGACCAGAGAATCTTGTTTCTCATGGTCGACAAGTCTTTAGGTGCCTTTTGGCAAACTCCTAGCGGGCTGTCATGTGCCTTTTACTGAGGAGTGGCTTCTGTCTGGTCACTACCACAAAGGCCTGATTTGTGGAGTGCTGCAGAGATGGTTGTCCTTCTGGAAGGTTCTCCCATCTCCACAGAGGAACTCTGGAGCTCTGTCAGAGTGACCATCGTAATCTTGGTCATCTCCCTGACCAAGACCCTTCTCCCCCGATTGCTCAGTTTGGCCGGGTGGCCAGCTCCAGGAAGAGTCTTGGTGGTTCTAAACTTCTTCAATTTAGGAATGAGGCTGTGTTCTTAGGGACCTTCAATGCCACATAATTCTCCCCCAGATCTGTGCCTCGACATAATCCTGTCTCGGAACTCTACGGACAATTCCTTCGACCTCATGGCTTGCTCTGACATACACTGTCAACTGTGGGACCTTATATAGACAGTTGTGTGCCTTTCCAAATCATGTAAAATCAATTGAATTTACCACAGGTGGACTCCAATCAAGTAGTATAAACATCAAGGATAATCAATGGAAACAGGATGCACCTGAGCTCATTTTCAAGTCTCATAGCGAAGGTCTAAATACTTGTGTAAATAAGGTATGTTTTTAATTAATACATTTGCAAAGTATAATTCATTGATCTTTCGTTTTCAAATAGATTCCTGGTAAATCTGGTTGAGAGAATGCCAAGAGTGCGCAAAGCTGTCAAGGCAAAGGGTAGCTACTTTAAAGAATCTCAAATATATTTTGATTTGTTTATAACTTTTTGTTAGTACATTATTTTATAGTTTTGATGTCTTCACTATTATTCTACAACGTAGAAAACAGTAAAAATAAAGAAAAACCCTGGAATGAGAATGAGTGTCAAACTTGACTGGTACTGTACATACGGTATGTTTTCACTTTTGACACTCATTTGTACCAAAATTTTATCAGAAAATAATATAATTGCAATCAAGGAGTGTGATTTCGGATGAAAAAGGTAAAGATGACAATCATTAGTGTTTGGCATTTTGTATTTGACATTTTTGTAGTGGAATCAATTGTGCAATTTAACAAAAATGGCCATTTCATTTATACATGAACAGTTAAACATTGAATTAGAATGTAATCATTTCAGCCACTACTAAACATAGTTTGTATTTTCTCTTCTTAACTAGGCACTTGTAGTCAAGTCTGAATCATTGAATGTTTGTTTCCATCAAGTAAAAAAAACATGAAACCAGAAAAATAAAACATGTCCCCGAAACTGAGATTTCTAGGCCTCTAAATAATATCTATATTATCGATGTTTCCACAATCACCTTTTCACTTTTCTCAGCCTGTAAAAGTGCATTGTGTTGTTTGGCATTGTTGAGGTATTACAATGGTTACAGTAGGCTATTACCAGGGTGATTACTCAACTCAGCACTTGATCTTCTTGCCGTAGCTTTCGACCACGTCTGGGGTGATACTCTCGTCCTCCTCCACGTCCTCTGTGACGGACTTGCCCACCAGCTGGTAGATGTCTTCGGGGGGAACGCCCTTCGGCTCGCCCACCTTCACCCCCAGCATGTCCATACTCAGCACCGTGCCTTTGGGGATCGCCACCTTGGCCACCACTGATTTCCCCAGCTGGAAGAGGACACAATGAATATATTAAAAGAAGTTCTGACACCCTTTCCTGTTTGAAGCAACATTATTGGGCCCAGTACTTGGGTATAACAACAAACCAAGAAACCCTAAAAATCAAAGATCATATAGCCTATAGGGTACAGAGTTTTTCCAGGTCAGATGACAAGATTAGGAAAAAAAAACTCCTAGCCCTAACACACACCCACCCACCCACCCCTGAATTGGAATAAATGCTAAATAATGTTTGTAAAAATAAATACCCCATTGTCTTGCATCAGATTGCCATTAATCATTGCAGTTGGTCGTCAGGCTGTGTGGTAAGAATAACATAATCTGTTGGAATACAATGAAAAGTGCCCATCCAGGAAGTACCTTATCGTGGCATGGCTCCTCACAGGGAAGCATCTGCTTGATGCTCGTCCCCAGAGACCTCTCCACCAATCGGATGGCTTTCACCAGCTCTGTCAGCTCAGAGGGCTCCAGAGAAGCTTCGTGGTCACTTCCCTTCCAGCTCTTGTCCAGGGTCACATGACGCTCAATGACCTTTGCCCCCAGCGCCACTGCTGCCACGGAGATGTGGACCCCAGACTCGTGACCGGAATATCCGATGGGAATATCAGGGAATTCCTTCTGGTATTCCTATGAACAAGATTATGGGTCATTTTCCTGCCTCGAAACATGTATTCTCTCTGGATTTAGCCTTAACCACAGACTAGCACTAATGGTCCATTGATTTATAACATAAATAAGATGCACCGTGTGTTTAGGGGTGACAAGGTTGACAGCCAACTTTCTGATCTTGCCTGAAACAACTCCTTCGTTCAAACCAATGAAAAAGTCTTACTGCGATGACACGCAGGTTGACATCTTCAGCCTCCAATGGGTAGGCACTGGTGCACTGCAGGATGCAGAAGTTCTGATTGTGTTTCTTGACTGTCTGATAGACCCGTCTCATTGTCTCCATCGACTGCATCCCACTGGATATCACCATGGGGCGACCTAGCATTAAACCAAAGAGATTTGAGATTCATTTCACCAACAAACAAAAAAACGCTTTGCTTTATCCTCAATATTCAATTTTTTTTACTACACTTTCAGGGGTATAAAGTAGACCAAATAATCAAACTACCTCAGAAGCAAAAATGTTCATTTTTACATTTAGCAGCCAAAGACAAATATCTATCATACTGTAAACTTTAATCACTGACCTTTTTTAGCAGTCTTTTCCAGATAGGGAAAGTTGTTGGTGTCCCCTGAACCGACTTTGAAGAAAGGCACATCAAGCTCATGTAGAAACTCCACAGCCATCTAACAGGAGATACAACAAATAACAAACAAATAACTAATACAGTTTTAAGATGCATTATACAGGCCCATTCAATATAGGACCACAGGAGTCAATAGACCCCAAAAAGGCCTAGCAGTCAAACAGGGAAATGGTTCCAATTGTTTTTCCCACATTCATTTTTCCCCATAGGGGATTTCAGTAACACTTAAAATAAGGGATGAGTTTCATGTAGGATTAACCTGGTGTGCCGTTTAGATAACTGTGTAAATCTCTCTAGGACAAGGTGACCTATCAATATATTTGCCTGTATTTACCCCACAAAAATGAAATGCTAATTAGCAGCTAATGTGGCTATCATAAAGAACTACAAATGCCATGATGACATGAGTCGAGGCAAAGATAAGAATCTCTGGATTAATTTACTAATGTTAGCTAAATGTACCAGTGAATAAATTGGCTACACTTCTTTAAAAATGTACAATCCTGTGAACTGTCTTGTGCAAGTTTTAAATTGACAATATCTGTCAGCAAAGGTGTCAGTTGGAGACGAAGTTCAGGAGTGCAAGGATTTGTCGTTTTGCATGATGTCTACTTTGATGCTAATTAGCATTTTTGAATCTGAGCGTAAATAGAGCTGAATATGTTAATAAAAGTCACCCTGTCAGATTGAGATTTACATGGTTATCAAAACATCATGCCTGGGTAAAGATACAGGAAACACAGCCCTTATTTTAGGCGTTTCTAAAATTCCCTATGGGAAAAAATGTATTGTGAAACAATTGGAACCATTTCCCTATTTGACTGCTAGATTTTATGGGTATTATGACACCTCCACTATGGGGCTCTATGGGCCTATTCCACATCAACATCATTCTTACCTCATCCATTCCTGAAGCAGTAAAGAAAATTCCAACCTCCTTTGCATAATTCTGCAGCTCTACGTATTGTGTATGACTGAACTCAAGGTGGCGCTTGTGCTCTCCGTACGTCTTGCCCCAGGATTGTTTGGAGGTGTAGGGACGCTCCAGAGCACGCTTGTTGAACTTGTACTCAAGTTCACTCTTCTGAAACTTGGCGCAGTCTGCCCCACAGTCCTGTGAATTGATTTCCAATATGAGTAGGGTCACATAGTTGTAAAATGTGATACCAATGACGATGAGAAGGGAACCTTGTTTCAAATCTTATCTCATTGATTGAGACAGGTGGGTCCACACCCCAAAGTGCCACATGCCATGATGACACTCACCTGTCTCGAACAATGAGAGAAGATTTGAAATAGACAAGATGGCGACAAAGACATTGTTGGATTACTCATGTAGCAAAACATTAAAACACAAACGCATCACCTGCAACTGGACACTGACATTTTAGAAGATAGATGTTTGGCTGAATCAAAAACAAAGATAGTATTGCCAAGTTAAGGTTGGTTGAAATGTCACTGTGCTACACCAAACAGTACCTAACCTGTAACTCAGGCAAGAAAGGCATTTCACTGTACTTGTGCACGTGAATTAAAAAGCTTAAACTTGACTTGAATGGATACCAAAAATCTTTGGTTAGATCACATTATAAGGTAAATCTGTAGCTTACACAACCACTGCCTTTTCATTAAACAGTCAAATGGTGTGATAATTGTATGTATATGAGGTTGGGTATGTTGTGCCACATCTCTGGCTCTGGTAGGAAATCCGTATCCACCAATATCAATCCTTACTAAATTGACCAATATATGCCCATGGTCTCATAAATACAGCCCCAGCAAGCAACAGAGCAGTTAGTAGCAGAGCTCCTGTCATTTTACAGTCCTGAGGGCACTGGAATCGATCATTTCCTCATTGGCACAGTAGCAGCAGGGCAGTAGTTAGACAAGAAGCAGCGTCATTCAAAGAGACTGGACTGTCAATTGAAACTGCCAAATTGGTCAAATGCATTTATACTAAAGTAGCTGCTAGTTTACTAGCAAGTAAGTCAGTACCATGGTCCCAAATACAGCAGCTGGGCTAAGAAAACGGATTAAAACATGCTACTAATGTTACCTTGGCCATCTTGATCATTTTCTTGGCAATTTCGATATCTCCCTGGTGGTTCTGTCCAATTTCTGCAATAATGAAACAGGGGTTAGAACCCCCAATCATCCTGCCAGGACAAAGCTCGAATTTCAGAGGCATTTTGGAAATGTGATAAATCCGGTTTCGTAAAAATGTTGTGGCGATCAAATGTTCGCTTGCTCTGAGCCAGTGGTACAGAGACGGTCAGGTGCGGGTTCTCGAGGAAAAAGTCGAGCTAATTTCCACGTTGCACATCCGGAATCCACGTGGTTTCCTCTCCACTCATGTTTCAAAATAAAGGTTCTCCATTCACTCACAGGTCATTTCAGGATTCCCAAGAGTCAAAATGTGAGACACTGTAATGAGTAATATTTTATTATTATTATAGGAGCAGTCAATCATTATCTGTATACATTGTATTTTACTTTTTAACACCAAATTCTATTTCACATCCTCTGATATAGAAAAGTAAACATCCACCACATGTATATAAATACATGTACCTTATATAGACAGTCAAGTCTACTATATTCGGATCTAATCTGTTTGTTTTAACATATAAAAAAACGTTAACTTGATTCTGACTATACATCGCCCAGTGCCATGTTCAGTAGCCAAACGTTGCAGATAGAAATGCAATGAATAGAGCCGACGTGATTCCTAACATGCAAACCAGGCATTAAAACGTAAAGTGATGGGCCAGGTGATATGTTTGGCTAGCTCAATCTTGATGTGACTTGGATTTAAAAGAATAATAGCCTAGACTGGTGCAATAAATATGGTGGAAGGAAACTTTCTTGCCCATGTTTACACCAATCCAAAGCTTTTTTTAAAAACTTTAGTCGTACATGTAAGAAGAATCAAGTAGACTACCTTTACTTAAGTGAAAGACAGAGAGGGGGGTGGGACGGGACAAATTAAGTCAAGGCACATTTTATGCTTATGCAATATTGTAGAATTTTGAAACTGAAAAAAACATTTTTGGATGACAGCCAGGTGTATTTTGTTACACCGAAATTAACATCTGTTTTTAGAGGAATGAGGATGAACAGTCCGCCACACAAACCTTTTTAAAATTGTGCACAATCAACGCTTGTAATGAGGTGTACATTTTATGTAACTAATAACATTTTCAGCCAGAGTTTATTAAGGTTAAACATAAGATTCACTAACACCTTAAAATAAGGTTAATAAAAAACAGCTGCACCAAAAGCAACAAAAAAAATCCACATTTAACATGTTATGTTTATGTAATATTGTAGAATTTTGCATCTGAAAAACATATTGAGTGACAGCCAGCAGTATTTTGATTGTTGACAGAAATGAACATCCGTTTTTTTAATGATGCAGGTCAACAATCCAAATGATGCAGGTCAACAATCCACCACACAATTTTTTTTAAATTGCCAACAATTAACAATTGTTAGGTAGTGTTGAATACTCCTGGCTTCTTGCATAGTCTTTAGACGTGACAGACTCGATTAATAAATTAAACAGTGCTTCTTCTCTCTTTTTAAACTAATTTGAATGAGGTTGCCAAGTTTCTGCTACTGGTTGACGTGGAGCTAGTAATAGCTGGAAGCTGTCTCACCTTGACTTCATCTTGATTTTATTTAATCTCTGTTCCACACTGGCTGCCATCTTCTGACACTACAATACATTTCCTTTTGTCCTTTCCAGTAATGTACTCTAAATAATCTCATATGGGGTTTTGCCTTTCTTCACTGATAACTAGTGATGCTCAAGCTAGGCCTATTTGAAACATCGCCATCTACTAGAAGCATTTAAACCGCCGGAAGCTTGAAAACCAATGACGTATATATACCCTGGATTGCTATTGGTACTCCCTTGTTGGAGAAGTCCTCCATAGGAATGAATGTAATTCTACAGTATTTCAATTAAATATTTAAAGGAAAAAATGACATGTATTTAAGTATGTTTTGTTGTTGTAGTGGGCACAGTAAAAGTAGTACTCTCTCTAAAAAAAAGACTAAGAAATGTTTCGTATATTTTTTCATTTTTTATGTTTAGCTCACATAATATAATTTCAAAGTATGCTTTAAGGTGTCTAATATAATACACTTGTCAAAAACTAATGTAGACATTTAAAAAATGCATTTCTATAGCTTCCAAATGAGGAGTGCCAAGATGGCTATGCAGTGGCTTCAATACAGCGCCCCCTGTCAGTAATCCAGGGTTTATACACATCAGTGTCGAAAACCCCAGTAGTAAAACAAATTTGAAAAAAGGTCTTAAATTGTAGTTTCAGTATAGTTTTCGTTTTTCAAATATTTTTCTCAATTATTTTATTGCAGGTTACTGAATAGTTTTTCCAATTTTAGTTTTTTTACACTTACATGTTATTCAATCATTTCCCCCACATCTCTCGCGTGCTTGGTTCTATTTGAGATGCACTGTGTGTTGACTGTCGCCTCCTTATTGGGTATCAGGAAAAAGATACACATACACGTTGATTCTTGAAATACACGAGGAGAGATTCATTAAAGATAATTAACTAGGTTTCTCTTTTCATCTGTGGTGTGGATTTATCGTTGGAGTAGAGAAACACACGATTTTGTACGACTCCGGGTCAAAATTGTACAAAGAACCAGCTAAATTCAGGAAAATATCCATGTCAGGCAAAATAACAACTCAATGTTCATCTCCCAGGACAAACTATCTAGCAACAGATAGCGACCTAACTGTCCATGATTGTTTCGAACTGTCCATAAATGAATATAGTTTGTTCACAGTTGCCTTTGATATTTTAACCTGAGTGTCATGATCGCATCTGATGTGGATGGACAAAATCAACATGCGAATGCATGCGTGTGGCCGCTTCACCAAACCAGCCCCCTGAAATGTTGATTTCGACTATCCCCATCAGACACGTTCATGACAAGCAGGTTAAATTAGAAAAACAAACTACAGTATATTAATTTGGGGACAGGTTGAAACACACAACTCATTCATGGATATTTAACTATTGCTAGCTAATTTGCCCTGGGACATAAACATTGGTTTGTTAGTTCAAATCAAATCAAATGTTATTTGTCACATACACATGGTTAGCAGATGTTAATGCGAGTGTAGCGAAATGCTTGTGCTTCTAGTTCCGACAATGCAGTAATAACCAACAAGTAATCTAACTAACAATTCCAAAACTACTGTCTTATACACAGTGTAAGGGGATAAAGAATATGTACATAAGGATATATGAATGAGTGATGGTACAGAGCAGCATAGGCAAGATACAGTAGATGGTATCGAGTACAGTATATACATATGAGATGAGTATGTAACAAAGTGGCATAGTTAAAGTGGCTAGTGATACATGTATTACATAAGGATGCAGTCGATGATATAGAGTACAGTATATACATATGCATATGAGATGAATAATGTAGGGTAAGTAACATTATATAAGGTAGCATTGTTTAATGTGGCTAGTGATATATTTACATCATTTCCCATCAATTCCCATTATTAAAGTGGCTGGAGTTGAGTCAGTGTCAGTGTCAGTGTGTTGGCAGCAGCCACTCAATGTTAGTGGTGGCTGTTTAACAGTCTGATGGCCTTGAGATAGAAGCTGTTTTTCAGTCTTTCGGTCCCAGCTTTGATGCACCTGTACTGACCTCGCCTTCTGGATGATAGCGGGGTGAACAGGCAGTGGCTCGGGTGGTTGATGTCCTTGATGATCTTTATGGCCTTCCTGTAACATCGGGTGGTGTAGGTGTCCTGGAGGGCAGGTAGTTTGCCCCCGGTGATGCGTTGTGCAGACCTCACTACCCTCTGGAGAGCCTTACGGTTGAGGGCGGAGCAGTTGCCGTACCAGGCGGTGATACAGCCCGTCAGGATGCTCTCGATTGTGCATCTGTAGAAGTTTGTGAGTGCTTTTGGTGACAAGCCGAATTTCTTCAGCCTCCTGAGGTTGAAGAGGCGCTGCTGCGCCTTCTTCACGATGCTGTCTGTGTGAGTGGACCAATTCAGTTTGCCTGTGATGTGTATGCCGAGGAACTTAAAACTTGCTACCCTCTCCACTACTGTTCCATCAATGTGGATAGGGGGGTGTTCCCTCTGCTGTTTCCTGAAGTCCACAATCATCTCCTTAGTTTTGTTGACGTTGAGTGTGAGGTTATTTTCCTGACACCACACTCCGAGGGCCCTCACCTCCTCCCTGTAGGCCGTCTCGTCGTTGTTGGTAATCAAGCCTACCACTGTTGTGTCGTCCGCAAACTTGATGATTGAGTTGGAGGCGTGCGTGGCCACGCAGTCGTGGGTGAACAGGGAGTACAGGAGAGGGCTCAGAACGCACCCTTGTGGGGCCCCAGTGTTGAGGATCAGCGGGGAGGAGATGTTGTTGCCTACCCTCACCACCTGGGGACGGCCCGTCAGGAAGTCCAGTACCCAGTTGCACAGGGCGGGGTCGAGACCCAGGGTCTCGAGCTTGATGACAAGCTTGGAGGGTACTATGGTGTTGAATGCCGAGCTGTAGTCGATGAACAGCATTCTCACATAGGTATTCCTCTTGTCCAGATGGGTTAGGGCAGTGTGCAGTGTGGTTGAGATTGCATCGTCTGTGGACCTATTTGGGCGGTAAGCAAATTGGAGTGGGTCTAGGGTGTCAGGTAGGGTGGAGGTGATATGGTCCTTGACTAGTCTCTCAATGCACTTCATGATGACGGAAGTGAGTGCTACGGGGCAGTAGTCGTTTAGCTCAGTTACCTTAGCTTTCTTGGGAACAGGAACAATGGTGGCCCTCTTGAAGCATGTGGGAACAGCAGACTGGTATAGGGATTGATTGAATATGTCCGTAAACACACCGGCCAGCTGGTCTGCGCATGCTCTGAGTGCGCGGCTGGGGATGCCGTCTGGGCCTGCAGCCTTACGAGGGTTAACACGTTTAAATGTCTTACTCACCTCGGCTGCAGTGAAGGAGAGTCCGCATGTTTTCGTTGCAGGCCGTGTCAGTGGCACTGTATTGTCCTCAAAGCGGGCAAAAAAGTTATTTAGTCTGCCTGGGAGCAAGACATCCTGGTCCGTGACTGGGCTGGATTTCTTCTTGTAGTCCGTGATTGACTGTAGACCCTGCCACATGCCTCTTGTGTCTGAGCCGTTGAATTGAGATTCTACTTTGTCTCTGTACTGACGCTTAACTTGTTTGATAGCCTTGCGGAGGGAATAGCTGCACTGTTTGTATTCGGTCATGTTACCAGTCACCTTGCCCTGATTAAAAGCAGTGGTTCGCGCTTTCAGTTTCACGCGAATGCTGCCATCAATCCACGGTTTCTGGTTAGGGAATGTTTTAATCGTTGCTATGGGAACGACATCTTCAATGCAAGTTCTAATGAACTCGCACACCGAATCAGCGTATTCGTCAATATTGTTATCTGACGCAATACGAAACATATCCCAGTCCACGTGATGGAAGCAGTCTTGGAGTGTGGAGTCAGCTTGGTCGGACCAGCGTTGGACAGACCTCAGCGTGGGAGCCTCTTGTTTTAGTTTCTGTCTATAGGCAGGGATCAACAAAATGGAGTCGTGGTCAGCTTTTCCGAAAGGGGGGCGGGGCAGGGCCTTATATGCGTCGCGGAAGTTAGAGTAACAATGATCCAAGGTTTTTTTGCTGGATCTTTGCAGAATTTTTTGTTGTCATACAAAATCATGTTCTCGACTCCGACAATTAATCCACAGATGAAAGGGGAAACCTAGTTGGTTTTTAGACAGCGTTCTTTGATTAATCTCTTCTCGTTCATCTTTCAATCACCCACGTGGGTTAGTATGCTTGTGAAAACCTATGAGTAGATGGGAGAGGCGGGACTTGCAGGCATTAAGGGTCTGAAATGGAACCAAGTTCTATTTATCGCCTGGCTATGCCCATTGATGCGCATGAGCAGTTAAATGACTGAATAATGGATACATTCATTTTGCGACACCCCAGCACGCAACGTGGCCGTCTGGTGATACTGATCATATGTCGGATTGATGGTCTGTTTACATAGCGGGTTGCGGTAATTAACGTGGCAGGTTAGGTGAATTAACGTGGCTGATTAGGGGAACCAACACATTAGGTTTGGTGGAATAACAGCAGGTTATGAGACTGAGGTTAAAGTGAGGAAAATAATTGGGGTTAGGCGTTGCTACAATACTGACATGACCACTAGATGAAGATGTATGCCTACTCAATCTAGCCAAAATGGTAGAAATGTAAACAGACCATCAGTATCATTAACACTAGTCTAGTCAGCATGTTAACATGTTTGTCAGCCCTTGTTGTTGTAGACGTCCACCATACGTGGCGTGATGCTCCCATCCTCCTTCACGTCCTCTGTGACGGCCTTGCCCACCAGCTGACCCATGTCTTCAGGAGAGACGCCCCTCGGCTCGCCCACCTTCACCCCCAGCATATCCATACTCAGCACCGTGCCTTTGGGTATCGCCACCTTAGCCAACACTGACTTCCCCAGCTGGAAGAGAAAATAATATGGAGATTTCCTCCTACAGTATGTGCTGTTGTAGGTTATACAGTACAAAGAGAATACTTGATGTAAGGGAGGTTTATGACAAACATAATGGGCCTACCTTTTAAATGAAAGTTAATAGAACATAATTTTTGGAGAAAGTTATTATTACAAATGTCAATGAGAAAAATATTTATTTAGTATATTATTGATATATGTTGTATATTTTGTGTATGTAGTGCCTTCGCAAACTATTCAGAGCCAAGCACTTTTTCTAGATTTTGTTACATTACAGCTCAACTCCAAAATGTGTATTTTGTATTTATTATGAATCCCCAGCTACTCTTCCTGGGTTCCAGCAAAATGAAGGCAGTTTATACAATTTTAAAAACATTACAATACCTTCACAGATTTCACAACACACTGTGTGCCCTCGGGCCACCTTCTCCACCACTACCGCAAATCTACAGTACTAAATCCATGTGTATGTATTGTGCGTATGTTATCATGTGTGTGTTTGTATGCATGTGCCTGTGACAATGTTTGTGTTGCTTCACAGTCCCCGTAGTCAAGGTGCAACAAAACTAGGGCCTGTAGGACCTGCCTTGTTGATAGTGATGTTAAGGTAGAGCAGCGCTTTATTATGGACAGTCTTCTCCCCATCTTAGCTACTACTGCATCAATATGTTTTGACCATGACAGTTTACAATCTAGGGTTACTCCAAGCAGTTTAGTCATCTCAACTTGCTCAATTTCCACATGATTTATTGCAATATTTAGTTGAGCTTTAGGATTTAGTGAGTGTTTTGTTCCAAATACAATGCTTATAGTTTTATAAATATTTAGGGCTTAACTTATTCCTTGCCACCCACTCTGAAACTAACTACAGCTCTTTGTTGATTGTCGCAGTCATTTCAGCCACTGTAATAGCTGACGTGTATAGTTTTGAGTCATCCGCATACATAGACACTGACTTTACTCAAAGTCAGTGACCCTCAGCACACAGAAATTGAGCTCAGGTTCGTCCTGTTTCCATTGATCGTCCTTGAGATGTTGCCGCAACTTGGAGTCCAACTGTGGTAAACTAAATTGATTCGACATGATTTGGAAAGGCACATACCTGTCTGTATAAGGTCACACAGTTGACAGTGCATGTCAGAGCAAAAACCGAGCCATGAGGTTGAAGGAATTGTCTGTAGCTCCAAGACAAGATTATGTCGAGGGACAGATCTGGGGAAGGGTACCAAAACATTTCTGGAGCATTAAAGGTCCCAAGAACACAGTGGCCTCCATCATTCTTAAATGGAAGAAGTTTGGAACCACCAAGACTCTTCCTAGAACTGGCCAAACTGAGCAATCGGGGGAGAAGGGCATTAGTCAGGGATGTGACCAAGAACCCGATGGTCACTCTGACAGAGCTCCAGAGTTCCTCTGTGGAGATGGGAGGACCTTCCAGAAGAACAACCATCTCTGCATCACTCCACCAATCAGGCCTTTATGGTAGAGTGACCAGACAGAAGCCACTCCTCAGTAAAAGGCACATGACATCCCGCTTGGAGTTTGCCAAAAGGCGCCTAAAGGACTCTCAGACTATGAGAAACAAGATGCTCTGGTCTGATGAAACCAAGATTGAACTATTTGGCTTGAATGCCAAGCGTCACGTCTGGAGGAAATCAAGCACCGCTCATCACCTGGCCAATACCATACCTACTGTGAAGCATGGTGGTGGCAGCATCATGCTGTGGGGATGTTTTTCAGAAATAGGGACTGGGAGACTAGACAGGATCAAGGGAAAGATGAACTGAGCAAAGTACAGAGAGATCCTTGATGAAAACCTTCTCCAGAGCGCTCAGGACCTCAGACCGGGGCTAAGTTCACCTTCCCATAAGACAACGACCCTAAGCACACAGCCAAGACAACGCAGGAGGGGCTTCGAGCAAGTCTGAATGTCCTTGAGTGGCCCAGCCACAGCCCGGACTTGAACCTGAACGAACATCTCTGGAGAGACCTGAAAATAGCTGTCTAGCTGTCCTCGTCCAACCTGACAGAGCTTGAGAGGGTCTGCAGAGAAGAATGGGTGGAATACGCCAAATAAAGGTGTGCCAAACTTGTAGCGTCATACCCAAGAAGACTTGAGACTGTAATTGCTCCCACACTCTTGGCATTATCTAAATTCTTTAAAGTAGCCACACTTTTCCTTTATGACAGCTTTGCACTCTCAACCAGCTTCATGATAAATGCTTTTCCAGCAGTCTTAAAGGAGTTCTCACACATGCTGAGCACTTGTTGGTTGCTTTTCCTTCACTCTGCGGTCCAACTCATCCCAAACCATTTCAATTGGGTTGAGGTCAGGTGATTGTGGAGGCCAAGTCATCTGATGCAGCACTGTATCACTCTCCTTATTGGTCAAATAGCCCTTACACAGTCTGGAGGTGTGTTGGGTCATTGTCCTGTTGAAAAACAAATGATAGTCCCACTAAGCACAAACCAGATGGGATGGTGTATGGCTGCAGAATGCTGTGGTAGCCATGCTGGTTAAGTGGGCCTTGAATTCTAAATAAATCAGACGGTGTCACCAGCAAAGCGCTGTTACACCTCCTCCTCCATGCTTCATGGTGGGAACCACACATGCAGAGATCATCTGTTCACCTACTCTGTGTCTCAAAAAGACACAGCGGTTGGAACCAAAAATCTAAAATTTGGACTCATCAGACAAAAGGACAGATTTTCACCGGTCTAATGTCCAATGCTCGTGTTCTTGGCCCAAGCAAGTCTCTTCTTATTATTGGTGTCCTTTACTAGTGGTTTCTTTGCAGCAATTCGACCATAATAGGCCTGATTCATGCAGTCTTCTCTGAACAGTTGATGTTGAGATGTGTCTGTTACTTGAACTTTGTGATGCATTCATTTGGGCTGCAATCTGAAGTCCAGTTAACTCTAATGAACTTATCCTCTGCAGCAGAGGTAACTCTGGGTCTTCCTTTCCTGTGGCGGTCCTCACGAGAGCCAGTTTCATCATAGTGCTTGATGGTTTTTGCGACTGCACTTGAAGAAACTTTTGACTGACCTTCATGTCTTAAAGTAATGATGCTTATTTGAGTTGTTCTTGCCATAATAAGGACATGGTCTTTTACCAAATATGGCTATCTTCTGTATACCACCCCTACCTTGTCACAACACAACTGATTGGCTCAAATGCATTATGAAGGAAGGAAATTCCACAAATTAACCTTTAACAAGGCACACCTGTTAATTGAAATGCATTCCAGGTGACTACCTCATGAAGCTGGTTGAGAGAATGTCAAGAGTGTGTAGAGCTGTCATCAAGGCAAGGGTGGCTACTTTGAAGCATCTCAAATATAAATATGTTGTGATTTGTTTAACACTTTTTTGGTTACTACATGATTCCATATGTGTTATTTCATAGTTTTGTTGAAAATAGTACAAATAAATAAAAACCCTTTAATGAGTAGGTGTGTCCAAACTTTTGACTGGTACTGTATGTACATGTATTATTTCAGTTTTACATTTTTTATTAACTAGCAAAAATGTCTAAAACCCTTTTTTTGCCTTTGTCATTATGGGGTATTGTGTGTAGCTTGATGAGAGGGATTTTATTTTATTTTATACATTTTAGAATAAGACTGTGACATAACAAAATGTGGAAAAAGGGAAGGGGTCTGAATACTCTCTGAATGCACTGTATGTCAAAAATATACAAAATAAATATTTTCCCTTTACCATTCAAAAATGATGTCGTATTTATTTTAATTTAAACCTTCTGAGGCTAACTCACCTTGACATGGCAGGCTTTCTCACAGGGTAGCATCTGTTTGGGCCCGCTCCACCATTCGGATGGCTCTGACTAGCTCTGTCAGCTCAGAAGGCTCCAGTGACGCCTCCTGGTCGTTGCCCTTCCATCTCTTGTCCAGGGTCACGTGACGCTCCACGGCTTTTGTCCCCATTGCCACAGTGATTCTGATTCCCCTCTCATGGACAGAATATCCAATGGGAATATCAGGGAATTCCTTCTGGTATTCCTACAGTTTGTCAGGAAAAGGGAGAGTAAAATTCCATGGGTCAATTCATTTCCTTTAGTGGTGGCCTGAACAGAAATCTCTCTCTCTCTCTCTCTCATTGCTGTGCACTTGACTCAACCTATGTTTCCCTATGATGTTACTCTGCGGTGACAACAGATATCTTGCTGATCCTGCCTGACAACCCTTTCCTTGTAATAAACCAATGGGAAGTCTTACTGCTATGACACGTAGGTTGACATCCTCAGGGTCCAATGGGTAGGCACTGGTGCACTGTGGGATGGTGAAGTTCTGATTGTGTTCCTTGACCGTCTGATAGACCCGTCTCATTGTCGCCATTGACTGCATCCCACTGGATATCACCATAGGCCGTCCTGAGGTTCAACAAAGTTGTAAATACAACAGTAACTGACTTTACTGATATGCCGCATATTACCCATGTGGACTGCACATTCAGAGTATAACTTTTCACTTTTACCAGTCACAGGTGATAAAGGTGATAAAGGTGTAGTACATATATAACACAGTGTTAACTTAAATCACTTCACCTTTTCTTGCAGTCAGTTCCAGATAGGGGAAATTGTTGGCATCGCATGAGGCAACTTTGAAGAAGGACACATCGAGCTCATCCAGGAACTCCACAGCCATCTGACAAGCGAAGCGAAGCAGTTGGGGTGGTCATGCATGTTTTGCTTGAAATCCGGAATATCTACACAGTCGCAGCAGACGAATTCAATAGACATTTATCATGGTATGGACCTCTGACCTCGTCCATCCCAGAAGCGGCGAAGAAGATTCCAACCCCCTTTGCATATTTCTGGAGCTCTCTATATTGTTCATGACTGAACTCTAGATGGCGCTTGTGGGCACCTATTTCTTTCCCCGGGAATGTTTGGAGGTGAAGGGACGCTCCAGAGCACACTTGTTGAACTTGTACTCAAGTTCACTCTTCTGAAATTTGGCGCAGTCTGCCCCACAGTCCTGTGAATTGATGCCAACATGAGTAATAGCACCAAACATACACACACACACACACACACACACACACACACACACACACAATTTCCATTTATGCAAATCCATGCACAGCAGCAATACAGTATCAGGAACACAGCAGAAAATACCTCCCCCTCAGTCCTGCCATTTCTACATTACCTTTTGATTTGAGCTTATTAAAGGAAGATTTACATGGGAGGGATGCAGGATGAATAAGTTGCTCAACACTCATACATGTATATGTGTGCCTTTCTATCCGATTCTACCAGAGAATCTTGTCACCCAACCTATTATATTTAACTGAGGCTTGAAAATACTTTCAATGAAGACCATGTTCTGTATTCAGCATGCTTTTTGTCCATAACTGTGTCCAGGAAACCAGTCCTTAAAGTCTTACAATGTCTCTTCATGTAGCTTCCATTACCTTGGCCATCTTGATCATTTTCTTTGCGATTTCAATATCTCCTTGATGGTTCTGTCCAATTTCTGCAATAACAAAACAGGGGTTAGAACCCCCGATCATCCTGCCAGGACCAAGTTCGAATTTCAGAGTCATTTTCAAAATAAAAGTGATAAATTAAGTTGGTAAATGATTTAAAGTCTATGGCAAATAATTTTTTAAGGATGAGATTGTCAGAGGCAATCATGCACGGTGGAAAAAGGAAGAAATTGCTTATCGTCTGCCCTTTTATCCAAATCCTTAAAGTCGGCCCATCCAATGATATGCCAGTATCCTGACCAGTTATGCAAAAAGTGACAGGTAGGGCTTATTGTTGTTTTTTTTAGCCTGGATGCCAGTCTGTTTCTTTTCACTTTATGGAATTGTTCTCACGTTATTGACATTTGACAAGAGCCCAAACCAATCTGGAACCAGGCAACAACAAAAAAAACGCAAATAAGATGTAAATAAGGATATTTGCAAATATATTCAATAAGGAAATGGGTACAGTGATAGATACCAAGTTCTCTCTCTCGTGCACAGTTCAGACAATTAGTGAAGGAGATGATCTTATACGTAGGCTGTTGTTGTTTTTTTACTGGAAGAAAGACCCACGTTGAACACAGCTTTATGAAAACATTATTTACGTTGAGTGTAAAATACTGTTTTATATTACTGCTTTATATCTTTACCTTTTCATAGAATTATATCCTCTTTGATTGTTTTTATATATCCTTAGAGATTGAAAGTAGGGTTAGGTTTAAAGCTCTTTGTGTATGATAGTGGACTGTAGGAATGCTCTCTCCCAATAACTCAAGGCCTCTCCTGACTGATTAGAAGTCCTGTGATATGCCCAGTGAAATCCTGGGTGGTGGAAAAGTACCGAAGTACATCTTTGTGGAAGGGAGAGGGTGAGAGCTGAGGGTGTAAGTGGACACGGCGCTGTCTGGAATGCACTGTATTCAGCTGGACATCTTTGTTGACGTCACTTTGAGTTTGGGCTCTTTTGTGTGATAAATATGTTTATGGTTTTTTGAGATATGGGTCTTCTTATCAATCGGCGTTGTCGCCAGGATATCACGCTTAAGGAACAGAGAGTTTTCTGTGGAGAGTGAAGCTTCAAATGTTTAAACAAATCTTAGATATGGCCATTTAGGAAACATCCTGTGTGTGTGCGTGTGTGTGCACGTGCGTGCTCGTGTGTGACAGTTGGATGTATCCAGTCTGTAACAGGTGGACAGTGCAACCGTTACTAAATCCAAGGGGATAGAGATAGTATTTAGAACTCAACAGCGTATGGTTCTGGGGTGGGAATTGTATCTAGTACAGATTCCCACGGGAGAAGGATATATTGTACATGTACAAAATATTCCTAAATAAATGAATGAATCTAGAAATTTAGACTGGAAAATGAACACAATTAGTGAGATACGATTGGTGCCCGAAAGGATACATTATAAAAACGCCACAATATAACCCACAACTTGGAATGAAAGTCGTTTTAGAAGAAGGAGTCACTGCTTATTGGGAATAAACTTGGGTTCCAATATAGGAATATGATGGGAATGAGAGACATTGTCCGTTCGTTGAACCTGTACAGGAGAGGGAGAAGCAAGGACTGAGAGCTTTGTGGTGATATGGCTCTTCATGCCTCCGAATCCACCGACCGGTGGGCACAAACAGTGAAGCAAACAGAAGGGAAGTTTAAAAGTGTGTATATAAAAGGTTGTCACGGTAAGTTTCCAGAGACAGGAAAGGAACGTCTCAGGGGATGTGTTAAAAGAAGTGATCATGGTATGTTATCACTGAGCTATAACTTGAACTACAGCCAGCCTCCAAGATGGCTGAAAACCGATTTGTGGGGGGCTGACATCTTGATAGTTCCTGTTTCAGGAGCTCATTAGTACATGACCACTGGCCCAGCCAAGACGTGCAT
Source organism: Oncorhynchus kisutch (assembly GCF_002021735.2). Classification (NCBI taxonomy): domain Eukaryota; kingdom Metazoa; phylum Chordata; class Actinopteri; order Salmoniformes; family Salmonidae; genus Oncorhynchus; species Oncorhynchus kisutch. The sequence goes on along the minus strand of NC_034180.2, from coordinate 8,089,936 downwards.
TCCAGGGCAAGCCAGAGCAGGCCGAAGATATTGATTAGTGGTGGAGGGGAAATCTGCAGGCATGAAGAACCACCACACAACCCTGACACAGCCACTGAAAACAGGACTAAGAGGACAGTGCTTCAGCTTGCTCAATATGTACACCTCAGGAGACAGTTGGATGCTATTTTCTGTTCAAGACAACAAAAGAACAACTTGTTTCAAACTTATTGAATGTCCTTGAGTGGCCCAGCCAGAGCATAGACTTGAACCCGATCAAACATCTCTGGGGAGACCTGAATATAGCTGTGCAGCAACACTCCGCACCGAACCTGACAGAGCTTGAGAGGATCTGCAGAGAAGAATAGGATAAACTCCCCAAACACAGGTGAGCCACGCTTGTAGAGTCATGACGACTTGAGGCTGTTATCGCTGCCATAGGTGAGGGTCTGAATAGTTACGTAAATGTAATATTTGTTTAAAAAAATTTAATACATAGGCAAAAATGTTTTAAAAAAACAGTTTTTGCTTTGTGATTATGGGGTATTGTGTGTAGATTGATGAGGAAAAAAACAATTTAATACATTTTAGAACAAGGCTGTAACGGTACAAAATGTGGAAAAAGTCAAGGGGTCTGAATACTTTCCGAATGCACTGTGCGTGTGTGTGATATATATATATATATATTTTTTTTTTTGTTATACAAGGTGACTGTACTGATTGATAAACTTTTTTTTTCCTCATTGATCTACACACAATACCTCATAATGGCAAAGCAAAAACTGTCACTATGCTCACAACAACATTATGTATAGCCAAGGACATTATGAGTGATGTCAAACCACTAATAGGAGCGATGTCTGATGTACCGTTTTCTGTGACTACATGGATCTCTTCAAACTTTCTTTTCATGATGTCACGGTCATCATATAGAGGAGACCAAGGCGCAGCGTGGTAAGCGTACATACTTCTTTATTAAAGAAAGAACACTGAACAAAACGAACCATGACGCAAATATGGAATACACTGCCATCAGACACACATAACTGCACCACATATCAAACTTTCACAAAATGCTTGAAGACATGGCTAAAGGTCAATCAGATTTGTGAACATGGTCCCTAGCTGTGTGTTGCCACTCCATGTTGTCTGTTGTCTGTAGCTTGTGAGGTGTGGAAACACTTTGTTGCTTTTATGAATTTTGTCTTGCTGCTTTTTGTTTTATGCTGCTCTGTCTGTATGCTACGTCTTGCTTGTCCTATGTTGCTCTGTCTGTATGCTATGTCTTGCTTCTTCTATGTTGCTATTGTCTATATTGTAATTGTTTTTAATAACCTGCCCAGGGACTGCGGTTGAAAATTAGCCGGTTGGCTAAAACCGGCACTTTTACTGAAATGTTGATTAATGTGCACTGTCCCTGTAAAAATTAAAATAAACTCAAACTCAATATGGCTAGTGCAGACAGGCAACTAAACATAGAATAAGAACCCACAAACTACCCAAGGAATATGGCTACCTAAATATGGTCCCCAATCAGAGACAACGATAAACAGCTGCCTCTGATTGAGAACCAACATATAAACACCTAGACTTACAAAAAACCCTAGACAATACAAAAACTAAACAAACCACCCTGGTGGTATTTGTATTAGGTTTTAGTAGGTTCTTCACAGGTGAGAAAGGATACACCTTAAAGGAACACGCAAAATAACATTTTCTGAAGTATCTAGTGTCCGAATTTTGGCTGCACACATGTAAGGTCTCCTGATGAGAAATGTACTGAACAACCACACAAACCTGGTACAGAGAATGTTTCAAACAAGGAGTCTGAAGTACAGGGAAGGAACAGACTCACAAGGGTTGGGCATATCCAGATTTTCTACCGTTTCTGTACCATCCCGGCGTACATGATATTATCCGAAATGCACACAAGGGGCACAATTTCTAAAAAACGAAATAAAAAAACAATTTCTTTTTTTTTTAGACACAAACCTATTTAGGCAACAGGGATTTTGATCCAGGGGGGGAATGAATGTCTCAGCTCTAACCAAAAGGCTTGATCTCGACGTCTAGCCACTTAGCTTGCAATTTAGCAAACCAAATGCATTGCTGGAGCCCTGAGCTGGAGAAAATGTATTTGACACATTTGATATTTCTTATAGATACACTGAGCTTAATTATAAGTTGTGGGGTAACACGCTCCCCGGCAAGACCCTCGGGGGTTTATATTTTCAATTGATTGAAAATCATACCTTCGGTATTTCGATACCCCGGTATACGGTATAAACGGTCTATTGCCCAACGCTAGTGTTAACCTCTATTCTGACTTTCTGGTGAGGCCTGATCACCCAAAAAGATGAGCGAAAATTGGTGGAAAATGTTATATAATATGTAAATAAGATAATTATGAAGACGTGTATTGCTGTTGTTATTTTGTTTGTTTTTGTTTTTGTCTTTGCTTCAACACAAACTCACCAGATTGGGTCTGCTGTATTATCTATATTTCTTGCCAAGGGTTGGCCCTCCAACTCCCTGGCCCTGTAACCTTCTTGTGAGATCGCCAAATATGACAGGAAATATAAGTCAACTTGCATAATGGTTTCAAAAGTGTATATTTACTATATTTATTTTAGACATTTGTATGAAGAATTTTGGAAAATGTTATAATTAGTCATACAATAAATAGTCAATCTTGAATTCCTGAATCAGAAATGCTATGAACTGTTGTCCTGGTCTGTCTTCTCTCGAGGTTATGGTGATAGTAACTCCGAATGGTATCTAGATGTATGGAAGGGATCGTTTGACCAAGATCAGTCCGAGCCCCACCCCCTCTAACCGGCTAAAGTAATGGCGTCCACTACAGCCCTGTCCACTACAGCCCTGTCCACTACGGCCCTGTCCACTACAGCCCTGTCCACTACAGCCCTGTCCACTACAGCCCACCACTTCTATCTGAAACCTGAATCCAAGCCAGCAACATATATGCAGCATACAGTCGAAGCTATCAACTGCCTTTTCTCTCAGGAGTGCTGCATGAGTTGTCCCGAGATCGAGTGCGTGGGGTGAGCATGGAGGGATCACTTCTAAAGTCCACTTCTAGAATGGACATTTAAGGAAGTTTGCGGCAGCTCAGGTGAAAGATCATCTAGTTTGGAAAATCCAACCGTCCCTTAGATATTGACATCAAGACCCACTCTGACAGGCATGAGTTACATCAAATCAAATCAAATTGTATTTGTCACATGCTCTGAATACAACAGGGATTGCAGTGAAATGTGTACTTACAAGCCCTTAACCTTAAAAAAAATAAAATAAAGTAACAAATAATTAAAAAGCAGCAGTAAAATAATAACAGCGAGGCTATATACAGGGGGTACTGGTACAGTCAATGTGCAGGGGCGCCGGTTAGTGGAGGTAATTGAGGTACTATATACATGTGGGTAGAGTTATTAAAGTGACTTATGCATAGATAATAACAGAGAGTAGCAGCAGCGTAAAATAGCAAGTAGTCTGGGTAGCCATTTGATTAGATGTTCAGTGGCCTTATGGCTTGGGGGTAGAAGCTGTCTAGAAGCCTCTTGGACCTAGACTTGACACTCCGTTACCGCTTGCCGTGCAGTAGCAGAGAGAACAGTCTATGACTAGGGTGGCTGGAGTCTCTGTCCATTTTTAGGGCCGTCCTCTGACACTGCCTGGTATCGAGGTCCTGGATGGCAGGAAGCTTGGCCCCAGTGATGTACTGGGCCGTACGCACTACCCTCTGTAGTGCCTTGCAGTTGGGGGCCGAGCAGTTGCCATACCAGGCAGTGATGCTCTCGATGGTGCAGCTGTAGAACCTTTTGAGGATCTGAGGACCCATGCCAAATCTTTTCAGTCTTCTGAGGGGGAATAGGTTTTGTTGTGCCCTCTTCACGACTGTCTTGGTGTGCTTGGACCATGTTAGTTTGTTGGTGATGTGGACACCAAGGAACTTGAAGCTCTCAACCTGCTCCACTACAGCCCCGTCGATGAGAAAGGAGCCGTGCTCGGTCCTCCTTTTCCTGTATTCTTGATCACGTTGAGGGAGAGGTTGTTGTCCTGGCACCACACGGCCAGGTCTCTGACCTCCTCCCTATATGCTGTCTCGTCCTTGTTGGTGATCAAGCAAACTTGGCAAACTTAATGATCATGGCAAACTTAATGATGGTGTTGGAGTCGTACCTGGCCATGCAGTCATGTGTGAACAGGGAGTACAGGAGGACACCGAGCACGCACCCCTGAGGGGTCCTGTGTTAAGGATCAGCGTGGTGGATGCGTTGTTACCTACACTTACCACCTGGGGGCGGTCTGTCAGGAAATCCAGTTGCAGAGGGAGGTGTTTAGTCCCAGGGTCCTTAGCTTAGTGATGAGCTTTGAGGGCACTATGGGGTTGAACGCTAAGCTGTAGCCAATGAATAGCATTCTCACATAGGTGTTCCTTTTGTCCAGGTGGGAAAGGGCAGTGTGGAGTGCAATAGAGATTGCATCATCTGTGGATCTGTTGGGGCGGTATGCGAATTGGAGTGGGTGTAGGGTTTCTGGGATAATGGTGATGATGTGAGCCATGACCTGCCTTTCAAAGCACTTCATGGCAACAGATGTGAGTGCTACGGGTCAGTAGTAATTTAGACAGGTTACCTTAGTGTTCTTGAGCACAGGGACTATGGTGGTCTGCTTGAAACATGTTGGTATTACAGACTCAGACAAGAGGTTGGCCATAATTGATTGGGTATTGCCCTCCCCTCCAAAAACCGGGGTCCTCACACTGGGAAAGTATAATAACCTAGACTTTAAAATACAGTAAGATACCGATCTGTCATTAAAATGACACACGCGACGGTATGAGAGAAGGCAAAATGGGGGCCGTACTGACAAAAGTTCATGCTAGAAATGTAAGATTAATAAAGTTTATGTTGACGTTAGTAGGATACTGTATATACACTCAGTGCCCAGTTTATTATGTCCACCACTCCATTCACAAAAATGGATCGCTCCTACCAACTGTTAGTAACGTGGCCGAGGCATGCTATATAAAGCAGGCAGACAGGCATCGAGGCATTCAGTTACGGTTCGATTGAACGTCAGAATGGGCAAAACAAGTGACTTTAGCGACTTTGAGCGCGGTATGATCGTTGGTGCCAGGCGCACCGGATCCTGTATCTCAGAAACGGCTGCCCTGCTGGGCTTTTCACCCACGCCAGTGTCTAGGGTTTACAGAGAATGGTGCGGCAAACAAAAAGCATCCAGTCAACGAAAGTCCTTTGGGCGAAAAAACAGCTTCTTGATGAGAGAGGTTGAAGGAGAATGGCAAGAATCGTGCAAGCTAACAGGCGGTCCACAAACAAATAGCAGCCCAGTATAACAATGGTGTGCAGAACGGCATCTCGGAACGCCCAACTCATCGATCCTTGTCATGGATAGGCTATTGCAGCAGACAAACACACCAGGTTTCCCTCCTATCAGCTAAAAACAAGAAGGAGCTGTTCCACAGGGCACGCGATCTTCCAACACTTGACAATTGAGGAGTGGAAAAACATTTCCTGGTCCAACGAATCCCAGTTCCTGTTGTGTTATGCTGATGGCAGTGTCAGAATTTGGTGTAAGCAGAACGAACCCGTGGACTCATCCTGCCTGGTGTCAACGGTACAGGCTGGTGGCGGTGGTGTAATGGTGTGGGGAACATTTTTATAGACTCAATTTTGAATCACCCTTTCATGGAGTTTCGGGGTGTCACAAAGTGCATGAGTCACTGTCCCAGTAGTATGTGTGGCAGTGACAGCTAAATTAATAACTGGGTCTATTTGGCTATGTCCATAGTTTTATTCTGTCATTCTCATCAATGGCTTCGCCGTTGAATACTTTGACAGAAGTGGGGAAGCAGGGACAAGACCCAGTAGACTGGACACTAGTGTCAAGAAGAGTTTGAGAAGTTAAAACAAGCACTGTGCTAATTCCTCGCTCCGGGAATACCAGATAGGGAGTTTGAGATGTTTGTTGCACGAAGATAAGGGGCTGTCATTCTAAATTTGGGTTGTATCATTTATCAATAGTTCCAATTCGGGATTTGGACAGGCGAGAGACACAGAGCGCTGTCCCTGAACTGTGAAGAAAGCACCAAGGGAAGGGCGGGTGCGCTGCTCACACACAGCAGCACATGATGAGTGTGAGAGAAACCCGTCTCTAGTCTATTTGACTATTCCTTGAATTCCCTTATGGATGAAAATGATTTCCTTTTGAATTTATAAAGGGTTACAATTATACTTTGGCTTGGGTGATTCATTATGTTTGTTAATCTGATTCATTAATTTTTTTATTCTGCTGAGGAAATATTGAGTTACACTGCCAAGGGCGAGACGTGGGGGGTGTCATCATGTAATATGGGGTCATCCTGCGAGTGGTTTCTGAAACAAATTACATCTTTGTACAAACGAATCTAGCTTCTCGACCTTAGAAGAAAACCCTCCCTAATTTAGACTCACTAAGTTACGGAGAGTCTCCTCCCATGGTTGAGATAGAAGGCCCTACTGTAGACTCCAGCCGCTAACAAGCTACTCTGTATCAGTGGTTATACCAACAAAACTGATGTAATGGTTAAGCTAGTCACCTAGAAGCTTAGACAAATATTGTCTATTGGTTTATTGAAACTCTACAATCAAGCTGTTGTGATATGTTGAATTTGATTACTGTAACCAATTATTGCAATTTCATACTCTGTTGACTACATAACGGGAGGGTTTTACTGACGAAGGAAAAACCCTTGAATGATTAGCCACAGGCCCAATATACAGGAAGCCAGTTCACCAGAGGAAAAGTTGTCTGTGTTAGTGGTCGCTCATCTGCTGCGGAGTGTTATTAGGAAATATGTGACTCAGAGTTTCGTTGAAATGACGTGAAAACAACGTTGATTCAACCAGTGTGTGCCCAGTGGCATAGAATGAAGTGAGGAGGACATGGCGTGGGAACACATTTTGTAGTCCTGGGGGAAGACTGAGTGGGAGCTTGGGGAGGTGTATAGATCCTTTATTTTTGTCCATCTCAGCAGAAAAGCAGCCCAGGTCAGTCAAGAGGTGGGAAGCGCCGGGTTTCTTACTTCTTACTTTCTTACTTCTTTCTTCGGGGCGGCAGGGTAGCCTAGTGGTTAGTGTTGGACTAATAACCGAAAGGTTGCAAGTTCAAATCCCCGAGCTGACAAGGTCTGACAAATCTGTCGTTCTGCCCTTGAACAGGCAAGTTAACCCACTGTTCCTAGGATGTCATTGAAAATAAGAATTTGTTCTTAACTGACTTGCCTAGTATAAAATATATATATATCCACATATTAGTATGTGAGTCTATTGTAATGCGTTTCTATGTTTTTCTCTCCATCAAGTGTCTGTTAGTACACTCTTGGATCTCCAGCAGAATGAGGAGAAAAAAGGTTAAAAGCTCCAGTTGGAATGTTCGTGCCTATTGTATAAAACATTTAAAAGGTGGGACTGATAGAATGTAAATGACTGTTTTACAGCATTATCATTTTAGTATGAAAATATTGTTTTTATATATCCTTAGAGATTGAAAGTCGTGCTAGGTTTAAGCTCTGTGGGTATGAGAAGTGTAATTATTTAGTGGACTGCAGTGGACTGTAGGAATGCGCACTCCCAATAACTCAAGGCCTCTCCTGACTGATTAGAAGTCCTGTGATATTGCACAGAGAAATCCTGGGTGGTGCAAAAGTACCAAAGTACATCTTTGTGGAAGGGAGAGGGTGAGAGCTGAGGGTGTAAGTGGACACGGCGCTGTATTGAATGTATGTATTCAGCTGGACATCTTTGTTTGAGTACACGTTTGAAACGTTACTTTGAGTTTGGGCTTTTATGATATATAAGCTTTTGGTATATTGAGATATTGGCGTGTTTTTCATTGCAAGCAAGAAGGAACCTCCATTGGAATGTGCATATCAGTTAACCATCCACTACATTCAAAAGAGTCAGATATCTCAAGCAATGGACCTCAGTTGAGTTCAGGAATGTGGCCAAGTTAGGTTTTTGTGGGTGAACCACAGGGAATGCAAATAAGGATATTTACAAAGGAAATAGGAAGGCTACAGCGAGACAATTATTTCATTAAATGTACAATGTATCAATTAATTATATGACAGGTCAGGGCAGGCAGAGGTCAGTAATCCAGAGTGCCCTGACCCTGAGCCTGCCAGCTGTTCTGTGGCAGAATGGTAAAAAAACAGGAAAGCTAGATAACAAGAATGAGAGAAAGACAGGAGCATGGGAAAACCGTTTGATGAAAATCAACTGGCAACAGACAAACAGAGAACACAGGTACAAGTACACTGGAGATAAGGCTCTCTTCCAGATACGACAACAGCGGCAGACAAACATCTGGGCCGAGGGTATGCCAACCTCTTCCTCCGGGAAGAGCAGGGGCTGATAACCCAGGGAACACTCAAAAAGAAAGAGCCCAGTGGCAGAGCAGGGGAGGGTGTTGTGGGCATATTCAACCCACACGAGATGTTGGCTCCAGGTGGTGGAGTTGGCGGAGACAAGGCAGCGAAGAGGCATCCCCAAGTCTTGACTGGCTCTCACCGACTGGCCGTTGGACCGAGGGTGGAACCCGGAGGACAGGCTGGCCGATGACCCAATGAATGTGCAGAACACCTTCCAGAACCGGGACGAGAACTGAGGACCTCGGTCGGAGACCATGTCCATCGGGGCTCAAAGGATCCGGAAGATGTGCTGAACCATGAGCTGGGCCATCTCTTTGGCAGAGGGTAGCTTGTGGGAGAAGAATGAAGTGGGTGGCTTTGGAAAACCGGTCCACTACTGTCAGGATGGCGTTGTTGCCATCAGACGGGGCGAGACCAGTGATGAAGTCCAGGGATATGTGAGACCAGGGACGGTGAGGGACAGGCAGTGGTTAAAGGAGACCAGCCGGAGCTTGCCGAGGAGTCTTGGTCTGCGCACAGATTGTGCAGGCGGCGACGAACGCAGAGACGTCCGGGACCATGGTAGGCCACCAAATGCGTTGCTGCACAAGGGCCAGGGTCCAACGGGAGCCCGGGTGGCAGGTAAGTTTGGAGGAGTGGGCCCACTCCAGGACAGAGGGACGGGAACAAACATCAGGTTATCTGGGCCCCCCTGGGCTTCGGCTGGGAATGCTGCGCCTCATGGACCTGCTTCCCTATTCCACAGCTGAGTGCCGTCGCCAGGCACGAGGTGAGAAGGATGGTCTCAGGGTTCGAGGGTGTAGCCACGGGGCTATAGCGGCGTGAGCGCATCCGGCTTAATATTCTTGGATCCCAGTCGGTAGAAGAGGGAGAAGTTAAACTGGGTGAAAAGCAGGGCCCACCTAGCTTGCCTGGAATTGAGACGCTTGGCGGTGCGGAGATACTCTAGGTTCTTGTGATCCGTTCACACAATGAAAGAATGTTCCGCCCCCTCCAACCAGTGTCTCCACTCCTCCAACGCCATCTTCCCCACGAGAACCTCACAATTCCCGACATTGTAATTCCTCTCCATGGCGTTGAGACGATGGGAGAAGAAGGTACAGGGATGTAAGTAGAGGTCCAGGGCAGAATGAAGGGACAGGACAGCCCCCACTCCGACATCCGAAGCATCGGCCTCCACCACGAACTGACAGGATGGGTCAGGATGACACAATATGGAAGTTGTGGTGAAGCGGTGCTTGAGGTCCCGAAACGCCCGGTCAGCAGCAGGGGACCACGTGAACGGAACCTAGGGAGAGGTGAGTGCAGACAGGGGGGGAAGAAAGATGCTGTAACCCCGGATAAAGCGGCGATAAAAGTTGGCAAATCCCAGGAAACATTGCAGCTGCACTTTGGACGTAGGCTGAGGCCAATCCACCACCGCTCTCACCTTCCCGGGATCCATTTGTACATTCCCTGAAGCGATGATGTAACCAAGGAAGAGGATGGTGGAGCAAATCGAGAAAGACAGGCGCACGGGGAAACCGCTGGTAGGCTTGCCGAAACAAAATAAACTGGCAACAGACAAACAGAGAACACAGGTATAAGTACACTGGGGTTAATGGGGAAGATGGGTGACACCTGGAGGGGTTGGAGACAAGCACAAAGACAGGTGAAACAGATGAGGGTGTGACAAAAAAAATGCTCATTCATGTTGGTTAATTTAGGATTCAAAGATAATCTTTGAAAATATATAGTTTAGCTTAGCCCACACAAAACATAAATTACATGACAGAGCACAGAGCAGTTATAGACAAGAACAGACAATATTAGAATAAATTAAAAATAAGAGTCAGATTGTCAAGAAAACAAAAATACTTCTTACACACGATTAATATATAGGTATTCGTAGTATTATACACAGTACAGTTCAATTAGACATTTTAAAAGAAAAGAGGCCCTGTGACACTGTTTAATTTGTTTCTGTTTTAGAAAAAAAACATTTTGCCTGAGTAATCTCTGGTCCAAAATGAAATGGTTCTATACATAACTAAGCGACAGATTAAATCCGTGTTTGGTTTGGGTACAGTAGACCTAAAGAAACCCACAGTGGTGTGTCTGGTGGGGAATATATAGTGCCATGCAACTTATTATGTGACTTGTTAAGCACATTTTTACACCTGAACTTAGGCTTGCCATAACAAAGGGGTATTGACATTTCAGCTTTTCATTTTTTATTAATTTGTCAACATGTGGAAAAATATAATTACACTTTGACATTATGGGGTATTGTGTGTAGGCCATGACAAAACATCTCAACATGGAAAAAAGGTTAAGGGTATGAATACTTTCTGAATGCACTGTATGACTGTTTGACTTTGTAGTATTACCCAACTAGAAGTGGGTTATTTCTATGGGTTTCTTGTCAGTAGCTGCTTTATAGTCTGGTCCCAGATCTGCCAACTCCATTGCTGTCTTTGTCAAGCCAAACAGAGTTGGCATTATAGCACAAACAGACTGTCACTCAGGCTAGAAATGACTCCTTCATTGTTAATAATCATTTAAAAAGTAACCTTTATTTAACTAGGCAAGTCTGTTAAGAACACATTTTTATTTACAATGATGGCCAACGCTGGGCCAATTGTGCACCGCCCTATAGGACTCCCAATCACAGCCAGATGTGATGCAGTCTTGATTTCAAGCAGGGACTGCAGTGACGTCTCTTATACTGCTGCGCCACTCTGGATCACCGGATCTAACTAAGAAATGCATTTGGAATGTAATACAGTATAGGCATACAGTAGACCATCACTGCCATAATAGGCACCAATTATCAAATAGACCACTTGAGTGAAAAGAGAAGTGTATCAAATTGGTTATAGATATCAGATGCATCCCATAACCCATTGATTATACATTCTAAATTAACATCAGGAGAGTTGAATATTATGATCACAGGCTAGCAAAGATTTTTGACAGTATATATCACGTGTCATCTCCCCATTTGCCATTTAAAGAGATATAAAATATGATTGTTTTTCTTTGAACCAATCTTTGCTTTACATATTTTTATAGTGCAGACAATATTATGCACACTTGCTGTACCCTGCATATAGATTATATTCATGAAATTACTAATATTCTAATTCCAAATTCTTTGACAACCCTGAGATGCAAGATTGCCTAACCCAACGCACGCTAGATCATGGGACCCTTACATATCAGGTGCAATCATATTCCTTGTGTGGTTGGTGCACAGCAAAGTCAATAAAAAATCCTCGTTTCTGACTGGCCCTGCCAGAGTTTCCGCATTTTCATTGTCTCCTCCCTTATCTCTCGAGCTGATCCACTGCTCTACTCCCCCATTAGATACTGTAACGTTATCAATAGCTAGCCACCACCATCAAATAGCTAGATATGGACGATTTTGACATGCTCAGCGCACCACAGGCTGCGGCCGGCAATGGGACGGACGAAGACCCCGCTGCCGCATTCTTGGCCCAGCAAGAAAGCGAGATCGCGGGGATTGAGAATGACGAAGGATTCAGCATCCTGGACAGCGGAGAGGTTCCAACGTCGCTAGACAATAATCTGACAGGCGATGCAAACGGTAACTGTGTTCTAAAAACTCTTAATTTAGCAAGTTACAGTAGCTAGCTCGTTCGTATTATTTGGCTGGGTCAAAGCCTAGCAAGTTGGCTATAACTGATTAGCTATGGGCTAGCCAGCTAGTGTGTACACAGTTAGCTAGCCATCTTAATTAGCTAGCTAGCCAGCAAACGAGCTACATTAGCAAGCTACATCGACTGTCTGCAGGATATTTAAAGGAAGGAGATTACGCGAAAAAACAAGTAACGTCATTTTAGCTGGCTGGATCCGATATTTCAGACCATCTATTTAAAATGTTCGGGAAACTAGCTCGTAATGCGCAAGGTGACGCTAATTTCGCTAACGGCGCTAGTTAGTATCTACATTACATGTGTATATGCTAGTTAATAACGTAACTTTACTTATTGATATCTTGATGTTTGTGAAGTGTCGTGAATAAACTAACAGAAAATATAGTGTATTTGAATGACCGGTTAGCTAGTTATTGCGTCTATTTCCTGGCTATTATTGCGTCTATTTCCTGTCATTGGATTGATCCCACTGCACCAACAACATTACTGGCCACTTCATTACTGCAATTTGATATATGGCCCAATGACCATTGGACTTTCATACAAAACTGTCGTCTTCAGGAAGTTAGATTATTGACCGATTAGTTAGCTACATTGGCCAGAAGCAAGCTCATGTTATGCAACTCTTTAAGGGGAGGGAGGGGGGGGGTGCATACATGTTCATCTGTACAAACATCTGTACATGTTAATCTGTACAAACAATAGAACGTGAGTATAAACACCATGGGACCACGCAGCCGTCATACCGCTCAGGAAGGAGATGCGTTCTGTCTCCTAGAGATGAACATACTTTGGTGCGAAAAGTGCAGATCAATCCCAGAACAACAGCAAAGGACCTTGTGAAGATGCTGGAGGAAACCGGTACAAAAGTATCTATATCCACAGTAAAACGGGTCCTATATCGACATAACCTGAAAGGCCGCTCAACAAGGAAGAAGCCACTGTTCCAAAACTGATAGAAAAAAGCCAGACTACGGTTTGCAACTGCACACGGGGACAAAGATCATACTTTTTGTAGAAATGTTCTCTAGTCTGATGAAACAAAAAAAGAACTGTTTGGCCATAATGACCATCGTTATGTTTGGAGGAAAAAGCAGGAGGCTTGCAAGCTGAAGAACACCATCCCAACTGTGAAGCACGGGGGTGGCAGCATCATGTTGTGGGGGTGCTTTGCTGCAGGAGGGACTGGTGCATTTCAACAAAATAGAGGAAAATTATGTGGATATATTGAAGCAACATCTCAAGACATCATTCGGAAAGTTAAAGCTTTGTCGCAAATGGGTCTTCCAAATGGACAATGACCCCATGCATACTTCCAAAGTTGTGGCAAAATGGCTTAGGGACAACAAAGTCAAGGTATTGGAGTGGCCATCACAAAGCCCTGACCTCAATCCTATAGAACATTTGTGGGCAGAACTGAAGGAGGCCTACAAACCTGACTCAGTTACACCAGCTCTGTTAGGAGGAATGGGCCATAATTCACCCAACTTATTGTGGGAAACTTGTGGAAGGCTACCCAAAATGTTTGATCCAAGTTAAACAATTTAAAGGCAATGCTACCAAATACTAATTGAGTGTATGTAAACCTCTAGCCCACTGGGAATGTGATGAAAGAAATAAAATCTGAAATAAATAATTCTCTCTACTATTATTCGGACATTTCACATTCCTTAAAATAACATGTGATCCTAACTGACCTAAGACAGGGAAGTTTTACTAGGATTAAATGTCAGGAATTGTGAAAAACTGAGTTGACATGTATTTGGCTAAGGTGTATGTAAACTTCTGACTTAAATTGTAGCTAGCTAGCTAGTTCCAATGAGTGAATCGTTCATCGTAAAGATATTGCCAAACCAAGCATTTATGTACTAGGGCACTAGACTAGAGCAGGTGGGTATAATTTGTGGAACGTTCCAACAGGAATCTGTTCCAAAAACTTTGTAAAATACAAGGTTACCAACAAACAACGCATACAAAGTAGTATGATCAATTCACCTAGCTAACCAGCTGCCGAATAGGCACCAACTTACCACGTAGCTTATTCTTAATGTTTGTCCATAGGCTACCAGAGTGAGGACAAATATATTTCAGGAATTAACGTGGTGAGTGAATTTAATGAATTCCACTCCTTACCTGGTATCACTCCTTACCTGGTATCTTATTCTGCCGCTATACAACTTTGTATGTGTTTGTTGGCAACCTTGTTATTTCTGAAGTTTTTGGAACAGATTCATGTTGGAACATTCCACAAACTATACCCACCCAACTAGAACAAACCAACGTGTAGTATTTTGCAAGCTTACAACTACAAATCCATAATCTGAATTTGATCCTATCCGTCGTAGAGTAAGACTTGTAGTGAGGTCTGATACACACCCACTCTGTGATGTGAATTGATGATGTAGGCCATTTCATTGTCTTTGATATGGCTTTGTTCGTGATGAATGGTTCATTTTATTTGCAGATGCAGTGGACGGTGCTGTCAATGGAGACTTTAATGAGGTAATATCTTATGTTTTCCCATTTTATCTTACAACAGAGATTGTGAATATATCGACTCAATGGAAAACATTAGAATACTTAACCATAGCCTAATGAACACTAAATGCCATTGTTGTGTCATATTATTGACCGTGGTTGTGTTCAGTAGGCACAAAACGGAAGAAAATGCTCTGGAACAGAGTGAGAAAAGGGGGGAGTTGTTATCTACTTGTCCAATGAGACACGTTTTAACGTTGCTAGTGTGCCCTGTTGAACACCACCCATGTGTTTGTTAGGAGAGCAATGGCCCGTCTGATGCATACTCCGCCATCTCCAGTGCCGACCGGCTGCAGGCTGAGCCAGAGAGCCTGCGTAAATGGAGGGAGGAGCAGAGAGAGAGGCTGGAGGTCCTAGGTAAGGAGAGGCCCCTGGTATATCCTGGCTAGAGGGCCATAGCAGTGTAACAATAGAATAGAAGGAACCGATGTGACTATTTACAGTTGAATCCAAAGCGCCGAGTGCCCAACTCTAACACCACAATCTTTGGAAAACGTATGGCCCTGACTTGCAGTGCAAGAAAAACTCAGCACATTTAGCTGATGTTGAAATTGCCCCTGGTTTTTAGAAGTCTTCTGTTTTTGTGATGTCATTTTTCAAGAGAATTGCATGTACTGTGTGAATCATAAGACCTCTTCTGCTTCCTAATTTCCCCTTCCCCAGACGCTAACTCTCGTAAGCAGGAGTCTGAGTGGAAGGACAAGGCCAAGGTAGAGCTGGAGGAGTGGCACACTAGACAGGACGAGCAGCTGGAGAAGACTAAAGTGAATAACAGGTAAAAATGCATAGTCTAGTCATTCTATTTCTATGTAGAAACGGCCCGGGTTGAGCCAGGAGGACTAAAAACCCACTGGACTCCAAGGAAACCTTTTGTCCACTGACTCACTTTTTTCTACAGGAGCCGTCGAAAGGAAACCCTGTCCATTGAGTGTAAATGACACTCTGCAGAAATCTCCTTGCAGAATAGTTTAGTTATTGTGCAGCAATTGTTCCTATTGGTCCCTCTGTTCTCTACGACCTCTTATGTGTTTTAAGGTTTATATAGGCCTACATGAAAATACGTAGGCTAGCTGTGTGCAGTCTCTGGTAGACCAGTGAAAAAGATCAGTATAGTATGTTCCGGAATGAAAAATTATAATGTATATTAATTCTCAGGGTAGTTTTATTTCTGATAATGACCTGGAGCGGCAATCCAAGTCATGCATGGTGTTGCTAAGAGGTGAAACAGCTGTTGCTAAATGACGAGACCCCAGAGTTGACCCTTGAACCACAAGCCTTTTGAGCACGGCAGATTCAGAAATATCTAGTTGAGGTCAGGAATTCTAATATCAATTGGTGTTAATATCTATTGAAAGATAACAGGACAGCCCCAGCAGCAAACAGAAATGTAGGATGTTTAAAATATATATATATATATATAAGTTTGATAAGACTTAGGATAAGGGTTTTGGAATGCCTCGCCTCCAAGGGCTCAGACAGTATAAAGTCTAGTTTTCACTAACTTGAGCGTCTGTAACCCAAGCCATCCCTCTGCTCTGAATAATGTATCAGCCAATGTTCCAGTCTCTGTCTCATGTCTAGCTACCTCTAACCTGCCTCTGTTGTTGTTTGTAGTCTCTTTTGTATATAGGTGCATCTGAAATGGCACCCTATTCCCTATGTAGTCTCATAGGTCTCTGGTTAAAAGTAATGCTACTAGGTAGGGAATATGGTGCCATTTTGGACGCAGATTACTGTACGAGGGAGAGCTCTGGGCTGGGTTTGTTCTGTCGTTTTTGCTCTTCTCCTTTTTACCGCTCTCTCTCTTCTCTCCTGCTTGCCGCTTTCCTCTGGGACATCCCCTGTGTCTCCCAGGGTTCTGGATGAGGATTTCTACAAACAGCCCTTCTCTGACCTGATTGGTTATGTGTATGTTGCTAAACTAACATTTGTTTCTTTTTTTTTTCTCCCCACGTGACGTCACTCGCGTCAATCGCACGCCGCATCTTCCATTTTAATGCTGATTTTTACGTTTGGCTTTCCCCCTTCATTTTTTTTAAAACGTTATTTTTCAAAGAAGTAGACTTTATCTTGAGCGTGCGTGACTGTTTTTGCGACCTTTAAAACCACCAGGTGTCTCTTTTTTTAAATTTTTTATTGATTTTTAAATTTTATGCAGTGAATGTTTGTTTGTTGAATGTCATTGCATCAGCCTTAATGCTTAATGCTCAGTTTCCGTATGAATTATGTTTGCCATAACTGTAGTGTAGTAAATCGAGTGGCCATTTTTCTTTTACTTTGGTCTTGTTTAATTACATCGTCCATGATCCATCTATATGTCCCTTCATCTCATCACGCCATCATCACGCCATCTCATCACGCCATTTGCAAATGTTTTTGTATTCTTAGATCCCTTTTTAAATCATCTATACTTGTATTATTCATATGTGCACATGGAAAACTAGTTATAGAAATTGACGCTATGTAGAAAAACATTGGTTAGGTGTGTTACTTGGCGACGCACTACTTTAAATGTATTGACGGAACCGTATAGCTACTACCTCGGCTACCTCAGCTGCGTGTCGATACCGTGTGGCTAATGTCTCTAGTAGAGTTAAGACTGTACTTTTGTTTCAAGCAACTGTGTCTCCAACTCTTAACAGTCCTATCAATATAGTAGTACCTTCATATAATATGCAGGCATATTATCTGAAGGTTAACTTTAGTCTGTTAAATACTATTTAAGAGATCTCCTGCCATTAGAAAGGCTATTTATTTATCTGCTTTATACCTGGTAGCCTTTCGGGTTCAATAAGGCTCCTGAAAAGCTGTGCAAAGGCAACCATGTTGATGGAGGGCCGTTTCTTTCCAACATTATCCCAACATTATCTCTGCTGTTTCAGTGTCTTCTAGAATAACCACACACACCCCCCCCCCCCCCCTCGCACAAATAACTGCAGAGATGGGTGTTTAATTTTTTTTTTTATAGGAGTTATTTATGCAATAGCTATTGTACTGTACTAGAATGTCTGTTGGTTGACAATGTTGAATGGACACTCTGAATCCCTCATTTGGAGAGCGTCATTACAATTTTTAAGAATGAATACGCCAACTTGGTGGCCATGTGGTTGGAGTGTCCGCCCTGAGATTGGAAGGTTGGGAGTTCGATCCCTGGCCGAGTCATACCAAATACTGTCAAACTAAGACTCTGCATTAAAGATGTATATTTGGAGGGGGGCTGCAATAGACTAGCGTCCTGTCCAGGGTGGTGTACTTGTACAGCTGCTTCACGCGACAGGAGATGGGCTCCTGTTCCTATGAGCTGTTCTGGCTAGCACAATCCAAGGCTCGTACGAGGCGACTTATGACAAAATCCAACAGTTGAAGTCTAATTTCAGTAGCCTGATACTGTCGCAGAGCCCTGCATGTAGACAGTCAACTGTTGCGTTGATGTCGCTAGTACGTCTGTATTTCTAAACTGAAAGCTCATTGGATACACCGTTGCTTCAAACATGCGAATGTGATCTGCTTAGAATCTGTTAATAGCTACTAGCAACCCACTGTCTACCATAGAATGACATGCTACTGTTGTTGCCCAACTCGCACTCTTAGTCTTGCAGCCCTTGTATCTATCCACCATTGAATTCATTCGATCGCTAAAGAGCAAAGGTTCCCATATAACCAAACGTCCTTGTCTCTGCCAAAACAAAGACCCACGGCTACTGAGACCAAGGGGGCACGTATTTTTTGCCTCACCCAACCAACTCAATGGCACAGCAGATGAAGGCTGCAAGCTAAGCACACTTAGTGCACAGAAAAATAAAAATAATCTGCCCCCCCCCCCCTGAAATGACTTTTTTTCTCTCTGGGAAAATGCATGCTGGCTTTTGTCATCTGCATAAAGCTCATTTACTTTTCATTTCTATATATCTGACTTGTGATCTGTTTCTCCTTGTTTCTTTTCCTATGCACCTTTAAGCACACACATTAACCATCCTTGCTACCGCCTAGACCAGTTAAGTAAAAAAACAAAAAGACAATATCCTAGTAGGGAGAAGTGTATATTAACCTAGAAAAATGGCAAGACAATATTCAATAGTGGTGCACAATTAGACTAGACTGTAGTCGAGGCTCTCCAACCCTGTTCCTGTAGATTTTCGCTCCAACCCTTAAAAAAAAAAGAAAAAGATAATGAACTGGTTGATAAGCTGAATCGGGTTAGTTACAACTGGAGTTGGAGTTAGGAAGCTACAGGGAGGGTAGCTCTCCAGGAACAGGATTGGAGAGCCCTGCTGTAGATGAATACAAAATCCACTGCCAATTGAAATGATTTTAGAAGCTGGGTGTCCCTTCTGTGATACGTTTGGTCCACTAGTCCTGTTCGTACCTGTAGTCTCGTTGTGACAGTGAATTTTCATTGGCTTCTCATCCCCATTTTGCTCTGTGTATTGTGTTCTAGTTTATAGAGGGGGTCTTTCAATTTTCTTAACTCTTTGGCAGTGGAAGTGTCCTATCTTGGGTGGGTGGGTTTGGGTTTTGCTATTCCCCCTGGCTTGCATTTCAAAATGTCTTATTGTGATTGTGGCACTATCATTTTTTATTTAATTTAATTTCAGTTATGTATGCTAAGCCTTCTAGTGGAATTAGATGCCCTTTTGGGTTCGGTATCGGTGTGAAGATTGTGACATGTCAATCAAAAGTCTCTTATGGTTATTATATCAAGTGTTTGCTGCATTTCAAATGGCCTGCTTTCCAACCGCAGCAAAATGCATGGCAAAGTCTCCGGTATCCAGGTTTTGGTTGTTAAAAAGAAAACGAACTTGCCACTGAGCGCACTTATCAAGCACAAGTATAAAGGACATAAGACAAAACCTATTCCTAATGCTATACTTGGATCTTGAGAGAATATTTAAACGTAACCAAAAGGCAAGTTACGCCCCCCCCCCCCCCCCAGTTCTGTGACGAACTGCATTTTTAACCAACCAAACCGCGTTTTAACCGTCCCAAAAAAAACCTGTGCTTCTTTTTTCCCCAAAATCCCCTTGATTAGACTGACAGGGAAAAGCAGGTAACTAGCTAGCTGTATGATTGGGGTTATAGGGGGCATGCTGTATGATCTTATCCAACCCTGTTCTCTTCATCTGTTTTTGATGTGGCCACCCGGAGAATGTTTATTTTTTGGATGTACTGTGATGTAGTTGGGTCTCCGCTGCTGTCTACTTAACACTTCCTCCTCAAGCAAAGGTTTTTAGATTCAGACCTCACTAAAACGCTGGAAAAGCCATGCTAAAATGGCACCATTTTCATAATTAATATTTTTTTATATGTTATTGTCAACTCCCAAATTGATTCGTGTCATGAAGGTAGTTTAGATCCATTCGGCATGTATTTCTATGGGGATTCCCCATGTCTGTCCCTGTGGTGTTGCAGAGGAGGAGGTGTGTAAGTGAACAGCAGTAAGGCCCTCTGTAAAACTCTGCTGATCTCTGGGGCCCAGGCCTGCTCCCTCCCTCTCTAAAGCGCTGTCCCCCTCCCGTGTTGCCTTGCAGAGCGGCCGAGGAGGCCATGCTGTCGGACATGGACGAGAACAACCCGGGCACCGAGTGGGAGCGCGTGGCGCGCCTCTGCGACTTCAACCCCAAGTCCAGCAAGCAGGCGAAAGACGTGTCCCGCATGCGCTCTGTCCTCATCTCCCTCAAGCAGGCCCCTCTGGTCCGCTAACCCCCCCCCCCCCCCCCCTTCGCTCTATTAGATCTCAATTCAGTCCCTACCACTCCCCTTCGCACTAACCATTCATTCAGCGTTTGCAGATCTGAAGGCTCTGGATGCGTAAAAGCAGTGTCTTGGTGGAGCTTCCACGATCCACCATGTCGCTTTTCACCTTAGAGATCTGTTAACGTTGAGGGGCCGAGGGGAAAGGGGGTGAATTGAGACGGCTGTATCTCTACCCTAACCCTCTCTGGACCCAGATTGCAACCAACCTCTCATAGGGCAATGTATCATTCCCCCCCCCCCCCCCCCCCCCCTTACCTATCTACCTACCTGAGGTCGTCGTTGTTCATGGATTGATATTATTCCTCTCTTCCATCTCCCTTTCCATCATTAAAGAACAAAATAAGTATATACGCATTTATTTTTTGTTTCTATTTTAAGGACCAAAGTCTGTTTTTATTAAGTGTGTTGGAAACCCATTTAGAGCCGGCTTGTGGCATTTATTGTGACTATTTCAATCTATGCATTTTTCCCATTTGAACCACGAATCAAGTATGGTAAATATCTATTTGTGTGTGTGTGTGTGTGTGTGTGTAAGCATCAAGGTTGGGGTCAATTCCATTTAAATTCTGGTCAATTCAGAAAGTACACAATTCCAAATCAAATTTTTGCTAATTGAAAAGCATTGAAGAGAATTTGAATTTCAGTGTACTTCCTGAATTGCAACGGAATTACCCCCAAACATCATGTGGTGTATTATGTACTCTATATGTGTGTACCTATGTACATATACAGGCAATATATAAATTTACATTGTGGTTAAGATTTACTGTAGCCCATGTGTTGCTTAATGTATTCGTTGTCCATCAATTTCAATATTAGTAAAACATGAAACTTTTGTCGTCAACATCGTTATTGAAGTGTTGTCCGTGACATTCAAATGATTATGGTTGCACCTAATTGGTGGAAGTAAAATTTCAGGTGAGACAAATGACATTTTATACTGCGTTTTGAATTCAATTATGTTTAGTGTTCCCTTAGGCCCTCCACCACTTTTGCTGTTTGTTGTATGGCCGTGGGGTCTCTCTGGGTTCAAAAGAATCTGGTGAAAATTAATATCTGGCTTCAAATTAATCTCTGTTGAAAATGGCAGAGAGGAAGAGGTGAAGCGAGGGGGTTTTCTCCTGTTCAAATCTGTCCACGGGAAGCAGACCGCCTGCCTTTTGGATGACTGTCTCTGTCCTAACAATGGGAGTCATCTCAAGTATGCAGTATCTCAAATGGTCAAACCGAAGTTGCCTACCTTTGATCAAAGCCACGCTGTTGGTTGGGAGGTGGCCAGTCAGAACGTGAAATCTTTGCGCTTGAATCTGTTCAACCAATAAATGGCTTTATTAGTTATGTTCATGTATATTTGGTGTAGCAACGAGCTATTGTGGAATTTTACAAATGCAACCTAATTTGGAACGTCTATATCAGGAGTATTCAACTCTTAAAGCGAATTTCTGTTTGATCCGAAAATGTGGTCGGAGGGTGTGACACAATTGCAGAGGCCGAATTGAGTTCCGTACGCATTGCCGTGTGCCTCCCAAATGTTTTAACAATGCGGAGGGCTCCGCACTGACATGATTGGTTGGCGGAAGGTCCTGTTTAAACAAACTCACTTCCTTGAAAACTTCCTTCACAACAGCTCTACTCACCTGTACTGCTCATCGAAGCACAATAAGTATTAAAGCCCCGACCTCTGCAGAGGCTGTATCAACGTAAATACTGCACGGCCAATGCAGACGTGGGATTGCCAATGCGGTGCCTTTAACACTACCGAGGTCTGGAGCCTGCTGGTTTTCTGTTCTACCTGCTAATTAATTGCACCCACCTGGTGTCCCAGGTCTAAATCAGTCCCTGATTCGAAGGGAGGAATGAGGGGGAAGCAGTGGAACTAGCTTCAAGGTCCAAAGTTGAGTTTGAAGGGGTTTATATGGTCATTCCATATAGGCTAGAGATACACTGCTCAAAAAGATAAAGGGAACACTTAAACAACACAATGTAACTCAATCGCACTTCTGTGAAATCAAACTGTCCACATAGGAAGCAACACTGATTGACAAATTTCACATGCTGTTGTGCAAATGGGATATACAACAGGTGGAAATTATAGGCAATTAGCAAGACACCCCCAATAAAGGAGTGGTTCTGCAGGTGGTGACCACAGAGCACTTCTCAGTTCCTATGCTTCCTGGCTGATGTTTTGGTCACTTTTGAATGCTGGAGGTGCTTTCACTCTAGTGGTAGCATGAGACGGAGTCTACAACCCACACAAGTGGCTCAGGTAGTGCAGCTCATCCAGGATGGCACATCAATGCGAGCTGTGGCAAGAAGGTTTGCTGTGTCTGTGAGCGTAGTGTCCAGAGCATGGAGGCGCTACCAGGAGACAGACCAGTACATCAGGAGACGTGGAGGAGGCCGTAGGAGGGAAACAACCCAGCAGCAGGACCGCTACCTCCGCCTTTGTGCAAGGAGGAGCAAGAGGAGCACTGCTAGAGCCCTGCAAAATGATCTCCAGCAGGCTACAAATGTGCATGTGTCTGCTCAAACGGTCAGAAACAGACCTGAATCCAATTGAGCACATCTGGGACATCATGTCTTGCTCTATCCACCAACAGACTGTCCAGGAGTTGGCGGATGCTTTAGTCCAGGTCTGGGAGGAGATCCCTCAGGAGACCATCCACCACCTCATCAGGAGCATGCCCAAGCGTTGTAGGGAGGTCATACAGGCACACACATTACTGAGCCTCATTTTGACTTGTTTTAAGGACATTACATCAAAGTTGGATCAGCCTGTAGTGTGGTTTTCCACTTTAATTTTGAGTGTGACTCCAAATCCAGACCTCCATGGGTTGATACATTTGATTTCCATTGATAATTTGTGTGATTTTGTTGTCAGCACATTCAACTATGTAAAGAAAAAAGTATTTAATAAGAATATTTCATTCATTCAGATCTAGGATGTTATTTTAGTGTTCCCTTTATTTTTTTGAGCAGTGTATAATAGCTAGGCTATGAAAACATTCCCAGAGGACTGAAAGACCTGCTGGTTTACGTTGTCATACTCTCTTGACATAGTACTTTACATTAAACTAATTCATTGTTCAGGGAATAGTATTTACCTAATTTTGGAAGCCAGGCCCCTCACATCTCACTGTATTTGTACATGGAAAACAGTGTGGTGACATACCGTAACCAAGTGATACATCTATAACAGTAAATATTAGGCTGAACGCGAGAGCGGCATTGTTGATGGCCACGTTCCACCCTCTATGAAAACAGAGGAGGCATTCCAGTCAGTAGCTCTACGTTTCCTTTAATCATTGGTAGGTGATGGTCTGACTGACTGTTGCTCAGGTGAATTGTCTGACTCTAGACAACTACACTGAACAAAAATATAAAACACAACATGCAACACTTTCTTAGATTTGACTGAGTTACAGTTCATATAAGGAAATCAGTCAAATTAAATAAATGCATTAGGCCCTAATCTATGGATTTCACATGACTGGGAATACAGATATGCATCTGTTGGTGTCACAGTTACCTTAAAAAAAGGAAAACCAGTCAGTATCCGGTGTGACCACCATTTCCCTCGTGCAGCGCGGCACGTCCTTCGCAATAGAGTTGATCAGGTTATTGATTGTGGCGAGTAGAATGTTGTCCCACTCTTCAATCGCTGTGTGAAGTTGCTGGATATTGGCAGGAACTAGAGCACCCTGTTGTACACGTTGATCCAGAGCATCCCACACATGCTCAATGGGTGACATGTTTGGTGAGAATGAAGGACATTTTCAGCTTCCAGAAAGAGTGAACAGAGGTAGGGTTGCAAAGGGTCGGAAACTTTCCGGTACATTTCCATGGGAAGTTAAGCCTGGGAATTTGTGGAATTTTGCTTAAATTCATCAAAAAAGGTTAGCTTATAACAGTGAACCTTTTTTTGTGGGAGAGACAAGGCAATTCTAGGTCTTGTGGCATATTTTGGTTAAACTATCCCCAATTCAATGGAATTGAATTGCATGTACAGCTGATTCTCAAGATCTTGCATACTAATGAGATGCTATTGAGCCCACAACTACTACACTGTCTGAGCCAAGGACTACATGCCTTTTGGTAAGTTTTGATTACAATACTGGGTGGGGTGAATATATTTAGACTTTTTGTTATCTAGTAAATAGTAGCCTACAGAAAAGTGTTTAAATAATTTCTAACTTGTTAACAATTTCTGCAAGTTAGTTTTTTCTACTATGTGGGTTTTAGCTTGCTTGAGACTGCTAACTGAGTGTTAATTCACCTGTTTCCATACATGTTTCATTTTAAAACATTTATACAAAGGAGTTGTTTCATCTAACTGCTTAACTATTTATCTGTACATGGAATTGTATTTAAATTTTTTTGCAAATTTGTTACTAATCTTTTCAAGGACAATGCCGAGCACCATCTGATGTGTGGAGACATTTCACTGCAGCTAATGTAGAAGGAAAAGCGGTGTACATTTGCAACTACTGTGCCAAATCATGTGAAGAATGCAACAAAGATGCAGAATCATCTGGCCACGTGCATAAAGTTCCCTTAGCGCTCACAACAAGCAACCGCTGGACAAAAATCCCTGTACTTCTATTCAAGGTGAAAATGATGAATCAGACACCATAACGATTTCAACAGCTCATGGTCCTCCTGGAATCAGACATTTGTTTGACTCTATGGAGGAACGTAGTCAGAGAAACGCTGATGAATGTCTTGCTGGAGCTGTGTACGCAACTGCTCACAGTCAATGTGTATTGGACAAGATTTCTGAATGTTCTTCGCCCAGCATACACCCCTCCAACCAGACATGCTTTATCTACTAATTTGCTGGATGCAGAGTTCAAGTGAAGGTTAAGCAAATCATAGAGAAAGCAGACTGTATTGCAATCATCTCTGATGGGTTTTCGAATGTTTGTGGGCAAGGAATAATTAACTACATCATGTCCACCCCTCAACCAGTATTCTACAAGAGCACAGACACACCAGTCTCTAGATTGCAGATGAGCTGAAAGGCAGTCATCAATGACCTTGGACCACAGAAGGTATTTGCACTGGTGGCAGACAATGCTGCGAACATGAAGGCTGCTTGGTCTAAAGTGGAGCCCTACCCTCACATCACACCTATTGGCTGTGCTGCTCATGCATCGAATCTGCTCCTCAAGGACATCATGGCACTGAAAACAATGGATGCACTCTACATGAGAGCCAAGGAAATGGTTAAGTATGTGAAGGGTCATCAAGTTATAGCAGCAATCTACCTCACCAAGCAAAGTGAGAAGAATTGTCCAGGACACCTACACCACCCGATGTCACAGGAAGGCCATAAAGATCATCAAGGACAACAACCACCCGAGCCACTGCCTGTTCACCCCGCTATCATCCAGAAGGCGAGGTCAGTACAGGTGCATCAAAGCTGGGACCGAGAGACTGAAAAACAGCTTCTATCTCAAGGCCATCAGACTGTTAAACAGCCACCACTAACATTGAGTGGCTGCTGCCAACACACTGACTCAACTCCAGCTACTTTGATAATGGGAATTGATGGGAAATGATGTCAAATATATCACTAGCCACTTTAAACAATGCTACCTAATATGTTTACATACCCTACATTATTCATCTCATATGTATACGTATATACTGTACTCTATATCATCTACTGCATCCTTATGTAATACATGTATCACTAGCCACTTTAACTATGCCACTTTGTTTACATACTCATCTCATATGTATATACTGCACTCAATACCATCTACTGTATCTTGCCTATGCCGCTCTGTACCATCACTCATTCATATATCTTTATGTACATATTCTTTATCCCCTTACTCTTGTCTATAAGGTAGTAGTTTTGGAATTGTTAGCTAGATTACTTGTTGGTTATTACTGCATTGTCGGAACTAGAAGCACAAGCATTTCGCTACCCTCGCACTAACATCTACTAACCATGTGTATGTGACAAATAACATTTGATTTGATTTGATTTGAAGAATAAGAGCACCACATTGAAGCTACCCAGCAACACCCGTTGTAGTGGTGTTGATGTCATCATGTTTGACAGTCTCCTGGAGGGGAAGGCGTCTCTCCAAGAAATAGCCATATCACAGTCTGCCGATATGGACAGCCCCATCAAGAGGATCCTGCTGGATGATGTATTTTGGGAGAGAGTGGTAAGCAGCCTGAAACCTGTAGCAGTAACCATTGCACGGATTGAGGGAGAGCCATCCTGTCTGATGTTCAGACTCTGCTTGCAGATGTAAGATAAGAAATCCATACTGCCCTGCCCACTTCACTGTTGCTCCAAGCAGAGGAAACTGCTGTTCTGAAATACATCAAAAAGCGGGGAGACTTCTGCCTGAAGCCCATACATGTTGCAGCGTACATGTTGTACCCCAAGTATGCTGGCAAGAGCATCCTGTTTGCTGCAGAGATCAACAAGGCCAATGGTGTCATCACCACTGTCTCGCCACCTTGGCCTGGATGAGGGCAAGGTTCTTGGCAGTCTGGCGAAGTAAACTTACAAGCAAGGGCTTTGGGATGGAGATACAATATGGCAGTCGTGCTAACATATCTCATCAGCTACCTGGTGGAAGGGACTCTGTGGATCTGAGGCTCTTTTCCCTGTTGCCATCATCATCCTCCAAATCCCACCAACATCAGCCGCCTCAGAACTGGTCCTTGTTTGGGAACACACACACCAAAGCACGCAACAGGATGACCAATACAAGGGTTGAAAAAGTGGCCACCTGGGCACATTTGAGGCTTTTTGAGTCTGACAACGAGCCATCCTCAACAAGGTTGGAAAGTGACAGTGAATATGAGGCCTCAGAGTCTGATGTTCAAGAGGTGGACATTGAGGAGGTCCAGGGAGAAGACATGGAAGCCTGAGAGGAAGACAACCAAATCTTTAGTTTCTAGACTATAATTTTACAGATGTTGAAAACGTTTTGGGGAGATGTGATGGATCATTCAATATTAACTTTATTTTGTTGTTCAGTGAAATCATGCCATGTGAAGTCGACTCATTCGTAACAAAACATTTTTTCTATTGAAGGATTTAATAATTTGTAATTATGTCTACTTATAAGGTAAAAGGTTTGTTTGTCTCCATATGATATAGTAAATATATCCAATGCAAAAAATATCTACATTCAAATGATATTAATATTAATTCCCAAGGAACTTTTCCACCTCTGAATATTCCCCAAAATGTGCAACCCTATACAGAGGCCATGCAACATCATGCTGAAACATGAGGTGATGGCACGACAATGGGCCTCAGGATCTCATCACGGTATCCCTGTGCATTCAAATTGACATCAATAAAATGCATGTGTGTTGGTTGCCCATAGCTTATGCCTGCCCATACCATAACCCCACCATGGGGCATCCACACAGCGCCGACTCCATCTGCCCGGTACAGTTGAAACCAGGATTCATCCTTGAAGAGCATACTACAATCCTGCAGTCAGGATGCCAATTGCACACTCCCCTGAGAGATCTGTGGCATTGTATTGCCTTTTATTGTCCTTAACACAAGGTGCACCTGTGTAATGATCATTCTGTTTAATCAGCTTCTTGATATGCCACACCTGTCACGTTGATGGATTATCTTCCCAAAGGAGAAATTCCCACTAACCAGGATGTAAACAAATTTGTGCACAAAACTTGAGAAATAAACATTTTGTACATATGGAAAATATCTGGGATCTTTTATTTCAGCTCATGTTTCATGGGACCAACACTTTACATGTTGCGTTCATATTTTTGTACAGTATAGATTCTAGTGTCTGTCTATGACATGGTCAAAACAGACAAAAGAACAGGGGTATTGGCACAAGACTACTTTGTATTGTCACATTTGAAACCATACTTATATATTGTAAATACATTTTTTTCTCTCCTTTACCAAGTAGATACCTGGCAATTTCTGTACAGTGAAAGTGTGCAACTGTTTTGTGAACCGGATGCGATTCTATAAAATCACACTACTACTGTGACAAACAGCTGGAGGCGGATCTTGCTTGCCAACTGGAGATGAAGGGCATGGGAAGAAATCAGCCATTCTGGTTTGCGGCGTCTCAATCGCACCACCACCTGATTGTAATCACTATGCCCCGAGTTTCTCTGCAGCTCAGTTGGATGGTAAAACCTGGAGCTTGTATCACCAGGATAGTGGATTCGATTCCAGGGATTAGTGGCAGATAATACACTAAAACGTCACTGATTGTGATGACAATGAGTGACACGGTATGTATGACATGGGAAAGTGCGTTGTATTATGTTAAAATATTTCATGTTCAGTGTTTATTTGTATACAGCAGTACTGGATTTAAGCCAATTTTCCCTCAGGGACATTAATGTTCAACCCTACGATAGCACAAGCAGACTGGCACTCCGCCAAGCCCTGTGGTGTGTTTACGATGTAGCCTTGTTCTGCCACACCTAAAACCATGAATAGCATCTAATGAACCATATTAATCCATCCACCCATCCGTAACGGACATTTTCTTGCGTGTGTTTAATGTGTAGAATACCCATTGCATTGAGAGGGGGGGGGTCACAAAGTACCCAAGTGAAGTCAAATAAAAAAAGCTTCAGGATCCATGACATGATCAAAAACAGAAATAGACAAACGGGATAATCACATGACTGATTTGTACACAGTAAACTCTTCAAATATGACAGATCAAGGCAACAACAAAAAAGTGCACATAAAACAAAACAAAGAATGATAGTGAATACAAGTGATTTGGCAGCACACCTTCAATTGAAGCACACAGTCAAGACAACTATGGACATACATAGCATAGGCATTACATTTGAGGGTACGTCGTAACTGTGGTCCTAGAGAGAGAGTGGTCCTAGAGAGAGAGTGGTCCTAGAGAGAGAGTGGTCCTAGAGAGAGAGTGGTCCTAGAGAGAGAGTGGTCCTATAGAGAGTGGTCCTATAGAGAGTGGTCCTTGGGTAAGTCACCTGGTTGCAGAACTGGTTCCAGTTCCACATGCTCAACTTAAATGATTGAATGGTAATGAATCATTTGATTGATTGATTGAAATGAAACATTTAACGTGGCGGTACCTAAAACATCTCCTGGGGGCATTTGGTTTTCCAAACCAGCAGTAACGTTTGCCGATTCCAAAATGGAGACAAAATAAGATAAAGTGGCGCAAAGTGCTTACAGCTCGGTATGACAAATACATACAATTAAATATGTCATAGCAACATGCAGCTTTCATAGCGTGGCTTCAACAATAACATATTGTACATTTAGAATTAAGACGTAACAAAAACATGGAACTATGAGGGTCAAAATATTGAAAGATATGTCCCTCCTCCTTTGGGGACCACAAATGAAAACTAGAGCTTGACAACTGACCCATGGGTCTTAATAGATGCGCCTGGATGTGTAGTCCATTACCGTAATGTTCTTAATAGATAGATGTACCTGATTGTGTAGTCCAGTACCGTAATGTTCTTAATAGATGCACCTGTTGTGTAATCCATTACCGTAATGTTCTTAATAGATGCGCCTGGTTGTGTAGTCCAGCACCATGCTAGCGGCCCCCAGTAGGGCGGGCTCTTCGAGGTCGGATGTCAGGACCTGGATGCGCTGGGCGGAGGTGAGGGCTCTCTGACCTATGACCTGCTGGACAGGTGCCTGGTAGTGGGTGGCCAGCACTCCTGACAGGATGACCAGAGAGGGGTTGACCACGTGGAGGATGTTGACGATGCCCACTCCGAGGGCCATGCTGGCTGAATGAGGAGGAAACGGGGGTGAGGAGAGTTGTTAGCTATAAAATACAGGGTGGCTTTCATACAGATGCACTATGATTCAAACTGGCTCTGGACTATGATGTCAATGTCACATTTGATATCTTGTTGTCATGCATCATATTTCAGCTAGTAAATGAAAATGATCAAACGTATTTATCAAACATATTTAACCAGGTCAGTCATTGAGGAAAAATAAATGTACAGTGCTTTGAACTTTCACATTTTGTTGCGTTACAATTCAATCTATTTCAATCCTACTTTGTAATTTTTGGTCATTGATCTACATAAAATATTCCATAATGTCAAAGTGAAAAGAAAATTCACAGATTTTATTTGATTTAACTAGGGAAGTCAGTTAAGAACAAATTCTTCTTTTCAATGACAGCCTAGGAACAGTGGGTTAACTGCATGTTCAGGGGCAGAACGACAGATTGTACCTTATCAGCTCGGGGGTTTGAACTTGCAACCTTCCGGTTACTAGTCCAACGCTCTAACCACTAGGCTATCCTGCCGCACCAGGGAGCTTTTAGAAAGCCTCATAATGAAGGGCAGTGACTGGTAATGGGTCACTTTTTATTTATCTATTATTTTATCAGGTAAGTTGAGTTCTCATTTGCAGCAACAACCTGGGGTATAGTTACAGGGGAGAGGAGGGGGATGAATGAGCCAATTGTAAACTGGGGATTATTAGGTGACCAGATTGGGAATTTAGCCAGGGCACCGGGGTTAACACCCCTACTCTTATGATAAGTGCCATGGGTTCTTTAATGACCTCAGAGAGTCAGGACACCCATTTAACGTCCCATCTGAAAGACGGCACCCTACACAGGGCAGTGTCCCCAATCACTGCCCTGGGGTATTGGGATATTTTTTTTTAGACCAGAGGAAGAGTGCCTCCTCCTGGCCCTCCAACACCACTTCCAGCAGCATCTGGTCTCCCATCCAGGAACTGACCAGGACCAACCCTGCTTAGCTTCAGAAGCAAGCCAGCAGTGGTATGCAGGGTGGTATACTGCTGGCATACAAATCAGACATTGAATATCGGTCCCCCCTATGGGACGGTTGAGCTAATGCGATTAGCATGAGGTTGTATGTAACAATAAAAAAATAAAAAATTGTATTATCTTTTACCAGATCTAATGTGTTATATTCTCCTACATTCATTTCACATTTCCACAAACTTCAGTGTTTCCTTTCAAATGGTATCAAGAATATGCATATCCTAGTTTCAGATAAATGGCATACCCAAATCTTTGGCGAAAATTGAAAAAAATGGTCCGATCCTTTTTAAGCATGTTCACGTTAATAATTATGCTGTGGATGATGCATTAAACCACCCAGACACATCACAGATACAATCGTTCTTCTGAACTGAGCTGCTGGACAGAAAGGAAGCTGCTTAGAGATGTCACCATGAGGCCATTGATTTTAAAACAGATAAAGTTCAATGGCTGTGATGGGAGTAAAACTGAACATTGTAGTGACTCCAAATAAATGACAGCGTGAAAAGAAGCATACAAATATACAGAATACAATTATTCCAAAACGTATATATGTATGCAACAATGCACTAAAGTAATACTGCAAAAAAATGTGTTTTAGCCTAAATCCAAAGCCTTATGTTTGGGGCAAATCCAACAACACATCACTGAGTAACTGCCTCATTTTCAAGCATGGTGGTGGCTGCAGTGTTTCTCATTGACTCAGAGGGGGGAGGATTTATCTAATCAAGGTATATTAATGCTTTGTTTCATTAATCTTTTTTTTAATGATAAAATTTTTCTTCCACTTGAAGAGTATTTTGTGTAGATCATTGACAACATAAAATGTAATACCACTTTTTAACAATCAAAATGTGAAGAAATCCAAGGGAGGTGTAGACTTTCTACAGGCACCGCATCATTTAACTTATGAAAGAGTAGGTCTGATTTAAGGTGATGTTCAACCAACATAACGAGCGCGGACCCACCTGTTCTGAGAACGGCTTCAGCCTTGCTGTTGCCCAGGCGGGCTGCGTTGATGAGGTGGATGGCGCTGACGAACTCGGCCTTCTTCAGATCCCCCATCCCCTCCACCTCCAGCAGTTCCTCTGGAGAACCAAACAGACACATGCCAGGGGTCAAATCAACATCTCTTTTTCATTCGACAAAAGGCGTGCCGTTTTAAGCTTTGCATCCCTCCCTGGTGAAGACGGACATCCAATGTGTGCCTGGTTCAATGCATTATAACCACCATGCATGATGCTTTTCCGGTTTTAAGTGAAGGGTTACCTAAAAAAATTTGAATCAAGAAGTGTTCTAACTAACCGTCATGGAGCCTCTTGGCTTCTTTCTGTAGGGCCATGCCTGATGCATAGGCCTCGATGCAGCCACGGCTGCCACACATACACTCCGGCCCGTCCAGAGACACCATGATGTGGCCCAGCTCGGCCGCGCAGAACGTACTGCCGTGGATCAGCTCGTTGTGCTGGATGATGCCCCCGCCGATGCCTGTTCACAAATCAAACAGAATGGTTAGTGGCTTCCCGATCAGCACGACTACCATATTTGTTAGGGGTCCTTTGTTAGCAAGGTTCTGACACCCCTATAGTGACAAATGTTGTTTTGATGGGTAGGTACACTACGTAGCTACGCTGGCATGAACGAGCAATCCTTAATAGTGTAACGAACCTGGGTTTATAAGAGCGGAAATCGACCCTGCCGCAGGAGCATGCTTTTGCGGCACAGTCGGACCTCGGGCTAGAAGGTTGAGGGTTCGAGGCCTGCTCCCTGCCTGTTTCATTACAATATGTTGTGACTCACAAAAAAAACTAAACGTGTGGCGTATCTTGTGCACCAGCTTGATGATAGCTAACATTTGCTATCTGACTGATTAGCTAGCTAATTGTTATGTTCGTTCCTTGATCAATGACAAACTGGGGGGGGGGGGGGGTTGTTAACTTTGACTAATTAGATACTTCAGCTAGCAATACAACGGTAGAGCAAAACAAAACAACCTCATTCGTCACTATGGGCGACGGAACTTTGCTTAGAACAGATCCTGTGCAAATCAGGAAGAAGCCATGCTTATTGGGTCGCTACACCGGTTCAGAAATGACACACAACGGTTAAGTCCAGAGACACACACATTACACACATACATGAGAGAGAGAGAGTTCTGTCCGGTTTTTAGAACAGCTGCCATGTTAAGAGTCTTTATTCTCTACATTTTGGAGATGTAACACGAGAGCGCCTCCAACAAGTCCCTCTATGAAATGACCCGCTGTAAACAAGCAAAACAGAGAGGGGGGGGGGGATTTAACGGACGTTTTTATGGATTGACATGTGTTTCCACGTCTGTACCGTGTTGTGGTGTCAACAAATTGCATATCTGCTTTCACTGGACATATTCATTAGGTATTGAAAACTAGCAGAAATAAAGAGCACAACACAGAAGCGTCAATTATCACTTAGCAACGGCTTCGGAGGAGAAAGTGGCGCTCTCGGAAAGTTCAGACAGAAACCACATTGGCCCAAATCTAGATATGACTGGTTAAGTGTAAGTAATTAAACTGACTAATATTAGCATTTTATATGCATTAGTTAAAAATGTCCGCTTTCAGAACGTGGAACTTGACTATTGAAAATCATACTATTGTTATGTTGGATATCAAAGGACAGAGGCATGGAAAGAATGTCACCACGCCCGGTTTGCAGACAGTAGAAACGTTTCCAACCCCGAACAATTATGCGCAGGTGTGTCTGTAAACTGTATAAATACATTTGACATGGGTGAATTATTTTGTCGTCAGTGAAATCCGACAAAAAAGGCTATTGATGCTTTTTTTTGGGCGTGTATAGCCTGTTGATCGAATAACCAGGTGTCGCAACGTTAAGCTTTAATTAAGCTGCCATCAACCTATGATTTACACATTAGCACTGCGTTAAGAGATTATATACAAACAGGTGCGGTCATCGTTGCTATCGTTTCCAATGCCTCAGATTTAAAAATGTCATTGCCCTCAGGAAAAGCTCAAGTGAATTAAATAGGAGATCTTAATAGTATCAGTAGCATTGTCAAAAAACATGGTTACGGCAAGGTTTTTTTCCCCTTTAGTCGCTCACTTTTGTAAAAACTAAATCAAAATGGTTTGCAAATGCCTCAAAGACAATCCCTCATTCGACAGGGGGTAGCTATGGAGGACTGTGCTCCAGGACACAAATCCAGGTTTTTCAATACCTTTTCAATCCACTCAAAATGAAGAAAATAAGTACAGACTGACATTTGATTGCCTAGTTTCTATTGCACGCTATCCACCCACACAGTCATTGTTTACTATCCATCTCATCTGGGTGTGGAATGTATTCTCAACCTTTGCAAATAATCTAACCTTAAGTTAAAAAGGTTATAATGACAGTCGTGCATATTTCATAGAAACACAATGAATCAGCAGAATGAACAGTAATAGTACCCGTTCCAGTGATGATGGTGACAAAGTTCTCCACTCCTTTGCCGTGGCCAAACTTCTTCTCTGCCAGGGCAGCACAGTTGCCGTCGTTGTCGACCCAGACGGGCAGGTGGAGGGCGTCAGAGATGGGGGTGCGGATGTCGATGGAGCTCCACTCCTGGATCAGCTTGGTGGAGTGGAGGATCACACCCTCCTGTGGGTTCACCCTGCCCCCAGTTGACACACCTGAGGGGGGTGGAGGAGAGCAAATCAGATCCTGTCAAACTAGGGGTCTTTTCCTACTAGCTACTAACAAGTTCTTCATTGAGGAAAAATGTACTTACGACTGTGATATGTGATCGTCTCACCTAGCAACCTTAAGACGATTGCACTAACTAAGTCGCTCTGGATAAGATCGTCTGCGAAATTACTAAAATGATTATATAGTGAGAAAACTAGGGTCTACGCAGACTTTGAAGCGTATTTATTGTCGCGGAGCACAACAAACTGGGGCAAGAGATTGGGACGTTTAAGCATTTAAAACATTGAATAAAGGGAAGTTATTTGACACAAGCACAGTGAAATGGTTCAATTGCAAGCCCCGCCCAACATTTGGTATAGTCAATGTGCTTGACACATTCGCATAAGAAAAGGTTGCCATATTCAAGTGCAATTCAAAGCATAAAAAGGGACATTTCATGAAGGAGAGAAAGCCACATACCCACTCCCAGAATCCGGCAGTTGAGATGAACAGCGTCAAAGACTGCCTCCGCACACATCTTCAGTATCAGCTCGATCCTAGCCTCGTAGGTTTTGGGGTTCGCCTGAGAGTACTTCTTCACTATCTTACCCTACAATTAAAAAATATGTATAAAAAATTTAAAAATCAGACCAAAACACTAATATTTAAAATAAAATGTTCCTTAAAATGAAATTTTATTCTGTTGCCCATAATAAATAATAAAGTATATGCTATTTAGCAGATTTTATCCGAAGCGAGTTAGTGATCCTATCGGTGGCCCCAGCAGAGCTCTAACCCACAACCCATACAAGTGTCTTGCTCTACCAACTCAGCCACAGAGAACCAACACGTTTTAAATTGTTACCCACAAAGATATTTCATGCAGATCAATCCACTTGTTCAACACAATCAACCCATAAGTACAGTTGGTACATTATTAGATAAGGAAGGCCACACAAGGAAAGGACAACACAATGTGTTGGTTGACAAGTCAGTGCTTGTCTGACCCTGATATAGATATAAAGAAATCTCTGACGTCTCAGAAGAATGTTATACCTCACAGCCACTTTCATCTGATCGGCAGATGCTCATGGTGTTACTCACGTAAAATCAAATGGGGCCTAATCAAGATAAAAATGTGTTAAAAAACGACAGACGACTTCCGTTAGGCTAAAGAATGATCGGATGACATTCTAATCTAACCATTAGTCATGAAGTTGGAGAATAGAAGATATGACTTCTCACGGTTGACATTTGTGTTCAACTCCAACTTACTCACTGACGAAAAGCAGTTTTAGACAACACAAATGCCCGCGACAAATAATAACAAATGACAGTTCTATAGCGCTTTGCACAATCTGAAAGTGCTTCAAAAGAAAAAAAGAAAACAAGCAATACATCATGAGTAGCCTGGCTATAGTTAGGTCAACCAATAGAGGCCAAGTCTTTGAGCGCATGCATCCTCCAAAGATGGAGAGGGACAGTTCATGGCTTGATCAGGCTAGAAATGGTACAGGCCTGGGGCTTCATCCATGAGAATTGCAACGTTACAAAAATATGGCAGAATTGGCTTAATTCTCAGTCGTGTTGAAAGGCAAGTCATTTCAGCTCTGTACATCATGCCATCTTGGTATGGGAAATAGTTCCATCGATCGTTTCTTTAGTACACTTCTAGGGTCCTTTGGTGTTTATGGGCATTCTACACTATCAATCACCATTACAAACCTGAACTAGTTGGGTGTAGAGGGATGATGACCCCACATGGATGGTTAGACAGAAATCAGAGAAGCACACAGCAGTGAGAGAATAGATGGATAGTGTAATGTACTGTATGTTTATTATGCTGATGTATGACCAGGAAGAGGATTTATGCTTTTAACCAATCCCGACTAATAATGGTAAGATGATTAATAAATCTAACACACAGTGTAACACAGTGTACCCCCCCCCACCTCACGCATCCCCCTCACCACTACCTCGTACCCTCATGCTGACGATGGCCACGCGGAGGTTGGTCCCCCCCAGGTCGATGGCTAGGGCGCTCTGAGTCTCCAGGATGTGGTCGATGTCCTGGGAGATGTCCCACTCCCTGATGGGGGGGAAGCAGAAGGTCTTTTGCAGTGGCTCATCAAGGTCGATGGCCTGCAGGAACTTCATGATGCGAGGCACCGCATTCCCGTCGCCGTAGATCTTTGAGCTGGGGGGGGGGGGGGGGTCACACGGGATGAAGAAGAGGGGAATTTTAGTGAGATTTCAGTTCAATGTGAAAAATGGAAATTGTGAGGGTTACTATAAAGAAATATATAAACCACCATTCCAAAGTTTGGGGTAACTTAGAAATGTCCTTGTTTTTGAAAGAAAAGCACATATTTTGTTCATTAAAATAACATCAAATTGATCACAAACAGTGTAGACATCGTTAATCTTGTAAATTACTATTGTAGCTGGAAAAGGCAGAATTTTTATGGAATATCTACATGGGCGTACAGAGGCCCATTATCAGCAACCATCACTCCTGTTTTCAAATGGCACGTTGTGTTAGCTAATCAACGTTTATCATTCTAAAAGGCTAATTGATCATTAGAAAACACTTTTGCAACTATGTTAGCACAGCCGAAAACTGTTGTTCTGATTAAAGAAGCAATACAACTGGCCTTCTTTAGACTAGTTGAGTATCTGGAGCATCAGCATTTGTGGGTTCGATTACAGGCTCAAAATGGCCAGAAACAAGGAACTTTCTTCTGAAACTCGTCAGTCTATTCTTGTTCTGAGAAATGAAGGCTATTCCATGGAGAAATTGCCAAGAAACTGAAGGTCTCGCACAACGCTGTGTACTACTCCCTTCACTGAACAGCGCAATCTGATTCTAACCAGAATAGAAACAGTGGGAGGCCCCGGTGCACAACTGAGCAAGAGGACAAGTACATCAGAGTGTCTAGTTTGAGAAACAGATGTCCTCAACTTCATTAAATACTACCCGCAAAACACCAGTTTCAACGTCAACAGTGTGAAGAGGCGACTCCGGGATGCTGGACTTCTAGACATTTCTAAGTGACCCCAAACTTTTGAATGGTAGTGTGTGAGTGCATATATAACAGGAGAAGAGGGATTTGAGCTTTCAGACCTTTCTTTAACAAGCCAAGTCAGGTTTAAGAAACACTGAAAAGAGCCAATTCTGCCACAAATAGATTACCATATATTTTTTAAGGTATAAGTTCTTGAAATGGGGAAATTTAAGATTACTTAAAGGGTGACTACACTGATTTGGCCTCGTTTTGAAGATTGCTCATTAAGAATTGCTAGCGACCATGACTGAAGCCGAATGAGAGTTGTCTTGGGGGTGTGGTATGTTCATATGTTATAAACTGGGTGGTTCGAGCCCCAAATGCTGATTGGCTGACAGCCGTGGTACATCAGACCATATTCCATGGGTATGAAAAAAAAACGTTTTTTTCTGCTCTAGTTACATTGGTAACCAGTTTATAATAGGAATAAGGCACCTAATATGGCCAATATGCCATGGCTAAGGTCTGTATCCAGGCACTCCGCGTTGCGTCGTGCTTGAGAACAGCTTTTAGCTGTGGTATATTGGCCATATACCACACCCCGTCGGGCCTTATTGCTTAATTGTACCATGGCAGGTACAGTTGTTTGTCCCTCCTGAGTCACCGTGCCACTTCCTCAAACTATTAAAATGGTCAGAATTAATCCGTAATGAAGACATCTGTAATTAAATGTAGAAGTTTTTACCGAGAAGGTTTTAGTCGCGCAATTCTAAATCTAGTGATCTAAATCTAGGTGTTTGGTGCAGTATTTCTCAAGTTAACAAAATGTCCATGAGAAACTAGTCAGTACACTGCAGACAGTCTGTCAAGTGGCTACGCGCTCAGGACTGATTTCTGGGAACAATAACATGTCTGCGAATTCATTATCTGCAAGCTGTCAAACTATCGTAAATAAAGCACAAGCTACACGCTGTTTATCAGTGCCCTTAATCACTTGCTAGCTAGCTAAGTTCCAACTCTGTGTTTGTCAATGAAGCCAGGAAACAGTAGCCATCAGGCATATTGAGCAGCCAGGCCACAATCAGCTTATCAAGTCACTGGTGCGGTGCGAAGTGTGCGCTTCGGCGCAGTTTTGCTTTTTATAACTTTCTCATCATTACCAGAGTGTATCGGTCTGACAGTGTTTAATAGGGAATGATGTTACAAAACAGTTTTTTTGGGGGGGGGACAATATGCTTACGAATGGGTTTAGGAATACTGACACGTTCCAGTTGAGAGACAAGTGCACTCTGATCGTCTCCATGATCATTTTGGCCAAGTAAGTGTCAGACTTGAGTGATTGACACTATCAAACACATCAGCAAGTGGCCACTCCAGGGTTATTTCAGCATAACATTGGCGACAAGTCTGAGGTGCTGAGTAATGGGCAGGTCGGTCTCAGTCTGGATGCTCTGGCTGCTGTGATTGGATGGAGTGTGTACAGCTGACAGAGGACAATCAGCACTGTCTTTTATTTTCTGTTAGTGGGCATTGGGCACGATCGTAATCCATCCCCAACTCACCAGTATGTCGTGACAAACTCCGTTTTGGACTTTGACCAAAATGATCTTATTTACAGTTTGTAGTCAATTTTGACACTAGAATGAATGTTTCTGACTCGTATCGATGCCACATGGGCCATTTAAAACCAAATAAGTTGCTTCTAAGTGGCGGTTCACCTTTAAGTTCAGTTCAGAGTGATTCGGAGTTTCTGTAACACACACTTTCCAGTGTTCCGTTTGTGACACTCAAGGTGCAGGTTGATGGTCTTGATGGACTTGATAGTGAATGTTCTGGATTATTTTCATATCTGTTGATAGTGGTTGACGCCAGACGGGATGTACAAGGACACACTGATTATTCACTGTTGTATTGTACTGATGACATCCTGTGAACACTGTGATTCTGTATCAGCTGACAGTCGCTGCCTTTTTGTTTTGTATTTCTACAAGTCTTTCTGGTGTTGTTGTTTACTGAACATGTGGTGCTGTCTGATTAGGATAGAAAGGTCCCGTCTCCAAGAGGTCAGTTAGACATTTTCTCTGCTTCTGGGCTGGATGGTGTCTCCCTGTTGCAACTTGTAATAACGATAATGCTAACCAGGGGTATCTCTTCCCGAACTGCAGCTCCAGGGCATGGTAGATCTTATTCTGAGTGTCTGCGTCTCGGACATGGAGGACGTTTTCACCTGGAAATATAAAAAAATAATACAGCTCAACATCCTATAAGCATTCATAATGGGACGACTTGAAGAATGACAACAAAGCAACCACCAAAACACTCATACTGTATTGGCAAATTACAATGAAGAACTATACCAGGAAATATACAATGAAAAGTAACACTGGTAACCACAAGTAGGCCAAAATGGCACACATTTAGTCCAAAATGGTACACCATATCTCCATTTAGTGCACTACTTTTGACCAAGGCCCATATTCGAGCACTATATAGGGAATGGGGTGCCATTTTGGACTAAATGGACATTAGTAGACCCCCCCCCCCCCCCCCTACCCTGCCATTTTGGACTAAATTAACATTAGTAGACCCCCCTACCAGTCTCTCTCCCAGTCTGCCTGGACCCCAGGTTGATGACGGGGGTCCCGAATGCCCCGGCCTCTCTGACGCCACAGCTGCTGTTGCCGATCATGGCCCCAGCGTGACACACCAGCTGGATGAACTGCTCGAAGGGCACGTGCTTCACCGCCCGGAAGTTAGGGTGCTGCTCCACGCCCTTCTTCCTCATCACACGCACCATCTCCTTACTTCCTGTTGGGGGTCGTCACGGAGACGGGACAGGTGTTGCCAGGAGTTACAAGACGGAACGGAGAAGACTGTGGGATGTCTAATTTAACCGACTCCTCCACAGTCTACACTTGGACATTCAACTGAATCAACTGCAGCCATTTCTTGTTTTGCCGTAGTGTTTTGTTGGATATTAAGTATTGTAAACTTGGTTTCTAATCCTTTCTGGGGGACATTCTACGCTCTTCAAACCAGTCCTAGCCCTAACCATGAGACCGACTGAAGGATTCAGCCCTAGACACTAAATTGCCTTAGGCATTTACTGTACATTCTGTTGGCATTAGATGAGACACTTGCTGTAGCGTGTAAGATGAAACCCAAAACATGTCATGCTTGTTCCTAGCCAATTACAGAGGGAACATGTATTAGATCTAAGAAGGATCAAAGACATGCAGCTGAACTAGAAAAGCAGATCCCTTCAACAGAGCAGCCTTCTCACACTATTGACCAAGGGAGAGTTGACACTGTAGCTCCAGCTCCACGATGTGCGTGTGGGGTTGCGCAATATGACGGCGCCAAGAGGAGCGAAATGAGGAAAGGGCGAAAAAAAAAAATTGGAGAACCCCCCACTGACCTGCGTCTATGTTGGGGAAGAGGACGAGCGTTCGCTTGTTGAAGGAGATGAGGGCGTCCAACATCAGCTCGTAGATCTTGATGGAGTTCTTGATGTCAGTGGTGACCGGGTGCTGCAGGGCCACGATGTAGTCGTGCTCCTTCACATTGTCTCCTGTGGATGTCATTTAGAACATTCTCAGCATTCTAGTACTTTCTGAACTGGGGGAAGTCAACAGGCTACCGCTGCCACTGCTCTTTCCACACCGAAGGTACTAGCTACTGTACCATATCACTATACTATATAGTGGTATATGTACTATACCACTGTCCTAAAGTTGGTAATAAAAGGCTGGCCCTTTCAACCTGATTGGCCTGCAGCCCTGTCAATCACCCTTTATTGAAGCCTCCCCTCATTCCAACCATTCAGGTCGCTTGGATGCACTCCAGGGCACCGCCCACTCACACACCACGTTAGGGTGCGTTACCTGTATCTCGAGAAGACAAGTTGTTGGGATGCTGACAGACTTTTCACGTGCTGTTTCTGAAGTGTGGTGCGTTCATTGACAAGTGCGTGTTGGAAATGAATAGTGGGTTCATGTTGGGTGTAATACCAGCCAGGGTTAGATATAATTATATGACAAAGACACAGCGGATTTGTCACCTTGGTGATGTAAAGGCAGGACATCAAACCTAAAACAAAAACGGCATCACTGTCCTCAGTCCAGGTAACTGTAGCTGACTAGGCCATCAAGGTCAGTACAAAATTCCGACCAAGAGATCTACTGCATATTCAAATAGGAGTTCAAAACTGGTGCTGTGCAGAAACTGTAGCCGTCTTAGTTTGGGTGCTTGACACTGACAGCAGAGGTTGTAATTCCCTGCCTGACCAGGAAAAACACTGGGCCCTGGAACCTAGCTATTAGTCTGGTATACTGCATTGAACTGCATTCCCCCACTGAAAAAGTTTGAACGACACTGATTTAGGGGTTAAGGATAGTTACTCCAATACGTACCGAGCCAGTTCCTGATGATGTCCATGTAGTCATCGCGGTGATGGGCGGCCAGCAGCTTGTCGTAGGAGGGGCAGCCCGCCAACAGGATGCGAGTGTGGTCCTCACACATGGCGATGAGGTGCTGTTCGGCGGTGCGGGTGCAGCAGGCGTGGTAGTGGGCCAGCTTGGAGATGGCGTGACGGATCGAGTCGTCGATGGTGCCGCTCACCTTGGGATGGGAAAGGAGGAAGGATCAGACATCAGGATAAAAAAGTCTGTATTGTCTCTGTGGCGGTTCGTTGAGTGTTTGAAGCACTGCCATTGCCCTTAGGGAACAAATAGTTATTTTTATTGAACCAAGACCATCATTATCTCTGTTATGTTGCCTTCTTTGGTTTCCAGGACTTCTGTGTATTTTTGGTAACCTTGTTATTTTTTATGGTAATAAGCAGGTATTAACTCAGTAATGACATAGTTAGATGGCAATTACACGGTAAATAGTAACTAAAATACACAAAACGACATTTAAAAAACATCCTATATCAAATACCAGGTGGAGGGAGCAACCAATATTTTAATCTAGTTATATTCGGCTCCCAACACTACTTCCGGAAAAAACCTTCAGATATATGACATCACTTCCTCCATCCCCTCACCTCTCCTCCCTCCAGGTGCAGGATGCGAATGTTCATCAGAGCGGCAGCAGTTGCCAGGGCGAGGGCGTCGAAGCGGTCGCCGTGGACGACCAGAACGTCGGGACGGAGACGGTGGAGGACATCTGGCAGCTTGACCAGTGCCAGACCCACTGACTCCACCATGGCGGCCTCGTCCTCCCCACGCACGATGGTGTGCAGCTTGGAGCCGATGTCAAAGTCATCCTGCTCGATCATCCGGAACGTGTTGCTAAAGGAGGACAGGTGGTCAAACTAATCATTTAATGAATGAATGAATGAATACATCCTATTAGATGATTTCTAAATACATAAAGTTGATTCAACTAAGTGAAATGAACAATAAACAAAATATCATCACGGATAAAAACACAAACTCAGACTTATTTCCAGTGTGGTCCTCATTAAGGACAGGAGTTTTTCCTGGTCAAGTCAAGCAAAAAAACTTGACATGATTACTCAAATAACACTTTTTCATCAGAGTGCAAATAAACAATGACTGTCATTGTAAAAACATTGGCAAATAGTTGTGATTTCAGTGGATCAGGAAAAACTAGTTCCAGCACAACCACATTCAGCTCAAACTCACCCATAATCGTCAATGAGATGGGAACCCAGCACCACCACCTCCAGCTCAAACTCATCCGGGTTGGCCTTGATGCCAAACATGATGGGTGCCAGCTTGGAGTAGTCTGCCCGGTTACACGTTGCCACGCACACCCGCAGCTTCCTCATGGCTTTGCTCTCCTCTATCTTGTCAGTCTTCTCTCTCGTCCTCTGCATTCTCAGATAGTACAGTTCCTGGTGAG
This sequence comes from Oncorhynchus kisutch, assembly GCF_002021735.2. Taxonomy (NCBI): domain Eukaryota; kingdom Metazoa; phylum Chordata; class Actinopteri; order Salmoniformes; family Salmonidae; genus Oncorhynchus; species Oncorhynchus kisutch. The sequence continues at coordinate 8,046,219 of NC_034180.2, read as the reverse complement.
CAGAGAGATGGTGTTTAGAGTTGAGACGCTGGAATGTCAGTCAAAGGAAGCTGTGATGAAAACAGTGAGGTTTATAGGAGTGGCCTGTGGCCCGATGCTCCTCATCATGTTCTGTGAAGGGAGTAGTACACAGCATTGTACGAGATCTTCAGTTTCTTGCCAATTTGTCACATGGAATAGCCTTAATTTCTCAGAACAAGAATAGACTGACGAGTTTCAGAAGAAAGTTATTTGTTTCTGGCCATTTTGAGCCTGTAATCGAACCCACCAATGCTGATGCTCCAGATGCTCAACTAGTCTAAAGAAGGCCAGTTTTATTGCTTCTTTAATCAGTACAACAGTTTTCAGCTGTGCTAACATATTTGCAAAAGTGTTTTCTAATGATCAATTAGCCTTTTAAAATGATAAACTTGGATTAGCTAACACAATGTGCAATTGGAACACAGGAGTGATGGTTGCTGATAATGGGCCTCTGTACGCCCATGTAGATATTCCATTAATATTCCAGCTACAATAGTAATTTACAACATTAACAATGTCTACACAATTTATCAATTTGATGTTATTTTAAATGGACCAAAAATGTGCTTTTCTTTCAAAAACAAAGGACATTTCTAAGTGACCCCAAACTTTTGAACGGTAGTGTGTATATATATATATATATATATATATATATATATATAAAAATATATATATTATAACCTAATAGCTATCCCACCTCGCACAGCAACACTGATGGGGGACTGTGAGCACTCTAAGATTTGTTTTTAGAAGCAAATGGGCACAGGCATAAAAAGTTGGTTTAATTTACTTGAAAGTCTAAAGTGAGACATTCTTGGCTATTTACACACGTGATACTCCAGTGGCCCTGTTACCAAAGTAACCCGAAAGGGGCGTCTAAACATTGTCTGATATTTCTTAAACTACTCAAGGTCACAGAATATTAAATAGAGCAATATACCACATTACTACTTACTAGTAAGACATTTCTTGTTTTAGAAACATTAAGTATGCACATCCATTTTTTTTTTACATTTACCTGCCACCGTGGCTGGTATACCAAAAGTAAGTCTTAGTCATTATCCCCTTCATTTGAGGAAAACAGGCCCATCTTTGCAAGAGGGAGGGAATCTGAATTTCATTGGTCCTCAACTTCTGGCTCAGACACTTCATTTCAGGATACATGGAGTTAGCCTGCCCTGTTTGTTCTGACCGATTCATTGCCATAGAAATGTACCTGGCTAAAAAAGGTGAGACGTTCGTGTCACCGGTTATCCCGAGTTGACCTCCGAGTTGACCAAAGCTTCCTCGCCAACTCCTCAAACCAGATTCATAGTATAGGGCTATGGTCTGCTGTGTCAACTAACTATGCCTGGTGATCCGCTCTTGTTCAACCAACAAGGCTACTTCTATCAACAACTCTGATCGAGACTAATACTATCTAGAGGGGAATGTCACGAAGCAGGATCAATAAGTTAGCCAGCTAACTTACTTCAAATGTTCCGAAATAACTTCGCATTATTTCGGAATATATGCTTGAAATTGGTATGGACTGATACGATTGTTATCCATGTTAGCAGGATCACCAAGTTAGCCAGCTTTTGTAGTATGCCCCTCTGATCCGACTACAACAACTCTGATCTGGGGCTATTCTCACAAAGAGTCTCGGAGTAAGAGTCCTGATCTCGGATCAGAAACCCCCCTGTACAGTCATTATAATCTAAAAAGGCAAAACTGATCCTAGATCAGCATTCCTACTAACTGCGACACTTTATGAATATGGGCCCTGGGCTATGCTCATCTAATATACACTACAACAGTAACACCTCGTATCGTATCTCCATGCAAGACAATACTCTCATGGGTTCTCCTATTATGTAGGCACTGTTGCATGAAAACACACACACACAAAAAAAAAACTAAACCACAAAACTAATTAATAAACAAATACTAGCCTTATATAGTCCTGTCCTCATGTACAGACACCGATTCTGATATGGAAGGGCAAGTCTGACAATTATCTCCACAATCATTGGATGGCTACCTACGACAACCAATCACAGCTATGATGTTGAAGGCGCACAGTGAAGGGATCGGAAAAGTAATATAGGTCAGGGTTCAGTGCCTCCGCTGCCATTGAATGTGATAAAGGGTTAGAGAGAGGCGGGGGTCATAGTGATTTGCAAAAGCAATTGACGTATAGCAAATTGACCACAATGATTTGTCGTTATCAACCAGTGGTGGAAAAAGTACCCAATTGTCATGCTTGATTAAAAGTAAAAGATACGTTCATAGAAAATGACTCAAGTAAAAGTCACCCAGTAAAATTCTACTTGAGTAAAAGTCTAAAAGTACTTGGTTAAAAAATATACTTCAGTATCAAAAGTAAAAGTATAAATAACTTCAAATTCCTTATATTAAGTGTGTGTATTGGACCATTTTCCTGTCCTGCTAAGCATTCAAAATGTCTGATGGTCTGATGAAACCAAGATTGAAATCTTTGGCCTGAATGCCAGGCGTCACGTCTGAAGGAAACCTGGCACCATCCCTGCAATGAAGAATGGTGGTGGCAGCATCATGCTGTGGGGATGTTTTTCAGAGGCAGGGACTGAGAGACTAGTCAGGATCGAGGGAAAGGGTTAGTGTGTGTAGATTGATGAGGAAAATAAACTATTTAATCAATTTTCGAATAAGGCTGTAACGTAACAAATGTGGGAAAAAAAGTCAAGGGGTCTGAATACTTTCCAAAGGCACTGTATATAAACATGCTTCTGTGTGTTTTGTTTGTAAGCTCAAAAATGGACAGTGATGTCCAACGGGCCTTTGAAAAACAAAACACTTTATCATAGAATATGGGGTCATCCTGCAGGTGGTTCCTGAAACTAATTCAATCTGTGTGTGAATCCATTAAGTCTTAAGTTAAGGAGAGTCTCCTCCCAAGGTCTAGAGAGAAGGCCCTGCTGTACACTCCAGCCGCTAACAAGCTACTTGTATCTGTGGTCTCTCATGTCAACACTGATGTAAATGGTTAAAGTTGGTTACCTGGAAGCTTAGCCAGATATGGTCTACTGGTTTATTGAAACTCTACACTCAAACTGTTGTGATACGTTTCATTTGATTACAATTTTTTTTTTAAAGGCACATGACACAAAACCAAGTATAAAAAAGATAGTCACAAAGAAGTAAAGCTTTGAGAAAATGTACTTTTCTCCCGGGTGCTCCGTCATGGCTGCCTGCTTCGACACCTGCCCGTGTGTCTCTGCTCGTCTCGGTCAATAAAACATCCCATCCTGATCTCTCTTCATCATCAATTACCTAGAGTCCTTCGACAGCCTTAGCCAATTTGTTTTATTCTACTATTACAGAATGTTTCTGCAGTGAACAGATTATGAATGTACTTCGGTGGTATAAATATCAATGAAGAAAAGTATTGATATAGCCTACTCTAGGCTACGCTGTAAGAACGATCAAAGTCTAAAATCAAATTCAACAGAACCAAAAATCTATTTTTTAAACGAGTCAGAACTGATACCACGTCCAGATAGATCATGGGATAATATTTACACAGTATAGGCTAACCCCTGATAAGATCAACGTCAACAAAACAAAGTGATTGTGGACTTCAGGAAACAGCAGAGGGAGCACCCCACTATCCACATCGACGGGACAGCAGAAAGTGGAAAGTTAAGTTCCTCGGCGTACACATCACGGACAAACTGAAATGGTCCATCCGCACAGAGAGCGTGGTGAAGGAGGGCACCACAGCGCCTCTTCAACTTCAGGAGGCTGAAGAAATTTGGCTTGGCCCCTAAGACCCTCACAAACTTCTACAGATGCACAATTAAGAGCATCCTGTCTGGCTGCACCACCGCCTGGTACGGCAACTGCGCCGTCCATAACCGCCGGGATCTCCAGAGGGTGGTGCGGTCTGCACAACGCATCACCAAGGTCAACCTACCTGTTCCTCCAGGACACCTACAGCACCCAATGTCACAGGAAGGCCAAAAAGACCAAGGACAACAACGACCCGAGCCACTGCCTGTTCACCCCACTACCATCCAGGAGACGAGGTCAGTACAGGTGCATCAAAGATGGGACCGAGAGACTGAAAAACAGCTTCTATCTCAATGCCACCAGACTGTTAAAACAGCCATCACTAACACAGTGAGGCTGCTGCCTACATAGACTTGAAATCATTGGCCACTTTAATAAATGGATCACTAGTCACTTTAATAATGTTTACCTATGTTGCATTACTCATCCCATATGTATATATACTGTATTTTACACCATCTATTGCATCTTGCTTATGCCGCTCGGTCAATGCCCATCCATATATTTATATGTGTATATTCTTATTCCATCCCTTCAATAGAACTGAGACTGTAGAAGAGTGAGATGTCTTCCACCAAGCTGTGAAGTAATAATTGACTCGCAGCAGAGCGGCAGTGTACAAATGCAGCTGTACCAACGCCCAGGCAAACAGACTCCTAAAAACAAGTGCAGTCAAAAGAACACAACTGTAAATGTTATGGTGCACTACTAACTACAGCCTAATATTGACAGACGCGTCAACAAGTAACCCAAGCCTGGGGCGTTCCTGGAGGTGGTTTAAAAATGGGACTGTGCCAGACATTGTCCATAAGGAATCCCCTTTGAGGTTTCAACTTTGGAGCAGATGATCGGCGGTGATAAGAAGTCATTCAACGCAAACGGAGACCCAGATTAAAGACTTCTCAGCTGAAAATGTTTGTTTTTTTAAATCTAGGAGAGGCTAAATCAAGGCTGCTCACCACAGCATAGTTTTGACACCCAGTTAAAAAATAAATAAAAAACCTGATGTAGTACAGAGCAAGACAGGCCTATAATTCAGGCACCGTCACAGCATCCAAACAACCACAAATACTGAAAGACGCCTAAGCTGACCGTTGTCCCTGGGATATCGAGGCATAGCCCGTGAACCGCTCTAACTTTCATAAAAATATATTGCATAGTGCCCCAAATGCTATGATATTCTTAATATAAAGGACTCAAAAGCTCTGATGATCATCAGTTGGCCTCATCAATGTATTAACCTACAACCGAACATTGTATGAATGTCATCTTGGAAACAAACCCCTTTTATTCAATGACATGTGGAGTGATGAAAGACACGGTGCCTCAATTGAACATGTCACATTCACATAGTCTCACAGTCGTAAGGCTACGCTAGCAACCAGAAGAGAAACCTTCGCATTTTTCAATGAACTGGCCAACTACCCACACAGTACAGTTTGAGCACAGCCATACAAAGAGGCACAAAAAAAATCCCATTCAACTGCAACGTGAAATTAAATCTTTATCCTTTGGTTTGTTGAACAACGAGAAGAGAAACATTGGGCAGTCCATGCATTCATCACAACAATCCAACTAACCCATCCCTTCTCTGCATCTCTCACCCACACACTACACCGGATGTCTCACTGAAAAGCTAACATGCTAGCCAGGCATTTTTCCTCCCCGCACTGGTTTGGTTCTTAAGGTGCGTTTACATAGGCAGCCCAATTCTGATCTTTTCACTAATTGGTCTTTTGACCAAAAAGATCAGCTCTGAAAAAGATCGGATGTGGAAAAAAAGCTGATGTGATTGGTCAAAAGAAAAAATTCTGAATTTGTCTGCCTGTCTAAACATACATAGCCTTTGAGCCAGAATTCACCCTCCCTCTGACACACACTGCCCTTGTTTCCAATGAAGTGTCACAAGACCGGGGCTGCTTCCTATTCTGAGCGATAAGGGGAGCAGCAGCATGCGAGGAGGAAAAAAGGAGGATAAAAGCCACCTTGACTCACATGAGGGTTTCTGCCTATAGGCCTTGGACGCATGGTCAGTCCACTCTGCGATCCACTCCTCTCCCTCTCTCTTTCAGAGCTCCCCCTCTCTCTATCCTTCTCTCCTCCTTTCTTTGGTCTCTTTGCTTCCCTTCGGATCATTTGAAAGTCTCACTGCAAAAGGCTAGCTGGTCTTCCTCCTAACCGACAAAGCAGCAGCAGCCTGCTGAGAGAGAGTAAAGAGGGGAGGAGGGGGAGGGGCCTTCCCTCATCTGACTCAAGAGAGCCCTGATTGGCTGCTGGGCGAGAGGGAACGATTGAAGCTTCCTGCATCGGAGCCTCTTACAGCCAGGGCCCAATATATTACAGACTGACTATGATCTCAACAACCCAGATAAATCAATGCTTAATAAGAAATGTGAGGCCAATAACCATATATTGATAATGAAGCGAAGTCTTTTTTCTCCCTAATGTTGCAAACCCAGCTTTCTGTTGTCACCCAGAGTCACACCCTGTTGTCACCCCCAAGCTAAAGGCTCGTCACACAATATTTTAAAAACAGCAGGTTTTTAAAGGACAATAGAGTTCAGTCATGCTCTTTGTTGTCGCAGAAAATCAAGTATCATAATTTGTGTTATTGCAATACTGGTACCGTGACAACCATAGGTCTGGGAATCAATGACCATCATTGCCCCCTATCAACACATCAGCAGTGAATTATAGACCAAAGGGTTTCTTGAAAACACTCCAAGAGCCCCTCTCTTTAACCTTAGATGCACTCTCAAACCAAATGTAAAAAAATTATACAGAATAAAACATTTCTAGAACATTTCTTCCTACTTGAAGCTTTTCATTGTGATGAAGTCAACCCCGTTTTTCTTTTGTCTGGAGTCATTTTGTCTGCCTTCCCAGTTCGTTGGAGTGGGAGTCACAATACTTGTAGTAGATATCACTTGATCAGCCATCCTTTAAAGATGGTAGACCTAGCTTAGCTCTGAGCAATATGGACAAATCTATGGGGTGATTCACAATAAGCTTTGTCTTACAATTAAAAAGGTCAAATACACTGCATTTCATATAGTCAGCAATAATCTAATGAATTCAGGGTTATACCTAGCCTAAATATAAGCCTTCCACGACCATAAAATCCACTAATAATTTAATCAATATAGTTTGTTTTTTTGCAATAATCACTGATCTGATCTGGAAAATGTCCTTTTCGTTACAAATTTAACCCGAACCCTGCATAACGCGCATTCACTAATAATATCTAACTTCTTGTAGCAGGCATTATAGAAAATTAACACAAGTCTCAAACAATCTCGCAAGCACAAGCCCACGTTCTAGTGAGTAGCCATCTAATCTTTATATTTAAAGTCTAGCCAACTTGGATCTATTTGCTAACGAGGTAGAACGAGGTATAACGAGGTAGAACAGTTGGAATGTTATGAACACACCCTTCTCTCCAACTGTTTGAACAGCATGCTAGCCTGTCTACTTTGTTCAGATGTTGAATTCAAGTGGACTACCTTGAGATAACAAGTTTCCAATTCCTTATAGAATTGTGTTTCAAGCTTATTGCACATTTATAAAACGGATTAGACAGCTAGTATAACAGTCTTTGGCTAAAATGCTTCTGGCGAACCGCAATGGCCCGGTGCCACAAACTGAACATTAATTTTCCAGAATAAATGTTCATTAATACTTCCGTTTTAGTAGTGTCTGCCCTGCGCCCAATTTGAGTAGTTAAGACATACAATGGGGTATCGTTAGAAAGGCTAACTTCTGTGTTACAGTAAAATAATGTTTCAATTTGTTTCGGTGTCCATGTGACAGATTCCGTTGGATTAAACCTCAGATGCAAATAGCGAGTTGAAATCTCGTCTGAGAGGAATGAGTGATATGGTTGAGGGGCTTGGTGTTTGTGAATGTAAATAGAACGGTTCACAGCCTACAGTCACTACACTCAGCACAGAAGGTGCGAAGGAACCAACAACAACAAAAACACGAGAACAGACTGACATACATGCTCATAAAAACAACTGGATTCTGATACAATCATTTGGAATATTGCGCAAAAACAAATTAATTCGACATATCGCCAGCCCTAGCCTAGTTACACCGAAAGGAATAATGAAGTCATGTTGTAGATATTCTTGCCCTGTCTACATACCACCTAGATGAGACGAATGCGAGGTGGGTGGAGGACTGAACATATTCTATGCTAGACACGGAATTCACAGGGACCGCACAATACGATATTATTGTAACGACCCTGGGTTTATAAGCGCGGATGTCGACTCTGCCGCTTGAACATGTTTTTGCGGCACAGTCGATAGCGCGCTGGACTTCGGGCTAGAAGGTCGAGGGTTCGAGACCTGCTCCCTGCCTGTTTCATTACATTATCGTGACACTTATGTGACGATACCATATGCATTGCTATTCTTAGGATTTCATATGCGTTATATTTGATACTGAGATTTTATTGCGATTTCATGTTCCATATATATATATATATATATATATATAGTAGTGTCTGCCCTGCCCTAATTACTACTGCTGTTGATACGCCTAGGCCCTAAACACTTACTGGGTGTGAACTGACATCTGCCATATATATCTATCTATATATATATATAGTTTGGAGAAGATATCAATGAGACATCAGAACAGAATGTCGATGTATAAAACAATGTAGAACTGTAAGATGTAGGCATTCTAAATACATCAAAGTCTTGCCGTTTATACAGCGTTTGCTAATTGGCATCTTCCCAATGTATCCTGTATACATCGTGCATACGTTGGGCAGACATACGTGTGCTATCTGGGAACATATTGCGCACTACGTCTGCTTTCAGAGAGACAGAGAGCATGATAACATTGGTTTTGATCAGTCATGAAAATATATTTTAAAACATGCTGGCTCACTATTTAAAAAGATGGGAGAACAAGCTATAGGATGAATACTGGAGTTTTGGCACAGGCACAGCCGACTATCGCTAGCTAATTACTACTGCTGTTGATACGCCTAGGCCCTAAACACTTACTGGGTGTGAACTGACATCTGCCAAAACCAGGAATTTTCCCCATCATGGAACATGAAGTTGGTACGTAGCCTGCGCCTCTACACATGCACACACGCCTAATTTTCCCTTGCAAAAAAAAAGACGGAAAAAAGCGTCTTCTGTGCTGAATGAAGTTTCCACTGTTGAGCAAAACCGCATAGGCCAATTAAGTAACACCGACCCGGCCTAGTAATGAAAAACAGACAAGAATTTGATGATGACATATTCTCCATACCAGACGCATGAAGCAATAATGCTGCCGGGAATACTACTAAGCTTATAAAAAAAATATTTCAAAAAAATACTGTGCTGCTTTCTATAACCAAGCAAAACTAAATAAAAACTAGCCATTTTCAAATTTACAGTAAAATATAAAACCTAAACTAAATCACAGCGGGGTTGGGTTAAATGCAGAAGACACATTTCAGTTGAATGCATTCAGTTGAACAACTGACTAGGTATCCCCCTTTCCATACCTATTCTCCCCCAGCCCCCAATAAAACAGTAGGCCAAATAGAATGACCAAAGTATCACCTCACTGTTCAGGCTTCCCCTCTAAAAAAAAAACAGTGCAGAAGAAAGAGAGCAAACAAAACTAAAAGAAGGTACCACCAACCTAGCCTGGACTCCACTCTTTTAAGCCATAGTCCACTTCGAGCGAGATAGCTGGTCATTGTACCACGTGGTCTGTCGCCCCAGGCTAGTAGTACTAACAAATATGTTTACTAGCCTAGTTCCAAGAACAGCATAGGACTAATTCCAGTCAGTCACAGATACTTAGCCTAATAATTATAAGGTGACACATAGTTATTAATAGTTGTAAGGTGAGATACTAAGCAACATTTTTTTTTATTGAACCTTTAACTAGGCAACGTCAGTTATGAACAAATTATTATTTACAATGAAGGCCTAGAAAAAGTGGGTTTAACTGCCTTGTTCAGGGGCAGAACGACAAGAGTTTTACCTTATCAGCTCGGGGTGTTCGTTTAATGGCACAATGCTCTAACCACTAGGCTAGACAGATACTTGGTAATAACAGTTGGCTTCCAGGCATGACATAGAACTTAATTCAGCTATTGACACACTGGGTGTGGATTGATACAACCAAATGGATCCAGCCAACAAGAAACATGTCAGCTTGAGCACAGTGTGAATTGTGGTCAAAAAATGATACATCGAGGCCTATCCTGTGTCAGAAACAATCCACGAAATAGGCTACAATCGCAAAGGGAATGACTAGGTTAGTTGTAGCTAGCACCAGAATGATTATGGATCCTTTTCTTACACAACGTCATGATACTTGAGAAATATGCTAGATTTTACCTCATGTTGCGACAGAACCCGTTAGTCCTAACTCTTAGTACTCCTCTCCAATGTTCCTTCCATGCCAATATCGGAGTTGAAATAACTACTCCCTGCACTGGCACTTCCAAAATGTCACTTGACTAATAGGCGTAGCTCAGGGTTGAATCAGGTTCCACAACTGGGGTTGGAGTAAAAACCTACAGGATGATGCCAGGAACAGGGTTGGCATCAGTGCTTAATTTGGGCCGGATCCTGCCGGAACCTCTGTTTTGGACTGCCGCTTTCCGGGAACCTATTTGCCAGAAACAGTTACTTCTCGCGGCATGTACAATCATTTTCACTTTGCAGTTAAAGAATTTGATTTTTTTTTTTAAAGAGTTAAAATCTGGTTGACTGACCTCCCACTTAAGCCACAACAAATAAACTGAAATCTGTGAACAAACATGTTTTCACAACTAAACATATTTCACCGTTGACAGCCCCTTTCTCTGCACACTCAAGAAAGGAATGAAGGAGAGCGAGGTGATGAAAAACACAATGGTGAAATATTCTGTAGCTAAACAAAGTCATGTTAGCCTATTAATTATAGAAATATAAAATATTCCCCATTACTATTGAAAATCACATATAAATGCACTATTTATTGTAGGCTAACTATTCTGTAAACTGCCCTGCATAATCCATGTTTGGAATGTAACGTAAGAATCAGTCCATATAGTATGCATAATAACTGTCCACACTCAAAGCCGATTACTAGAGTTTGTTTCATTTTGTAGGTGACGAATTACAGTGCATCCCTTGACTTTTTCCACATTTTGTTACACCCTTATTCTAAACTGGATTAAATAAAACATGTCCTTAATCTACACACATTACCCTATAATGACAAAGTGACATGTTGACATTTTTGAGACTTGAAATTGAGCTCAGGTGTGGCCAAATTGAGCAATTGGGGTAGAAGGGCCTTGGTCAGGGAGGTGACCAAGAACCCGATGGTCACTGACAGGGCTCCCTCTGTGGAGATGGAACCTTCCAGAAGGACAACCATCTCTGCAGTACTCCACCAATCAGGTATTCTGGTAGAGTGGCCAGACGGAAGCCACTCCTCAGTAAAAGGCACATGACAGCACGCTTTGGAGTTTGCCAAAAGGCACTAAAGAACTCTCAGACCATGAGAAACAAGATTATCTGGTCTGATGAAACCAAGACTGAACTCGTTGACCTGAATGCCAAGCGTCACATCTGGAGGAAACCTGGCACCATCCCTACGGTGAAGCAGCATCATGCCGTGGGGATGGTTTTTAGTGGCATGGACTGGGAGACTAGTCAGGACCGAGGGAAAGATGAACGCAGCAAAGTACAGAGAGATCCTTGATGAAAACCTGCTCCAGAGCGCTCAGGTCCTCAGATTGGGGTGAAGGTTCACCTTCCAACAGGACAACGACCCTAAGCACACAGCCAAGACAGCGCAGGAGTGGCTTCGGAAACAAGTCTCTGAATGTCCTTGAGTGGCCCAGCCAGAGCCCAGACTTGAACCCGGTCAAGCATTTCTGGAGAGACCTGAAAATAGCTGTACAGCGATACTCCCCAACCTGACAACGCTTGAGAGGATCTGCAGAGAAGAATGGGAAAAACTCCCCAAATACAGGTGTGCCACGCTTGTAGTGTCATATCTAAGAAGGCTTGAGTCTGTTATTGCTGCCAAAGGTGCTTCAACAAAGTACTGAGTAAAGGGTCTGAATACGTACATAAATGTCATTTTATAGATTTGCAAAAACTTTTTTTTTAAGGGGGTGGATCAGCTAAATATTGCAGAAAGAATATTGGTTCCATCAATGTAATTGTCTGCATCATTTCCAATCCCCCATATATGGTTGTCTGTGGTTATCACCTGCAGAACCACTCCTTTATTGGAGTAAACTAATAAACACTTTGGCTTTTACCTTCAATTTATACATCTTAATACACATTTTACATTCACAGTCTATTTAACAAGTTATTTTTTGTTTGTTTGTTGTCCTTCCTCTATTTCTGATGTCCATCCAGTTTGATTTCTATTTCTATCTGTGCTATTTCACAAACGTTCTGAACATATATACATCTTACAGACCACGTATGTTCTACATGTTTTATCTTGCTATTAGTCCCTTCAGCTCCATTCAACCTCTCCCATCTATCTCTCAACATCATCCATTTTGGATTTCTATTTGCCATATATTTTTCAACTGTGATGCTTCACAAACGACTTGAACATTTCTATTCTCATAGCTTCTACAGTTTGTAAATTAAAAATAAACATTTTTGCTAAAATAATTATTATATTATTGATTGACTATATGGCTTTTCAAATCACCCAGTATTGCTGTCTGCAGCGTTAGTTCTAGGCAAATGTTGCAATTCTTCAGCCATTCCTGGACCTGTGACCAAAAACGAGCTACATATGGACAATACCAAAATAAATGATCTAATGACTCTGCCTCCTCACAGCAGAATCTGCAGAACTGGGAAGATTGTATCCCCCATATATATATAACATTCTATTAGTTGCAAGAATTTTGTATAGTCATTTAAATTGAAAAATGTGAAGTTTTGCATCCGGCGTTGTTTTGCGTATCAATTCATAAACCATGTGCCATGGAATGGGTACATCGAAAATCTCTTCCCAACTATTTTGCAATTTATATGGCACAGCTGTCAGTTTTTTGGTCCTTAAATGAAATTGGTATATGTTTTTACTTATCACACTTTTCTTAACCATTTATCTTCTTTAATACAGGGCCGACATACAAGTTCCTTACTATTTTCCCCTTCTACTTGCCTCTTCCATTTTTGTGGTAATGCTGCAATTAATTGGTTGTAATTTTGGGTAGAGCAGACATTTCCGTATATGTCTGTGTTAGCTGCATGTGTGACATAACTCCACCAGTACTATTTATAATATCATTCACAAAAATTACACCTTTTTTAAACATTTCTTTAAAAAAAACAGTTTTTTTGTGGTTAAATTCAAATGTACTTATTGATTTAATTTTAGTTTTTTTTAAATCAATAAGTATATTTGAATTTAACCACAATATTTGTTGTATTATTTGTTCTGTCTTTTCAGGTGGATTAAACTGAAATTGTAACCAAATTTCTAAGGCTTGTTTAAAAAATAAAGATATTTTGGAGATTATTTCCTTTTCAAACAATCGAAAGTGGGCTGGTGTAATCTGAGTAAAGGGAAAAAAGTCCCTTCTTGAACATAGGATGAGACATTTGTACCAATTTACTAGAGAACCAGTTTGGATTTAAGTATAACTTTTGTATGACTGATGCCTTTACTGAGAGGTCTAATGCTTTAATATTTAATCATTTCTGCCCTCCGAATTCATATTCGTTATATAAATAGGCCCTTTTAATTTTATCTGGCTTGCCGTTCCAAATCAAATTGAATATTTTATGTTCATATAATGTAAAAAGCAGCTCACTAGGTGTAGGCAAAACCATAAGCAAATAGGTCAACTGTGATATAACTAAAGAGTTAATCAGGGTGATTTTTCCACAAATAGACAGGTATTTTCCTTTCCATGGTAGCAAGATCTTAAGATATTTTATCATAATTTGGTTTTAATCCAGAGAGAATAGCAAAAGTATCTAGATCCTCTATGAGGCCATGTAGAGACTAATTGTGGTTTTAAAAGAAAACATGAATCAGCGTACAATGACACCTTAGTTTTTAAGCCACGGATTTCTAATCCCTTAATATTATTGTTTGATCTAATCTTAACAGCGAACATTTCGATGGCAATAATAAATAGATATGCCGATAGTGGACAACCTTGTTTTACTCCTCTAGAGAGTTTAAAACTTTCGGAGATGTAGCCATTATTTACTATTTTACACCTATGGTTACTATATATAACTTTAACTCATTTTATAAGAGATTCCCCAAAATTGAAATATTCTAGGCATTTATATATAAACTCCAGTCGTACTTTATCTGGGGTCCCCGATATTTCATAGTATACTATTGTTTCCAGTACTTATATTATCTCCAATGTATCGTCCATTTAAAAAAACTGTCTGATTAGGATGAATAATATCTGACAATACTTTTTAAATTCTATGCGCCAAGCATTTTGCTAGGATTTTTGCATCACAACACTGAAGTGTAAGAGGTCTCCAATTTTTTAAATGGACTGGATCTTTATATATACCACTTGGGTCCTGTTTCAGTAATAATGATATCAGACCATCTTGTTGCATGTCTGATAATCTACCATTTATATAGGAGTGGTTAAAACATGCTAATAAGAGTCCTTTGAGTATATCAAAAAAAGTTTTGTATACTTCCACTGGTATGCCATCCAGCCCTGGAGTTTTCCCATCCTTAAAGGCCCCAATTGCCTCAAGCAGTTCCTCCTCTGTAATTTGGCCTTCAGATGAGTCTTTCTGTACAGATGTTAATTTTACAATATTATTAGAGAAAAAATCCATTCAATTAGTTTCAGTTAGGGGAGATGGAGGAGCCTGAAATGAAAACATATTCCCTAAGTACTTTACTTCCTCTTTCAAAATATCATTTGGTGAATCATGCGTGACTCCATCAATTGTAACACGTTTAAATACATTTCTATATTATATAGATTTGCAAAACTTTCTAAAAACCTGTTTTTGCTTTGTCATTATGGGGTAGTGTGTATAGATTGATGAAGGGGAAAAAAGGCTGTAACGTAACAAAGTGTGGAAAAAGTCAAGGGGTCTGAATACTTTCCGAAAGCACTATGTTCAAAAGTCATTAAATCTATGGGCTTTTGTTGTTCTGCTGTATAATATATTCAGTTTTTTTGGGGAGAGGCTTGGGCTCATATTTATACGTATGGATAAGCTATAATATTCGTATGGGTGTTCTGCATGCAACGTCTAAAATGCATTAAATCAGCATCTTAGTTCTGGAACCTGCCTGGTACAGATAGAGTGCAGGAATAATTGCTTTATGTCAAAGGAAGGGATTCATTTGTGCCTTGTTTGGATTCATTATTAGTTCTTGTATTTTCTTTTTCACCATTTTAAAAACCAATCGAGGGACTTATGGTGCTATCTAGCACAAGCTAAAGCATAACAGTGCAATACATCTGATTGTTGATCAATTTTTTTTTTGTACGATTACATATATTATTTTACAATTCACATACAGCGCCCGCATCATGATTCAATGTGTTCATTGATGATTCAACGTGTCAAATGTTTTTATTGTAAAATCGGTCCCTAACATTATTACTAAGGTTATAATAAATCTTACTCATAAAAGAACCATGTCAAAACATCAGTTCTTTCCCCATCTCCTCCAAGATGTACTTGTGGCTTTTTGCCAGCTCTGCCATCTGCAGGGTGTCTTTCGGTTGGTCCTTGTTTGCTTAGGCATAAAGCCTGAGTCCTTGGCCTTCCTTTGTGCAAATATCATAGCCACGTCTGATTAAGATTTTTTTTCTTCCCCTCAGGTGTTTGAAATTCGTATTAATTTTTAACCCTTATTTTACCAGGTTTGAGGGACGGGTTGGAATGGTACAATGATACAACCTGAAAAGTATACTACAAAGCCGGATCAATGTTTTTTATATTTAACCTTTATTTAATTAGGCAAGTCAGTTAAGAACAAATTCTTATTTACAATGACGTGCCTACCAAAAGGCCTCCTGCGGGATGGGATAAAATGTATATATTAGAGGTCGACCGATTAATCGGAATGGCCGATTAATTAGGGCCGATTTCAAGTTTTCATAACAATCGGAAACCCGTATTTTTGCGCGCTGATTTGCGTTTATTTTTTGTGTTTAAAAAATGTTTAACACCTTTATTTAATCTTTATTTAACTAGGCAAGTCAGTTAAGAACACATTCTTATTTTCAATGACGTCCTAGGAACGGTGGGTTAACTGCCTCGTTCAGGGGCAGAATGACAGATTTTCACCTGGTCAGCTCGGGAGATCCAATCTTGCAAGCTTAGTTAACTAGTCCAACGCAATAACGACCTGCCTCTCTCTCGTTGCACTCCACAAGTGCACTCCACTCTACTGCCTGTAACGCAAATGCAGTAAGCCAAGGTAAGTTGCTAGCTAGCACTAAACTTATCTTATAAAAAACAATCAATCATAATCACTAGTTAATTTCACATGGTTGATGATATTACTAGATATTATCTAGCGTGTCCTGCGTTGCATATAATCTGACTGAGCATACAAGCATACAAGTATCTAAGTATCTGACTGAGCAGTGGTAGGCAGAAGCAGGTGCGTAAACATTCATTCAAACAGCACTTTTGTGCGTTTTGCCAGCAGCTCTTCGTTGTGCGTCAAGCATTGTGCTGTTTATGACTTCAAGCATATCAACTCCCGAGATGAGGCTTGTGTAACCGAAGTGAAATGGTTAGCTAGTTAGCGCAAGCTAATAGCGTTTCAAACTTCACTCGCTCTGAGCCTTGGAGTGGTTGGTCCCCTTGCTCTGCATGGGTAACGCTGCTTCGATGGTGGCTGTTGTCGATATATTGCTGGTTCGAGCCCAGGGAGGAGCGAGGAGAGGGACAGAAGCTATACAGTTACACTGGCAATACTAAAGTGCCTATAAGAACATCCAATAGTCAAAGGTTAATGAAATACAAATGGTATAGAGAGAAATAGTCCTATAATTACTAGAATAACTACAACCTAAAACTTCTTACCTGGGAATATTGAAGACTCATGTTAAAAGGAACCGCCAGCTTTCATATGTTCTCATGTTCTGAGCAAGGAACTGAAACGTTAGCTTTCTTACATGGCACATATTGCACTTACTTTCTTCTCCAACACTTTGTTTTTGCATTATTTAAACCAAATTGAACATGTTTCATTATTTACTTGAGGCTAAATTGATTTTATTGCTGTATTAAGTTAAGTGTTCATTCAGTATTGTTGTAATTGTCATTATTACAAATACATGTTTTTTTATTTTATTTATAAAATCGGCATCAGCTTTTTTGGCCCTCCAATAATCGCTATCGAAAAATCAAATCGGTCGACCTCATATATGAGACAACACACACACACATCATGACGAGACAACACTACATAAAGACGGACCTAAGACAACATAGCAAGGCAGCAAAACATGACAACACAGCATGGTAGCAGCACAACATGGTACAAACATTACTGGGCACAGACAACAGCACAAAGGGCAAAAAGGTAGAAACAACAATACGTCACACAAAGCAGCCACAACTGTCAGTAAGAGGGTCCATGATTGAGTCTTTGAATGAAGAGATTGCGATACAACTGTTCAGTGTGAGTGTTTGTTGCAGCCCGTTCCAGTTGCTAGCTGCAGCGAACTGAAAAGGTGAGCGACTCAGGGATGTGTGCCGTTAATAGAATGTGACTGGCAGAACGGGTGTTGTATGTGAAGGATGAGGGCTGCAGTAGGTATCTCAGATAGGGGGGAGTGAGGCCCAAGAGGGGGAAGTGAGACCTAAGAGGGGGAAGTGAGGCCTAAGAGGGTTTTATAAATAAGCATCAACCAGTGGGTCTTGTGACAGGTATACAGAGATGACCTGTTTACAGAGGAGTATAGAGTGCAGTGATGTGTCCTATAAGGAGCATTGGTGGCAAATCTGATGGACGAATGGTAAAGAACATCTAGCCGCTCGAGAGCACCCTTACCTGCCGATCTATCAATTATGTCACCGTAAACTAGCATGGATAGAATGGTCATCTGAATCCGGGTTAGTTTGTCAGCTGTGTTGAAAGAGGAGCGATTACAAGAGGAAACCAAGGCTAGATTTAACTTTGGCCTGCAGCTTTGATATGTGCTGAGAGAAGGACAGTGTACCGTCTAGCCATACTCCTAACTACTTGTATGAGGTGACTACCTCAAGCTCTAAACCCTCAGAGGTAGTAATCACACCTGTGGGGAGGGGCATTCTTCTTACCAAACCACATGACCTTTGTTTTGGAAGTGTTCAGAATAAGGTTACGGGTAGAGAAAGCTTGTTGGACACTATGAAAGCTTTGTAGTAGAGCATTTAACACAAAATCCAGGGAGGGGCCAGCTGAGTATAAGACTATCATCTGCATATAAATTGATGAGAGAGCTTCCTACTGCCTGAGCTATGTTGTTGATGTAAATTGAGAAGAGCGTGGGGCCTAGGATTGAGGAGCCTTGGAGTACTCTCTAGGTGACAGGCAGTGGCTGAGAAAGCAGATTTTCTGACTTTATACACTACACTGAGGTAGTTAGCAAACCAGCGCAAAGACCCCTCAGAGACACCAATACTCCTTAGCTGGCCCACAAGAATGGAATGGTACACTGTATCAAAAGCTTTGGCCAAGTCAAAAATAGCAGCACAACATTTCTTAGAATCAAGGGCAATGGTGACATCCTTGAGGACCTTTAAGGTTGCAGTGACATCCATAACCTGAGCAGAAACCAGATTGTATACCAGAGAGAATACTATAGACATAAAGAAAGCCAGTCAGTTGATTATAAACATGTTTTTCCAACACTTTTGATAAACAGGGTAAAATAGAAATAGGCCTATAACAGTTAGGATCAGCTTGATCTCCCCTTTTAAATAATGGACGAACTGTGGCTGCCTTCCAAGCAATTGGTCGCAATTGTAAATGAGAACTTGTTCTCAACTTGCCTACCAGGTTAAATAAAGGTGAAAAAAAGGGGAGACAGGTTAAAAAGGTTGGAGATAGGCTTTTAGATGATAGGGGCAGCAACCTTAAAGAAGAAAGGGTCTAAACCATCTGACCCAGATGTTTTTTTGGGGTCAAGTTTAATTAAGGAGCTCCTTTAGCAGGGAGAAACTTTGTAGCCAGGCAGGGGAAAAAGAGGGAGAAGCATCAGGGATAATCACATTAGAAGGGGTGGGAGATGAGGACATTTTGGACAGGCAAGGAGGCATGGCTGAGTCAAATAGGAATCCTGACTTAATGAAGTGATGATTAAAGAGCTCAGCCATGTGCTTCTTGTCAGTAACAACCACATCCCCAACTTTAAGGGACATGGGCAGCTGTGAGGAGGGTTTATTCTCCAGGTTTTTAACCGTTTTCCAGAACTTCTTGGGGTTAGACCCACAGAGAGAGAACTGCTCCTTAAAGTAACTAACTTAGGCCTTCCGGATAGCCCGAGTGCACTTATTTCGCATTTGCTTAAACGAGAGCCAGTCAGCCTGAGTATGCGTGTGCCGAGCCTTCCGCCAAAATGCAATTCTTGAGGTGGAGTAACTCTGCAAGATCACGGTCGAACCAGGGACTGAGCCTGTTTTTAATTCTCATTTTCTTTATGTGGGTGTGTTTGCAAACAATACCACTGAAAATGTCCAAGTGTCTTCGACAGAGGGGATCAAGCTGATTCTATACCAAGATAGCCAGCTATCTTTGATAAGCAACCAGAAAAAAACAGACACAGATCTCTGGACCCATTCACCTGCTGTCTGTTTACATCCTCTTAACCATCCGGGTCCAAGCAGAGGACACTGCATAGACACTGTTTGCATAGACACTGTTTGGATAGACACCCCCATGCTCCATCTATATAGCGAGAAAATTGTTTGCATAGGAAATATTGATAATCCTACATCGCCTATCCCAAACATAGACCCTGATTAGGAAAGGTATATTAACATGCCATATATTTGTTTGCGATAGTTACAGTAAGCTCCAAAAGTGTTGGGACAGTGACACATTTGTTGTTTTGGCTCTGTAGTCCAGCACGTTGGATTTGAAATGATATAATGACTATGAAGTTAAAGTGCAGACTGTCAGCTTTAATATATGGATGTTAGACTTGAGGTAAGCAAAACTGAAGCAATGAGAGCACCAGCTGTTCTGGATGACTGTGTGATAACGCTCTCGGTAGCCGATGTGAACACACATTTTAAACAGGTCAACATTCACAAAGCCCTGGGCCAGATGGATTATCAGGACGTGTACTCAAAGCACACGCAGACCAACTGTCAAGTGCCTTCACTGACATTTTCAACCTCTCCCTGACGGGGTCTGTAATACCTACCTGTTTCAAGCAGACCACCATAGTCCCTGTGCCCAAGGAAGCGAAGGTAACATGCCTACATGATTACCGCCCAGTGGCACTCACGTCGGTAGCCATGTAGTGCTTCGAAAGGCTGGTCATGGCTCACACCAACTAAATCCTCCCGAACACCCTAGACCCACTCCAATTCTCATACCGCCCCAACAGATCCACAGATGACGCAATCTCTATTGCACTCCACACAGCCCTTTCTCACCTGGACAAAAAGATGTGAGGATGCTGTTCATTGACTACAGCTCAGCATTCAACACCATAGTGCCCATGAAGTTCATCACTAAGCTAAGGACTCTGAGACTAAACCCCTCCTCTGCAACTGGATCCTGGACTTCCTGACGGGCCGCATCCAGGTGGTAAGAGTAGGCAACAACATGTCTGCTACGCTGATCCTTAACACAGGGGCCCCTCAGCGGTGGGTACCTAGTCCCCTCCTATATTCCCTGTTCACCCACGACTGCGTGGCCAAATACGACTCCAACACCATCATTAAGTTTGCTGACGACACAACAATGGTAGGCCTGATCGTCGACAACGATGAGACGGCCTATAGGGAGGTCAGAGAACTGCAGGTGTGGTGCCAGGACAACATGTGAGCAAGATAAAGGAGCTGATCGTGGACTACAGGAAAAGGCAGGCCGAACAGGCCCCCCATTAACATTGACAGGGCTGTAATGGAGCGTTGAGAGCTTCAAGTTCCTAGGTGTCCACATCAATGAACTATCATGGTCCAAACATACAAAGACAGTCGAAGAGGGCACGACAAACCCTTTTCCCCCTCAGGAGACTGAAAAGATGTGGCATGGGTTCCCAGATCCTCAAAAGGTTCTACAGCTGCACCACTGAGAGCATCCTGACCGGTTGCATCACCGCCTGGGTATGGCAACTGCTCGGCATCTGACCGTAAGGAGCTACAGAGGGTAGTGCGAACAGCCCAGTACATCACTGGGGCCACGCTTCCTGCCATCCAGGACCTATATAATAGGCGGTGTCAGAGAAAAGCCCATAAAATTGTCAGAGACTCCAGTCACCCAAGTCATAGAATGTTTTCTCTGCTACCGCACGGCAAGCGGTACCGGAGCTCCAAGTCTAGGACCAAAAGGCTCCTTAACAGCTTCTACCCCCAAGCCATAAAACTGCTGAACAATTAATAAAATTGCCACCGGACAATTTACATTGACACCCCCTCCGCTCTACCTTTTGTACACTGCTGCTACTCGCTGTTTATTATCTATGCAGTCACTTCACCCCCACCTACATGTACAAATTACCTCAACGAACCTGTACCCCCGCACACTGACTTGGTACCGGTGCCCCCTGTATATAGCCTTATTATTATTAGTGTTACTTATTACTTTTTATTTTTGTCTACTTGGTACAGATTTTCTTAACTTCTTGAACTGCACTGTTGGTTAAGGGCTTTGTAAGTAAGCATTTCACAGTAAAGTCTACACTTATTATATTCAGCACTTGACAAAGATTAAATAGATATGATATGGAACTGCTTGCATTAGGTGTGCATTATTAGCTGCCTCATCAAGTCTCAAAATGTAAAGTCCCCATATTTAGGGAGCCTATGAGATTTGTTTTATTCAACTGAGTCTGGTATGAGAAGGGTAATCCCTATATGCAAAAGCAGGGTGTCTGCGGAAAGCTGAGAATCTTGGCTATTGATTGGTGCCTTCATGCAGATGACCTCATTTCAAGATGGCTGCTACCTACATTCCGGTTAGCGTTGTGAAGCATAAACTAAAACACGGAATACGTTGATACACACCGAAATGCTGGATTCCACAGATCATGAGGATATCTTATTTGTCTGCCTGTGACCTACAATTATTGATCACCAGCCCCGAGAGTCAAAATATTTATTGCAAAACGTTTTCACCAAACATCTTACAAGGTAAACTGAGATTTTGTCTGTGTTTGAGCTATAGCTACATAGAGGGTATCAAATTAATAATTTGGTTGGTATGAAGAAATCTAGCATATTGCCCATGTTATCTGATGATGTATGTCTTTCCACCAAGTGACTATATCTTTGCGCATCAAAAATATGATGTTGCCTGCTTACGAGCGGTAGGCATCCATTACACAGGGGATTGGCTACTATGGCAACTTAACAGTCTTTTAGCCAATGAGATAAGGTTTCCATGGATTTGCAGACGACCTGGGTGGGAGAAAGCAAGGCTTAGACATTTTTTTTTACCCCCTTTTCTCCCCAATCTTGTGATATCCAATTGGTAGTTACAGTCTTGTCCCATTGCTGCAACTCCCGTACGGACTCGGGAGAGGCGAAGGTTGAGAGCCGTGTGTCCCCTGAAACACAACCCAGCCAAGCTGCACTGCTTCTTGACACAATGCCCGCTTAACCCGGAAGTCAGCCACACCAATGTGTCGGAGGAAACACTGCACCTGGCAACAGTGTCAGCGTGCATTGCGCCCGGCCGCCACAGGAGTCACTAGTGCGCAATGAGATAAGAACATCCCTGCCGGCCAAACCTGGTCGACGCTGGGCCAATTGTGCACCGCCCCATGGGTCTCCCGGTCGAGGCCGGCTGCGACAAGGCCAGAACTCTAACCAGGATCTCTAGTGGCACAGCTAGCACTGCGATTCAGTGCCTTAGATTACTGCGCCACTCGGGAGGCCTCGGCCTAAACCTTTATGCGTAATGAGAACTATTGCTACCTGGCTCAGAGATTTGGAAACGCCCCATAACCACACCTGACACCACTTACTAAAACTTCTGCTCATTTCTAGTTGTTAGGTCTATTAATCCCATAATTTTTCTGATATTGTTCACGTTGTCATCAATAATTCACTTGTAGCTTGACATAGGACTTTCAATATAAAAAAAACAGTTATTTTGTGTGCTTGATCTTGTGTACTCTGAACTATGTAACTCATATCTTCTGATAATTTCCTCACGATCTCTCAGATGTCTTTTCAAATATACCAAGTTTTATATGTAACAATCACGTAATTACACATGAATAGCAGTTACCTTTGGGTATGCCCATTTAGGCGGAAATCTACATATTGCCATTACATTTAAGGAGTTGCATGTTCAATAATAGGCTATAGCCTTTTGGCTGTAACGCGATAGACTTACCATTGTTGAATGTTTCCATTGAACTCTTAATGAAAAAATGTCCGGTCCTTGTATGCATGCGTAGGATCAGTTTCACTCTCGCCAAAATCAGTCCAAAATTAATCCAATGCATTTCTATGGGCTTATTTTGGGCCTAAACTTGTCCGCCTGCCTTCCCTGCCTTCGAACCACTCCCATTGTTAGGACGTAAACATAAGCATCTCGTCATTATATACAGATCTTTGATATTATTTTCTGTTGGTCAAGTAATTTCACTGTTTGGAAAAATGGGAACTGTAGGGGTATCTTAGATGGTTGGTGCTCTGGCTGTTGGGAGCTAGGGCGGGTGGCCGAGTGTTCGCTGGTTCGGGTCCCCGGTTCAACTGGGTGGGGGCGCTTGACCCTGGTTGCTCCAGTGGGTCGTTCTGGATGGGAGTGTCTGCTGAATGTAAATGTTGAGTGGCTTCACTGTATGTTTTAAAATTCTATAAAAAATGTCATACAAAATGAATATTCAGTTGAGGGTAATTAATAGGGAAAATGTATAAATATTCAAAACATTCTATCTGTAATACACATGATTTCCAGTGGTTGTGATACTCAAGTTGGGGGTTGATGGTCACTGGACTTGATACTGAATGTTATGGATTATTCTCCTATCTGTTGATAATGGTTGACGCCAGACTGGATGTGCAAGGACTGAGGGCACACAAATGATTTACTGGTGTATTGTATTGATGACATCCTGTGAACTCCGTGATTCTGTAGCATCTAGCATTCATTGCCTTTTTGTTTCGACTTCCTACAAGACTCTCTGGCTGGTGTTTACAAAACTTTTAGTGCTGTCTGATTAGGATATGAAGGGTCTGCCTCCCAAGATTGTATAGACTAGACATAGGCCTGCATCACACGTCTATTTCGTACCTAAACAAAGACAGATCCTGGTCTGTTTATTTCATACTATATATCTGTATCATATACTATCAAATCTAAAAGCAGTTTATGAAAATAACGTGTTGCTGATTGTGAAATTGCGCCACCCACTGGTAAACAGAGGAATACTAAGAATGTACTTTGATGTACAGTAGTAGGTGGTGGGACAAAATATTTGATTCCACACCCGAAGCAACAAACACTCATCTACTGTATTCTCTAATAGCCAGCACACAGGCCTCCCTCCCTACATTCACGCCACAAATGTACATTAAATAATAGTGATGGGCATTGCTGAACTCAGATGTAGGTAGAGAATTAGCCAGTTTCAACTAACTATATATATTTCTCATGAAAGGACTAACTAGTCTAGCTAATTAAAATGTAGCTATTTCAATTATACAGTATGTTAGCTAGCTAGAATAAACTTGTCAGGGAATACAAATATTACTTTTTAGTTTGAATAGACATTTTTGTAAAGTTAGGCTTGCCATATCAAAGTCAGTCTCAATTTATACAAGTAGCTAACGTTAGCCGGCTACATCCCCATTAGCTTAAAAAGCTTAAATCAGCAAGCGATTGTGGCCCGGATATGTTGCCAACAAGCTATTAGCAGTTAGCTATCTAAGGGTTGCTGTTAACATCGTTAGCGGGATAACGTTAGCTAGTTAACTCAACCCGCTTTATTCACACTGGTTAGTTAGCAGACAATGACAAATGTAACATTTGGTATCTATATGATGAATAGCTGACTAGTGCTACCTTTCCTACTTGCTAGCTAGCTTACGTGTGCTAACTTCAACTAATTTCAACTAGGCTAGCTAGCTTTGTGATTCATAGTGAAAATGCGCATATATTACATTAACTAAAATGATAGCGAAGTTAGTTATAACGGAGCACAATGTGTTTGTCTTGTCTATATTGCGTTAGCTAGCTAGCAAGGTAACTTTAACCAAAAATGTAGTTCCGCTAACGTCAGCTAGCTACTGTAGCTAGGTCAAAGTTAGCTAGCTAGGTACCACCAAGCTGGCGTTTGCAATACTGTGAAGCGTGAACGTTGCACTAAATTAACTTGCTACCTACCTTTATTCAAGCAGATCCTCTAATTTCATGCAAGGTCTCTCATCATGTCTCTTTCAGATGTAGGCTTGCGTGAACGTGAAATAGTCCCGGGTACTTATACTCAAACTAATATAACGTTATTGGCACATATTGTGTGCGAAATATACATCTTAAAAAATACATACTTCATTTTATATTCGAGCAGCGCAAACCTCTCACCGAGCCAGTACAATTAGTGAGCAACTGCAGTCTGCAATTTAGGGGTGTTCCTGCATGTGGGCATTCCTGTATCTACAGGAACACCTGCCCCAAGCATCCCATTGGTTCCTGCCAAACACCTGTCTTCCTTAATAGAACAGCGTGGAAAAAGTTGCCCGACAGACGTGGGAGAAGGACACCGTTTACTGGTTACTAGTACGGCAGGCGGGAGGCTAGTTGGTGACACTCTGTGCATGTGACGCCCCCCCCCCCTCCAAGGTCCCCAAGAACACAGTGACCTCCATCGTTCTTAAATTGAGGTTGTTTGGAACCATCAATACTCTTTATAGAGCTGGCCAAACTGAGCAATTGGGGAGAAGAGCCTTGGTCAAGGGAGGTGACCAAGAACCCGATGGTCACTGACAGAGCTCTAAAGTTCCTCTGTGGAGATGGGAGAACCTTCCAGAACAACAACCATCTCTGCAGCACTCCACCAATCAGGCCTTCTAGCTCGGTATCAAACTTCACTATAGATCTATCGACAAGACATCTAACTATAACATAGACCTTGACGAGACCAGGGTTTCCCCAAACTCGGACTTGCCTCCCCCAACAACAACAACAAAAAAGCTGTGAACCCAGGGGGAGCACCAGGACCGAGTTTGTGAAACCCTGGACGAGACCATCTAAACATCTAACTTCATCGTAGATTTAGGTCTAAGCCAACTCAACCACACCCAAAAACCAACTGTACCAACTAGACATCTAACTAGTCTAATAGTACAAGTCAAGTCATTAACCAACTTACTTGACCTCTACCTAGACTTAATAGTTTGACCTTCTATAAGACTATAGATCAAGACCAACTAGATTGTGTGCCAGTCTGTTCGTACCATCATGTCAATGCCTTGTCACTCTTTGTTCTGATGCCAATTATGTATGGCTCGACAGTGACAGCAATGGAGCTGGCAAAAGCACAAACAGACTCTAGCTCTAATCTAGACCAATACTTACAACTCATCTAACTAGAATACATACACTGTATCTTAAAAATGTAGCAAATGCTGAAGCAAGCACACATATTTTCTTCAGAAAATGTACCCTTTTCTAGTTTCTGAAGGATTCTCATTGCCATTTGATGGAGCTCTTTCTCTGAAATGTTTCTTTAATCAATGACTACCCCTGGCCTGGATGAGTTTCATTGAAAGGGCCGGGTATCAAATGTGGGTCCTCACCGGTCTATGGCCGTCACTCAACTCATAATATCCCGCTAAGCTAAAGTCTAGGTGTTATCTATATGAACTTAAGGTCTCAGGTAAGGTCACCCATCAGGCAAATGAGCGCACGTAGCTCAGCGAACTACCAGGCTACCTCTGCTACGACACCTTTCAAGTGATTTTGGTCCTCTTAGGGTAGCATTTTCAATCAAATGTCTGATCAACTCCTTCATTCAGATGTTTCAGAACTCTGCAAATCTGCGTGCTTGCATACAGTCATCAGACGCAGCAATGAAGTAGCCTACAGAAAAACAGAGGATTTGAAAAACAGTTATTTCTCAAGGACTTTCTTCTCTGGGTGTTCCATCTCCAACCCCCTCTATAAATGCAGATACTCTGTGCTGAACCTCCCTCTCTCGCTTGCAGCCACTTCACTGAGCATCTCTCTCAGCCTCCATCCTGAGCACAACCCAACAGCAGCAGTGCGGCTTGCTATTTCATAACTGTGCTGCATTGCAGGGCTATTTCCACAAGTGAGGGCTGGATTGCATAAGAGCTGGCTGGTGTTAAGCCTTGAGAGCTGCAAAGTGAGAGAGAAGAGGGGAGTGAGAGAGCGAGGTAGGGGGGTGATGGAGGGGGCGGGTTGTGTGACGCAGTAGGACGTGCACGGAGACCAGAATGCAGACACTCCTCCCCCCCCCCCCCCCCCCCCCCCCCCCCCAACCCCAGACATCATGAAAGAACAGCGCTACCTCGGGGACTTGTCCAGGTAAGTGTTAAATGAACAAAAGGCTGTCACACTGCTGCAATGGGCTCCTTGGAACTGACTATGTTTTCAGCTGGCACCCTATTTCATGCATTTTACACAGACAAAAAAAAATATATATATATATCTTCTTTGCACGCTTAGATTAAATTAGGTACTTGCAAACACTGCTTTCAATAGACGTTAGGGAAACAAAGCGAACCACTAGTCCCCAGGTTGATTCACTTAACAGTCGCCTTTGTGAAGTATGTACAGTATCTGGCTGACTATAAAGTCGCCCCTTAGAAGTCTTAGAAATAGACCTTAACTTCACTGGTCTGCGTCACAACACAACCCCATTACATTTACATTGTCCACAGGGGGCAGGTTATCAGGTATTCCCTATTCCCCTCTGTTGTCCAGCTCCACTGCTCAGGTGTTCCCCCACAAAACTGGGTTCCCTCTCCCCCAACACTATTAAACAACCAAGTCAAAAGAGAATTTCCCTGTCCACTTTGAATTCAGGTTTGCTTACGGGGCAGTACAGGAAGCACTTATCACAGTGCTCTGTGTTATAGGAGGACTTATCTGGACGAGAAAAGATTAGATAAATATCCAAAGAGATTGGCTATATCGACAATGTATGTATTTTCCATTATATTTGTCACTTCATTTTGTACAGAAAAAAAATAAGCTCTGCTCTGTTATGCTCAGGAGCCAGGGCATCTACGTTTGATTTGGATTATGTTTTAAATGTCGGTTGACTAACTGATTTGACCATTTGTATAGTGTTTGCCCTTAACAGCAATTGTAGGTGTAGCCTGTAGGCTACACCGTATATACGTTACAGGGTAGAAGCTGGGAGAGCATCCAATTCACCCCTTTAAAAGCAGTTAATCATTTGAATAATGAATTCAGGAAGTAATTACAGCAGAAAGGAAGCTGTTTGAACCACCCAGACGGTTGTGTGGACCAACAATTCAGTCGCACGACTGCCTCCCTCGATGCACCCCTGCAATTTAAACGCTGGTATGCTCACTGCGCATCTGATTTGGGTGCAGTTC
This sequence comes from Oncorhynchus kisutch, assembly GCF_002021735.2. Classification (NCBI taxonomy): domain Eukaryota; kingdom Metazoa; phylum Chordata; class Actinopteri; order Salmoniformes; family Salmonidae; genus Oncorhynchus; species Oncorhynchus kisutch. The sequence goes on along the minus strand of NC_034180.2, from coordinate 8,017,666 downwards.
CATGGTTTGGTCAGAGGAGGGAGGTAGAGCGAATACAGTAAGAGAGAGTGCATTTCATCATCCCTGCAATGCTCGTGAAGGTCTCTCAAGGGCAACCCATCATATCTGCAAAGTCATACACACAACGCATGTCAATTATGGGATTGTTTATGTACTGCATATGCTATCATCAGTTGAAGTGGAGATTATTTTTAAAGGAGAGGTATGACCTGAAATATCTTTAGAAGATTCGGATATATCTGGTCACTCACTGTTTTCTCCCTCGCCTACCCTTTAAAGCTGTAAAATATGCATGACCCCTTGAATGTATTACCATATGTATTCATGGACCTACACAGCGTTTAAAAGACCAGCAACAGCAGTTTGTGTGAGTGATTTGTATGCGCGCCCGCCCTTGTGTGCATGGGTTTATGTGCGTGTGCATGTGAGTCCCGTGTGTGTGTGTGTGTGTGTGTGTGTGTGTGTGTGTGTGTGTGTGTGTGTGTGTGTGTGTGTGTGTCAAAGCTGGTAATCATGTAATCAATACACCAACACACGTGCTGTGAGGGGTGACAGTGTCAGCAGTCGTCAGGAGACGGCAGCATAGAACAGAACAGAACAAATCTCTCTTCAAAATGATTGTGGAAATGCAACATGATTTAGAGCCACCTTTACCACCTACACAACTCCTATTCAACCACTTGATGTTATACCCCAAATGTTTACACGGATATGGTAATATCATTGTTATAACAAAATATGATCAAATATCCTTTTGACTGTACTTCTCTTTTCAATGCATGACTCACAATCGATGAGGGACACAGTAACAGCAAAGCACTACACAAACACTGCAGAATAACAAGCTCGCTGTTCTACGAGGACACAGACAGAGAACAAACAAAGCCCTTAGTGAACACAATATCAAACGTTCCCCTCTGCCACTGAACTCCAGAGGATGTTCGGAGGCTGAACTAAAGACATGTCCCCGCACTCCCTGTCTGTCTGTCTGCCTGACCTCCCCCAGCCTTCCTGTCCTGCCTCCCTCCCTCCCTGCCTATTCTTCCCGGCATGCCTGTCTGGTCTGTCTCCCCCAGCCTACCTGGTCTCCCTGAATGGGTCGGTTTCCCCCAGCCTTCCTTCCTCTCTGCCTCCCCCTGCCTGGCCCCTAGCCAGAGCCTATAAAGAGTACTGGGTCAGCAGAGGGTGAAGAGGACCATAAAACAAAGTGGGAACGGCATGACTGCCCCTCATAAAACTACTAACCATCAACTGTGCAGTATCGATCAACAGCCTTTAATCAATACAGGGCATATACTGGGGCCGCCAGATTTTTTCCCTTTCTGCAGAGTTAGCGAATCTAGAACCACGTTATTCAATGCTCTTTGGGGGGGGGGGGGGGGGGGGGGACTAAGATGGTGGATGGATATCTTTGTGATGATGGATATTTTTGTTTTGCCTGACGGAGGCCTTTGGGTATGGGTTTAGAGGGTTCCCGATGACCAGTGATGAGTATCGCTGAGCGTTGAGTCTGTTGGACTGGATCTGTGTTTTAACAGATTAAGTACAATAGGATTTTTTTGTCATAGCAATGCAGGGAGAATTGAACAGTGGGCTGGGCTGCACATCAGACAAGGATAGTAGACTTTTTTTCAAAATACATTTTTAAAGAAATATTTGAAGGTTATGGCACAGAGAGTTCAGAAACACTCTGACAAAATGGGGGGGGGGGGTACGGCTGCAGTCTCGCTAAGGTATTAGTAAGCAAGTCATCACCGAATTCGTTGTTAATCAAACCAGTAATGGTGTGCACGCAAGGATCAAAAGGTATGCATGAGCATACACAGAGAAAGCAAAAACCTGAACAGTGTTCCACTAGTTTACTTAAGTGTGATTTCGCGAGGGCATTTTCCCTATGCGCAGTAGCAAGGAGCGGAAGGAAGCCTGTTGGGGTCCACATCTGGAGCTAATATTCACATTTGACACCAAGACTTTCTGTATCACACACGGAAATACCGTCTCTCTACTAATTGTGTGTTAACATGGCTTTCAGCCAAATATCCCTCACTGCGCTAATTAGATGAACCCAAAACCCTTCAGGAGCAACACTCATCCAATGTCATGAACAAACACTTTATCTTAAAAACCCAGAGTGAAAGGGGGTGTGTAGTGTGTGAAAGAGCAATTTAGTATGGGGGGCTAAGAAAATGATCTAGCTGCCTCCGAGTAGTCTAGGAACGGGAGTCGGGACGCAATCTGCAGTACATCTCCAGCTCTCTGTAAGGTATGCAGCACTTATGGACACTTTCCAACTCCCAACTCCCCCCCTGTTGTCTGGGCTGTTTCCTTCGCCCAGCCAGACAGAGTCAGGGCCCAGTCAGTGGGGAGAGATCACTCAAAGCTCTTAACATCACAATAGCTGCAGGACGTCCGGCCGAGCTGGACCCGCCCTCGCTGGGGTGTGAACCCTTTACGCATTGCGGTGGAAGTCCAGCTAGGCAGACAGGCAGGCAGGCAGTCACACCTCCTCCAGAGACCACAGAGTGCAGTTGATTGACACTAATTTCAAAGCAAACGTGCCCCTCCTCCTCGGCTCTGCTCTACTTCGGGAAAAGCACAATAGAGACAGAGAGAGAGAGAGAGAGAGGTGTCCTTCAGCTCCGCACAGATGAGGGGAGTTGGACTAAGAATATCATAAGGAGTGTGATAGTATGAAAATGTATGCATGCACTACTGCACCACCCAGACGGTGGTGTTGCTCTGGATAAGAGCATCTGCGAAAGGACGTAAATGTGAAATGTACAATTGATTCATATTTCTCAGAATGTAATGACATTGAAAACACTACAGGCCCCCACAACATTTTTCCACAATGTCAAATATCCTTTCCTGATAAATCAAAGCTTTTTACACGTGACTAAAAGCAACATTTCTCATTGCCAACCACTGTGTTAGCAGTCAAATAGTGAAATGGTTCAATCTCTTCCTCTCCTCCAACGTTCTCCAATACAGCTCAATGGAACTCCCAGAATCCCCCTCTCTGGTGTGAGTTTCTGTAACGCAGTGATGTCATTTTTACAGCACACAAGGGTTCTATATAGAGAATGATGGATGTTTGTGTCAGTGTGTTTCGACTGGATACAGTCCCAGTGTTTTGAGGAATGAATGGATTCTATGGCAGCCCTTCTTCTAACCCTCTACTGTAGTCAGTTATTAGTATAGCTGCCTGGCTCCAAAGACTCACAGTGGGGCTTGGTATATAGGCACGAGCACTAGGCAGTGGGGCTTGGTATATAGGCACTAGCACTAGGCAGTGGGGCTTGGTGTATATAGGCACTAGCACTAGGCAGTGGGGCTTGGTGTATATAGGCACTAGCACTAGGCAGTGGGGCGCAGGCAGCATGTCAAGCACGCCAAGACGAAGTCACCCTTGCAGGGGCTGTTAAATAATGCAAATGTGATTTTGGAGTTAGGGAGCGAGGGAGGGAGGGAGGGAGGGAAAAGTGAAGAGGGGGAGATTGGAGAGATGGAGGGAGAAAGGGGGAGAGACCGAGAGATGGGGAGAGGATGAGAGCAAAAGAGAGACTGTGGGGCAGGGGGGGGGGGGGGCTGAGATAAGTGTGTGTGAAAGAGAGAGATCGAAAGAGAGAGATAGAAAGAGGGGGAGAGAGAGAGGAAGAGAGGGTGAGAGAGATTGAGGGAGCAGCTAGGAGACTGCAGATGAATAGTTAATTCATACAGTAGCTTTTGGGCATGTGCAGTGTTGTAGGAGACCTGTTTCTCCTCTCTTTAGGGTCATTTAGCTTTTTTGTTTATTGTTCTTATTTCCTGGTAGATTTTTCTGTCCATGTTCTCCATTGAAAATGGGATAACCTGGTAAAATAAAAGTAAAATAAAAAGTTTAGTAACCTTATCTGGTTGTCTTAAGCTCAGTTGCTGTAATTCAAATGAGGTGCACCAATGCATCAACTGAAATGTCATGCATTTTGTTTTGATGCTCACTTGACTTACAAACGGAATGGTTTCAAATAACCGACAACAGGCAGTAGAAATGAAAAACACGCTTGTTGACCCTGTGTATCATTTGTGGAATGAATGTACCAGACCCAAACCCTGTTTATCATCACAAAGAAACACTTCTTCAGCTTCAGATAATACTAAGATAAAAGGTAAGGGGAAGAAATGGTTTATGACATTTTAAAACAGTTTTCTGAGCATCTTTGGAGCCTGGTGGGGAATATGAATGAAACATGCTCTTCTATCCATTCCCTACATTTGACAGTTGTTTAAGCCTATAACACATTCTTATTGGTCTCATTTAGCGTTGTTTTCATGCAGGTTTGCAAAGTCACAGTGACTGGAGGAAAATTCATTGAAATTACCATTTGTCGGGGTAATTGAATTATTGACAAGAAAATGAGCTTGTTTTATATTCCGTTTCACATTAGATACTCTGCGGACATTGTTTTTGTGTGTGTTTTTTAAACTCGACAATAGCTATTGAACCAAACATGCCATGAGTATGAAAATGGTATATTCTGAATCAGGGGTGAATGGAGAACAATCCACGCTTTTTTTTGTTGATAAAAAAAAAAAATATATATATATATCGGATTTCAATCTTCAAATCTCTAAAATAAAGCGTGCCATGATAATCGAACCAGCAGCGTAACACCCTGCATCTTGCATCTGAAGCTAAGCAGGGTCTGTCTGTTCGGCCCCTGGATGGGAGACCAGATGCTACTGGAAGTTGTGTTGGAGGGCCGGACTTCCCTCTGGTCTGAGGAGATCTCAATGCCGCAGTGACGGGGACATTGTCCTGGATAGGATGCCGTCTTTTGGGTGGGACATTAAAAATCCTATAGCATTTATTGTAAGAGGAGGGGTGTTAACTCGGTGTCATGGCTAAATTCCCAACCTGGCCCCATTCCATCATGGCCACCTAATTATCCCCCTCGTTCCTAATTGGCATATATCACTCCTCACCTCTCTAGCTGATGTGTGGAGAGCGTTCTGGCACAAAAAAGGTTCCCCGTGCCTCACCCAGACGGGCGCTACACGTTGATGGTGGATGAGATGAGTTTCCCCCTACTGTGTAAAGCGCTGCGAGTACCTCAGTTGGTAGAACAGCACTATATAAATCCAATAAATTATTATCCGATATAAAAATCATTGCACCTCGGCGCAGTACCGAACTATATAGACTAGAACGCTGACTAAACATCTTGCAACCACCTTTAAATATATCAACATATCCATTCTAATGAATTAACGAGCTAACGAAATGGTGCATGACGTGAGTAACCTACAGAAGAAGCCTACGTCAGCTGAAGTGTGCATTCACCCTATTTGCGAAAACATTTAGGTCAGACTTTTGAAGGTACGTTTATTAGAGAGTTTATATATAGCTAATCTGGGGTATCAAAGTGGCGGTTTGCCAAACGGTGTAACCTAGTAGCCAAATCTTGGGTAATAGGGGGAGCAGACGTTGCAAGTCCGGGGCAGTTTTTTGTCAGTGAAGGCGTGGGACGTTTGGGAGAAGGTTGGTAGAACTCCATGTGATTACCCATCTCTCCTCATCATCAGACAGCAACTGCAGTTCCCTCCCCTGACGCGCGTGCAGTCGTTGTGCAGAAGCCAGGAAGACGGTGGAAATACGGCAGGGATGCTCAGAGTGAGCATCTAAGGATCTCCACACCCTCTTTATTTCGCGACAACTTCTATATTTTGCCAGGATAACTTTGCTATTTTGAGAGATCCAAGGCGCTCGGAAAGGTAATCGCATGTCCCGATCGCAAGACACAAGAGATGTTGATGTTGTGGGACGAATTGGGAGCTGTCCCCCCAACAATGGTGCTGAAATCGCTCCTCGCCCGAGAAAGGAAGTGATTTTTGCCGTTGCTTTTGTAGCTGTATGTGGGTTCAGACAAGGTTATGTGTCCCGAATAAAGGGGAATATTTTTTTTAAAAACGTGATCGTAGGCCCTATTCATTTCAAATTAGCCATGATTGGGATTATGGTTAGGCTACTTGGGACGTCGTAGGCTACAACTCACCGTGCATATGGGTTTTAAACCATATGACTGAATCCGAACAATTGAAAGTTTGACATTAAACGCGGATTATGGACTCGAGGAATTGATTAGCCTTATATATTTGCCTGATCAAATGAACGCTGTTTTCGGCATTGGGGTGCTATATCGTGTCTGGTAGCCTATGCTTACATGAGGCTGCTTCTTCCCATTTGATGTACAGTACAGGAAAGCTTGGCCCCATGCAATGTACTAGGCTACGTTATACCAACGTTGGGGCGGTTATTTACGACACTAGTGCCGTCAATTTATAGCCTTTTTTACAAAATATGCCCCAAGAAAACCGCTCGAAATTGACCTTTTTCTGCCCTTCACAAGGCTATCTCCGTCAGAATAAATTCATAAAATAGAGTGGGCTATACATTTGAGGTTAGCACTACCCGGAGGAGGTGTAGCCAACAACGCATCTTGTTTGTAAATCACACCATTCAATTTGCAAACTAAAAGGAGGGAGCAGAGACACACGGTCATTGATGGAGAAAGTGAGTTATGGGCCAATATAACCACTGAACCTCTACTGTCTTAATTTCTAAGGTTTCCTTCTCCTGGCACCTGGGCAGCATCTGTCCTGTCTGACGTGAAACTGTGAATCTGAGGGGAGGCAAGACTTAAAGCATCATCATGAATTTTGTAATGAAGGCAGCTATGGGAGGTAAGTTGATTAACGCGTTGCACCATTACCAGGGTCGTGTCTGACACTCAAAGGCAATGCAGCATATACTGTACACGGGATGGGAAAATACATTACGTGTGCCATTCTTTCAATTCTATGAATTATTTCTAAGTTAATGAATATAGTTATAAGCTATATCCATAACATTTTATTTTTTTTGACTAACGTTGTCCCTTTATCATTATGGACCAAACTGGTGTAGACTATATTAGAACAAAAATGTTAAGGTCAAACTTGATAAGTGAACACCTGGTCTTGACAAATATAATGCTGTACACCTGTGGTACTTTTTCCATCATATTTTCTGGGGTCTTCTGCATTGTTGGGGTCTTCTGCTGCACTGGCTGAGCAGCCTATAGAAATTGTGTGTGGGAGTCGAGATTGCGAGAGGTAGCCTACATTTCTCATTGAAATGCAGGACCAACCACCAACTCTCTGCATAGCCCCGTGCTCTCTCCCGTCTCCATGATAAGAATCCCGAAACAAACAGTAGCATTGCCCCTTTCCCACATACCAGCATTTAAAGTGTTTGATTACAGATGCACACAGCTACACTCTAATTCTACTTCACACTCATATAATCTAGCCTGTTATCTGTGACTATCAACCAAATGTTTTTGTATCAATTGAACTAATTCAGGCTTAACTAAATACATTTTTTTCTCTTACAGTTAACTTTGAGATACTTGTCACAAATATAATGTTGATTGTCAGCCAACACATTTAAACAGATAACTTTCATTCATTGGTCCGCGGTAGTCCACTTAAACCACAGAGCCTGAATGCAGAGGTACAGCGAAGACAGTAAAGCAGAAGGGATGGACTCCTCAACAGACACATCAAGGAATTAAATACGCCAGTCAATAAATGATCATTTAAAAAAAACTTGATGAACATAATTAACAACTAATTATTATCATGTTTTAAATATATATATCACACATTTATCCACAAATCTCATCTCTGATTTCCATGTATCTGTACTCTTATACATCCCTGCATGATGTCTCTGTCACCTGACAGATGAAAAACAATTTCACACGGACAATCAAGCTCCAGGTAGCTGGTGACAGAGGCCAGAATCCACCACACTCACTGACTGCTCCATCACCCAAATGTGTTTCCCAAATGGCACCCTATTCTCTACGCATAGTGCACTACTTTTGACCAGGACCATATGGTAATAGGCAACCATTTCAGACGCATCCCCAGTCTACTGCTGCTTGCAGTGTGCACTTGCACCCTTCCTGTCATGGATTGATGTGCTTTCCAGCATTGTAAAATCCATGACGGGACGCATGAGTGGAAGGGTGGGAAAATCGGGATGCAGGCTATGTAGCCTTTTTCAGTGGAATGGTTAGGTGATGTCATCTTTTGGCTCAGGGCCTGAGGGGGGAGGGGGGGGGCGCAAAGAAGAAGTGCAGAAGGAGATTATTGACCAGCCTCTTCAGATTGCTGTTATGGCATATGACTCATACACATGTTAGTCTCCTCCGTGTTACACTCCTCTTCCGATTGCCTGGGACCGTATTTACAATGCGTCGGAAACGCTGATCGATCTAGGATCAGTTTGACTTTTGAAATCATAATGGATAAGAGGGCGGATCTGATCGTAGATCAGCACTCCTACTCTGAGACATTTTGTGAATAGAGGCCGTGAATGCCGAAACTGGATGTGCAAGCTATTTTATGATAGCAGACATACACTCAATGGAATCTAGGCCAAGGTGTGTCTCATTGCTGACTTGGTACAAACCGGATCAAACCAAGACCCAGTGTGTCATCATGACCGAGGCAGCAGCTCAAGATTCATCTGAGGAGGATCTGAACTTGAGCAAGACCAGTGTCAGACCAAGACCTAGTCCTTCTACCTAGAACCCCACAACACGCCACCACATAGTGGAGCCTAATGGGAAACATTGGAATGGAAGGAAAAAAGGAACATCCACACACAGGACTATGAAAGACTAACAGCCAATCTGAAAACAACCTCCTTTCCTCTAGCTAGCCTATTTCCCTTTGGCATCTGCCGATCTGAAGGGACCAGATCTGATAGTTGTAAGATCCAGTATAATGGTGGGGCTTCGGTCCACCTAGACTTCAATTGAGCCTAGGGGAGAATCAGCCATATTTCTAACCTCCAAGAAAACCTACAGTTTTATTGAGCCTGCAGGGAATCTATCCAGCTTGTGAAGGGTACTGTACTGCCGAGGGGCAACTATTTCTTTTTCCTCAACAGAAAATAGAATGGAGGCATCTTCAGATGCTCTTCTAGCTCGATAATTGACTGAAAGTCAAAGCTAATCTCATTATTCGAAAGCACTTAGATGAGATTGTATCAGCGAGGGGGTGCACTAAACTGCTTCCTGTATCTCCCCGAATCCCTCCCTCTGTACTGCAAAGCTAATCATTTTCCTTAGTGAGTGTGTGACCTTGAGTTCCTTCAGTGCATAGCCCAGAATCTATAAATAAGGAATTATACCCCACCAATGTCAAAACGGTAGAGACAGTAGAACTGTAAGTAGAACTCTTCGTCATCCCGAGGAGTGGGATGACAGAGAGGAGTAGGACGACAAAGAGGAGGACGAGGAGGAGGGGGAGCAAGACGGTTTACGAGATGATGCATAGTTACACAGTTTCATATAAAGGGCCCTCTTTAATCCTTAATCTAATGTGCCCCACGACGGCATGAAACACGCCTTCCTCTTCAAAGCACATGGCGTGCAATGAAACAGAAAACACACACTGCAGTCATCATCAGAACATGACACCAAGAACCAGCTGTGGCTATTTATAACTATTGCCCATATCAACTCACAATACAAACTCAGAGAGAGAGACAGACAGAGAGAGGGAGAGAGAGAGAGATAGAGAGAGAGGTGGGGGGTTGATGATGCTGCCTATTACTAAGCACAGCTGTTTTTGAAACTGCTGAAACTAACCTGGACTGGATATATCCTGGTTAAACCAGACTGAACACTCTGCTGAGTGTGCTCCCCAGTGATTGTATGGTGTTCAGTTTGGTGACACCATGCTATATAACCTGGATTCTATCTGATCAGGGAGAGAATGTAGATTTGCAGTCAGCTCTATAAGCCCTGACCCACCGACCGGCTACAGGAGCAGCAATCTCTCTTGCTCTCCGTTTTGCTGCAGTTCTTTTTTATGCTGATGAGCAAGAAAAAAAGAAGAAAAAAACAGACTAGCAGCTCACTCCAGGGGGCACAACAGTCTCCTGGAATTCCCTCTTTCTATCTCTCTCTCTTTCTCTCTCCCCCTCCCTCTCTCGCATGACCAAGCATGCAGTCGTGAGGCACTGTCGGGCAATACCTCGGACTGTAACAGTTCTGCTCATTTGGCAGAATGCTTGCGACTGTGACATAACATTTTTCCTGACATTCAGCATTTCTCTGCATTGAAACGTGCGAGGGAAACTTGTGTTACGAATGGATGGCTCCACATGAGAACACGATTTAGTTTCTCATTGTATGAGGATCACCGAAAACAGTTCATATCGTTGCATATTCTGTACTGGGGAAAAAATGACAAGAGTGCTCCCTCGTCCTTGTCCCAGTGATCCAAAAAAAAAATCTAATGTGACTACTTCACTGATTGTAAGGCGCTGGATGTCGATTGAAAGTTGCTCTGGATAATGTGTCTGTGACTACAAATGTATGTAAATGCGGTCCTACCGTACAATATGACAGTCTATGTTAAAAGTAAGTAAGCCTGTCTGACAGTTGCCAATGGCTGTGTCCGAGATCATCAAATCCATGATGCGTTGTGGGTAAATGGTGACTGACTGGCTGATCTACAAATAATAATGAGTAGTTATTTCTGGTGCAAGGTGATTTGTAGATCAGTCAGGTCGGCAGTCGCCTGCACTGTCAGCTGCAATGTCGAACAAGCCCTTTGTCTTTGTGTTACCCAGGAGGGCCACCTGATGTGGGCAAGATGATGGGAGGAGACAAGGAAGAGCCCGACCCCGATGCAGAGAAGAAAGAGGAAGAAAGACAAGAGGCTCTGAGGCAGCAGGAGGAGGAGAGGAAAGATAAATATGCAAAGATGGAAGTGGAGAGGGAATCAATGCGACAAGGCATCAGAGACAAGGTAAACTAAATAATAAATGTGACGTTGAACAGTTATACACACTGCCTTTCTATCAGCTGGCAATTTTAGTTCATGTTGGGCCCTGAGTTCTCTCTTTACCTCTTGATCTGAGCTGGAAAAACTCCCGGGCCCTAGTTATTACTAAAATCAAACAATTTTGGGGGGGTGAGAAGTAGGCAGATCTGAAGCCGAAAGAGAAAGGAAATTCACAAGGCCTACTTCACCCCTACTCTATCAAGATGTTCCAACACACAGCTTTGACCTAGTAAAGTAGCTATGTTGGCTAATTGTACTTGTAAGTTAGGTTGCTTAGGATTCGTACTTTTTCAAACAGCCTAAATACACTAACAAAATAAACATTTTAATTACTGCACAGGAATTGAAAGTGAGTTTGGTCCGACGGTATAGAGCTGCTAGCTGTCCTGTTTCCACACTGGCAGAGGCCCCAGTCAGAGCAGGGGTCAGCTAATGGAGCTGCAGTCGAGGCCACTGTTCACTCGCTTGACTGCACTCGCTTGACAGCAACAAAACCATTTCCCCCTTTTCATGGCATGGCCCCCCATCTTTTGGAAGTTTAGCACAGATTTTTTTCACTTAACAAAAAAAATGTCATACACGACGCGGCTCACTCTAGGCAAAAATGAAAGGTCAGTTTTAAACGTCAGAAAAGGGAAACTATTGTAAAATAATGTTTACTCATATCTGGCTACCGGAAGGACTACATTTCTCATGTTACAACGTGTTTAAAGCGGTGCTCCTCTTCAGCTGCCTGATGCACTGCTGCTGCATGGTTGCTATGTAACCACTAGCCACCACAGTGCAGGAAGATAACAGCTAGGGAATAGAGACTCTGAAAAGCAGAACGGCAGAGGCAGCCAAAGACAGGATGACCTCTGCCTTCCAGCCCTCCTTTCCCTCATCCTCAAGGTTGCTCTCTCTCCTGAATTCTCTCAACGGACTATGATATCAAGGTTGATTTCAGCTTGGTAGCACTGGCCTACACTCTTAGAAAAAGGGTTCCAAAAAGGTTCTTTGGTTGTCCCCATTGGGGCGGCAGGTAGCCTAGTGGTTAGAGTGTTGGGCCAGTAACCGAAAGGTTGGTAGAGTGAATCCCTGAGCTGACAAGGTAAAAATCTGTCGTTCTGCCCCTGAACAAGGCAGTTAACCCACTGTTCCTAGGCCGTCATTGTAAATAACAATTTGTTCATAACTAGTTAAATAAAGGTTACATTTTGTTTTTTTAAATAGGAGAACCCTTTTTGGTTCCATGTAGAACTATTTTGGGTTCCATGTAAGAACCATCTGTGGAAAGGGCTCTACATGGAACTCAAAAGGTTTCTACCTAGAACCTAAAGCGTTCTACCTGAAACCAAAATGGTTTCTTTAAAATGTTATCCTATGGGGACAGCTGAAAAACCATTTAAGGTTCTAGACTTTCTACACTTTTTTTCTAACAGTGTAGTAAAACACAAATAAAGACATATAAGAGACTAGTAGAAGCAGAGGAGAAGAGTTGTAACAGCTCTGTTTTTGGAAGGAATAAAAAAAAAAGATCCTAAAAATAACCCAAAAAGCACAAAGGTGCTAGTAACAGCTGTGCACAATATGTCAGAGGAAGAAGAGTTGGGTTTCTGTTCTGAGAGATAAATTAATTAGCACAGATTTGTGTTTTCACTCTCTCTGTCACACACACACACCACACATGCACAAAACTCTCTCTTACTTCTAACAGAGTGGGTGACATCACATCTCCAGGTTTCTGTTATTTAAGTTGGGAAATAGATTTTTGTAACAGGCTATTACGTAGGTCTACTGTACAACAATGGCTCACACTACATTTGGTATTGAATCCTGTCCCAATTTCCTGTAATATATAGCCCTGGAATAGCCCTTACCCAGGGTTCCTCAGGGTGTGCAGTTTTGTGCAATAAAACACCTAAATCAAATAAGTCAAGGTCCTCAGTCTGGACCTTGACTAGCTGAATCGGGTGTGTTACTGCAAGGTTGGAACGAAAGCCTGCACTTCCCTCCCAGTAGTTCATTCAAAAACATTCAGCGGATTTGCAGAATATGTCCAAAAACAACATTCTTCTTGTACAGCAAGAGGGCGAGTGTTAATACATCTTTTCCATTTGGAGTTTTTTTCTCCCTTTCTCCACAAGATGACATGCCATGCATTCTCCTAGCACAGTGAGAGCACAAAGAATGTTATTTTGGTCTAACCCCAGAGGCCTGTTCCAGTCAGTGATTTTGATTGAATTACAGCTAACGTGCAATCAGCATCGAGGTCACGGACCCCAGTAATATGCAGCAGCATTACAGCATTAGAACAGAATGGGTGTGTTTGAGCGGTAAGCCTAACGAAGCCGAACTGTAGACAAAAGTTGGAGAGTGAAGTCGGGGGAGGTGCATCTGCAACAGCCCGAAGGTCGGACACTGTAGTGGGTTTCCCGACCGCAAGGCACAGATCAACATTGCAGTGTCAACATTGTGGCTATTGTTTATTTTTTTTAAATTCTGTATAAATACCAAAATAAACTTTTCTATACCCCCATAATCACACACTCACAAACCGAAAACATAACGTTTGCACAACTAATTGTTTAGAGAGAGAGGTCTCAAATGTCACTTTCATTTGTATCCCCTGTAGCTTTAGAATCCTGGCAACATTTGTTCCTGTTTCTGTCAAATTTTTGCCCACGTTCACATGGGTCAGATATAAACCAACAAACAAACAAATAGTGACAAATAGTTCCTCCCACGGTGCAGTTGGTGAGAAGGCGACTTCATAAGAAACTGCATGACCTTTGATCAGTAGCAGTGGGTGGGTGAAATCACTTGTTTGCTCTATAACCCATTCGATCATACACCACCGCGATATACAATAAGGCTGTGACATCAAAAAGACTGGTTACAAAGTGGCGGAATAAATTCAACTACACATACGTTTGTTTCATCAAAAAAACAGAAGGCAACATCTTTCCGGTGAAGTCCACAAAGCAAATATAAAATATAAAATATAAATATATATATATATTACATACAAACAGTTATCACCTGCAGCATGGTCAAGCAAGTTCATGTTTGATGGTTTACTAAAACAACTACTGATTTAGAACCACAGCACAAAGACAAAAGGAGCACCGCTTTTCCAGCACCCTTTCAACATCATGTGGCTGTCCATGGTACTGATTTCTGTGTGTGTGTGTGTGTTTGTGTGTGCGTGCACAAGTAAAACACTTTTTTTAAATTACTCACCCTACTTGTAGACTAGTTGAACACAAATGATATCCTCCTCTCTTTCATGTTGGCAAAACAGTCTGTGGCTCTATCGTGCAGTGCACTTTTAGTTTTTGTTGTTCCTTACATGGGCAACAATGAACCAGCTAAGTTAGCTAGCTAGTTAGCGTGCTCCTTCTAGGCGACATCTAGGATACATATTGAAATTCAATCGTCTCAGGCCAGTGGTACAACGTATTAATTTAGGGTTAGATCTGAATCGCCTTCATCATTCTTTGTACAGGCCAATGACTAAGTAAAAATATAATTCAAAATCCCATTTCCATCCATGGCTTAGGAAAAGGCCGATTTAGCAAGCTAGCCACTGCAGGACGTCAACACAAGCAGACCAAAAACAGAGACGTTTTTCTGAAAATTGTTTTTTTTGATTGGTCTGAAGACAAATCCAAACTGGCCTCCCTTGTGTTTTGCTGCACCAGGACAATCCACAGTTGAGCTCAGCTCAATGCTGATTGGCTAAATACTTTATAATTGTTTTATCAAGGGTGGCCAACTGCTTGCTGGCATCAATCATTCAAATGCTACAGCGACAAAATGTATACTATTTTGGTCCAGACAGTATCAGATACATGGAATACACACACTGAGACAGAGGGGCTTTGTTTCCCTCACTCGTTGATTTCTCCGATGAGATTCAGCAACTTGCGAATTGACAGAAAATTATGAAAACACAGAGAGAGACAAAAGACAAATTATTTTGGAATTGTATTTTTTTTTTAATTGGCCAAATATTTGGGTACGCCTGGCTTCCCTTGGCATCCAGGAATACATGCCACTGCCTTTGATAACATGAGTTTTGTAAAGGCCATGCAATCGACATCTAGTCGCAAGTCAGTCAATTTTCATAACCATAATGCAACACACTTTGAAAGGCAGTGACCAACGACGTAACAAAAGTTATGCGCTCGAACGCGCCTAATGTTTATGTTGCCAAATTATTGTTAATTAATGCCGTTATATGAAGTACATCATTCTAATATAACTCCACCCCCACTATATTTCCTGTATTTCCTGACCTAATGCTTAAATGTTTTGTTATTCTTTACATTATTATTGCGTGGGGAGTGATGCAACATTATTATTGCATCACTCCCTCACCTCCCTCCTAACCATGTGGCGTTCATAAGAAGTATATTTTCTGAGACAATGTTATTATAACGCTGTTACTTTTACTATCCGTTTTCTCCAGAGGGCAGTCTGACACAATGATAGTAATCTCTATTATAAAGCTTTCATCATGTTTTTCCAGTACGGAATTAAGAAGAGGGAGGAGGCTGAGGCTGAGGCCCAGGCTGCTATGGAGCAGTCTGCAGAGGGCAGTCTGACCCGCCCTAAATCGTCCGTGCCCAAGGGCTGCGGAGACGACGACGACGAAGAGGAAAGCATCATGGACACGGTCATGAAATACCTCCCTGGTCCTCTCCAAGACATGCTGAAGAAGTAGCCGAGCAAACACGTTTGTTGGAGTTACATTAGGTTGTTACGGTATCCTTCTTGGTGAGAGTTTTAGATTACTTTTCTGCCCCCCTGCAGCAGAGAGTTAGCAACGGAAATTAAAATTTAAAAAACATTCCTCGCTTCACCTGTTTTAGGTTGGTTGGAAATAATGAAATAATCATACGTATTTCTAAAAACATCAGAGAATAACACTATAAGCCATATTTTATCTTTAAATGAAATTTGAAGAATCATATCATGATGTTAGGGTAATGTTTGGTTTTGTCTATGAGGTTTATGTGAAAATGTTTGCACACGTACGTACGTATATATGTCCATATACTGTGTCGTCATGTCTAGCTCGGTATGGCCCGTTGTAGCCATAGGTCTAAACTAAATTTTATACCTTACGTCTTTGCATGCCATTTGTCAAGTCAAGTTGTGAATATGTACAATATCCTTTTTTCCTCTCGTAGTCACGCAAAACTATATGGCAATAACTCTGATTTTGAATGTCGTTATATTATCATAAGGTATAATGTAATAATGGTTATAAAATGTACGCATTCAGGAATTTCATTTACATTTTTTTTTGGGACGGGGAGGATGACCAGGGTTATCTGTACTACTTAACGTTATGCTTCGACATTAAACCGGAATTCAACAACAACGCTATCAGGATTTGCTATATATATATTTAAAAAAAAGTTATTTAATCATGATTTCTAAAGCTATTACAAAATCTGTGTTGACTGGAGGGCTAGCTTTTCCATCACCTGAATAAAAAGGGAAATCTGTTTTCCCACTGAACTGCCAGAAGGTTGTGCAAAGTCATAATTAGCTAAGAACAGTTTAAGAATGAAGAGGGTAATAATGCTTGATAATTCTGTTGTACTTGGTTGTGGGTTGGTTGTAAGAATGTAGTGTTGGTAATCAGAATGGAATGCTATCAGCAATAAAAGGGCCATCATGTATGTTCTGCTTGAGAATTAATAAAACTGGTTCACAGACACAAAGGTTGTTTTTTTTCCAATGCTGTGGGAGGTATGTCTTGTTCTTTAGAGAGATTAAACACATTATTTTGAGAAGGATAGGTTATTGTACAATAAATATTAACATAGGACGCAACTTAAAAAGTGAGCAATATTTGGGTACTCTTAGCAGGAAATATCCAGTCAGCCACCAATCCCAACGGACCAAAGCATCTTACTTTGGCAGCAGTGGTTGGTCCCATCATGTCTCATTGGGGGTCTGGCTGTTGGGAATTATGTAGTTCTCTCAACTTTCCCCAAGAGGGCGTGTCATACGTGGTTTGGTGCATCGGCCTAGAAGCGTAAAAAAGGACAAATAAACACAGTGCATAATACTTTCAAACCTGATTTATCCATGAACAACAACAAAACACAATCGTGTGAACTATCTTAACAAAAACATACTCATACTCAAGAAAGAACAACAGCCAGGCGAGGGCAAGGAACACACAGTCATATTCAGCAGTAGTTCATACGGGATGGGTTGTTGTACACACTATAGTTGTCCCTTTTGACCATACAGTAATATACCTAATCAGTAGCATTATGCCCTTTGAATCTGAGGGGGCACGTATCCCCCTCATCCATCCTTCATCCACACACACATATATATTGTTTATTTTAACACGGATTTAATGACAGGATATTGAATTTAGTCATCAGTGCTCCCCTCAAAAACAAATGGTGCATGACAACTCTGATACCTGGCCACATAGCAATAATACCTGAAGGAGTGTTCATTAAAGGAAAAATCTCATAGGATCTTACAACAGGCAGGTCAAGTCATTTGTCTTTATGCTTTTTCTTGGGCTTTGATAGGCTACATAGTGATGACAGTGAATTCATAGTTTGCACACTTTTGGGTTGCAAGACACATTCAACTGACAGCATTTCGACCAGCGTAACTGAAAAAAGGGGAGGGGGGAAATGCTGCTACTCCCTTTACTGTGTAACTAAAGTAATCATTTAACATAATCAATCATAACTTGCCATGATGACATGTCATCACATCTGCCGGGTTTAAGTACGAATTCCAAAGCAGCTTCAGAGACGGCCACTAAGAGCTGGTCCTATATCAGTTTGTCCGTCAGTGACCAACACACAGGTGAACAAAACAAGTATGCACTGAGTGTACAAAACATTAGGAACACCTTATGAGTTTGACCCCTCCTTTCGCCCTCAGAACAGTCTCAATTCGTCGGGGCACGGACTCTAAAAGGTGTCGAAAGTGTTCCACAGGGACGCTGGCCTATGTTGACTCCAATGCTTCCCACAGTTGTGTCAAGTTGGTTTGAAGTCCTTTGGGTGGTGGACCATTCCTGATACACAAGGGACTGTTGAGCGTGAAAATAACAGCAGCGTTGCAGTTCTTGACACACTCAACCCGGTGCACCTGGCACCTACTACCATACCCAGTTCAAAGGCACTTAAATCTGTTGTCTTGCCCATTCACCCTCTGAATGACACATACACAATCCATGTCTCAATTGTCTCAAGACTTCAAAATCCTTCTTTAACCGGTCTCCTCCCCTTCATCTACACTGATTTGAAGTGGATTTAACAAGTGACATCAACAAAGGATCATAGCTTTCACCTGGTCAGTCTTAAGTAGATATCGACTTCGTCACAAAACTGATCTAGAACCAACGCTTAGTAGCAACCTCTCTCTGTGTAAGGTTTGACCGAGAAGACTTAAACTGACTAGAGATCAGTAATACTACAGGATTTACACCATAGCAGACAAACTGATCTAGGACCAGCTTTTAGTGGTTGTCTCTATGGGGTCAACTTTGACAAACAAACAACTTACACCCCAAATGTTTTTAATCTTTAACAATTCCTCTGAACATAGCTTCCATGTACCGTTATGTGCCTTTGCTTACAGACAGCACAAAGTGCAGACTAACAACTTGTCTTAAAACATTAAGTTACGTGGTTGCGAAATGCTGAAATCCGTAATGTGGTATGAACATCATAAGCAAGTTAAGTCATTTACATTTGAGTCATTTAGCAGACGCTCTTATCCAGAGCGACTTACAGGAGCAATTAGGGTTAAATGCCTTGCTCAAGGGCACATCCGTCAGATTTTTTTCCATCTAGTCGGCTCAGGGATTTGAACCGGCAACCTTTCACTCTTAACCGTTAGGCTATCTGCTGCCCTTGGCATTTGGTACAATATACATTATGGGTGTAACACCATTTCGTCTTCAACCACAACAAGTTCATCTCCAGTAAACAAAATAAATATTTTCTGTATATGTGGGCTGCTTCTCTATGTCACAATTACCAGATATTATTATTATTACTGAAGATATCTAAACCGATATCAGCAGAAAACTGTGAAGGGAAAAACATTTTTTTTTACAATAGTAGATCAACTCCATTCCACAGTAGGAACAAGATTTGCCAAAGCCTCTGACATTCGAATTGGAAAGATTTCTGTCATCACGGAGGGGTCGAGGTTAGGGTTTCGGAAGCAGGGGTTGATGGGATATCTGTTGGGAGTGCGTCTGGCTGAATACGGGACTGGGCGGGCCCGGGCAGTGCTGCCGCCTGGCACGGCGCTACACGCTTGTCCGACACTTGGGGAAGATGGGACCTCCTTCAAGCCTTCTCTTTCTTACTGTGGTCAGAGAAGAAGAAATTGAAATTAGTCCAACTATTAAAACACAATCGGCAGCTTCGGTAAAATCAGGTTTTATTCAAACACAACATATACTTGACTCAAAGGAATGGCAATGAAGGAAGAGTTTGAAGTTTAGAAAAACAGTTTGAAAGATTTGGGAACAGGTAAAGAAAGCAGAAAAAAAACCCTGTTCCAAACGTTTGAAAGAGACGGTTAAGTAGAAAATAGAAGCTTGAACTGTAAAGAGCCCTTAAGCAAGCAGTCCCCTTCTGTAAAAGACCCACTTAACAACTACTGAAGAAAGATCTGCCACTGTCGGGAAGAGAAGAGATGACGAGGAGGAATGGAAGGCACCACGCAGGGAGTCGTGGGTAGAACTCAAGGAAAAGAGGCGTCAGGTTGAAGAGGTAGGACGATACAACTGCTGTCTTTACTTTCTTGGTCTTGGGTTTGGTGAGTTTCGGCTTGAACTTTTTTACCAAATGCCCTCTCCAGTTCCGGCACGGACAGAGTGAGGGTAAAGGAATTGTCCGAGTGATGATCAGATCGGATTACCCGAGCTGCAACACAACAGTGGTAAACACAAAAAACAAACAAACATAGACACACACACGAGCAATATGAGTGAAGCACACGCACACACAAACAGTGAGTGACAGTTGACAGATCTGACATGCATTCTCTTTCACTCACTCTTGAAGAGAAAAAGTGCTATGATCATATAGACGTCAACCAAGACGAGAGCGCCTCATGCACATCTTTGGAAGTAGATAGAACTGGTACCATGCCGTGTTCAAGAGAAAATGTAATCGTTATGTAAAACAACCACGATGACACATTGATGTTTGTGTGCAAACTAGGTCAATCATTTCGTTCCAAGAGATTAGTACAAGACCATCTTTAAACATTTTTTTTTTTTTACAGTCTTTGTACAAGACCTGACGTGTCTTTGATCATGTGTTTTGGACCCAAAACATTTAGCCCGATGACTCACACTAAGATCTTCCGCTGCTCTGTCGTTCGCTGCAGACTTTATTCTGAGACTGCCGTCACCGAAGTCGTTTTGTGGTGTCGAGGGGCACGAGGGATGTTGTACTAAACAAAGGCATCATCAATTGGATCATCTCTAACCAATCAGATTATCAAAGCCAATGGTGAATTTTCAAACCGCCGCTTTAGCCACTTGCGTTCTGGCTCTGGCCCAACCCATGGGTTTCTGGACCAATCAGACGGCCCCGAATGTGTTCGGCAACAACCCAAGTCCCCGAATAGACCAATTTGAGGGCACATCCAAAATGGCATCCTATTCCCCATGTAGTGCACTACTTTTGACCAGAGCCCTAATGTACGGGTTAGTGAACTATAAAGGGAATAGTGTGCCATTTGGGATGCAGTCCCATGTCTCTAGTGGTGTCTCAGCTGTTGTGAGGGATCACACTGGGAAGTCTGGGAGTGTTTCACTGGAACACCACTTTAGTTCTAGTGAGGTCATCATCCAGGAAGGGATCCAAACAGCCGAGTGTTGTGACTGGCTTGGCTCCTCCCATTATTTAGTTACATAAAACAGTGATGGTGAATTAAGATGGATTACAATGGGCTACTACGAGGTCTAGTTACAGCCGACGTATGCTCTGCACCTTCTCTAGCAGGTTTCATTAGTTCAACGTTGTTTTGGAAAATGGAGTGAGAGGTGGGTGGGTGTCTGAACATCTCTAAGATTGTGAGTAACGATGGGAGAGAAACCCTGAGTATAAAAGAGATATTTTAATCTATTGTTTGTGAGTGAGTCTTTGAACCTCAATCTCAGCCAGGTTGTTAGCATTAGCAGAACCGTCATCTCACCCAGGTCGTTGTTGTTCATCATGGCGTTGGAGCCCCTCAGCCTGGGGCCCTGCTGGGTAAAGTGGTAGCCAAACTTCAACAACGCTGTGTTCTTCTCCAGCATGCTGGCTATCTCCATCTCCACCTTGTTACCTAGCGGCTGGCTCTGGAGGAAGGGGAGAGGGGGAATCAGACCTGGATTCAAATAGTATTCGTTTCCTTTCCAAATTTAGCGTTTGATTGAGCCTGTCTGCACTGTCAGATGGGCAGCTTAAATAATTGGTGGGGTGGGGGGGACATAGAAGGAATCACCCAGCGGGTAAAACTGGTTGAAATGACGCCATTACAAACCAATTTAAAACCAGACATTACGTCGTGTAAACCAGTGAACCTAGATGATTTCCCCAATGTCCTGTTTGAAATAACCGGTTACAATGATGCCATTTCTGGTTGTCATTTCAACCAGCTTGTCCACTGGGTATTGTTCATCCATGACTCAGCACAATGAATAAAATGAAAGGTGACGTTGTTAGTAAAGTGTCTAAATATAAAACCTTCCGGAATCAAAGAGATTCAGCATAGTTTATGTTAGGAACAATTATTCACTGGCAAGAAGTAGCCCGGCGTGGGCAAAACTGGTTGAAATTAGGTCGTTGCAACAACCAGATTTCAACCAGTTTTGGCTGCAATCTGATTAAGCAGGTTGCAGTGATGTCCTTTTCAGCCAGTTTTCCCCCACTGGGAAGGAATAACAACTACTAAGTGTTCCACTGGCAGAAATATCACACCACAATGAATGAATTTAATGATTTGCTTTTTACAATCTGGCCCTGTTGAAACAGTAGACTCAAGTGGTCCTCGTGACGTCTTATTGTAACTGGTAGGGCTGGGTACCGTGATGGCAAAACACAGGCGTTTCCTCACGAAACCAGGACGACAACAAAAAAAGACCACGATTTCTTTGGGATTTTCACAAAATGTTTTCCAGAGAACGGTCCTTTATGAGGAAGGATTGTCGATATGTATTTGACATTTGACAAATATATGGGACATTTTGGCATTACCCAGGCCTCCAATAACGATTGTGCTGTATTTCATTGTACCTGGTTGTCGATCTTGAGTTCCTGCAGGGTTGTGTTGGACTTCAGTGAGGCAATGAGAGCCAGGATACCCGTCCCTGTGATGAAGTTGGATTCTATGTTTAAACTCTTCAGTGTGGTGTTCACCTTCAGCATCTCTGCCAGGGCCTGAGGCACAGAGACACAGCAAACGGGGACAGTATATTTATATGGGCTATAATTACAGGCATGTCTGTGTCTGAAATGGCACAATTTTCCCTATATACATCTAACAGTGTTCTTTCCTTCCCTCTCCTCGCCCCTACCTGGGCTCGAACCAAGGACCCTCTGCACATATCAACAACAACCTCCCACGAAGCATCGTTACCCATCACTCCACAAAAGCCGTGGCCCTTGCAGAGCAAGGGAAACAACTACTTCAAGGTCTCAGAGCGGGTGACGTCACCGATTGAAACGCTATTAGCGCGCACCCCGCTAACTAGCTAGGCATTTCACACCGGTTACATACAGTACCAGTCAAAAGTTGACACACCTACTCATTCCAGGGTTTTTCTTTATTTTTACTATTTTCTACATTGTAGAATAATAGTGAAGACATCAAAACAACGAAAAAACACATATGGAATCATGTAGTAACTTAGAAAGTGTTAAACAAAACAAAATATATGTTATATTTGAGATTCTTCAAAGTAGCCACCCTTTGCACACGCTTGGCACTCTCTCAACTTGCTCTCATGAGGACCGCCACAGGAAAGGAAGACCTAGAGTTATCTCTGCTGAAGAGGATACGTTCATTAGAGTTACCAGCCCAGAAATTGCAGCCCAAATAAATGCTTCACAGAGTTCAAGTAACAGACCCATCTCAACATCAACTGTTCAGAGGAGACCGCATGAATCAGACCTTCATGGTCAAATTGCTGCAAATAAACCCCTACTAAAGGACACCAATAAGAAGACGAGACTTGCTTGGGCCAAGAAAAACGAGCAATGGACATTAGACCGGTGGAAATCTGTCCTTTGGTCCGATGAGTCAAATTTGACATTTTTGGTTCCAACCGCTGTGTCTTTGTGAGACGCAGAGTAGGTGAACGGATGATCTCCACATGTGTAGTTCCCACCATGAAGAATGCAGGAGGTGGTGTGATGGGGCTTCGGTGGTGACACTGTCAGTGATTTATTTAGAATTCAAGGCCCACCTAACCAGCATGGCAACCACAGCATTCTGCGGCGATACGCCGTCCCATCTGGTTTGCGCTTGGTGGGACTATCATTTGTTTTTCAATAGGACAATGACCCAATACACCTTCAGGCTGTGTAAGGGCTGTTTGACCAAGAAGGAGAGTGATGGAGTGCTGCATCAGATGACCTGGTCTCCACAATCACCCAACCTCAACCCAATTGAGATGGTTTGGGGATGAGTTGGACCGCAGAGTGAAGGAAGAACAGCCAGTGTGCAAAGCTGTCATCAAGGCAAAAAGGTGGCTACTTTGAAGAATATAAAATGTATTTGGATTTGTGTTACACTTGTTTGGTTACTACATGATTCCATTTGTGTTATTTCATAGTTTTGATGTCTTCAATATTATTCTACAATGTAGAACAGCAAAAATAAAGAAAAACCCTTGAATGAGTAGGTGTGTCCAAACTTTTGACTGATACTGAATTTTTGACCAGGCCACAGGCCCAGGTATCAATGCCAAAGGGAGGTCGGTTTTTTAATTGAATTTCCAGATGGAGACGACTTTTTAATTAAGACTCGGAGACGTGTATATTCACATTGTCTGATGTAACTGCTACAATCATTTGTGCAGGTGATTTGGTAAAACAGCAATACTCACAAAGGCTACGGGATTATTACTCCTGGTTCCCACCATGCTGAAGCGTTCCACTACAGTGTTCTCGATCAGGGATTCTGCAAAAGCCTTCAGTGTCTTCACTGGAATGTTCTGGAACACAATCAATAAAGCCACACACACACACACACGACTGTTTTAAAAATCGGACGGATGACTAATGCATTTGAAAAAGACTGTCTCTCCTTTGTGGGTCCAGTGTGGCTCGGGTTGGTAGAGCATGGCACTTGCAATGCCAGGGTTGTGGGTTCGATTCACACGGGGAACAGTATTAAATTAAAAAAATAAGAAAATGTATGCACTAACTACTGTAAATCGCTCTGGATAAGAGCGTCTGCTAAATGACTAAAGAGGAAAAAAAGGAAATAGAAAAGGTATAGGAGGAGGACATAATGACATCGTATACATCTTTTTAACTGACCGTGTGCGTGTGAATCAACGTAATGTAGCACCTTGATGTTGTTGAGGTTGACCTCCAGCAGGTCAGGGTCGTTCCTCTGCATCCTCAACAGAGTCTCCTCCACGTCAGTAGAGTTGGGCTGCTCATCAGGCACAGGCTTATACTGAGTACACTGGATAACACCTATAGGAAAACACAGGCTTATACTGAGTACACTGGACAACACCTATAGGAAAACACAGGCTTATACTGAGTACACTGGATAACACCTATAGGAAAACACAGGCTTATACTGAGTACACTGGATAACACCTATAGGAAAACACAGGCTTATACCAAGTACACTGGAAAACACAGACAACAGAAATGTTATTATCAATACGTACAGCGCATTCGGAAAGTATTCAGATCCCTTGACATCTTCCACATTTAGTTACATTACAGCCTTATTCTAAAATGGATACCATTTTTTTTTAAATCAGCAATCGACACACAATACTCCATAATGACAAAGTGAAAACAGGTTTTTTTCCCAATGTATTACAAATAAAAAACAGAAATAACTTATTTACGTAAGTCAGACCCTTTGCTATGAGACTCAAAACTGAGCTCAGGTGCATCGTGTTTCCATTGATCCTCCTTGACATGTTTCTACAACTTGATTGGATCCACCTGTGGTAAATTCAATTGATTGGACATGATTTGGAAAGGCACACACCTGTCTATATATGGTCCCACAGTTGACAGTGCATGTCAAAGCAAAAACCAAGTCATGAGGTCAAAGGAATTATCCGTAGAGCTACGAGATAGGATTGTGTCAAGGCACAGATCTGGGGAAGGGTACCGAAAAAAATCTGCAGCATTGAATGTCCCCAAGAACACGTTTTGGAACCACCAAGACTCTTCATAGATCTGTCAGCCTGGACAAACGGAGGTGGTCAAGAACAAGATGGTCACTCCGTCAGAGCTCCTCTGTAGAGATGGGAGAATCTTCCAGAAGGACAACCATCTCTGCAGCACTCCACCAATCATGCCTTTATGGTAGAGTGGCCAGACAGAAGCTATTCCTCAGTAACAGGAACATGAAAGCCCGTTTGGAGTTTGCCAAAATCCACCTAAAGGACTCTCAGACCATGAGAAACAAAATTATCTGGTCTTTGGACTGAATGCTAAGCATCACATCTGGAGGAAACCTGGCACAATCCCTACGGTGAAGCATGGTGGTGGCAGCATCATGCTGTGGGGATGTTTTTCAGTAGCAGGGACTAGGAGACTAGTGAGGATCGAGGGAAAGATGAACGGAGCAAAGTACAGAGAGATCCTTGATGAAAACCAACTCCAGAGCGCCGACTGGGGCCAAGGGTCACCTTCCAACTGGACAACGAACTTAAGCACACAGCCAAGACAACGCAGGAGTGGCTTCGGGACAAGTCTCTGAATATCCTTGAGTGGCCCAGCCAGAACCCAGACTTGAACCCGATCTAACATCTCTGGAGAGACCTGAAACTAGCCGTGCAGCGACGCTCCCCATCCATCCTGACAGAGCTGGAGAGGATCTGCAGAGAAGAATGGAAGAAACTCCCCAAATACAGGTATGCCAAGCTTGTTGTGTCATACCCAAGAAGACTTGAGGCTGTAATCACTGCTAAAGGTGCTTCAACAAAGTACTGAGTAAAGGGTCTGAATAATAATGTAAATGTGATATTCCCAATTTTTTTTAAATACATTTGCAAAACTTTCGAAAAACCTGTTTTTGCTTTGTCATTATGGGGTAGTGTGTATAGATTGATGAGGGGAGGAAACTATTTAATCAATTTTAGAATAAGGCTGTAAAGTAGCAAAAGGTGGAAAAAGTCAAGGGGTCTGAATACTTCCCGAATGCACAGCATATAATCTAAATCAGTAATAACAAATGCACTCTTGATGTTCAATGTCGAAAGTTAATAAATATTTGCTGCACTTAGTTTGTTTGGCTAAATCAACACGTTTTTCAATTATATTATTTAACGTCAGAAATGGTGCAACGGAGGATTGTAAAAGTCTTCAGTTGTAAACAGGAACATTTTGTCCAGTTCTCTTTGGACCTTTGATGTTGGTTCCAATTCATGTTTTATTTTTAACTTCTGTGAACTGTCTGAAACACGTACGCGTTGGTGCCACTCTTTCTCAAATCCACTTGAAAAGCAAAACCCGAATAAGTACAATACATGAAAGGATAAACATTGTTAAAAACGATGCCCGAGAGCTTTGGCACAGACAGGAGGGATACAGACACACACACACACGGTACACTTACTGTTAAGGCCTTGTTTGTTGACTATATTGCTGCTGGCCAAAGCCTCGTAGTACTGCTGGTTACTCATCAGAGTGTGCATTCCCAGAATGGCTGGAGGGAGGGAAGAGAAGAGATGGAGAGATGGACAAAAGGAGGGAGAACGGGAAAGAAACATTAAGTGAGAGAAGGAGGGAGACAGAGAAATAGAAAAAAAAGGGGAGAGAGAGAGAGAGAGGGGAGATGGGAGAGAGAGAGGGGAAAGAGAAAGAGAGAGAGGGGGGAGAGGAGAGAGAGAGAGGGGAGATGGGAGAGAGAGAGGGGAAAGAGAAAGAGAGAGAGGGGGGAGAGGAGAGAGAGAGAGGGGAGATGGGAGAGAGAGAGGGGAAAGAAGAGAGAGAAAGAGAGGGGAGAGAGAAAGAGAGGGGAGAGAGAGAGAGAGAGGGGGGGGGAGAGAAGAGAGGGGGGAGAGAAGAGAGAGAGGGGGGAGAGAAGAGAGAGAGGGGGGAGAGAAGAGAGAGAGGGGGGGAGAGAAGAGAGAGAGGGGGGGGGGAGAGAAGAGAGAGAGGGGGGGGGAGAGAAGAGAGAGAGAGAGGGGGGAGAGAAGAGAGAGAAAGAGGGGGGAGAGAAGAGAGAGAGAGGGGGGAGAGAAGAGAGAGAGGGGATTGATGGGAGAGAAGAGAGAGAAAGAGAGAGAGGGGGGAGAGAAGAGAGAGAAGAGAGAGAAAGGGGGGAGAGAAGAGAGAGAAAGAGAGAGAGAAGAGAGAGAGCGCGAGAGTACATTGTGTCAAATGACGTGAGCACTGAGGGATAAACACAGAAGAGTTGACGTGGGTGTGAGTGCCAGCGCTCTCCTTAGCCAAGTAAACATCATATGCTGAACTAAGACAGCAGACAGGACACCCACAAGTGGGCCTTGAGAGCTGCCTCGTTCAAAACTCGCAAACTTCCAAGCCAAACAATCGGCTCGCAAAACATTTCACACACAGCAGTAGATAGTCATCCCTGTCATAGCCAGACATACAAAAGAACACGTGCGTCGATGCCAGCGTTTGCAAGTCATTATTAAATACATTGTTTAAATAGCACATGTCACTGTTGCAGACGTCACACAATGCAGACATTCTCCCTGGCTTGGGTGTCCTCTGCTGCCACAGTTAGAACAGTCCCTATGAACTGCAGGAACATGCTTGACTAATCAACATGTTTTTGATTATCGCAAAGATCACGGTTTTAGCTTTAATTTGAACCTTAGTTTTAGCTTTGCCCCCCCCCCCCCCCCCCTCTCTTTTACTGTTCATGGACCTTGGGTTTTTGAAAAGCGCTTTAAATCAAATGTATTATTATTAGAAGTAGTAGTTTTATCTTGTGTCCAGTTTGATGGGAAAACTCAAATAAAATGTGCTTTCTGGACCACCGTAGATGACTTGGAGCACAAATTAACAAAAGGGAGTGAAAAGAGGGCAGTTCGGGAGAGAAGCAAAAAACAAAAGAGCCAGTGTATTATTTTCATCTGTCAGAATGATAGAGTGTGAGAACAGTTCGTTTTCTTTGAGATAAACAACGGAGAACGAGCCGTCCATTTTAAGCAGCCGTGAAGAGTTAGTTGGAAACTCACCATGAGGAGGCTGTGGATTAATTACAAACCATTGGAAATGTCTGGGAGGACCAAAACAATACGCTGGCAAACAAACCACTAGTCACCGATTAACACTAATACTTAGGGAAGCGGAGAGAAATGCAGTCAAGATAAATGTGCAGCTAGTGTTAGGGCCGGGACGATAGCAGTATATGAACCAGCAGTACCCGAGGCAAAAATGAAAACATAAAGCAGACCAAACTCTTTGGTCCTTTAATAAAAACCTGCTGTATGTCAAATATTGTGTGCTTCAGTTTGGAAATTAAATGAATGTGACTCTGGATGACAACATAATGATGTTTGTTTCTCGCATTAGAGCTGTTTTCCTAAAGATGCTAAATTTGCTTCGTGTTTTACTTCCTTGCCACGATACTAACAGGTACTGGTATCGTCGCGGCCCTAGCTAGTGTGTGGGCTGGCAAATACCGCGGCTGCTTGTCATAAAGCCCAGAGAGAGGGCGACCATGGTGTCCAACAGCAGTCATGGAAGGGGTGATGACGATGGCAGCGTATGGGGGGGGGGGGAGAAGGGTGGGATCACTAGAAGAGATAGAGGAGAGTTAGAGAGAAAAGGAGGAAGTTACTGACTAGAGGAGTGAACAGCGAAGTTGATTGAGTGTCAGTGAGCGTTCTAAAGTGACTGTTTAGTAAGCGTGGATTTCGACTATATTAGCTGAAGTTGGTGAATAGACTGAAAATAAAAGAGGAACGGTGATAGCGGGGAAAGATGGCAAAAAGGGATCTGTTTACGTCCGTCTGTAAAGGGGGGTGTGCACGTGAAGGTGCATGGTTTCTCTACCGGCAATGTCGCAGATCTCAGCGTCGCTGGCGTTGGCCAGTGCCTCCTCCAGCTCTGGCTCCAGAGATACATTCTCCATGATGGGGTCCACCATATCCTTAGGTATAAAGACTTTACCTGGAAGTTAGGGGACAATCATTAATACAACACATGCCACTATTCATCTCCACCCGGCACAGCCAGAAGAAGGACTGGACACATCTAGGAGCCTGGTTCCTCTCTAGGTGTCTTCCTAGTTCCGGCCTTTCTAGGGACTTTTTCCTTAGTCACCGTGCTTCGGAATCTGCATTGTTTGCTCTTTGTGGTTTTAGGCTGGGTTATCTGTAAAGCACTTTGTGACAACTGTTGATGTAATAAGGGCTTTATAAAATACATTTGATTGATTGAATTTGAACTAGCTCGTTGGAACTAGAACTAGCTCGTTGGAACTAGAACTAGCTCGTTGGAACTAGAACTAGCTCGTTGGAACTAGAACTAGCTCGTTGGAACTAGAACTAGCTCGTTTCTAATGAAATGCTTTAATTGGTCATTTTGACTGCAGGAAAGCAGAAAAATCAATGCCTCGATACTAAAATAGACTGATCATTACCCAATCACCAGTAGCCAACTACCATTACATAGTGAACATGACCATACATTCTGTGAGGAAAACTTACATTTTAATTCCATCTAGGTTACACAGACTGACAATGGAAAATACAAGACTGATATGCAATATCATCTTACATCATGGGGCTTCTCATATCGTCACTCAGAGTGAGCTGTAAAAAGCCAGGCAGCCTGTTGGGACAGATGGGGGCGAAGACATTCTCGTGTTATACCCAGCCATGTCTGACATGTAGCGCCCCACGCCACGCCGCCCCGGCCAAGCCTCAGAACACCGGAACAGGATTATGTGAACGAACACTGGGGGGGAGGAAGGCTGCAGTGACAGGCTGTGTGTGTGGTCCAAATATTGTCCGTTCTCCCAAAGTTTGCAGACTGTGCACTTGTCTTGCACACTCCCTGTCATGGATCTAAAACGAATATTTGGCTGGAGGGAATAAATCCATAAACGGGAAGTGTGCAAGGGCAGACTTTGGGGGGAAAAAAAGAATTGGGACGTAGCCACAGTCTACCGTATCTGATCTAGGATCAGGTTCCTCCCTGTCCATGTAATCATATTCATTTGGCTCTAAAAGGCTAAACTGATGCTAGATCAGCACTCCTATTCTGAGACTCTTTATGAATACATGCCCAGAGGTTTGAGGTCTTACTCATATCAGTTCCAGGTCCAGGATCAGTTACAGCACCGCCTGTCCTGCTGGCTTTGACTGTAGCCTGGATTATCTGTTCTGGGGTCTGTGGAACCAGTGGAGATGTTCCAACTGGAAAGTCACCTCACCTTCAGGCTAGCTGCTGGGTGCCAGGATGTAGCAGGATGTTCGTCTCTGTGGTTGGTCGGTACCTGTCATCTATCAGGCTTGGCTGAGACACAGTGCTTGCTTGAGTGTTGGAGATCGGCTACATTGCAGCCGGACTGCACAGAATCAGTGATCTACAAATCACCTCACATCCCAAATAATACTCCTTATGTGATCAAGATTGGAGATTCCGGGCCTCACCTCGCTGAAACTGATCCCCCCAGACTGTACGCTGTCTGGCGGACACACAGAGAGGCAGGCTGATACCCAGCAGGCTACATCTACACCTGAGTGGATCTGGGATGAGTCAGCTGGCACCAGGCCCTGATTTCTACCTGGATATGTCCAGATATAAAGAAGGACGAACTAGAGGACTCAATTGTGGCAGGCCCAGTTTCCCAGAACCAGACTGTCTGAGATCTTATTTGGTCTGATAGGTAGGCAGACTCAACTCAGGCAGTTTTGTAGCTGGATATGTCCAGATATAGGCAAGAACAGATGAACCAGCATACAAACTGGGTTGTGACTGGGGTCCAGTTTCCTGGAACTAGATATTGTCTGAGACCACTGATTGGTCCTGATGGATGTAGGACTTTAGGCCTTTATTTAAATGGCTGTAATGTTCTGAAAATATTTGGATCTCGGCCCGCTGGGCAATAAGGTTCACCTCAAAAGGTTATTATCACTGTTTATATGTCCCTGGCCACGGTCCACGTTGGCCTTCAGCCACTTCCCCTAGCCAATAGCCAAGCTAGCCCGTATCCCCTCTGTGTTCATAGATCTGACAGGATTACATGTAAACAATAGGAGGACGGCTCCACCACCACAAGTGGAGATGATGCTCAGATCAGATCTAACAGGGTCCTACCTCTCTTCTCTCCAGTGAAGCACAGGCCTATAGTGGTATTCTATCCTGCCGGGGCCTGCGGTCATACCTCTCTTCTCTCCAGTGAACGGAACCAGGTCCTCCTTGTCAGGGTGTTCCTTGGCTTGCTTCTCCAGGTGGGCTACCAGGTTCTCTCTCTGGAAGGTTCCGGTCGGCTTCTTCTTGGTCTGATCCTTCTGCCTCATCCCGGCCGGCAACAGGGCATTCTAAAGACAGGAAGGATTTATCATTGGCCGATAATGCTAACAATTGGTTGCACTTACTCTAGGTAAGAGGGTATTCTAACCACAAGGAAGGATCGTCATTGGCCAATAATGATAGCAATGGGTGGGATTGCACTTGTTTACATACAACATTTCCGCCCACTCTCGAAACATTAAACATTGAGATAGTAACACACTTCCTAGTGTGACGTATAGCCCGAATGTAAGAGTGAAAGGACACACACAATCACTAACTGTGATAAAATAACACTAACAGAAATAACAAAGGCAGTTCCCGGACAGCTATTCTTAGACCGCAGAATGCTAAACCAGGTCCATATTATAGCGATAGACCAATATCTTATCTTAGCTTTCAGCACCTACAGTGAACTGGCCACTTAAAGACACAGTATTTATACCCGACATATCAGTTTAACTCTTTAACATGGCTCTGTGGGAGATCTGGACGATATCGTCAAAAGTCAGGGAAAGACGGACTAGCACCACTAGATGCGCGCGCACGCGTGCGCACACACACACACACACACACACACACACACCCTCCCCCAGTCATCTAAGCCTGGGCTGGCACTCCTGGTATTGTAGGTGTCCAGACTTTATGTGAGCCGTCGACCATTCATCATAACCTTATTACAGCTTGTGTCAACACCTCGACAGACGAACTACTTACGGATAAAGATGAAGTCAAGCACCGCCGCATTATACAGTATCATACATATCTGATGGGCCTATAACTTAACATATATTATATTATAAAAAGCAGGTGAGGCCTACACCATGAGAAATCCCTGTTTTTCTCGACTTTCACTGGGAAGTTGGTTTTGGAAGATGGTTTGAGGATCACTGTATTGTTTAGACCTACAACTGCATATTAGAATTGAATATACACTGATACGATATATAGGCTAATATATGATATGAACGTGATATGATAGGTTAATATGTTCATGCTCTATAAGAATTTCAAAGGATTTAAAAAATATATATATTAAAAACATTTAAAAATTTAAGTTATGAAATGTGAAATCCATCTGACAGACTTGGGCTACATCATCATCCAACAACGCTTCCAGCTAAGATGTACTCATGACTAAATTGGTTTGAGTATCATTTGTCAGTCTTAGTCTGTGGGAGAATCTCAAGTTCCTGCAAATTCCTCAAGTCCTTGCTTCTCACCTCCTTAAAACCCATTGACGAGAAAGCCAGAGGTCCCACCCCTCAGACCATCTCCTCCAATGGGTTTTGAGGAGGCGAGGCGAGAGGACGCAATTGAGATTCTCCCTATGTTTCTCAAATGGCACCCTAATGCCTATATAGTGAGCTACTCTTAACCAAGGCTCTGGTACATCTGTAAACCTTAATATACGAGTGTTATACCACGGTCTACTTCATAGTGGGTTGTATGTTTGGTTGAGGGATCTTTTCATAGTCCTAGACTTTTGAACGTGATAGCGTGATTAAATGCACTGTCCTGTTACCGAGCATCTCCCATCTCTGTTGAGCTTGTACAAAGATAAATGTTTTGGATTTGCGTCAGGATCGAACTCCTAGCTCCAGATGTACGCATAACCACGCGCGCACACCAAGAAGATCAGAGTTTTAGACTTACGTCAGGATCTAACTCCTCCAGCTCATCCTCCAGCCTCTGTAGCTCTTCCTCTGAGAGTTTCTTCAGTAGTTCATCCTCGTCCACGTCCCTGTAGTTCACTACTTCTTTCTTATAGGTGGACATGGCGGCGCGATAGAATCCCAATGACCCCCCCCCACCCCAAAAAAAAAAAGACAACTAAGTGCCCAGCGACGTTTTCAAAAGGAAGTCTGCAAGAAGGTGGATGAAAAACAGACGAGACAAGGTTTAGTCAATATGGTTTGATTGGTCAACTAGCTGAGTGATAAGGCAGACCTACCAGCAAAATCCAAACACTGCATCTATCCAATAAATTTGAGATGAGAGACTATTGGTAAACACCAATAACTTGATGTGTTGGATAAACACTGAAAAGTGGGCCCTTGACTAACAGAAACTAACTTGTGTTGCTTAATTAATGGCCTGGAATGCCCAGAGATGCCGTTAATTATTATTATTTTTCTAAATGCATTAAGAATGCTGTTTCCAGGTCCAACAACACTTCAGCCAACTTTTTTTTCTCAAAATGCTGGGTGGGGTAGGTTCCTACTAGTGGGTTGTGTCCCAAGCCCAGAGCACGGCTAGAAACATCCCTTACCCTTCAATGTTTGCAGATCTGTAAGATTTAATCAATATAGTGGAGGCGTCACCACTATATTGCTTAGGCAATGGTGACACCTCCACTACATTGCTTAGGCCAATACCTACTGAGGCTATTCAGATCTGCAAACATCAGAGGGTTAGGGCCTAGGGGTAGGGAGCAAATTGGGACAGGCTGGATGGGTCATGTAAAAAAACACCACAATCTTCATGTGGGTCAAAATAAACATTTGTGAACCACTGCCATTGTACTTAACTTCCGATAGTAGTCTACATGTAAAAAATAACTACTAACTTTAGGTGGGGGGGGGGGATCACGACCCAAAAACATTTTGAAACCACTGTTTTAAGGAGAGAGGCCTGCAGTACTTTTCTTTTCTTGAAATGGAAACTGTATACCGTTTAAGAAGCAAACGGAACAAAACAGGGAAGGACCTACCTGAATTTGTCCAAAACGTTGCAAAACGTTTTCCATTAGGAGTATAAAAAAAAAAAGGGTTTCAGCAGAGTCGGCGTAATAAATACACCCCAGTACTCTGTCTGTTGTTTGGCTTCACAACTAAACTAGCCTCCTGATGGTCAGTGAGGAGTTGAAGGTTTGTGGGCCAAACTGCAGCGGAAAGCCTGGCCTGCCTCTTAAACCCTGATGGGGGACAGCTGATAAAAACAGCTCCCCTGTCACTCCCAGTCACCTTGGAAAAGGGAACATATTTACAGAGGCCTGGAGTCTGATGTAGCAATGCATGATTAGGAACATAATGACGGTGTCTCGTAGCTTCCTAGCTCAAGGTTATCGTACTACATTACCTATACATTTAAGTCAGTTAGCAAAGGTCATTATCCAGAGCAACTTTGTGCATTCATCTTAAGGTAGCTAGGTAAGACAACCACATACCATAAGTACTACTTACTTAGTACTTACACATACAGCACAAATTGTAAGACATTAGGCTAATACAAGTGACATTCAAGAACTAAACACTAAATCTGTCAAAATGCCTGAATTGACAATCTTTTCACAATGTTATTTAAAATGCCCATTTGTTCCAATATAATATATGTTATGTTAACTGCAAACAATGTTATACTATATTAGGAAAGAAGTGGAGTTGGGAGATAAGTTCATGTTTAGAACGCTTGTAATTGTCCCTATCAGTTTCTGGGAGTTGATGCAAAGCAGGCCAGGCAGCAAAGTAATGCGAAAGGTTGTTTTTGTCATTGGGTAGTAGACCTGCAATATTTTGGTTTTATTTTAAAAGAAAGTACACTTCAATTGTGATTTAAAAACCATAGGTTAACAAGATATAGGTCGGGAATTTATGCAGGCGGACAGCTGTCTGTCATTCATGTGCATTCTTTCGAATCTGCCTAACTTTGCATTATAAATACAAAAATTAACAAATTGCTTATTCAAAGTAACACAATACTTCAGTTCCACACACACACACACTTCGAGGGAACACCGGTTCATTTGAAGCTTTAGTTAGAGTCTGGGTTAAAACATGGGATATGGCAAAAGTTCTTTATATGCTAATTATTCGTGAGTTTTTGTATTTGTTAAGGACTAGTCCGCTAGTTTTCATATGCACGTACCTCCTCCACTGCTTATCCCGGCTATTTATAGCGAACGGGTCCCGCTTTGTGACAGTTGAATACTTTGACCAGATATGGATTATTTTCTGGGAAGTCGAGTCACACTAAAGAGTCGCTTCATACAAGGAAAGTAAAAGTACGCCGTAACCAAGGGTGGGAAAAAAGTTGGGAATCCGCACGGATATCCTCGAATGTTGTCAACTGCAGCCGAGTTGAAATCCTGAACTTTGCTTTCTACTCGTCTTTCAGTGGTTTGCGTAATGTAGTACAACACTCCCACGAAGGCAAAGGAAACTCACCGACCCCCTTACTCTTCCTCGCCCGGCGCTGCCAGTCAAGTGATGTCACACTTGTTCTTCAGGCAAGTGAGCTACATGCGCCATTATAATGATACACTCGCCATTTACATTACCGTTAGAGTAGACATTACCGGTACATTAGAATAACAGCAAAAACAATAGCGCGTTTTCATTGTAAATAATAAAAACCTTTGTCATTGAATACCATTTCGTATAATGTTTTAATTGAACAAAATTCACAAAACAGAATTCTCCTTTCATATTCCACTGACGGTATAAAACAGCATAGTAGTTATACATTGTATTATCGTTCATTACTAATAACAAAGTAGTGCTTTTGAATGATCAATTTATTCAGCTAAATCTACATTCCTCCATTTCCTTCAAAAGTTAAGTTAGTACTGTGAGATGTCACGCACAAAAAGCTAAATAAGTGTCAGTCAAATCAATTTCAAGCATTTAAAAAGTCAAGGTATTGAAAAACGAATTAAATACAGTCGACTTACGTTATTATTTAAAAATTCAAATGTATTTAAGTAAAAGACAAAAACAAAATCCCAAGTTAGAAGGACAAATGGCTTAAAACAGATCAACTGCAAAGACCATAAGTTGGTGCTGAATAATAACTAAATCAGCAAAGAACTTTCTATGCAAAGTATTTGATTGAAGATTGAAACTGAACGATAAAGGACACTTTTTGTATATACACATGAACGACATAACCTACTAAGGAGATCGATGGGGTCGGTACTGCTGTTTAATCCCTTTCTCTGTATATGCACAACTGCAAATAGATTCACCCCCCACCCCACCCCACACATACGATAAGGAAGAAAAAAAACACAGTTCTATGCATCAGACATTGCTAAGCTGATAAGACCACGCTTCTGCATAAATGGCTCCCCAATGACCTGTGACACTCTGGCAGATCTTTGTGACCTGTGGAATAAGTGAAAGGGATACCAACAGTTATATGCTGCAAGGCAGTGCTGTACATAATTTCAGCGTATGTGATAGACTCTGGCAGAGTTCTACCTGTGCGGGATAAGAAAAGGATACCACAACAGTCTTATGCGTTCGGTCTGTCCAGTCCGGTTCTACGGGGCGGTACTCAGCTCCTCTGGGAAGTCAGCCATGACGTTGTGGACCCAGATGTCTGTCTCCTCTGAAATGGGGCCTGGTCAAAAGCAGTGCACTACGTAAGGAATAGGGTGCCCTTTCAGATGCAACCAGTGACTTTGTGTTATGCTTATGTATTTTTGTCATTCTCAAATAAATTCATTAAATGAATCAACCAATCGCCTTCCTATCCCAGGGAAGCTCCGCCTCCACCACACACTCCACCTGGGCCACCAGGGGCTTCTTCTCTAACAGTTATATTGCCTCAGCCATGTGAAAACGAAACCAAACAAAGCCCATAAATCAGCGAGGACTAAAAACACAATGAAGTCAGACTTCATTCCGGAGACACTGCAGCCGAAGTGAGTAAGACATTTAAAACGTGTTAACCCTCGCAAGGCTGCAGGCCCAGACGGCATCCCCAGCCGCGCCCTCAGAGCATGCGCAGACCAGCTGGCCGGTGTGTTTACGGACATATTCAATCAATCCCTATACCAGTCTGCTGTTCCCACATGCTTCAAGAGGGCCACCATTGTTCCTGTTCCCAAGAAAGCTAAGGTAACTGAGCTAAACGACTACCGCCCCGTAGCACTCACATCCGTCATCATGAAGTGCTTTGAGAGACTAGTCAAGGACCATATCACCTCCACCCTACCTGACACCCTAGACCCACTCCAATTTGCTTACCGCCCAAATAGGTCCACAGACGATGCAATCTCAACCACACTGCACACTGCCCTAACCCATCTGGACAAGAGGAATACCTATGTGAGAATGCTGTTCATCGACTACAGCTCGGCATTCAACACCATAGTACCCTCCAAGCTCGTCATCAAGCTCGAGACCCTGGGTCTCGACCCCGCCCTGTGCAACTGGGTACTGGACTTCCTGACGGGCCGCCCCCAGGTGGTGAGGGTAGGCAACAACATCTCCTCCCCGCTGATCCTCAACACTGGGGCCCCCAAGGGTGCGTTCTGAGCCCTCTCCTGTACTCCCTGTTCACCCACGACTGCGTGGCCACGCACGCCTCCAACTCAATCATCAAGTTTGCGGACGACACAACAGTGGTAGGCTTGATTACCAACAACGACGAGACGGCCTACAGGGAGGAGGTGAGGGCCCTCGGAGTGTGGTGTCAGGAAAATAACCTCACACTCAACGTCAACAAAACTAAGGAGATGATTGTGGACTTCAGGAAACAGCAGAGGGAACACCCCCCCATCCACATCGATGGAACAGTAGTGGAGAGGGTAGCAAGTTTTAAGTTCCTCGGCATACACATCACAGTCAAACTGAATTGGTCCACTCAAACAGACAGCATCGTGAGGAAGGCGCAGCAGCGCCTCTTCAACCTCTGGAGGCTGAAGAAATTCGGCTTGTCACCAAAAGCACTCACAAACTTCTACAGATGCACAATCGAGAGCATCCTGGCGGGCTGTATCACCGCCTGGTATGGCAACTGCACCGCCCTCAACCGTAAGGCTCTCCAGAGGGTAGTGAGGTCTGCACAACGCATCACCGGGGGCAAACTACCTGCCCTCCAGGACACCTACCAGGACACCTACCCGATGCTACAGGAAGGCCATAAAGATCATCAAGGACATCAACCACCCGAGCCACTGCCTGTTCACCCCGCTGTCATCCAGAAGGCGAGGTCAGTACAGGTGCATCAAAGCTGGGACCGAGAGACTGAAAAACAGCTTCTATCTCAAGGCCATCAGACTGTTAAACAGCCACCACTAACATTGAGTGGCTACTGCCAACACTGCCAACACACTGTCAACGAC
Organism: Oncorhynchus kisutch; assembly: GCF_002021735.2. Classification (NCBI taxonomy): domain Eukaryota; kingdom Metazoa; phylum Chordata; class Actinopteri; order Salmoniformes; family Salmonidae; genus Oncorhynchus; species Oncorhynchus kisutch. The sequence goes on along the minus strand of NC_034180.2, from coordinate 7,979,017 downwards.
ACTGACTCTACTCCAGCCACTTTAATAATGGGAATTGATGGGAAATGATGTAAATATATCACTAGCCACTTTAAACAATGCTACCTTATATAATGTTACTTACCCTACATTATTCATCTCATATGCATACGTAGATACTGTACTCTATATCATCTACTGCATCCTTATGTAATACATGTATCACTAGCCACTTTAACTATGCCACTTTGTTTACATACTCATCTCATATGTATATACTGTACTCGATACCATCTACTGTATCTTGCCTATGCTCCTCTGTACCATCACTCATTCATATATCCTTATGTACATATTCTTTATGCCCTTACACTGTGTATAAGACAGTAGTTTTTTGGAATTGTTAGTTAGATTACTTGTTCGTTATTACTGCATTGTCGGAACTAGAAGCACAAGCATTTCGCTACACTCGCATTAACATCTGCTAACCATGTGTATGTGACAAATAAAATTGGATTTGATTTGATTTGACAAGTGTGTGACTGGCATTTTTCATTTGTATAAAATAACAAAAAACTGTGGAGGCCTCCAGGCCCTAATCTGTCCACTCACTTATGGTCCACCTTGGCCTGGCCTTTCTGTTCATCTCCGGGCCCCGGCGTCTCCCCACTCTGGTTGTTGTAAAGGACCATCTCTCCCATCAGCTTGTACGGGTCCTGAGTTTTATTTGACACATTTCAAAATGTACTGAACACAAATATAAAAACGCAACATGCAAGAGTTACAATTCGTATGAGGAAAATCGGTCAATGAAATTAATTCATTAGGCCTTAATCTATGGATTTCACATGACTGGGAATACAGATATGCATCTGTTGGTGAGATACCTTTTAAATAAAAAAAGTGGGCTTTTCTTTTTTTTTACCCTTTTTCTCCCCAATTTCATGGTATCCAATTGTTACTATCTTGTCTCATCGCTACAACTCCCGTACGGGCTCGGGAGAGACGAAGGTCGAAAGCCATGCGTCCTCCAAAACACAACCCAACCAAGCCGCACTGCTTCTTAAAACAGCGCGCATCCAACCCGGAAGCCAGCCGCACCAATGTGTCGGAGGAAACACCGTGCACCTGGCAACCTTGGTTAGCGCGCACTGTCCCCGGCCCGCCACTGGAGTTGCTGGTGTGCGATGAGACAAGGATAATAATAGAAGGACATAATAAAATATATACTGCTATAGTCATTGTTTTTTTAACTTTCAATTCTCCCTGACTGTCTAGCTTTTATTTTGATGATTGTCGGTCCTCAAAGATTATATAAAAAAAATGATAAAGCACGGTTATCTTTTCTACATACTTTATATGTGGTTTTAGTCGTCTTAGTTCACACTGAAAGCAATAATTTTTGGGGGGGGACAGAGAAATCGCTGTTACGGGAGTTCAACAATACGGACTAAAATATACAAAACATATATCCAAATACACGTCATCGCCAAGACTAAACAAAATCAATGTCTAAGACTAAGCTACGCCATTAACCATTTCTCTGCAGAGTCCCAAATGGCACCCTTTTCCCTTACATAGTGCGCTACTTTTGTGCAAATGTAGTGCACCATGTAGGGAATTAGGGTGCCATTTGGGACACAGACATTGACAGCTCTCTTGAACTGGATACCTGCCACGGCTGCAGCACAAAGTGTCCCGGGTGACAGGCCACAGACACGTAGACGTCCATGTTCTGGCCCGCCTGGGGAAGCTCCATGAGAGGGGTCAGCGCCAGCTGCTTCTCTCCCCAAGCGCAGGTGACCAAAGTGGGGGTGAGCACTCTTGATGTGTCCCCGGCACCCTCCAGAGGGCTGGGGGTCTTGGTGGAGACAAGGATAGGGCTGCAGGCTGGGCTGTCGTGGGTAAACTGATCCACCATGTTGGCGACCATGGTGTCGAGGAAACTGGGGGTAGGGAGGCCGTCCTTCTGGGGTCCGGGGAAGGCGGGGTGCTTCCATAGGTCAGAGGTCACCATCTGGTGGTTAACACTGTTGGTGACATCTTGGGAGCCCTGAGAGGTAAACAGGTAGATGTGCACCAGCTTGGCCTCGTCCAGCTTCAAGCTCTATAGAAAAGGAAAGGGTTAAAAATGCTTGGAAATCGACATGACATAGGAGAATCAATAGCATTTCATTTTAAAGTTCAGCTTGAAGATCTACAGCGCATAGAGGAAAGGAGGGAGAGGGTTAGAAACCTTGAAGATCTAACAGTGCAGAAGGAAAATCAATCGAAAATATGTTTATTTTTCCTTGTTCAAAGTGCTTTTAACTAAAGGGGAAGAGAGGGTTAAAATCAGTCCAAGTTAGAGCCTTTCATCTTGTCTTTTTGGACATCCAGTGTGCCTACTTTCAGTTCGTGTCTTCTGAAAGCTGATGAAAGCTATGCTAATGAGGACAACTCTGTGGCCCAATTCTTTCATTGCGCCAGCTGTGGATCACACCTGCTTCTAAATGTCTAATCAACTCTCATCCGTCTATGCTTCACTTTTTCAAGCATCATATTGCTGCTCTTGAAGCAAGCAAATTCAATAGTTTTGTTTAAAGTGTGCCTACTGCAATTTCTTCCCAAATTACATTCTGAACCAGCTGTTCAGCTAGCTGTTACCACACCTGTAGTACAAAAACAGTTGACACAGTGCATTCAGAAAGTATTCAGACCCCTTGACTTTTTCCACATTGTGTTATGTGACAGCCTTATTCTAAAATGGATTAAATTGTCGTCGTCCCCCATCAATCTACATACAATATCCCATAATGACAAATCAAAAACAGCTTTTTAGAAATACTGAAGAATGGCTTCCATCTGGCCACTACCATAAAGGCCTGATTGGTGGAGTGCTGCAGAGATGGGAGTCCTTCCAGAAGGACAACCATCTCCACAGAGGAACTGTGGAGCTCTGTCAAAGTTACCATCGGGTTCTTGGTCACCTCCCTGACTAACTGATTGCTCAATTTGACCAGGCGGTGTCGTGGAGAATCGTCTCAGAAATATAACACTCTTACAAGAACTTGTGAATTCAATATACACTTTAATACAAAGTAGCAAAACTGAGCCCTTCCATGGAAGGGCCCTATTACAAACATAACAGGGCCGAGCCCCTTTATGGAAGGACCCTATCACAAACATAACAGGGCCGAGCCCCTTTATGGAAGGACCCCATCACTAACACAACAGGGCCGAGCCCCTCCATGGAAAGAGACTAAATTCTCATATTACAGAGTCCTGTCTTTATAGGATTCTGTCCTTGCATAACATATAGAGTCCCCTCCCTCTATATGAAAATAGCTTCCCTTGACCTTTTATTATTTTCTTCTCATCTCAGAGCTAGTTCACACCCACTAACGCCCATATCTGCTTTTGGTTAGGTTATAACGATGGTAGAACCCTTTTCACGTCCTAAAAATAATGTATGCATTGCATGCTTATGTTTCACGTGTTAGTCATCAGTTATCTTGCTTCCATCTTTCTTCCTGTATCCTTCTGACCATAGTACGTCCAGCTGTCATAAATGTTCGTATGGTCTTGGTTAATGTACTCTTTCAAAAATAGAGTATAACCTGGGTGGCATATGGCCTGGGTGTCATCTTTGTCACACCTACTGCCGGTGTGCCATAGAGCAAGGCCATTAACCACATAATGTGCTTCCCCCTGAGGCTGACCCTATGCTGCTCCCAGCAAGTCAGAGACAGAGCGAGACAGAAAGAGAGAGAGATGGAAAAAGAGATGGCGACAGAAGCGTGAGGGAGCGAGAGAGAAATGGAGAAAGAGATGGCGACAGAAGCGTGAGGGAGCGAGAGAGAAATGGAGAAAGAGATGGTGACAGAAGCGTGAGGGAGAGAGAGCTGGAGAGAGAAAAGAGAGCGGGAAAGAGAGATGGAAAAAGAACGAAAGCGATTAAAATCAACCTCTTGCCCCATATTACATCCCAGAGGTACTTAGATATGAGAGGATCCCTGAAGGATAAAGACAGCAGATTAAACACAGGAGAATGTGGAATACCACTAACTGTGGTGACGTGTCACGTGTAAATAAACATTGCATTTAGCTACCTGCTTGTATTCTCCATCACACAAATCCCAACTCGTCTTTCCAACGAATCCTTTTCAGGAGACACATTGTAGTTGCAACGCTCAGAAGAAATGGGGGAAATGGGAGTTGAACTTGGTTACCAGCTAGTAGACAGGTAGCCGCCTGGAAGGGCAGCTTGAGGAAGTCTTTCTGCAGCTCCAATAGTGTGGTTCTACTGAGGACCTCAGAGAAGCCATGTTCCACCTAGTACACCTGTAGAGCAACAAGACATTCTGGTTATAAACAGGGCCTTTGAACTCTCTGTGGACTGAAAACCTACAAGGCACAGTCTTCTAGTAGTACACCTGGCTAGTGGTCCAGGTAAAACACCTGAGGGGCAACAAGACAAGACTGGTTATAAACAGGGCCTTGTAGGTGATGTGGAATGGACACCTTTAAAACTAAGTCTAGCAAAGGGAGGGCCAATAAAAACGTCCTCATTATTTCCTGCTTCCCATGATTATTATTTTTCACACTAGACTGTAAAATCCAACTAAAAAGTTTGCAGAAAAGTATCCTTATATCCTTATTTTTGTATTTCACCTTTATTTAACCAGGTTGGCTAGTTGAGAACAAGTTCTCATTTGCAACTGCGACCCGGCCAAGATAAAGCAAAGCAGTTCAGCACATACAACAACACAGAGTTACACATGGAATAAACAAAACATACAATCAATAATACAGTAGAAAAAGTGGATATACAGCATGTGCATATGAGGTAGGATAAGAGAGGTAAGGCAATAAATAGGCCATGGTGGCGAAAAAATTACAATATAGCAATTAAACACTGGAATGCTAGAATGTGCAGAAGATGTATGTGCAAGTAGAGATACTGGGGTGCAAAGGAGCAAGATAAATAAATAAATACAGTATGGGGATGAGGTAGTTGGATGGGCTATTTACAGATGGGCTATGTACAGGTGCAGCAATCTGTGAGCTGCTCTGACAGCTGGTGCTCAAAGCTAGTGAGAAAGATATGAGTCTCCAGTTTTAGTGATTTTTGCAGTTCGTTCCAGTCATTGGCAGCAGAGAACTGGAAGGAGAGACGGCCAAAGGAAGAATTGGCTTTGGGGGTGACCAGTGAGATATACCTGTTGGAGCGCGTGCTACAGGTGGGTGCTGCTATGGTGACCAGTGAGCTGAGATAAGGTGGGGCTTTACCTAGCAGAGACTTGTAGATGACCTGGAGCCAGTGGGTTTGGCGACGAGTATGAAGCGAGGGCAGCCAACGAGAGCGTACAGGTCGCAGTGGTGTGTAGTATATGGGGCTTTGGTGACAAAACAGATGGCACTGTGATAGACTGCATCCAATTTGTTGAGTAGAGTGTTGGAGGCTATTGTGTAAATGACATCGCCGAAGTCGAGGATCGGTAGGATGGTCAGTTTTACGAGGGTATGTTTGGCAGCATGAGTGAAGGATGCTTTTTTGCAAAATAGGAAGCCAATTCTAGATTTAATTTTGGATTGGAGATGTTTAAAGTGAGCCTGGAAGGAGAGTTTACAGTCTAACCAGACACCTAGGTATTTGTAGTTGTCCACATATTCTAAGTCAGAACCTTCCAGAGTAGTGATGCTGGATGGGCAGGCGGGTGCGGGCAGCGATCGGTTGAAGAGCATGCATTTAGTTTTACTTGCATTTAAGAGCGGTTGGAGGCCACGGAAGGAGTGTTGTATGGCATTGAAGCTTGTCTGGAGGTTAGTTAACATAGTGTCCGAAGAAGGGCCAGAGGTATACAGAATGGTGTCGTCTGCGTAGAGGTGAATCAAAGAATCACATCATTGATGTATACAGAGAAGAGAGTCGGCCCGAGAATTTAACCCTGTGGCACCCCCATAGAGACTGCCAGAGGTCCGGACAACAGGCTCTCCGATTTGACACACTGAACTCTATCAGAGAAGTAGTTTGTGATTCAGGCGAGGCAATAATTTGAGAAACCAAGGCTGTTGTCTGACAATAAGAATGTTGTGATTGACAGAGTTGAAAGCCTTAGCCAGGTCGATGAATACGGATGCACAGTAGTCTCTTATCGATGGCAGTTATGATATCGCTTAGGACCTTGAGCGGGGCTGAGGTGTACCCATGACCAGCTCTGAAACCAGATTGCATAGCGGAGAAGGTACGGTGGGATTCGAAATGGTCGGTAATCTGTTTGATAACTTGGCTTTCAAAGACCTTAGAAAGACCTTTTAACCCATTATCACACACTTCTTCTACACCTGCATTGCTTGCTGTTTGGGGTTTTAGGCTGGGTTTCTGTACAGCACTTTGAGATATCAGCTGATATACGAAGGGCTATATAAATACATTTGATTTGATTTTGATTCTCTTTTCACCTCATTTTAATAGGCCAATGTTTGTTAAACTTTTCACCACCTAATCGTGTTTTGACTCACAGTTCCCTGCAGCGCTTCACAAACCTATAGGGGAGATTTCTTGGATACCGATTAAGCCTAGTCCTGAACTAAACAGAACTTTCAATGGAGATTCTCCATTGAGCTTGCCCCTCCAGACCTTCCTTACCTTGACTTTTGTCAGTCATGACCTCACAGACCTGGGCCCTGGCGACCTCCTCACCCCTCTTCACTTTGAAGGCCGCAAGTTGGCCAGCCGAGGGGAAGGGGAGGAGCCTCTGAGCACTGAGCTGGCTGTAGACCGTTGTCATGGATTCCTCCATTGCCTCCAGGGCCTGAGAGTAGCCCTCGCCAATGTAGCAATGAGTATGAAAAGTAAAATCCCCAACATTTCCCAAAAGTTCTCAGGTTTTTCTGAAATCCTGGTTGAAGGATTTCCGGAAACCGCAGGAAATATTGCAGGGGAGGGAATCTTCTAAACAGGAAATTAGAGGCTTTAGGTGGCAAAAATTACCTGAAAAGTTCATGAAATGCCCTCGAAATTGCAACGTCGAAGACGAGCAATTTATCAAAAGAAATAATCAAATGACCAAAGAAATAAGCTACCTGAGGATGACCAGGTCGATGCTGCTTGCCTCCACAACCAGCACTGAGGGGAACTCCTCCTTGGGGAGCAGCAGTGGAGGAATCATGTGGGTGCTGTTGAGCTTATAACCCGACGGGGAGGACGGGGTGCTGCTCATCTGCATGTCCAAACAACATACCTTACTACAGTTGTGCCAATGTGTTTTCTACCAGTTTCTTCTATTGGAGTCGGCTCAGGATTGAGAGAGAATCAATTTCAAGAGTCGATTCCCGACTTAGGATCAGAAATGACTCCAATATATGATCACCTGAATTAAACAATGAATAAATACAATAATATTTCTGGAGGAGAACAGGCAGCCCTACCGTGGCCTTGTACTCCGTGACGGGGCCGTAAAGGATGGCCTTATTTTTGTTGTCAGGCATGGGGTACTCCACAGTGCAGATGTCCTGTAAGAGAGACAGGTTGGCCAGGATGTCCTCTGGGAAGGGGGGCCTTGAAGGTCTCCTTGTAGGGCGTGGGCCCACAGGCCGTGGCTGTATTTAGACAGCAGCTCCTTCAGTCTGAGGCACGCCTCCGCAGGGATGCTCACCGCTGTAGGGGAGAGGGGGGATAGGGGTGGTGGGGGTAGGGGAGCCCATCCATGTGGGGGAGGTGAGGAAGGGAGGAGTTGGGGAGGGGAGTAGGGGAGAAAGTGGTAGTTGTGGGCTTCCATGAGGGCGAGGTGGAAGTAGGGGAGGGTTTCCACAAATTACAGGTGGGTGTAGGGAGAAGGTGGGAAGGAGAGGGCTTCCACAAGGTAGAGGGGGTAGTTGGAGAGGTGGGGGTATGGGTCGGGGAGTACTTCCACGAGGGGGCCGGTGGAATGGGTGAGGTCTGACTCTGGTTCAAGGAGGGGCTCTGCAGTGAGTAGAATAGAGGGGCCAGTTTCATTGGGTTGGTGGTGACTGGTTTGCCTAGAGCGGTAGTGATGGGTTTAGCTAGGAGGGTTGTCGCTGGTTTGACAGTATAAGGGGCCGTTGCGGGTTTGACTGGTCCGACAGCAAGGCTGGGGGGGTTGGGCTGAGGGGGGTAGACCAGCCTATCTGCTCGATTGGTACTAACGGGCTTCTCAACCTGAAACACAAAGTTTCACTCAATGCATCAAAGTGCATGAAACATCTCAAAACACTACAGGAAAAAGGCGCGACTATCGAATGTTTCCGAAAATCTGTGGGTGAAAAATAAACTGGAAAATTTCTATCATTTCAAAACAATTCCTTTTGTTGCTGATGGAAACAAAGATAATATGATTTTCCACTAGATACTTACTGAGCAGACATGTGTCCAGTTCTCCAGGTCTATGACCTCTTCGCCAGGTAGGTCCTGGTTGTGCATGTTCCGGTACACACAGGGCAGCTTGGACAGCCACAGACCACTGTAGTACTTCTTCAGCACTTCAGAGATCCGACTCTGGACCAACTGGGGGTTGTAGCCTCCCGGCTGAAGGGCTTTGGGCGTTGGAGGAGAAGCAGAGATGTTACTGATGGTAACGGAGGGAGCTGGGAAACAGTAGGATGAATGGACGACACATTATTACATAGTATACCAGCAAGTCATGTTCAGTAGGGTGAAATCATTTTAAAATGTTTTGTACAGTAACACTACCATCACTAAAGCATCCAGAGGACAGATGCACTCTTCCTTTTCTTTCTTCTTGGTACTTTTTTAAACTGCACCGTTGGTTTGGGGCTTGTAAGTAAGCATTTCACTTGTTGTATTCGGCACGTGTGGCTAATAAAATGTTATTTGAAACCAGATGGCCTCTACGGGGATACACAGCATACACTTCCTAGGAAGAAATACTCTGTCTTTCGGATTTCAGACAAAATCTCCACTATGAATCTGCTGCTATGGAATTAGCCAAATCTCCAACTGGAGAAAGGAGGGTCCCACTTGACTTACCAGGAGCTTTCTGGGTGGTATTCGAAATGCGATGGTTGACTTCATTCACCAGTCTAGAATGAAAAGGTACATTTCTTGTCTGGCCTGAAGAAAAACAGAGGTAGAGTATTATCTGTTGGTACTATTTGAATGCAGAGAAGACATTTTGCAGTAACGTTACATCAAATGACATTGAATACGGTATAACATCACAAACCACCTATGTCTTACACAATGGTATGCGTTAGTGCCCTCCACACCTCTCATACTAAAACATGTGTTCCTTCCACTCACCTCTCACTCTGTTTCACCTGAGTGATGGACTCCCTGTTCTGACTCTGTAGAGGCCGGAGCAGGGGAGGGGTTGACCCTCTCATCATGCCGGCTGTACATCTTCCTGATGTCTTCCCCCAGCGCTGAAGCCTCCACAGGTGTTGTAGCTCCGCGGCCGTTGGGGTCCCATGGAGGTGTAAGGCTGGCTCCAGCCAAAGCGCACTGGAGTACGGTCAGGCTGACGCAGGGACATGCGAGGCTTCTCTGGAGGAAGACAAGGGGAGAGATGGAAGAGGTAGATGTCAGTGATGATTAGCATCCTGCATCATTTTTTCACTCACTGATGTGCAAAGAATCAGGAGAGAGAGAGAGACGGAGAGAGAAATATGATTTTGGTCTGAAAGGCCCTTATTCTTAGCTCTTTAAAAAAAAAAAATCAAGTTCTCAAAGGAATAGTTAACTGGGCCATCGAGGAAAGACACATTCAGAAAAAGAGCCATTGCCAGATGACACTGACTGTGACAAGGACAGACGAGACCTAGCATAGAACACAAAGTTTGAAGCCAATTTCGACCTCATCTGACAGTTCAGCATCTGGGAGCTGCCAGACGCCCTCTTGCTGGACTTCTGAAGAGCGACCAGCTGAGCGATGTGGGCCGTTTCTTGACAGACTGCAGCAAAGCACATTATCTATAGGAGAAATATGGAGAGTACAAGCTCATACAAAGTGACACATATTGGCTTAAAACTTAAATCTGACTAGCTCAACTCTCCTCGAACTCCAAATCTGTCCTTCCTCCTGAAATGTGTACGTCTCCACTTCCCTTCATTAGATTTAAAAGGAAAGTAGTAGGTAGAAAGGAAACTGATGGTATAAGGGTTATGCTGCTTGCTCCCGAGGGACACAGGCAGATTTTTTTTTACTTAGTCGGCTCGGGGATTCAAACCAGCGACGTTTCAGTTACTGGCCCAACGCTCTTAACCACTAGGATACCAGACACCCGTTTATTGGGACGAAGACCTTGCCTCCCCCCATGCAATTCTCCATCCTAACCACAGAGGGGGTACTGCGGAGGAAGCACTCCAGTGAAGGGTAGCCCAGCTTTCGGTCAGGGATGAACTCCCCCGTCAGCGACCTGTATTCCGCCTGATGGACACCCCGTTCTTATTGGCCTGGAGGACAGCCCGGAGCATCTTCTTCATCAGACATCCTGACACCTGGTCAGGAACATAATGAAGAAGACAGCTGTCAGTATCAACACAAAATTACGAATGAACTACTTTGTATTGGGGCACCATTTTGTTCCTTCTTAAATACAAATAAACAAATGGAGACAATTTAGAATGAATGTTCAATCATTGCGCTAGATAGCTAAGTCAGTTAGGGTCTACAGTCACCAAACACACAATTACCAAGGCCTCAAATATGCTCGCTAAATACTTCAGCTGTAGATATGTAGTTAAGTTAAAGTTACCTCGATATAACCAGCTCAAAAACTATCTAGCTATACGGTTGCCCACTTAGGCTACAGCTTTCCCAGTGTTTGTTGTTAGCCAACCAAACAAAAGTGGTGATTGCAGCAAAGATGTTTAGAAGGTTACAAAAGTTTGTTTTGATTGTAGGTTGAACTGGATGACAAAACAGTGGGGCACCTGTCATGGGGGGACGCCGATCTTTGGGCGGTCAAACACGTTTTTCAAAGTAACTTTTCCTATAAACATGCATTGTCCTGAGCTACTGTATCCAATGTCAGTCATTGCACTATATTACTGTCTACGGGTAAGCTGTAGCCTTAACGTTGCTGGCAAAAAAATATGCTAGCTAGCTAGCCAACGTCTGCTAACGTTAACTAGCGCCTAGCGGGCAAGATCACTGGAAGTTATTGTAACGAAAGTATCCAAGCTTCAAACTAACGTTAGCTAACGTACATGGCTATTGTTAAAAGTCGCGTGTGGGGCGCCCACGTTCCCTCATGTTCAGGTTGTCAAATGTAATAATTATCAGCATTCGTGGCAGCTTTTAGTAAATATGTGATTTATTTTATTGTAAGACATTTACATAAATGTAATTATTCACGTTCAAGTCAAAGATACTCAATTACAATCATTGATGCAACCAGAATGTCAACATATTGAAATACACTTGACTGTGGCCTATGTACAGTATGTGTGGCATACTATAGCTGCTGGACATAGTTTGGGGGTAGGAACGCTGCGATGGGGGGAATGCAGATGATTTATTTTTTTTGCAGGTGCTGAAGACTTCTACATCAGTCTGCTAATACAGAACTAGTAAAGGCCCAGTGCACTACTTTTGTGATGTTTAACTATGTAATAACTGAAATGGTCTAGTCATTCCTTTTTGTAGACACTCTTATCCAGAGCAACTTACGGTTACATTTGCATACTGGTCCCCCATGGGAATCAAACCCACAACCAGAGCATTGCCAACAGCATGCTCTACCAACTGAGCCACATTATTACATCATCACAAACCACTTGATGTCTCAATGTACACAATTATTGTATTGTGCATTGTTTTTCTTCATGGTGATGGAAAGTCTACAGGTACAAACCTAGATGATTATTATTACATATATTTATATATATTAAATGTAACCTTAATTTAACTACACAAGTCAGTTAAGAACAAGTTCTTATTTACAATGACAGCCTACACCAGCCAAACCCAGACAATGCTGGGCCAATTGTGTGCCGCCTTATGGGACTCCCAATCACAGCCAGTTGTGATACAGCCTGGAATCAAACCAGGGTGTCTGTTGTGACGCCTCAAGCACTGAGATGCGGTGCCTTAGACCGCTGTGCCACAGCTGCGCCACTCGTGATGACCAGCCTATGTACAATACAGCAATGTACATTTATCTTAAGTGGTTTTTAAGGACGCTAAATAAATACTGCAAAAAAAAGGGGTTGTTATCCATGTTTTCACAAGGAAAAGTCCACAGACCCACTCCAAAAGGCTTTCGGAGCTATCATCGACTCAGTGGGTTTTGTCCAACCTGTCTCCGGACCTACTCATTGCCACAGTCATACTCTGGACCAAGTTTTGTCCTGTGGAATAAATATTTTGGATCTTAATGTTTTCCCTCATAATCCTGGACTATCGGACTACCATTTTATTACGTTTGCAATCGCAACAAATAATCTGCTCAGACCCCAACCAAGGATCATCAAAAGCCGTGCTATAAATTCTCGGACAACCCAAAGATTCCTAGATGCCCTTCCAGACTCCCTCCACCCAGCCAAGGACGTCAGAGTACAACAATCGGTTAACTACCTAACTGAGGAACTAACTTTAACCTTGCATATTACCCCAGATGCAGTCGCACCCCAAAAAAACAAAAAAAAAACATTTGTCATAAGAAACTAGCTCTCTGGTATACAGAAAATACCTGAACCCTGAAGCAAGCTTTTAGAAAATTGGAACGGAAATGGCGCTACACCAAACTGGAAGTCTTCCGACTAACTTGAAAAGACAGTACCGTGCATTATCGAAGAGCCGTCACTGCTGCTCGATCATCCTATTTTTCCAACTTAAATGAGGAGAATAAGAACAATGAAAAATTTATTTTTGATACTGTTGCAAAGCTAACTAAAATGCAGCATTCCCCAAGAGAGGATGGCTTTCACTTAAGCAATGATACATTTATGAACTTCTTTGACGAAAAGATCATGATCTTAAGAAAGCAAATTACAGACTCCTCTCACGGACTCCGCATATTTCTCCAAAGCTCAGAGACAAGTTTTTTAATACTATATATCCTGACACATTGATGAAAATAGTCTTGGCCTCTAAACCTTCAAGCTGCATACTGGACCCTATTCCAACTAAACTACTGAAAGAGCTGCTTCCTGTGCTTGGCCCTCCTATGTTGAATATAATAAACGGTTCCCTATCCACCAGATGTGTACCAAAAGTGGCAGTAATAAAGCCTCTCTTGAAAAAGCCAAACCTTGACCCAGAAAATATTTTTTAAACTATCATATTGAATCTCCCATTCTTCTCAAAAAAGTTTTGAAAAAGCTGTTGCATAGCAACTCACTGCCTTCCTGAAGACAAACAATGTATACAAAATGATTCAGTCTGGTTTTAGACCCCATCATAGCACTGAGACTGCACTTCTGAAGGTGGTAATTCACCTTTTAATGGCGTTAAACCAAAGCTCTGCATCTGTCCTCTTGCTCCTAGACCTTAGTGCTGCTTTTGATACCATCGATTACCACGTTCTTTCGGAGAGATTGGAAACCCAAATTGGTCTACACGGACAAGTTCTGGCCTGGTTTAGATCTTATCTGTCGGAAAGATATCAGTTTGTCTCTGTGGATGGCTTGTCTGACAAATCAACTGTAAATCAGTGTTCCTCAAGGTTCCGTTTTAGGACCACTATTGTTTTCACTATATACAGTTGAAGTCGGAAGTTTACATACACCTTAGCCAAATACTTTTAAAATCAGTTTTTCACAATTCTTGACATTTAATCTGTAACGGTTCTCCTCTTCGTCTGAGGAAGAGTAGTCAAGATCAGACCAACACACATCGTGGTAAGTGTCCATGTAAGTATTTTTATAGAACAGAACACGAAACAAAAATAACAACGAGAATGTAAGAAACGAAACAGTCCTGTCTGGTGAAACAACAAAAAACAGAAAGCAACTACCCACAAACACAGGTGGGAACAGGCTACCTAAGTATGGTTCTCAATCAGAGACAACGATAGACAGCTGCCTCTGATTGGGAACCATACCAGGCCAAACACAGAAGTACAAAACATAGATCAAAACATAGAATGAACACCTCAACCCAAAATAGAGACATAAAAAAGAACTAAGGTCAGGACATGACATAATCCTAGTAAAACTTCCCTGTCTTAGGTCAGTTAGGATCACCACTTTATTTTAAGAATGTGAAATGTCAGAATAATAGTTGAGAGAATGATTTATTTAATCTTTCATTTCTTTCATCACATTCCCAGTGGGTCAGAAGTTTACATACACTCAATTAGTATTTGGTAGCATTGCCTTTAAATTGTTTAACTTGGGCCAAACATTTTGGGTAGCCTTCCACAAGCTTCCCACAATACGTTGGGTGGATTTTGGCCCATTCCTCCTGACAGAGCTGGTGTAACTGAGTCAGGTTTGTAGGCCTTGCTCGCACACGCTTTTTCAGTTCTGCCCACAAATTTTCTATAGGATTGAGGTCAGGGTTTTGTGATGGCCACTCCAATACCTTGACTTTGTTGTCCTTAAGCCATTTTGCCACAACTTTGGAAGTATGCTTGGGGTCATTGTCCATTTGGAAGACCCATTTGCAACCAAGCTTTAACTTCCTGACTGATGTCTTGAGATGTTGCTTCAATATATCCACATAATTTTCTTTCCTCGTGATGCCATCTATTTTGTGAAGTGCACCAGTCCCTCCTGCAGCAAAGCACTCCCACAACATGATGCTGCCACCCCCGTGCTTCACGTTTGGGATGGTGATCTTCGGCTTGCAAGCCTCCCTCATTTTCCTCCAAACATAATGATGGTCATTATGGCCAAACAGTTATTTTTTTGTTTCATCAGACCAGAGGTTATTTCTCCAAAAGTACGATCTTTGTCCCCATGTGCAGTTGCAAACCATAGTTTGGATTTTTTTAATGGCGGTTTAGGAGCAGTGGCTTCTTCCTTGCTGAGCGGCCTTTCAGGTTATGTCGATATAGGACTCATTTTACTGTGGATTTAGATACTTTTGTACCTGTTTCCTCCAGCATCTTCACAAGGTCCTTTGCTGTTGTTCTGGGATTGATTTGCACTTTTTGCACCAAAGTACATTCATCTCTTGGAGACAGAATGTGTCTCCTTCCTGAGCGGTATGACGGCTGCATGGTCCCATGGTGTTTATAGTTGGCACTATTGTTTGTACAGATGAACGTGGTACCTTCAGGCGTTTAGAAATTGCTCCCGAGAATGAAACACACTTGTGGAGGTCTACCATTTTCTTTCTGATGTCTTGGCTGATTTCTTTTGATTTTCCCATGATGTCAAGCAAAGAGGCACTGAGTTTGAAGGTAGGCCTTAAAATATATCCACAGGTACACTTCCAGTTGACTCAAATTATGTCAATTAGCCTATCAAAAGCTTCTAAAGCCATGACATAATTTTCTGGAATTTTCCATGCTGTTTGAAGGCATAGTCAACTGTAAACTTCTGACCCACTGGAATTGTGATACAGTGAATTATAAGTGAAATAATCTGTCTGTAAACAATTGTTAGAAAAATGACTTGTGTCATGCACAAAGTAGATGCACCTAACCGACTTGCCAAAACTAGAGTTTGTTAACCAGAAATTTGTTGAGTGGTTGAACAACAAGTTTTAATGACTCCAACCTAAGTGTATGTAAACTTCTGACTTTAACTGTATTTTGCCTATTGGTGATGTCATTCGGAAACATAATGTTAACTTTCACTGCTATGAGGACGATACACAGCTGTACATTATGATGAAACATGGTGAAGCCCCAAAATTGCCCTCCCTGGAAGCCTGTGTTTCAGACATAAGGAAGTGGATGGCGGCAAAAGTTTTACTTATAAATTCGGACAGAGATGCTAGTTCTAGGTCCTAAGAAACAAAGAGATCTTCAGTTGGATCTGACAATTAATCTTGACTGTTGTACAGCCATCTCAAATAAAACTGGGAAGGACCTCGGCGTTACTCTGGACCCTAATCTCTTTTTTGACGAACATATCATATTTCTTTTTTTTGTTTGAATTTTAAACCTTTTTCTCCCCAATTTCGTGGTATCCAATTCTTTAGTAGCTACTATCTTGTCTCATCGCTACAACTCCCGTACGGGCTCGGGAGAGACGAAGGTTGAAAGTCATGCGTCCTCCGATACACAACTCAACCAAGCTGCGCTGCTTCTTAACACAGCGCCACCCAACCCGGAAGCCAGCTGCACCAATGTGTTGGAGGAAACACCGTGCACCTGGCAACCTTGGTTAGCACGCACTGCGCCCGGCCCGCCACAGGAGTCGCTGGTGCGCGATGAGACAAGGATTTCCCTACCGGCCAAACCCTCCCTAACCCGGATGACGCTAGGCCAATTGTGCGTCGCCCCACGGACCTCCCGGTCGCGTCCGGTTACGACAGAGCCTGGGCGCGAACCCAGAGTCTCTGGTGGCACAGCTGGCGCTGCAGTACAGCGCCCTTAACCACTGCGCCACCCGCGAGGCCTCAAGCATATTTCAAGGACAGCTTTTTTCATATTTCAAGGACAGCATTACAATGGCTTGCTCCTACCTATCTTTCCGATTTGGTCCTGCCGTACATACCTACACGTACGCTACGGTCACAAGACACAGGCCTCCTTACTGTCCCTCAGCAACCAGCTGGAGGTAGGGCTTTCTCCTATAGAGCTCCATTTTTATGGAATGGTCTGCCTATCCATGTGAGAGACGCAGACTCGCTCTCAACCATCAAGTCTTTATTGAAGACTTATCTCTTCAGTCGGTCCTATGATTGAGTGTAGTCTGGTTCGGGGTTGTGAAGGTGAACGGAAAGGCACTGGAGCAACGAACCACCCTTGCTGTCTCTGTCTGGCCGGTTCCCCTCTCTCCACTGGGATTCTCTGCTTCTAACCCTATTACGGGGGCTGAGTCACTGGCTTACTGGTGCTCTTCCATGCCGTCCCTAGGAGGGGTGCGTCACTTGAGTGGGTTGAGTCACTGACGTGATCTTCCTGTCCGGGTTGGCGCACCCCTCGGGTTTATGCCGTGGGGGAGGTCTTTGTGGGATATACTTGGCCTTGTCTCAGGGTAGTAGGTTGGTGGTTGAAGATATCCCTCTAGTGGTGTGGGGGCTGTGCCTTGGCAAAGTGGGTGTGGTTATGTCCTGCATGTTTGGCCCTGTCTGTGGGTATCGACGGACAGGGCCACAGTGTGTCCCGACCCTCCTGTCTCAGCCTCCAGTATTTATTCTGCAATAGTTTATGTGTCGGGGAGCTAGGGTCAGTTTGTTATATCTGGAGTATTTCTCATGTCTTATCCGGTGTCCTGTGTGAATTTAAGTATGCTCCTCTAATTCTCTCTCTTCCCTCGGAGGACCTCAGCCCTAGGACTATGCCTCAGGACTACCTGGCCTGATGACTCCTTGCTGTCCCCAGTCCACCTGGTCATGCTGCCACTCCAGTTTCATCTGTTCTGCCTGCGCCTATGGAACCCTGACCTGTTCACTGGACGTGCTACCTTGTCCCCGACATGCTGTTTTGGACTCTCTCTCTCTACCGCACCTGCTGTCTCTAAAAAATCCAACTGACATTTACTCCTGAGGTGTTGACCGGCACCCTCTACAACCAATGTGATTATTATTATCTGACCCTGCTCGTCATCTATGAACGTTGGAACATCTTGGCCATGTTCTGTTATAATCTCCACCCGGCACAGCCAGAAGAGGACTGGCCACCCCTCAGAGCCTGGTTCCTCTCTAGATTTCTTCCTAGGTTCTTCCTAGGTTCTGGCCTTTCTAGGGAGCTTTTCCTAGCCACTGTGCTTCTACATCTGCATTGCTTGCTGTTTGGGGTTTTAGGCTGGGTTTCTGTACAACACTTTGTGACATGTGAAAAGGGCTTTATAAATACATTTGATTGATTGACTGATTGATGTCATTTGATCAATAAAAATAATTAATTTGATGTGGATGTTTGTGTCTTTACCCATAACTTTGCACCTTTGATGTGAGGACATGGTTTTGTTCTTTCTGGATTCCATTAGAATGACAATCAAAGAGAAAGGGACTTCAATTCCGACAATTTAATCCTGCAAAATGTTCTTAATTATACAACTAGCTTTTTTTGCCACAGCAGAGATGCTGAATTATTTTGTTGCTTGAGCTACAGACATCTATATTGTTCTGCTAATAGTAGTAAAGACCCAGTGCACTATTTTTATGAGAAGAAAAAAAAACATCTTTAAGAATAAACATATTTTAAAATGTATATACA
Organism: Oncorhynchus kisutch; assembly: GCF_002021735.2. Taxonomy (NCBI): domain Eukaryota; kingdom Metazoa; phylum Chordata; class Actinopteri; order Salmoniformes; family Salmonidae; genus Oncorhynchus; species Oncorhynchus kisutch. The sequence continues at coordinate 7,960,813 of NC_034180.2, read as the reverse complement.
ATACCAGTCAACATTTTTGATACACCTACTCATTCAAGGGTTACACTATTATTCTACAATGTAGAAAAGTAGTACAAATAAAGAAAAACTCTTGAATGAGTGGGTGTGTCCAAACTTTTGACTGGTACTGTATATTTTTTTAATGATGATTTTTCAGGGAGTGCTGCAGCGCCTTCAGCACCTCTACTTCCCTCGGCTATGTGGCCTACTAAAAACAAACGGGCCATTATGAGGTAAAAAGCATAACTGTGTCCATTTGTCCTGTCATCTTTCACAGTAGGAGTAATTATGTAGCTATTTTCCGAATTTACAATACATTAATTATATTATTCATCACATACAATACATTGTAAGAGCTTGGCCTACAGAAGAATTGGCCTGTAGTATCAAGTGTAGCACTCATGAGCCAAAACGTGTCCTCTGAATGTCTGTAGGTCTACTAAATGTTACATCACAGTATTGTACTACACTATTTCAGGCCGCCCGTGTATAAACCCGGAGCAGAATCAGTCAGTTAATGCCTGCCCATTGGTCATCGTCTGATCTGACGTAACTGTAGCGGCTGTGGCCGTCATCTCTGGTGCCTGTCCCATCTGTTCAGTCTGAGAGGCCAGCAGCCAGGCTTGGACCACAGTGTCCTGGTGGTGAGTGGGACTGGACGAAGTCCTGTTCTTCCTCAGGAGGATCAGTCGTGGGTTCTTCATCAGGGTGTAGAGGAGCATCCATCGCCGCCTGGCCCTGCTTCCACGAGCTGAATCTACAACACAGTGGTATTAGAGAGAACTTCCACGGGCTGAATCTACAACACAGTGGTATTAGAGAGAACTTCCACGGGCTGAATCTACAACACAGTGGTATTAGAGAGAACTTCCACAGGCTGAATCTACAACACAGTGGTATTAGAGAGAACTTCCACGGGCTGAATCTACAACACAGTGGTATTAGAGAGAACTTCCACGGGCTGAATCTACAACACAGTGGTATTAGAGAGAACTTCCACGGGCTGAATCTACAACACAGTGGTATTAGAGAGAACTTCCACGGGCTGAATCTACAACACAGTGGTATTAGAGAGAACTTCCACGGGCTGAATCTACAACACAGTGGTATTAGAGAGAACTTCCACGGGCTGAATCTACAACACAGTGGTATTAGAGAGAACTTCCACGGGCTGAATCTACAACACAGTGGTATTAGAGAGAACTTCCACAGGCTGAATCTACAACACAGTGGTATTAGAGAGAACTTCCACAGGCTGAATCTACAACACAGTGGTATTAGAGAGAGACTGACATTATCTACAAAATATGTATTGTCCCAGTGTTCCTATTTCAGGTCTCAAATGTCACTTGTGTGAGTTGTGGGGCGTCCAGGATCTGCTAATTTGTCTCTTTTGATTACGTCTGGGTTGGGCTACTGAGGTTTGCAGTGGCGGAAAAAGTACATAATTTTAAAGATACCTTAGTAGAAAATTACTCAAGTAAAAGTGAAAGTCACCCAGTAAAATACTACTTGAGTAAAAGTCTAAAATGATTTGTTAGGGTTAGGTATCAAAAGTAAATGTCATTGCTAAAATATAAATAGTAAAGTACAGATACCCCCAAAAAACTACTTTAAAGTGTTAACAGCCCATTATTTGATCTGCAGCTGTGTTCATGACATCTTAATGTTAACTGACCTGGTGAAGATGTGTTGTTGAACGTGGAGTAGGATGCTGCCTCGGTGGTCCTCTGTTGTTTTGCCATGGTGTTGGACAGGAGAAGATGGCAGAAACACACCATGACTGGATTGTTGTGGTAGTGGTCTGCAAAAATCATCCCGATCCAAGTGCTGTAACCTAAAATAGACAGTCAAATAGTTACATTCTATATGACATGCACTTGCCACACAATCTTTGTCATACAAATCCTGTGAAATGCTGCCACCTTCTGTATAAATCCTATATTACAGGCCCTGCGATTGACGAGAGCAGTGTTTCCAAACCTTAGTCCTGGGGCCACTCCTCTGGATGCACGTTTTGGTGTTTTGCCCTAGTACAACACAGCTGATTCAAATATCCAACTCATCATCATGCTTTGATTATTTGAATCAGCTGTGTAGTGTTGGGGCAAAAAACTAAAGGTGAACTCAGAGGTGGGGGGGTCAGGACCGAGTTTGGGACTAGTCCTGTCCAAGGGGTGTACTTGTTCACATCAAGCTGCCACACTCTACAGCAGTGGTAGGCAACCCTGGTCCTGGAGTGCTACAGACACTTCATGATTTGGATTTAACTGACCTGGAAGACCAGGTGTGTCGAATTTAGGCAATCACTGAACTAATTAATTAGCTCAGTTGGTCAGGTGTGGTGTCTCGTTGGAACAGAATCCTGCAGTACTGAAGATATTCCAGGAACAGGGTTGCCTGCCCCTGCTCTACATAAAGGAGAGATAGGCTCCTGCTCCTATGAGCCGTTCTGGCTGGCTATGCACTTATATTACAGTGATTGAATCACCTGTTTGTACGTAGCTGCACCTGTACATGTGTGAGTTTTCAACCAAAAACTATAGGCTTTAGTCAGAGCCTTTAATTAGGGCGGAGAGTTTTTCTTGGTTAGGGAAAACCATCTGGGCCCTAACTAGGTCACTAAACTGACCAGGGTCCATGGACTCGTATCCCTTCGGCATGATGGTACGGTCGATGCGTGACACCAGCCAGGTGCCCACCACGCAGCTGGTTAGCAGACGCAGGATGCAATTACTCAGGCCCATCACAACGTTGTAGAAGAAGAAGAAGTAGTTGAAGTTGTGGAACGCCTTCCTAAAAGGGGAGATACCATAGAGTGCCATGTCAACAATGTACACTGAGTATACCAAGCGCTAGGAACACCTTCCCGATATTTCGCCCTCAGAACAGCTTCAATTCGTCAGAGCACGGAAAGTGTTCCACAGGGATGCTGGCCCATGTTGACTCCAATGCTTCCCACAGTTGTGTCAAGTTGGCTGGATGTCCTTTGGGTGTTGGACCATTCTTGATACACACAGGAAACTGTTGAGCGTGAATAACACAGCAGTGTTGCAGTTCTTGACACAAACCGGTGAGCCTGGCACCTACTACCATATCCCATTCAAAGGCACTTAAATATTTTGTCTTGCCCATTCACCCTCTGAATGGCACACATACACAATCCATGTCTCAATTCCCTCAAGGATTAAAAATATTATTTTTACCCTGTCTCCTCCCCTTCAACTACACTGATTGAAGTGGATTTAACAAGTGACATTAATAAGGTATCACAGCTTTCACAGGTGTTCTTAATATTTTGTATACTCAGTGTATGTATTTCCTGATATGTATGCAGAACATGCCAAAGTGGGGTCACTGCGTGTGTCTTTGGTTGTGTGTGTTCTTGCGTGTGTGTGCAAACAACTTGACTGCACATTGTCTTTGCCACAGATTTATGCATTATGAAGCTCAACTAGCCCTGGTTTGGGTGAAATGCTGTGTCAACCCATAAAATCTCCTCCAGTCTGTCACCAGAGGCATGCAAGATTAACTTGTAAATACTGGTTGTGTTTAACGCTTCACATTAGCTTGTGGACATTAGCGTTTATTAGGTGAGAACCACTATTACTAATCCCCAGCGTTAACCCTGGGTTAAGAAAAGCTTGCGTAACTAAGGTCAACTAAAATAAATAGCTGTGGGTAAAGAAAAATACTTGTGAAAAAAGATGTTATGATGTAAACCAGGAAGTCCAATGCCAATTTTTGTCCCAATGTTTACATTTGCAGTATGATATGTATAGTACAATGGAAGCTGTTGAGGGGAGGACGGCTCACGATAATGTCTGGAACTAAGCTAATGGAATGGCATCAAACACATAGAAACCATGTGTTTGATACCCTTCCACTGATTCTGCTCCAGTCATTACCTCTTATGGTACAGTACCAGTGAAAAGTCTGGACACACCTACTCATTTAAGGGTTTTTCTTTATTTTTTACTATGTTCTACATTGTAGAATAATACGGAAGACATCAAAACTATGAAATTACACACATGGAATCATGTAGTAACCAAAAACTAATCAAAATATGTAATATTTGAGATTCTTCAAAGTAGCCACGCTTTGCCTTGATGACAGCTTTGCACACTCTTGGCATTCTCTCAATCACCTTCATGAGGTAGTCACTTGGAAGGCATTTCAATTAACAGGTGTGCCTTGTTAAAAGTTAATTTGTGGAATTGATTTCATTCTTAATGCGTTTGAGCCATATTATGGCAAGAACAGCTCAAATAAGCAAAGAGAAATGGCAGTGCATCATTACTTTAAGACATGAAGGTCAGTCAATACGGAACATTTCAAGAACTTTGAAAGTTTCTTCAAGTGCAGTTGCAAAAACCATCAAGCGCTATGATGAAACTGGCTCTCATGAGGACCACCACAGGAATGGAAGACCCAGAGTTACCTCTGCTGCAGAGGATAAGTTCCTTAGAGTTAACTGCACCTCAGATTGCAGCCCATTGTAGCTTCACAGAGTTCAAGTAACAGACACATCTCAACATCAACTGTTCAGAGGACTGTGTGAATCAGGCCTTCATGGTCAAAATGCTGCAAAGAAACCACTACTATACGACACCAATAATAAGAAGAGACTTGCTTAGGCCAAGAAACACGAGCAATGGACATTAAACCGGTGAAAATCTGTCCTTTGGTCTAATGAGTCCAAATTTGAGATTTCTGGTTCCAACTGCCGTGTAAGGTTTGATGGTACTTTGCTGGTGACACTGTCTGTGATTTATTTAGAATTCAAGGCACACTTAACCAGCATGGATACCACAGCATTCTGCAGCGATACACCATCCCATCTGGTTTGCGCTTAGTGGGACTATCATTTGTTTTTCAACAGGACAATGACCCAACAAACCTCCAGGCTGTGTAAGGGCTATTTGACCAAGAAGGAGATTGATGGGGTGCTGCATCAGATGACCTGGTCTCCACAATCACCCAACCTCAACCCAAATGAGATGGTTTGGGATGAGTTGGACCGCAGAGTGAAGGAAAAGAAGCCAACAAGTGCTCAGCACATGTGGGAACTCCTTCAAGACTGTTGGAAAAGCATTCCAGGTGAAGCTGGTTGAGAGAATGCCAAGAGTGTGTAAAGCTGTCATCAAGGCAGAGTGCAGCTACTTTGAAGAATTTCAAATCTAAAATATGTTTTGATTTGTTGAACACTTTTTCGGTTACTACCTGATTCCATACGTGTTATTTCATAGTGTTGTGTCTTCACTATTATTCTACAATGTAGAAAATAGTCCAATTAAAGAAAAACCCTTGAAAGAGTAGGTGTGTCCAAACTTTTGACTGGTAATGTAAATGTGGGTGTTTAATCATGCACCATGTCCTCCCTTGTCATCCTTTAATTAAGGAACTGTTAAGCATTCTTCTTTCTTTGTGTGAGCGTTCCAAAGAAGCACACTAACCATAGATTGTGACTGGGTAGAGTTGTGATGGGTGAATGACTGGTGACCAGTAGGCTAAGGTGAACGTTAGGTCAAGAGGTATGGCCTGTGTTGCATAATACCCCACCTGTTGTTGAGTGCCAGAGGTTTCTTCCTGTCTGACGGTGAGATCTTGTCCTGAAGGAAGAACACTTGGACCAGCACCACCTGTAGTATAACCAATCCTATAACGATACCTATGGTCAAACTGATAGAGAGAACGTTACTTCATACAGGATAAGGAATCTCACACTGCTTGGATATGCATACATACCAGGAAATATGTTACGTCGACGCTCAATGGGTAAAGAAATACCAGCGATCAGTGACATTTTTTCATATGAGCTGAGCGGCTCCTTGAATATGTTTTATTTCTGAATAGTTAGAGCCTGTTTAAAGCACTGAACGGGCCAGTTTCCCAAATCCAGATTAAGCCTAATCCTGGACTCAAAAACACTTTCAATGGAGATTCTCTGTTAATCTGGGTCTGGGAAACTGTCCCATGGAGTACACTTACAGAATGGTTCCCATGTTGGTCAACATTTCCAACACTCTTCCATTTTGGATGGGGAGGACCACTCCGTAGGTAAAGAGCAACGCAAAGACGAACTGGACAAAGTGAACAATTAGAAAACCTGGAAGAAATTGGAGAACTTTCATATAGAATGCATTTATTTATCTTTTACCTATCCAATAAATAATTATTCACGGTCACCTCCAAAATTATTGGCACCCTTCATAAGGATGAACAAAAAAGACTGTAAATAATACAAATACTGCGCTATACTGTATCCCCCCCAAAAAAGTGACAATTACATAGTTTTATACTAATACAATTGCTCGGAGAAAGAGATTACGCTTAAGAAGTTTTTTTTTTTTATCTAAAAAAGATACCTGTCAATATTACTGGCAACCCTGAAGATTATTATAAATAAAATCAAACTAAATCAAATCTGCATTAACATTCTACTTTTTAAAAATGTATCTCAGTTTAAGGAACTGTATTGTGGCCTTCCTTGGCTTGCTGTTTCACTGGGGTATAAAATGAGGTAACACACGTGCAAAATCCCTTTGTCATCCATCACCATGCAGAAAGGCAAATAAATCACAAATGAAAAGAGACAACTGGTTGTTGACATTCATAAATTAGGCAATGGCTACCAAAAAAAAAACTGAAAAACCAAATATACCACTTACCACTACTAGGGCAACATTTACAAAGTTTAAAACCACTGGAACTGTGGTAAACTTCCCTGGTAGAGGACCCAAGTGTATCTTGTCCCCACACACAGTGAGGAAGACGGTTCGGATGGCATCAAAAAATCTTGGGGTCACCAAGCCTCCAACTCAAAAGTTAGACACCAACACCATGCCAATAGGCTATTTTATTGAGAGCAAACAACAAATGTAAACTCCTGGAGTTTGCTAAACGGCATTGGCACTTGGATTGGAACCGGGTGCAATGGCCATCGCAGTCTCCGGACTTGAAACCCACTGAAAACCCGAGGTTTGAATTGATGAGGGCAGTCCATAAGCGCAGACCAAAGGATATCAAGGATCTGGAAAGAGTCTGTACGGAGGAATGGTCTAAGATCCCTACCAATGTATTTTTCAATCTCATTAAGCATTATCGGAGAAAGGCTTAGCGCTGTTATCCTTGCAAGGGGAAGGCGCACAAAGCGTTGAAATCAGGAAAATCATTTTCACAGATATCTTTGCGATTTCATTTTATTACTTAAAACGAAACATTTTTCTCTGAGCAATTTTATTAGCATAAATTAGTATTGTGTTTATCATATAATATGTCTCTGTATTGGTATTACTTCTTTTCCACAGTATTCTTTTCTCATCTTTATCAAGAGTGGCAATCATTTTGGAGGTGACTGTTTATGTCTCATTCTATATATCCCCTTATAAGAATGTATTGTGTGGGTTGAAAGGAAGAGGAAAGGTTGTTTTACCCCACAAAGTAAATGCTATTTGCCATCCGGAGTATCTTGTGATGGCAGCCTGTATGTAACGTTACAAAATATGACTCTTAAATATTTTGACACTACAAATAACATTCCCAATAATTCTGTGGAACATTCTGGCATTGGAATGCGCTGCTACTCACCACACTGACTGCAGAATTGGGATTATGGAACTTCTCAGGAAGAAAGGCCTTCTCCCCCGCCCACAATCTCTTCAGATGTTTCCTGTGACAGGGCGAAAATTATAACAGCAATGCTAACAGATCATACATCATTTACATAATCTATACTGTGTATATAGACTATATGGAATATTTGTGGAATAACTGCATCAAACAGGACATACCGGTAGCATGCTAACACATGGAATGTGTATGACACAGACGTTAGGCTGGCAAAGATGGTTGTGGCTAGCCAGCACCCTGGAAAATCATTCAAACAAACAAACTGACACGTAAACTATGCAGACTGATGAATGATAATGGTACAAATATTCAGACAAACTCTGCACTCTTTGAAAAAAGGGTTCCAAAAGGGTTCTTTGGCTGTCCCTTATGGGGCTGTCCCCTATGGTTCCAGGTCGAACAATTTGGGTTCCATGTAGAACCCTCTGGAACCATGTAGAACCAGAGGATTCTACATGGAACCCAAAAGGGTTCTTCAAAGGGTTCTCCTATTTGGACAGCCGGAGAACCGTTTTAGGTTCTAGATAGCATCTTTCTTTCTACGAGTGTGGGTGCGGCAACACACGCAGGCAAGCATACACACACACAATAGTCTAAACCATGCTCCTTACTTCTGGCAACGTGAGCGAATTCCTCAAATTGGGGGATCATAGCTACAAATATCTCTGTCTCATTGCAGGAAAAAGCCAGCTTCTTCAGTTGGTCTTTCAGAACATCCAATTTATCAAACGCATAGTCACTGAGACTATAGTCAGCCAAAGTCATCTGTGGAAGGACAGACGCACCCAAAGCACACAGTCAGAAGCACACAAAAATATGTCAAATAAAATACCTAAAATAAGTGTAAAATAACACATGAAAAACCTAATCCCGCCCATATAACAAGGCGAACCGTGTATAAGCCAATCAGGGATATGATGGATGTGCCGATCATTCTGTTAGGGAACTTGAAGTGGGGGTCCCAGTCATAGACCCTCCTCTGGAACCAACTGGCCTCCAGTTTCCTATCAAAACGATTACCGGAATTTAACGAAACCATTCTTAACGCTCCATGAAAAATCTTTAAGACACACAACCAGTTGATGCTGAATGTTTGCATGACCAACGATGAAATGTAAATGATTGTCACGTGTTGAACATAGTAGGCCTAATTTTGAAACCAGGCCAATGGTGGTGTATTTATTAATGGTGTGACAGGCTGTTACCAATGATTTACTTTTATATAACCACAGAATATATCATGAGCCAGTGTTTCTCCTACTGTTCAATAGGGATCCTCCTCAACAACCTCTGTACATGCTTGGCCTGGTGACACTGGATTAGCTGGTCTTGGTCCTGAAAGAAGATTCTTGTCAACAGACAAACTCATCATTCATTGGATGGTTGCTCCTCAAAGTCGGGCATGTCTAAAGACCTTTTGGCATGCTGAAGACTAGTAAATGCTAACCTAGATCTCTCCCCTTGTTGTGACGGCCATTTCTTTTGGAATGATCTGAAGTTCATGATATATATATAGTTGAAGTCGGAAGTCTACATACACTTAGGTTGGAGTCATTAAAACTCGTTTTTCAACCACTCCACAAATTTCTTGTTAACACAATATAGTTTTGGCAAGTCGGTTAGGACATCTTCTTTGTGCATGACACAAGTAATTTTTCCAAAAATTGTTTACAGACAGATTATTTCACTTGTAATTCACTGTATCACAATTCCAGTGGGTCAGAAGTTTACATACACTAAGTTGACTGTCTTTAAACGGCTTGGAAAATTCCAGAAAATTATGTCATGGCTTTAAAAGCTTCTGATAGGCTAATTGACATCATTTGAGTCAATTGGAGGTGTACCTGTGGATGTATTTCAAGGCCTACCTTCAAACTCAGTGCCTCTTTGCTTGAAATCATGGGAAAATCTAAAGAAATCAGCCAAGACCTTACAAAAAATGGTAGACCTCCACAAGTCTGGTTCTTCCTTGGGAGCAATTTCCAAAAGCCTGAAGGTACCACGTTCATCTGTAAAAACAATAGTACGCAAGTATAAACACCATGGGACCAGGCAGCCGTCATACCGCTCAGGAAGGAGACGCGTTCTGTCTCCTAGAGAATATCGTATTTTGGTGCAAAAAGTGCAAATCAATCCCAGAACAATAGCAAAGGACCTTGTGAAGATGCTGGAGGAAACAGGTACAAATGTATCTATATCCACAGTAAAACGAGTCCTATATCGACATAACCTGAAAGGCCGCTCAACAAGGAAGAAGCCACTGCTCCAAAACCGCCATAAAAAAGCCAGAGTACGGTTTGCAACTGCACACAGGGACAAAGATCATACATTTTGGAGAAATGTCCTCTGGTCTGATGAAACAAAATCAGAACTGTTTGGCCATAATGACCATCATTATGTTTGGAGGAAAAAGGGGGATGCTTGCCAGCCGAAGAACACCATCCCAACCGTGAAGCACAGGGGTAGCAGCATCATGTTGTGGGGGTGTTTTGCTGCAGGAGGGACTGGTGCATTTCACAAAATAGATGGCATCATGAGGCAGGAAAATTATGTGGATAAATTGAAGCAACATCTCAAGACATCAGTCAGGAAGTTAAAGCTTGGTTGCAAATGGGTCTTCCAAATGGACAATGACCCTAAGCATACTTCCAAAGTTGTGGCAAAATGGCTTATGTAAACTTCCGACTTCAACTGTAAATCTCATTTGAATATGAGTCGTAAATAACACAAGTATGTATTTCATCATATCTGATATACGCTATTGAGATTCATTTCCCCATTTCACTGACACAAATCCTCAAACGGATGTGGTAACAACTATTTCTCCAACTGAAATTCTCACCTCAGTTTCAAGCCGGAGTCGAATCCGAACAGCTTTGACCAGCATGTATGTGAACCGCCCCAGGAGGAATACGAGAGACAAAATGGTCGGCCACTGGTAGACGAGCTTCTGGTGACTACCCAGTATCTACAGAGTACAAGTTCAAATTCACATGGCAGTCATAGACACAGAAATACATAGGCCACACCTACTGTAAAGAGTGATGAATGACCTAGAAAATATGGTCAGGGATATAGATTTTGAACGTAGTAAGTGAGAGGAATAACTCATTTGGCATGTGTGATAAAGATATATTATTGAATGCAATGACATCACATACTGTACTGGGAACTATATGTGAGATGAATGGCTTGGGAAATATGCTAAATGTTATACAGTGTATAAGCATTTGAACGTAATGACAATGCTAATAAACGGATGCAAACCTGCTTTGTGAGTGGTATTAGCATCAACGACAGGTATTCAATACCAATCAAGTTAGGATAAGACCTATTTTGTCTGCTATTCAGACAGGCTTTTCTGTTTTTCTGTGCTATCATGCCAGGATGTCGGAAACACAAAATGGATTTAACACATTCTATCACACAATCATCATAGTGGTGGTTCGTCACCCCTTCCCAGAAGAGTGCATATCCATTTTTATTTTCACCTTGATAAGTGCTACAGTCAGTGGCGACTCGTCATTCAAGGCAGGTGGGGTTTTGAGCCCCAGATTTGTTGTTGTTTAATTACAACGTATTTCTTTTTTTTGGGGGGGGGGGGGCTTGCCTGTTTTGCATGTTATTTTGGCATTAATACGTGTCAGTTTGCAAACAATGTAAAAAATGACATATCATTGAGTTAATAAAGCAGCATACAAACATGGTCTCTTTTTTGTTGTCTTGAGTAAGGCAGCTCCAAAATGGTGGTGTTTCAGCCTAGCTCAGTGCTTTCTGTGGTGGTGGGGCAAGCCAGCAGAAAATACGGAGCGTTGCGCAGTGATTGACTCAGTGTTCTATCACTCATGGGTGACTTTACGTCACTGCCAAGAGTAAGAGGAGACATTGAAAATTCTAGCCATTCGGCTGCTGCCATAGAAGTGCCCATCCAAGAAGGCTCAAGGTCATTGGCCACAGATAAAAGGTCGTCAAATCACGTTATATCTACCGTAGCTTTGATTGGACTGATCATTTCAACATCATACTTCACAATCTTAGATAGCAGTCATCAACATGAATCAAGTTGACAAATCCTTTTTAGTCCTTGTCATTTGAAGAGAAATTATAGGTAAATCGTATCGGTGCTCATCGGCCATTGAACATTACAGTTGGAAATCGCAAATTCAATGAGTGGTTTGGAAGGAATCAGTGACAGTGGCTGTGTGGTCCCAAATCTGGGATTAAGGGTCTCTTTTCCAATAAAACAATTATAAACATTCAACATTGGCCACGCTGTCAATGAAGCATGATTTGTGCCGCACTCAAAACAACTGTTAACTTGGAGGATCGCCGTGCCACCTTCCTGTTCAAGTGAGCCGAGTGCAACAATGTGAGTCTAAAAATGTATTGTATGCTGCTTCATAAATTATGTAATATGCCAGGGAGATACAGTATGCATACTGTAGCTAAGAAAGTAATACTAAGTGTATGTTGTGTAGTAAGACGGTAGTAGTCCATGTGCCTCACCCTAAAAATGTGGTTCATTTACCCCTCTTAATTTTGTCTACTGTTCTGACTGTTCTACTGTAGCCTATAACTTGTTTAAGAGAAATGTAATCATTGAATATTGTAAGGGCTTTCATTGTCTGCTTATATGCCCACTTTATTTATCCTACGGTTCGGACTTGGTGTACAGGGAGAACACTGTAAGAACGGCCCATGTTCTGAATTCTGTCGCCATACATTTGAAAGTGCTAAACAAATAGTTAAAACGACTATGTCCGTCCTAGTTCGCTCATTAATGTCTTAATCGAAATTACGGATGGCCTTTTATCCGCTTGTCGTCCCCTTATGCCATAGCTTGTACATTTCAATTGTCATTATAAACCACATTTGTTTAAGTAAGTCAGCAATATCAGCAATGTTTTTTTGAAAGGCAGTAAAGGAGGCTGTGGTAAGATGTTGGGACTGCCGTTTGGACAGCTTTATGTAGGCCCTTTGTAAGACCCTTTTGTCACCGTTATAGTGCAATTAATGTATTGTTTAGTGTTGTGTAGTGGCTTTGCTGGCATGCATCCCACTTTTTATTTTTTTTGCCCCACAAAGATTTACATGCTAAAATCACCACTGACTACAGTACTCTTGCTTGCAGGCAGTATATGTTGCTAAACCACCTTGCTATACCAGCCTGTTATGCCACATTGTTTAAAGTATTCTGAATGGCGAGGGTAAACGACTATGTGTTGGCTTGTTGAGTACTCACCTACCTTACCAGTGGGACACATCACTGTATCCCAAAGCGTGATGATTATCCTGCAAATAAAACCAACCAGGCTATTATAGGGAGTCCTTAGATCAACACAACTCCTGTTCAGTAAAATCGCTGGGCAGTTCCTGTAATGACTAAATCAAGCTGTCTACAGGTACAGTGCTGTGAAAAAGTATTTTCCCCCTTTTGGATTTTCCCTGTTATTGCATATTTTTTCAACCAAAACCTAACATTAGATAAAAGAGAACCAAATAACAAAACAAAAAAAACGTATTTTATTTCTATAAATAACAAAGATATGCAATATCCAATTCCCCTGTGTAAAAAGTAATTGCCCCCTTACACTCAATAACTGGTTGTGCCACCTTTAGCTGCAATGACTGCAACCAAATGCTTCCTGTAGTTGTTGATCAGTCTCACATTGCTGTGGAGGAATTTTGGCAGACTTCGAAACTGCATTTTCCCCCAGAACTGCTTTTTTCAGCGACATGTGTGGGTTTTCAAGCATAAACTGCTCGTTTCAAGTCCTGCCACAACATCTCAATTAACTTAAGACTTTCTGGACTTTGAATAGGCCATTCCAAAACTTCAAATCTCTTGCTTTTTTACCATTTTCATGTGGACTTGATTTGTATTGTGTGATTTGTAATTTTGAATAATTGGTTTTGCTGAATGACCCAGCTGCGCTTCAGCTTCAGCTCACAGACGGATGGCCTGACATTCTCCTGTAGAATTCTCTGATACAAAGGAGAATTCATGGTTCCTTCTATTAAGGTAAGTCATCCAGGTCCTGAGGCAGCAAAGTATCCCCAAACCATCACACTACCACCACCATGCTTGACCGTTGGTATAAGGTTCTAACTGTGGAATGCAGTATTTGGTTGTCGCCAGGAATAATGGGACCCATGTGGTCCAACAAGTTATACTTTTGTTATATATTTGTCCATAGAACATTCTTCCAAGAATCTTGATGATCATCCAGGTGCTTACAGGCGCTTTTTGGTCAACTTCAGTCAACTTTTTGGATGAGATGGGTACCATTATGTCTGGCAAAAAACCATACACTGCATTCCACAGTAAGAACCTTATACCAATGGTCAAGCATGGTGGTGGTAGTTCCCTTTATCTAAAATGTGGTTTTGGTTGAATATCTAATAACATGCAGCATAAAAAATATGCAAGAATATAGAAAACCAGAAACGGGGCAAAAACTTTTCACAGCACTGTAAGTCCCTATAGAGCCAGGAGATATTCGTCCTGACCATGTGTCCTGCCTGACCAGAAAAAACTCTGGACCCTGACTTCAACTGGTCAGGTCTTAGGGTCGGCAAAAACTCCTGACCCTACATCATGACGTCACATAAACCGTGCACTCACCATGTCAAAGAGTAGAGGATTCCCAGAACAGCCCCAAACTCTCGGCAAGGGGTTGACAGACACGCAAAGAAAGGGAAATAGGCCATGCCCACCTCGAGAGCACCCACAAGGTACACAAAAGCTGCAAAGACAAAGACAAAGTTTAGCTTGTTTTGAGAGCAGTGCACATATCATTGTCACTAGGGCTATGTGGTCAGGAAAAACTCCCAGCCCTAACCATTATCAATGCTACAGTGCACAATACAGCAAACAGTGGCATTCATGAATCAATCAAGTACTCTTCCTAGGTTCCTGCCTTTCTAAGGAGTTTCTCCCAGCCACCGTTGTCACGGATCCTTGTTCCAATGTCTTTTGGTCGTGTGAGTACCTGTGCTGTGTTGTTTTGGCTTTCGTGCCGCTTCTATTGTGCAGATGATTACGGGTCTCGACCCCCGTGTAGTATCATTGTGCGCTTGTGTATTTAATCAAGGTACTCCTCGCTTTTTTGTGTGGGTTTCAACCCTGTGTTTTGTATACGTGTTTGTTTGGTCTTCATCCCCGTGCATTTACATGGCACGCTGTAGTTTGGGTCAATAAAAAAAAACAGATTACGCATTCCTGCGCCTGTCTCCCGATCCTTCATACCGACGTGACAACCGTGCTCTTACATCTGCGTGGCTTGCTGTTTGGGGTTTTAGGCTGGGTTTCTGTATAAGCACTTTGTGACATCTGCTGATGTAAAAAAAGGGCTTTATTAAATACATTTGATTTGATACTAGGGAGATGAGAAACCCAGCAGGTACTGAGACCCCTCTGAGGCTCTAATGTTGCCCGACACTCCTGCTACACTGGCGTTCCACTCGCTAAACGACATTCTGACACACCCCTGTTCAGTATTCCATTCACTCAGAAACATTTTGAATTACCTTTGGCCCAGGGTGGAACGTTGAAGGTCATGTAATGCTCTGAGAAAAGAAGCAAGACACTGGAGGATACAGCTCCGAAGGCAAACCCATAGGACCATCTGTTACTGAGGTTCTCCATGAGGTCCAGAGGCCTGAGAGGGAGGGGGTAGTAAGAGGAGTATGTTTGTATCTATGAAGAGTGTTCAAATATTCTATCACACCCTATCCCTCATGTAGTGCAGTATTTAGGACCAGAGCCACACATCATACTCCCCATGTAGTGTAGTACTTTTGATCAGAGCACATACCCTACCCCATCTACGGTGCATTTTTGCATGTGAGCTCTCAACATTTTTAACATGTTTTTTACAATAACATAGTTTGGGAGTTAGAGAAACTTGGATTTTTCGGCAGGGATATGTACAGGATGCTAGCAGGATGCTAGGATAACCTTTACTCCAGATCAAAACTCCAAACCTACAACCTAACTTTGGACAGACCAGATACAACTTCATTTAGCACTGAGGCGTGAAGTGAAAGGTGTCGAAGCCTCTGAGCCCAACACATGGCAGGAGACTCACAGGCTACCCCTCCCAAATCCAGAGACCTTGAAACACCCTGCTGCTATTCAGAGACCATCCACTGACATTTTCTACAAGAAATCTGCCTCCAGAAATAAAGCTTCTCCCAAGTGGGTGTGACACCTACTCCCGCTGCCTGCTGCACTGCTGCTTGGATTCCACCTGGCGATCTGTTCACCGTCTGCCCTGGCTTGTCCCCTTGTCCCCCCCCCCCTCTCTACCGAGCTTTCGTTCGCCTCCAACACACAGGCACTGTTGGGGTGAGTGACTCTGAACTTACAATGGCTAGCCCCAAGTCGTTTTTTTTTTCTTGTGCATTTTGCTCTTTTGCCTCATGACTCCTGCATGCTTTGTTGACTATGAACTTTCTTGTTTACCGTACCGTGGGACAGACTATGTTTGTTCCCACATTCGGACTCTGACTCTATTGGTTACACAGACTTTTGGACACCCATCCTATTCTAACCACCTCTCGCCTGCTTTGTTTCATGTTACCTGATGAAATTGCTGTATAATATGATCCTGTTGCCATCTAATGCACATTCAAGTGTCCTAAATCAACACCTTAGAGCTCTCCCTGTCCTCTGCCGTGCCTTGATTGTATTACTGTTGATATCTGGAAAGCTTTCTTAGTGTCCAACAAGCTTTCTCTGCCCTTCACCTTGTTCTGAACACAAAAGTAATGTGGTTTAGTAAGAAGAATGCCCCTCCCCACAGGTGTGATTACTACTTCTGGGGATTTAGAGCTTGTGGTAGTCACCCTCATACAAGTACTTGGGAGTATGGCTAGATGGTACACTGTCCTTCTCTCAGCACATATCAAAGCTGCAGGCTAAAGTTAAATATAGACTTGGTTTCCTTTATCGTAATTGCTCCTCTTTCACCCCAGCTGCACAACTAACCCTGATTCAGATGACCATCCTACCCATGCTAGACTACGGAGATATAATTGATAGATTGGCAGGAAAGGGTGGTCTCGAGCGGCTAGATGTTCTTTACCATTCGGCCATCAGATTAGCCACCAAAGCTCCTTATAGGACACATCACTGCACTCTATACTCTTCTGTAAACTGGTCATCTCTGTATACCTGTCACAAGACCCACTGGTTGCTGCTTATTTATAAAATCATCTTAGGCATCACTCCCCCTATCTGAGATATCTACTGCAGGTCTCATCCAACACCCGTTCTGCCAGTCACATTCTGTTAAAGGTCCCCAAAGCACACACATCCCTGGGTCGCTCGTCTTTTCAGTTCGCTGCAGATAGCGACTGGAACGAGCTGCAGCAAACACTCAAGCTGGACAGTTTTATCTCAATCTCTTCATTCAAAGACTCAATCATGGCCAATCTTACTGACAGTTGGGGCTGCTTTGCGTGATGTATTGTTGTCTCTACCTTCTTGCCCTTTGCGCTGTTGTCTGTGCCCAACAATGTTTGTATCCTGTTTTGCGCTGCTAACATGTTGTGCTGCTGCCATGTTGTGTTGCTACCATGCTGTGCTGTCATGTGTTGCTGCCATGCTGTGTTGTCGCCTTAGGTCTCGCTTTATGAGTGCTGTGTTGTCTCTCTTGTCGTGATGTGTGTTTTGTCCTATATTTTGTATTTAATTTATTTCTATTTTTAATCCCAGCCCCCATCCCCGCTGGAGTCCTTTTGCCTTTTTGGTAAGCCGTCATTATAAATAAGAATTTGTTCTTAACTGGCTTGCCTAGTTAAATGCACTATATAGAAAGCATTACAGATGTAGGATCCTAATTTGATCACCCTTTTGTTGCTGACAATTTTCCTGCACAGCAGGAAATGCAAACTTGTAGAGTATTCAAAGTTTAAAAAGGCTTCTTAAGTTGTTAATTTCCACTTTAAAATGTCCGACTTAATTTGCCCTGATGAAAAATGGATCAACCCAGACAAAAGCATAATAATTCACATTTCCTGTTGCTGCAGGATTATTTGTTTGCTGTAGCAAACTGGCTCAAATTAAGATCCTATATTTGTATATTGGGAATAGGATGTGATTTGAGATGAAAACGGGTGTGTGTCTGTCTCTATCTTTAAGGATCAGCATGGGTTGACCGGTAAAGGGTCAGGGGTTACGGTGTGACTCACACAACAATGCCAAAGCGGTTGTTGAGAAAGGGGAGCTTCTCATCAATGGGCAGGTGTCTGGATCTCCTCTGCAGGGCCGACAGCACAACCACGATGACGAACTATGTAGAATACACAAAAGAGAGCAAAGACTAGGGTTGCAAAATTCCAGAAACTTTCAATAAATATTCTGATTTTCCCAAAATCCTGGTTGGAGGATTCCTGGAATCAGAAGGGAATAAGCAGGATTTCTGGGAAACCAAGGAATTTATTATTTAAATATAATTGATATTTCCTTTGTGGGCTTTTGTTCCTGTACAGGCTTCCTTCTTCTCACTCTGTCATTTAGGTTAATATCGTGGACTAACTACAATGCTGTTTATCCATCCTCCGTTTTCTCCTATCACAGCCATTAACCTCTGTTAACTATTTTAAAGTCACCATTGGCCTCGTGGTGAAATCCCTGAGCGGTTTCCTTCCTTTCAGGCAACTGAGTTAAGAAGGACATCTGTATCTTTGTAGTGACTGGGTTTATTGATACACCATCCAAAGTGTAATTAATAACTTCACCGTGCTCAAAGGGATATTCAATATCTGCATTTTTTTCTACCAATAGGTGCCCTTCTTTGTGAGGCATTGGAAAAAAATAATCTGTGTTTGATAATCACTGCTCGACTGAGAGATTTTACAGATAATTGTATGTTTGACTTACTCATCTCTGTACCCCATTCAAAAATCATGTTAAACACTATTATTGCACACAAAGCGAATCCATGCAACTTATTATGTGACTTGTTAAGCACATTTTTACTCCTAAACTTGTTTAGGCTTGCCATAACAAAGGGATTGAACACTTAAATTGTAAAAAATTCAAGGGGTGTGAATACTTTCCGAAGGCACTGTTGAATACATGATAATTTGTCAGAAAAATAGCATTGTCTTATTACATAAGCATATCTGTAGTAAAAAAAACACAGTTGAACAGAATATATCTTCTGTTGACGTACTACACTATCTAGAACCTAAAGGAGCTATCTAGAACCTAAAAAGGATTCTTCAGCTGTCCCCATAGGATAACCCTTTGAAGAACTCTTTTTGATTCCAGGATGACCACTTTAGGGTTCCATGTAGGACCACCGAGGGTTCTACATGGAACCCAAAAGGGTTCTACGTGGAACCAAAAAAGGTTCTCCCTGGAACCAAACAGGGTTCTCCTATGGGGACAGCCGAACCCTTTTTTCGAAGAATGTAGTGTTACTGGCATCAGTGGATGTTGGTAACACTTTACTTGACACCTAGTGTCATAACACGTTATGATACGGTCATAACCATGTCATAATGTCATAACAGCTGACATAACTTGTCATAACCTGTCATAATATGGTCATAATACATATATGTAGACCTGATGTGAAATTGATTGCATTATTTTATGGCTGGTTATGACACCTACAAAAGATTGTCAAAACCAACAAAACTTACCACACAACGTAAAACATTCCATTACATCATAGCCTACAACATTTTCTGAAATTGACCATACTGAATGATCATTGTAACTGTGAACACATTGAAGTCAGACATGCACCTACCCCAATGCTCTGTTGACTGGGATGAATGCAGGAGACGATTTCAGGAGCAGGACAAGACACCCATTTTTTGGACTGATGACTGACATAAGGGCATGTACGTGATAGGTCTATCTGGCTTACATCATTCCGATCATACTGGTCATAATGCTTCTTGACAGTGTCATAAAGTGTAAAAACCCGACTTTAAACAATTCATTACATCAACAAAGGATTTAAGAAACAAACTTTCAAATGGAAACTTACTGGCAGGGAAAAAGACACATTTGAATAAATTTGGGTTTTGTCACAACCAGCCATAAAATAACGCAATATATGTCCCAACAGGTGTAAACATATGGGTCATGACAGTGTTATGATCATATTATGACAGTGTTATGATCATATTATGACAGGTAATGGCAGCGGTTATGACATATAATGACATGGTTATGACATATAATGACATGGTTATGACTGTATCATAACGTGTTATGACGCTAGGTGTCAAGTAAAGTGTTACCTGAATGTTAATGTACTGTACGGGGACACAGAGACCCCTTACCGACGGAACGAGAGAATAGTGTAAGAAGAGGTCCATGGATACACCACTGTCACAGGTCTGGTTTGGAGAGCCCCTTCAAGACAAAGATAAATAAACAATTAGAAAAAGGGAAGTAGACTTTCAGACTGAATAATACATTTCCGCCATGAACAAATTAGTAAGATGTGCGTATTTACAGTTATCAAGCATCCCCTTCTAACTGATACAGTAGTTAGACAAAATTTGAATTGCACTCACATGTTGCCTCTTATCATGTTGAAACTACTTTCAACGAGCAAGGGAGTAACATAAAATACCGTTCTTAAAAGCGACAACAGAAAGTTCTCTCTACTGATAGCTCTCAAAGCCCCGTTTCCTAGTTGCGGTCATGTGACGTACCTTTGACCCCAAACTTCACTGATATGTTACCGTGCGATAGCATGGTCAACAGAGAGCCCAGTAACAGATAACCTGAATGGAATCGATGCCATGGTTTTCTCCCTCCAAAGGATAGTTATTTTCCTGTGAGTTTATCATTACTAAGCTCGTCACTCGTCTTCACTGTAAAATGTATTACTGTATGGGCTATTTTTCAACGGTGCTTTGAGGGACAGTAAGAAACAAAAGGTTTTATTTTGAGGAAGCAGTGCTTTGACGGTTGAGTTCTTTCGATACACTCTGTCATTTAGGCTAGTATTGTGGAGTAAATCCAATGTTGTTGATCCATCCTAATTTTTCTCCTATCACAGCCATTAAACTTTGTAACTATTTTAAAAAGTCACCATAGGAGTCAAGGTGAAACCACCGAGTGGTTTCCCTCTCAGGCAACTGAGTTAGGAAGGACGCTTGTATCTTTGTAGTGACTGGGTGTATTGATACACCATCCAAAGGGCAATTAATAACTTCACCATGTTCAAAGAGATAATCAATGTCTGCTTTTAATAAATATACAGTACCCGTCAAAAGTTTGGACACACCTCCTCATTGAAGGGGTTTTCTTTATTTTTAGAATTGTAGAATAATAGTGAAGACATCAAAACTATGAAATAACACATGGAATCATGTATGAGAACCAAGTACAGGGAGTGAACATTTAATGAAACACGGAGAGGAACAGAATACGGACAGTGTCTGGACAGGGGAAAACAAAACAACAATAATACTGAGACAATAATCTAACCGAGGAATAGACAGATATAGGAGGGGAAATCAACAAGGTAATGTAGTCCAGGTGAGTCCAATGAGTACTGGTATGTGTAATGATGGTGGCAGGTGTGCGTAATGAAGGGTAGTCTGGCGCCCGAGGAGGAGCAGGAACAGGCATGAAAAAGTAATTTAAAAATCATGTTAAACACTATTGTTACACAGAGAGTAAGTCCACGCAATGTAGCATGTGACTTGTTAACCACAGTTTTACTCCTGAACTTATTTAGGCTTGCCATTATCAAATGGTTTAAATACTTATACTCAAGGCATTTCAGCTTTTCATTTTTTATTAATTTGTAAAAATGTCTAATAACATAATTGATAATAATTAATAACACAATTTTTTTGGAAGAATTCGAGGGATGTGAATACTTTCTAAAGGCACTGTAGTTACAACAGATAATTATAGACTAACACGTGACAATAACTTAAATAAATTAAATATGTTACTTAAGCATATCTGGTTAACAACTGTTCCCTTCCCGTAAAGGGAATGCATCTGTCCGTGTCTTCCGGCACATACAATCATGTTTATTCCATATCAATCAATATCCACAATAAATCAAATACAGGAAAATAATAGTTTCTCTCAGCCATAGCCCAGTGGTGGCTGGTGCCGGTAGAAACTAAGAAGGCAAGATACCGATACTGTCAGGTTTGTTCAGAGGCTTGTCAACAGGTTGGTTTTTATGTGATGTTAAAGTGCCTCACAAAAGACATAAGGTTGGTCAATTGTTGTTTTGTAGTCTGACGTCAAATGTTGGCAGAAAAACTGGCCAGGCAGGTCGAGTGTACCAATGAGTGTGGTGGGGAAGCTTGTTACCAGTAAACTTTTGTGTTGTAGCCTGTGATTCACAGCACACACCGGTGAGATGGTGAAAAAACTATGCTGCAGGCTTTTGCTTTTAGGTCTCTTATATTTCTCAGTATATTTCTGGTACTCAAATGTTACTGAATCGAGTAGGAATGCTTTGCTGTCCAGTTTGAAGGATAACCAAACTGAAGATGGATTAATAAAATCAGGAGTCTATTATAGAGTTATCCGCTTGCAGTCACTTCAGAAAAGAACAAATAATGAAAGAAAATAGTAAGTAATGTGCTGTATAACTTCTAAATATATGCAAATATATGGATATTCTGACACTATGATTATGTTTTTCAAAATCAGGTGAAGACATTTGAAAACAAGCTAAAGATTTTCTTAATGTCATTTCATGGCACATGTATGGCATATAGTAAGCTAAAAGGCTATTGTTGATTAAATAATTTGATCATAGCTTGATCATAGCTTTCATATAATGTTATATTTCTTGACTCACATAGTAGAAGTACATTAAATACATATATAGTGAATTTGGTATGACTAACAAGTATGAATGATGTAACATCATGTTTCTCATGTTACCCATGTGTACATTTCACGTTACCATACCTCCAAAATCACGTTGTTGTCACGCCTCCCTTGGGGGTCTGGAGAATTTTGTATTGTAAAAACGGTTTGAATGGTCCGCTGACAAGATTTTGATTGGATGCTACATTTTAAGAACCCTCCCCACATGCCCGTAGAAGCGGTTCTGTGTATCATGTGGCGTCCCTTGAGAGGGCAGGAACAAGATGTACAGCGCATACGGAAAGTATTCATACTTTCATTTTTCCACATTTTGTTACGTTACAGCCTTATACCTAAAATGTATGAAATAAACATTTTTCCTCATCAATCTACATACAATAAATAGCCCCCCTGTAGCCCCATCCAGTAACCACGAGCACAACAGTTCCTTGATTTTAACTGGCGGCTTTATTCTGTAGTTTTAGTCAGAATTATCATCTTCCGTGAGAACTATAAAGTAAATGAAAATACAGTTAAGCACACTCTTACAACCTTCTGGTCTTACGAGTGACTTATTAGCTTGGTAACATAACTCTGAAGTGCTTCCATACAAAAAAAGTTTAGCCGGAGCAATAACAGTATCAGATTAAAACACAATGAATAAAGGAAAAATACCTCATTGGCTGCTTATTACAGAAGGGAGGAAATCAAAACTTCACACTTATTATTCCTGGCATGAATTCACGGTTCATCCTTAATTATTCTAACGTTTCCATCCTAACATACACACTTCAAGCTTTACGAACTACACCCGAAAACATGAAAATTTAGCTAACACAGCGCGGTATTTCCTTCACTCCAAAGGTGTGTTGCTACGATAATGATCCCCGTTACAACAGTTATTAGCCACGTAGTTCCGTTTGTCTTATAATTTCCCCCCGCATAGCGAACACGTAAACAATTCAAACAAAAAACAACGACATAGACTTACAGGTAAATTGTCAGTTACATACCCCCTAATGACAAAGCGAAAACTGTTGATTTTTAAACATTTTTGCAAATGTATTTAAAAAAAACTGAAATACCTTATTTACATAAGTATTTCAGACTATGAGAGTCAGAATTGAGCTCAGGTGCATCCTGTTTCCATTGATAATTCTTGACATGTTTCTACAACTTGTTTGGAGTCCACATAAGGTCCCACAGTTGACAGTGCATGTCAGAGAAAAAAAACCAAGCCATGAGGTTGAAGGTATTGTCCGTAGAGCGCTGAGACAGGATTGTATCGAGCCACATCTGGTGAAGGGTACCAAAAAATGTCTGCAGCATTGAAGCAAGAACATAGTGGCCTCTATCATTCTTAAATGGAAGAAGTTTGGAACCACCAAGACCCTTCCTAGAGCTCCCCGCCTGGGCAAACTGAGAAATCGGGGGAGAAGGACCTTGGTCAGGAAGGTGAACCCCAGAGTTCCTATGTGGAGATGGGAAAACCTTCCAGAAGGACAACCATCTCTGCAGCACTCCACTAATCAGTGGCCAGACGGAAGCCACTCCTCAGTAAAAGACACATGACAGCCCGCTTGGAGTTTGCCAAAAGGCACCTAAAGGACTCTCAGACCTTGAGAAACAAGATTCTCTGGTCTGATGAAACCAAGATTGAACTCTTTGGGCTGAATGCCAAGCGCCACGTCTGGAGAAAACCTGGCACCATCCCTACAGCAAACTTTGGTGGTGGCAGCATCCTGCTGTGGGGATGTATTTCAGTGACAGGGACTGGGAGACTAGTCAGGATCGAGGGAAAGATGAATGGAGCAATGTACAGAGAGATCCTTGATGAAAACCTACTCCGGAGTGCTCAGGACCTCAGATTGTGGCGAAAGTTCACCTTCCAACAGGACAACGACCCTCATCAAACAGCCAAGACAATGCAGGAGTGGCCAAGGGGAAAGTCTCTGAATGTCCTTGAGTGGCCCAGCCAAAGCCCGGATTTGAACCCGATCAAACATCTCTGGAGAGACCTGAAAATAGCTGTGCCCAAGAAGACTCGAGGCTGTAATCGCTGCCAAAGTTGCTTCAACAAAGTACTGAGTAAAGGGTCTGAATACTGATGTAAATGTGTTATTTCCATTGTTAAAAAAAAGAAAATGTGCAAAGATTTCTAAAAACCTGTTTTAGCTTTGTCATTATGGGGTATTGTGTGTAGATTGATGGGGGGGGGGGGACAATTTAATCAATTTTAGAAAGAGGCTGTTACGTAACAAAATGTGGAAGAAGTCAACGGGTCTGAATACTTTCCGAATGCACTGTAGCTACTCTTTGCTTCAGATGATAGAATACCATCAGGCCAGTAATGCCATCATACTGTAGACCTGTGGCTGCATTGGTGATGCAAGCTGTATGTCAAGCTGCTAAATGGATTCAGATAGCTGATATACTGAGACAGAGTGACAATCAAATAAAAGAGATCGGAGATCTTACAGCCTGACAACAAGGAAATGTTCATTTGAGAATACAACAGAAACAGAGACACATTACGGACAGAAACCCTTCCCCTCTTTATTGCAGGATTCTGATATGTGATTCATCACCATTAGTTCATGAGACGCGCGTTAATTTTGAAGACTAGTTTAACGATTAAAAGAAGTTTAAACACTTCACTTCAAAGAATCAACACTTTATCACTTCAAAATGTACAAATATCGCGGTGGCGATTTTAGCATGTAAATCTTCAAATCAAAATCGATTTTAATTGGTCACATACACATGGTTAGCAGATGCTAATGCGAGTGTAGCGAAGTGCTTGTGCTTCTTGTTCCGACTATGCAGTAATATATAACAAGTAATCTAAGAAATTCACAACAACTACCTTATACACACAAATACACACAAATGTAAAGGGATGAATAGAATATGCACATTTAAATATATGGATGAGCAATGGTGTGCGGCATAGGCAAGATGAAGTAGATGGTATAGAATGCAGTATATACAGTGGGACTTATTTTCCACCATAATTTGCAAATAAATTCATAAAAAATCCTACAATGTGATTTTCTGGATTTTTTTTTCTCATTTTGTCTGTCATAGTTGAAGTGTACCTATGATGAAAATTACAGGCCTCTCTCATCTCTTTAAGTGGGAGAACTTGCACAATTGGTGGCTGACTAAATACTTTTTGCCCCACTGTACATATGATATGAGTAATGTAGGATATGTAACATTACTAAAGTGGCATTATTTAAAGTGACTAGTTATACCTTTTTATTTAAGTGGCCAGAGATTTGAGTCTGTATGTTGGCAGCAGCCTCTCTCTGTTCGTGATGGCTATTTAACAGTCTGATGGCCTTGAGATAGAAGCTGTTTTTCAGTCTCTCTGTCCTAGTTTTGATGCACCTGTACTGACCTCGCCTTTGGATGATAGCGGGGTGAACAGGCAGTGGCTCGGGTGGTTGTTCTCCTTGGTTATCTTTTTGGCCTTCCTGTGACATCGGGTGCTGTAGGTATCCTGGAGGGCAGGTAGTTTGCCCCTGGTGACGCATTGCACAGATCGTACTATCCTCTGGAGATCCTTGCGGTTGAGGGCGGTGCAATTACCATACCAAGCGGTGGTACAGCCCGACAGGATGCTCTCAATTGTGCATCTGTAAAATTGTTAGATGACAAGCCTAATTTCTTCAGCCTCTTGAGGTTGAAGAGGCGCTGTTGCGCCTTCTTCACCATGCTGTCTGTGTGGGTGGACCATTTCAGTTTGTCCGTGATGTGTATGCCGAGGAATTGAAAACTTTCCACCTTCTCCACTACTGTCCTGTTGATGTGGATGGGAGGGTGCTCCCTCTGCTATTTCCTGTAGTCCATGATCATCTCCTTTGTTTTGTTGATGTTGAGTGAGAGGTTATTTTCCTGACACCACACTCCGAGGGCCCTCACCTCCTCCCTGTTGGCCGTCTCGTCATTGTTGGTAATGAGGCCTACCACTGTAGTGTCGTCTGCAAACTTGATGATTGAGTTGGAGGCATGCATGGCCACGGTCATGAGTGAACAGGGAGTACAGGAGAGGGCTGAAAACGCACCGTTGTGGGGCCCCAATGTTGAGGATCAGTGGTGGGGGAGATGTTGTTTCCTACCTTCACCACCTGGGGTGGCCCGTCAGAAAGTCCAGGACCCAGTTGCACAGGGCGGGGTCGAGACCCAGGGTCTCGAGCTTAATGACGAGTTTAGAGGGTACTATGGTGTTAAATGCTGAGCTGTAGTCAGTGAAAATCATTCTTGCATAGGTATTCCTCTTGTCCAGATGGGTTAGGGCAGTGTGCAGTGTGATGGCGATTGCATCGTCAGTGGACCTATTGGGGCGGTAAGCGAATTGGGGTGGGTCTAGGGTGTCAGGTAGGGTGGAGGTGATATGATCCTTGATTAGCCTCTCAAAGCACTTCATAATGACAGAAGTGAGTGCAATGGGGCGATAGTCATTTAGTTCAGTTACCTTAGCTTTCCTGGGAACAGGAACAATGGTAGCCATCTTGAAGCATGTGGGGACAACAGACTAGGATAGGGATTGGTTGAATATGTCCGTAAACACACCAGCCAGCTGGTCTGCGCATCCTCTGAGGACGCGGCTAGGGATGCCGTCTGGGCCAGCTGCCTTGCGAGGGTTAACACGTTTAAATGTTTTACTCACGTTGGCCACGGAGAAGGAGAGCCCACAGGCTTTGGTAGCAGGCATTGTATTGTCCTGTTATCCGTGATTGACTGTAGACCCTGCCACATACGTCTTGTGTTTTAGCCATTGAATTGTCTCTATACTGACACTTTGCTTGTTTGATTGCCTTGCGGAGGGAATAGCTGCACTGTTTGTATTCGATCATGTTTCCAGTCGCCTTGCCATGATTAAAAGCGATAGTTCGCGCTTTCAGTTTTGCGCGAATGCTGCGATTTAATCCACGGTTTCTGGTTAGGGAAGGTTTTAATAGTCACAGTTGGTACGACATCTCCGATGAACTTGCTAATAAACTCGCTCACCGAGTCAGCGTATACATCAATGTTATTGTCTGAGGCTATCCAGAACATATCCCAGTCCACGTGATCGAAGCAATCTTAAAGCGTGGAATTTGATTGGTCAGACCAGCGGTGTATTGACCTGAGCAAGGGTGTTTCCTATTTTAGTTTCTGTCTTTCGGCTGGGAGCATCAAAAGGGATTCATGGTCAGATTTGCCGAAGGCAGGGCGCGGGAGGGCTTTGTATGCATCGTAGAAGTTAGAGTAGCAATGATCCAGAATTCTGCCAGCTCGTGTCGCGCATTCGATATGCTGATATGTATTGAGCTCAGGTTAGCTTTGTTAAAATCCCCAGCTACAATAAATGCAGCCTCGGGATGTATGGTTTCCAGTTTACATAGAGTTCAGTGAAGTTCTTTCAGGGCCGATGAGGTATCTGCTTGGTGGGGATATAGACGGCTGTGACTATAATCGAAGAGAATTTCATTGGAAGATAATGCGGTCGGCATTTGATATTAAGGAATTCTAGGACTTGAGTTCCTGTATGTTGTTGTGATTACACCATTAGTCGTTAATCATAAGGCATACACCCCCACCCTTCTTCTTACAGAGAGATGCGTGAAGAAACCGGGTGGCTGTACCGACTCTGACAACGTATCCCGAGTGAGCCATGTTTCCTTGAAACAACAGAGAATGTTACAATCTCTGATGTCTCTCTGGAAGGCAACTCGTGCCCTAATTTCGTCCACCTTGTATCTAGAGATTGGACATTGGCGAGTAATATGCTCGGAAGCGGTGGATGGTGTGCTCGCCTTCTGAGTCTGACCAGTTGGTGGGGCAAACTCAGCCATTTTATTTTTACGCATGCTAGTAAAGCCACTACACAACACTAAACTATACATTAATTGCACTATAACAGTGACAAAGAGTGTCCATAAACTGTTAAGAGTCTACATAAAGCTGTCCCAACAGCAGAGCTTTCCTTTCAGCAACATGGAGTGAATCCTTACCACTGCTACACCTAATATGGCTGACTCGCTTAAATAAATAACGTTTCTACTGACTCCTTGTGGATTTGTGTAAGTTGATAAGAACTACATTCTCCAACAATCATGAACCATACACAAACATTATTACATTCATGTTCAGCAAATTCATGATGTGTGTTCTTATATCATTAACACTTAGCTCCAAGTACAAGCAAGTGCAAGAAAACAAGCTGTGACAAGGTAGGCCTATTCATTCAGCAATTTCAAATGGACACCAACAGAAATTGTGAGTCCATGTAACTTACTATGTGATTTGTTAAGACAAATTTTACTCCTGAACTAATTTAGGCTTGGCTAAACAAAGGGGCTGAATACTGATGCATCAACTATATTTTAGTTATGCATTTTTTTGTTATCTTAAAAAATATTTTTTAAGTCTTCCGTTTGACATTACAGAGTATTTTGTGTACATTTGACAACAAATGTCAATTAAATCCATTTGAATCCCACTTTGTAACACAATAACATTTGAAGAAATGCCAGGGGTCTAAATAATACTATAGCAAGTCATTACTTTACTCACATTTTCTTTTGTACAGTGTAACCGATGTGAAACGGCTAGCTAGTTAGCGGTGGTGCGCGCTAATAGCTTTTCAATCGGTGACGTCACTTGCTCTGGGACCTTGAAGTAGTTGTTCCCCTTGCTCCGTAAGGGCCCCGGCTTTTGTTGCGTGATGGGTAACGATGCTTCGTGGGTGTCAGTTGTCGATGTGTGCAGAGGGTCCCTGGTTCGAGCCAAGGTAGGGGCGAGGAGAGGGACGGAAGCTATACTGTTACACCAGCACCTGAGCAAATTTTATATTTGATTTTTCAGAAACTACAGAGACCAAAACCCACTAAACCCCCTTTGTGACCGAGGAATTCAAGAAATGCCCAGATCCCTCTCCACTTCTTGGTACATGGTAACATGGAAAACAATAAATACAATTCCCAATCAATACCAATAGTACTGATACCACTTCTAAAGGCATCAAGTCGCCACATGAATAGATTAAGTTCATTTAATGTCACTTTTCTCCTGACCTGCAGTGGGGCCTCTCAGGGTGGAGTTCTCTACGCCTGTCAGCTTGGACACAGTGAGGAAGGAGAACCCAGGTCTGCAGGGAGGAGGTCGCTACAAACCACATGACTGCATCGCCCTCCAGAAGGTTGCTCTCAACATCCCCTTCCGCCATCGTGAAGAGCACTTCAAGTTCTGACTCCACTACCTCCATCCTGTCTTACAGCGCCAACAGCTGAACTATGGCATCTATGTTATCAATGAGGTACAGTACAACACACATTTGGAAATGTAAAACTTAAATTTAACACTTACATTTAAACACTTGAATGAAACACTTAGGGCCTGTTTCCCAGGAAACAGATTAAGTCTAGTCCTGCACTAAATAGATAATACAATGAAGATTATCCATTCAGCATGCTATTAAGAGCAGAATTAGGCCTAATGTGTTTCCAGAAATATGGCCCTTAAATGACGTAGAGCCTGGTTCCTCTCTAGGTTCCTGCTTTTTTTAGTGAGTTTTTCCTAGCCACCATGCTTCTACATCTGCATTGCTTGCTGTTTGGGGTTTTAGGCTGGGTTTCTGTATAGCACTTTGTGACATGTTAAATCTACTGAATTAATAAGGGCTTTATAAATACATTTGATTGGTTTACAGTAAGATGTTTAATATTCATCTTGAGGATGCCTTTTACCTTTATTAGGATGGAGAGAACATGTTCAACAGGGCCAAGCTGGTGAACATTGGCTATGCTGAGGCCCTGAAAGAGTATGACTACGACTGCTTTGTGTTCAGTGACGTGGACATCATCCCCGTGGATGACCGCAACCCCTACAAATGCTTCAGCCAGCCCAGACACCTGTCTGTCTCCATGGACAAGTTTGGCTTCAAGTACGCGTGATGTCCTATTGCAGTGCCACAGTACGATGTCGACCTCGAAAGATAACCTTTATTTTTGAGTGAACTATCACTTTAAAGGATTAAATGCTGACCCAGGGGTTGTTAATGTTTCCTCATACCTACTGTATTACCCAGGGGGGGGAAAGGACTCTAAGGGCTCGATGCAATCTGTATCGCTGAAGCGGTAGAGATTACGCCACTTAAATGTGAAAGTATTTCCCGATGGAACCGACATATGCAGCGTTTCCCCGGGAATGCAGTCTCCACTAACACAGGAACATTGCTATTAAATGTAACTCTGGCTACAACGCAGAACTTTAGCGCTACGGATTGAATAGATCCCTAACACTTCTTCAATTCCCACCATCGGAGGCCACAGCACGACAGAACAGGAAACTATAATATGTCATAATATATATTTGACATTTAGCAAACACTTTTATCCAAAGTGACATGCATGCATTTTTGTTGGCCCCGGGAATCCAACCCACTATTCTGACATTGCAAGCTCCGTGATTCACTCACGAAGCTGCAGTGGACCCCCAAGGGAGAGCCCGTCATGTCCAACGCCTCAACCACGTGGCTATCACAGCTGCTCGCATATCTAGCATATCTGTTTTTTCTGATTGAGCATATCGATTTTTTGATTGTCTTCTTCTCATCCATAGTTTACCCAATAATCAGTTCTTTGGTGGTGTCTCATCGTTGAGTAAGGAGCAGCGTCATTGTCACGCCCTGACCTTAGTTATCTTTGTTTTCTTTATTATTTTGGTTAGGTCAGGGTGTGACAAGGGTGGTTTGTTTAGTTTTTGTATTGTCTAGGGGTTTTCTAGTCTAGGTGTTTATATGTCTATGGTTGCCTAGATTGGTTCTCAATCAGAGGCAGCTGTTTATTGTTGTTTCTGATTGGGAACCATATTTAGGTAGCCATACTCCTCGGTTATTTTGTGGGTTGTTATTCTATGTTTAGTTGCCTGTTCTGCACTAGCCATATTGCTTCATGGTTAGTTTTGTTCAGTGTTCGTTCTTCTATTAAATAAGTATGTTCGCTTACCGCAATGCGCCTTGGTCTCCACTTTATGACGACCGTGACAGTCATGAAATTCAACGGCTTTCCGAGCAGCTACTGGGGCTGGGGTGGTGAAGATGATGACATTTTCAACAGGTAAGAAAATGTTTAACCTCCTAAACATGTACCACATCGTAACTCTTGATCTTACTAACTTTTGCCTGCTCATAAAATCACGTGATGCACACTGGATGATGTCATCAGTATCTCCGGATGATGTCATCGGAAACATCTTTCACTTAACACTTATCTTTTCAACTAAAAAACATAACCTGCCTTTGCCACATTATGTTGACATTGCGGTGGTGCTGGAGAGGATGCTTTTTGTTAAAACGTTTTTTTTTTCTTCTCTTAATCAATTTAATCAAATTCCTTTCACTGGTCTTATTTCCATAGGGTGAATAACAGAGGAATGTCCATCCCTCGTCCGGACGGCGTAGTCGGAAAATGCCGGAATGATCCATCACGAAAGAGACAAAAATAACAACGACAATCCTCAGAGGTAAAGCTTTAGAACAACCCCATTCACTAAGTTCCCCCTCAAGTTTTGAACTACCACCTGTTCCCCAACTATACTCCAAATGTTGATGACAGTTGATTATTTTGACCTGCAGGTTCAAGAGAATAGATCATTACGTTAAAGACGATGGATACTGATGGCCTCCACTCTCTCGAGTATGAAGTTGTCGCAGTTGAAAAGCATGACCTGTTCACAAAGACTACAGTTGTTGTGAGGATGACACCCAAAGATAAAGAAGACATGGACAAAGGATGAATGAGGAAGAGATGAACTAGCAGGGCCGGATCTTGGGCCTGACTAATCAGTGTCTGTATGTAGCCTCGCTACTTTTATAGCCTCGCTACTGTTTCTCTGTCTTTTTACTGTTTTTATTTCTTTATTTATCTATTGTTCACCTAATACCTTTTTTATGCACTCTTGGTTAGAGCCTGTAAGTAAGCATTTCGCTATAAGGTCAACTACACCTGTTGTATTCGGCGCATGTGACAAATAATCAACTTTGATTTGAATGTGCTGTTTGCTCATGTTATTCTACACATTTTGCCATGATGCTGAGAGAATGTTTCAGATTTAAAGTTATTTTCTGGCAATTCTACATATTTGTCCATGGCTTATGACATGTTTAATATGCTGTCTGGGGGGCCGCTGACCTCCAGTGGGCTCTCTGGGGGTTGGGGTCCCCGGGGCGCGTGCCCGTTTGTAAATCCGGCCCTGTGAAGAAGGCAGGAACCACCTGGAATGAGGTCAAGGAAACTGCCCAGAACAGAGTTAACTGGAGCTGCACCATTGAGGTCCTTTGTTCCACTAGGAGCTGAAAGAAGTCAAGTAAGTGAAGTCAAGGGGAGGCCTGTGTCAATAGAGTATGTAAACGTCTGTCACCTGTGCGTACAGTACGAGAGGTGCTGAGTAAAGAGGGCAGCAGCGCACAATCTATTGCATTAACCAATAACCTATTGCAGAGGCTGCAGCGGTTATAATGCAACACTGTAGAAACGTAACATCTACTGACTGACTTAGTATGAATCTTTGAGGTGTCATGATGTCCACCTACTAATTGGCCCGTTTGTCCTTCAAGCTGCCTGATTGGCAGAGCTTTGTGCAGTACTGCTTTCACCGTAATCCTAATGCAAGTTTCCAACTCTGAAATAACCCCCCTCCAAGCTCCAATTACAAATGGGGAAAGTCTGAGGTGATTTTGATACCCACGTTTACGAGTTGTGACATTTCAGCTCTGATCATTCACCTTTTCAAGGAGCATTTGAAGGCAGCTTTACTTTTGTTTTACAAATACTGTATTTTTGCTCTACACTAGTGTACATCAAGCAAGGGCTATGGAATGTAAAGTTTTCAGAGATGCTTTTTGATATGGTTGTTGATCGAATGTGTTGCCTTTCCTCCTTTGTTATTTGCTCTTTTCTCTGTGAAAATCGGAACTTTCGTTTTGTTAATGGGTTATTATAGTGTGGCTACCGTGTGAGTCATTGGGAAACTCCAACAAACAATTAGAAAATGTTCAACATTTCAAAATAAATACATATGATGATGATGATGATGGTCATGATGATGTCATTTGTTTGGTGATGTCAGACCCCACTTAGCAGCTCTCCTCCATGACCAAGAGGTCCATTCTGGTCTCCCTGTAGAGAAAGGAATGGGGGGGGACAGATTTAGGATCTTAATTTGATCACTATTTTGTTGCTGAATTTTCCAGGAAATGCCTCTGATTGAGAACCACTCCAGGCAACCATAGACTTACCTAGAATCCTTAACTAAACACAATCCCATAAACTACAAAACCCCTAGACAAGACAAACACATAATCACCCATGTCACATCGTGACCTAACCACAATAATAAAGAAAATACTAAAGCCAGGGCGTGACACTAGTCTATGATGAGATTACTATGGATAAGGGCAAGAATAATTTTACTTGTCAAATGGCAGTCAAGCATTGATCATCATGTCACCAAAATAAGACCCTCGATAGGTATTGGAAAGGAGCATCAAGGTCATCTTGCACTTTCACCATCCTGTGATGTTCATAATTGATTTAATCTGTATCCTAATAATCTACATGCTTTCCCGAGTTGTAGTGGGAGTACCACACACCATATCATTGCGTGACTTCAAGTTTACTTTGATATTATGGTTATGTCAATATTTACGCTTAAAGACGTTTCCGCCACCATTTCTCGCATAATTCATTATACCGACACAAAAAGATCCCACCATGGCCAACCAATTAGTTTTATCTGTCTGCATTTATACAATTTTACCTGAACTACCTGTTTCCATCACAGCTGTCATGATTTTTTAAATATGCTTTGTCTTTACTCACATAAACTGTGGATGGAAACGTGGTTCCAGAAGCACCTTAGTGGGCACAACGTTACATTGTAGGAGCCTACAGAATGTGGATTTTCCTTAAATACTGGTTTGATTGAATTCAGTCCCTTGTACTTCAGTGTTTTACTGGACATGTTAAGTGTTGTTGCTGTAAACTGACTCTCTCAGCCTTATAGTGACAATGTTGGACAGGGCTGTGAGAAAGGAGCAGCTGTGTTCCAGGGAAATCGTTCAAATTCTTTTTGTGTTTCAACTTGTCTGGAATGCCTGATGGGCAGGGTTTTGGAACTAGCCTAGCCCAGTTTAAGTATCTGAAATGATTTCAAACAATGCTTAACCCAGGTATGTACAGTACTCACTGTCTCTGAACACAGAGTGCACACTCATTGGGGTAGGTCTTGCCATCGGTGCCACACACATGAGCCAAGTTTATAGGGCAAGCTAGGATCTCCACCATATCAACACAAGATGGCTGCAAAACAATATCACATTACTGTTAAAACCAAGAGCATGGGCAGTCACGAGAGTGTAATGCTACATAATGCTCAGTTAGAAATGCATTGTGTAGAACAAGTCTGAATGATATGATTGCATGTCGTGTAGAATAGGGATTGATTGTGTCAGTTCTATTGATTACATGTCTATCTGCTGCAACATTCTGAATGTTTTATGACACTGAATTCACAGAATAGGGTGAAATTGTCCCTAGATGCTGATCTTGGGTTTTGCGTTTTCCCCGCTAATGGTTAAGGTTATTATTAGGGTAGGGGAAGATGATCCTTGATCTGTACCTAGGGGAAACTTCAACCAAACTGAATTCACACTAGGTTTAGTTTAAATAAGAAGCAGTAATTACATTAAACATTAAGCATGTTAAGATCAGCCTTACCTTTCTGTAAAGTCCAGAGTTCTCTTCTTCTGCGCCTGAAGAAAACAAATAGTATGTTACAATGTTTTTCAAATCCCCTCAAGAATGTTATTACAATGTCAGACCATGGAGGTTTAGATAACATCATACACATTTAACCACAATCTCATGTACTGTACATTAAAACTGGTATATCATCTGGCCACCTAGCCATTATAGTTTCAACATAGTTTCATAGTCCCTTCAATTGAATAAACTTTATTACACCCCTACAACGACACAAGGCGAGACCCAAATGCAGACACAGGAGGCAGATGGTTTGAGCTCTGGTATTTATTATAATCCAAGGGATAGTCGAGAATTTCAATAAGCATTTCTCTACGGCTGGCCATGCTTTCCTCCTGGCTACCCCAACCCCGGCCAACAGCTCCGCACCCCCCGCAGCTACTTGCCCAAGCCTCCCCAGCTTCTCCTTCACCCAAATCCAGATATCAGACGTTCTGAAAGAGCTGCACAACCTGGACCTACATAAATTAGCTGCGCTAGACAATCTGGACCCTCTCTTTCTAAAATTGTCCGCCGCCATTGTTGCAACCCATATTACCAGTCTGTTCAACCTCTCTTTCGTATTGACCGAGATTCCTAAAGATTGGAAAGCTGCCGTGGGCATCCCCTTCATCAAAGGGGATGACACTCTAGACCCAAACTGTTATAGACCTATATCCATCCTGCCCTGCCTTTCTAAAGTCTTCAAAAGCCAAGTTAACAAACAGATGACTGAACATTTAGAATCCCACCGTACCTTCTCCGCTGTGCAATCCGGTTTCCGAGCTGATCACGGGTGCACCTCACCGTACTAAACAATATCATAACCGCCATCAATAAAAGACAGTACTGTGCAGCCGTCTTCATCGACCTGGCCAGGGCTTTCGACTCTGTCAATCACCACATTCTTATCGTCAGAATCAACAGCCTTGGTTTCTCAAATGACTGCCTCGCCTGGTTCACCAACTACGTCTTAAATAGAGTTCAGTGTGTCAAATTGGAGGGCCTGTTGTCCGGACCTCTGGCAGTCTCTATGGGGGTGCCACAGGGTTCATTTCTCGGGCCGACTCTTTTCTCTGTATATATCAACGATGTCGCTCTTACTGCGGGTGATTCCTTGATCCACCTCTACGCAGACGACACCATTCTGTATACTTCTACCCCTTCTTTGGACACTGTGTTAACAAACCTTCAAACAAGCTTCAATGCCATACAACACTCCTTCCGTGGCCTCCAACTGCTCTTAAACGCTAGTAAAACTAAATGCATGCTTTTCAACCGATCGCTGCCAGCACCCGCCCGCCCGACTAGCATCACTACTCTTAGAATATGTGGACAACTACAAAAACCTAGGTATCTGGCTAGACTGTAAACTCTCCTTCCAGACTCACATTAAACATCTCCAATCCAAAATTAAATCTAGAATTGGCTTCCTATTTCGCAACAAAGCATCCTTCACTCACACTGCCAAACATACCCTCGTAAAACTGACTATCCTACCGATCCTCGACTTCGGCGATGCCATTTACAAAATAACCTCCAACACTCTACTCAGCAAACTGGATGCAGTCTATCACAGTATCATCCATTTTGTCACCAAAGCCCCATATACAGTACTACCCACCACTGTGACCTGTATGCTCTCGTTGGCTGGCTCGAGGTCAGGGGCAGGCAGAGTGGTCAGGCAGGCGGGATCAAAGTCAGGGCAAGCAAGGGTCAAAACCAGGAGGACAAGAAAAAGAGAGACTGGGAAAAAACAGGAGCTGAGAGAAAAACTCTGATTGACTTGGCAACAAGACAAACTGGCACAGACAGAGGTTACTTTCTTTATTTCCTATTCATTTATTATCTGGTGATGATGATGTGATTTGTGTGTCGATGTCAGACCCTCCTAGCAACTCCCTTGCCTGACGACTATAAGGTGAATAAGACCAGGGATATGGGCAGTCAGGAGAGGTGTAACGTTAAATAACGCTCAGTTAGAAATGCATTGTGTACAACAGGTATGATATTATTGCATGTCATATAGAATAGGGGTTGATTGTGTCAGGCTCTATTGATTACATTTCTATCTGCTGACACATTCTGAATATTTCATTCCACTGAATTCACAGAAAAGGGTGAAGTTGCCTGTTGCCTCTAGACGCTGATATTGGGTTTTGTGTTTTTCCCAGCTAATGATTAAAGGGCAATTCCGCCACTTTTCAACCATGGTGGAGTTAGTGCCTACAAAAAGACACCATTAATATTTATCTGTTTTACCTTCTGAATTAGAGTAAGTAGTAGTACACACAATTTTTATTTATTTTATTTAACCTTTATTTAACTAGGCAAGTTAAGAACAAATTATTATTTAGAATGACGGCCTACCAAAAGGCAAACCGCCTCCTGCGCAGAAGGGGGCTGGGATTTAAAATTAAAATAAATTAAATAAAAATAAAGGACAAAACACACATCATGACAAGAGAGACAACACTACATAAAGAGAGACCTAAGACTGCAACATAGCATGGCAGCAACACATGACAACACAGGTATGGTAGCAACACAACATGACAACAACATGGTAGCAACATGATGGTAGCAGCACAGAACAGGGTACAAACATTATACAAAAGGAGTTAGTTATCAGTATCTTTGCTAGGAGTACCAGCTAGCTAGCGCTACTAGCTAGACACTGATTAACTAGCGCTACTTACTAGCTAGATGATAGCTAGCCATTTGCTAGCTAGCACTAGCTAGGTAACAGCTAGAGCACAAGCAACAGTGGTTGCTTGGTTGTAGTGATTTTTGGCATTAACATTGTATCATATGTGCTCCCTCTCCGGCCTCTAGGTCACCAGGTTGCTCGTTATGGCACACACCTGTCACCATCATTAAGCGCAGCTGCGCGTCATCGGACTCCATCACTTCCCTGATTACCTTCCCGATATATGTCACTCCCTTTGGTTCCTTCCTCAGGCGTCATTGTTTCTGTTCCTGTGTCAATTCTGTGCGTCGTTCGTGTCTCTTATTTTTGTGTTATGTTGTGTTTATTTATTAAAACACTCACCCCCTGAACTTGCTTCCCGACTCTCAGCGCACATCGTTACAGTATCCCAATACTAAAATATAAACACAACATGTAAAATGTTGATCCCATGTTTCATGAGCCGAAATAAAAGATTCCAAACATTTTCCATACGAGCAAAAATCGTATTTCTCAAAAATGTTGAGCACAACTTTGTTTGCATTCTTCTTAGTGAGCATTTCTCCTTTGCCAAGATAATCCATCCACCTGACAGGTGTGGCATATCAAGGCCATCCTAAAATGTGCAGTTTTGTCACGCAACACAATGCCACAGATGTCTCAAGTTTTGAGGGAGCGTGCAATTGGCATGCTGACTGCAAGAATGTCCACCAGAGCTGTTGCAAGATAATTTAATGTTCATTTCTCTACCATAAGCCATCTCCAACGTCGTTTTAGAAAATTTGGCAGTACGTCCAGTAGGCCTCACAACAGCAGACCACATATAACCAAGCCAACCCAAGATGCTACCCAATGCTAATGTTTGATGGCCACTGGCACACTGGAGAAGTGTGCTCTTCATGGATGAATCCCGGTTTCAACCGTACCGGACAGATGGCAGATGAAATCGTGTGGGTGAGCAGTTTACTGATGTCAACGTTGTGAACAGAGTGCTCCATGGTGAAGGTGGGGTTATGGTATGGGCAGGCATAAGCTACGGACAATGAACAAAATTGCATTTTATCAATGGCAATTTGAATGCACAGAGATACCGTGACGAGACCCTGAGGCCCATTGTCGTTCCATTCATCTGCCGCCATCACCTCATGTTTCAACATGATAATGCATGGCTTCATGTCGCAAGGAACTGTAAACAATTCCTGGAAGCTGAACATTTCCCAGTTCTTCCATGGCCTGCATACATACCAGACAGGTCACCCATTGAGCATGTTTTGGATTCTCTGGATCGATGTGTATCACAGCGTGTTCTAGGTCCCGTCAATATCCTGAAACTTCGCACAGCCATTGAAGAGGAGTGGGACAACATTCCACAGGCCACAATCAACAGCCTGATCAACTCTTTGTGAAGGAGATGTATCGCGCTGCGTGAGGCAGGTGGTGGTCACGCCAAATACTGACTGATCCATGCCCATACCTTTTTTCAAAGGTATCTGTGACCAAC
This sequence comes from Oncorhynchus kisutch, assembly GCF_002021735.2. Classification (NCBI taxonomy): domain Eukaryota; kingdom Metazoa; phylum Chordata; class Actinopteri; order Salmoniformes; family Salmonidae; genus Oncorhynchus; species Oncorhynchus kisutch. The sequence goes on along the minus strand of NC_034180.2, from coordinate 7,921,373 downwards.
AGATGCATATCTGTATTCCCAGTCATCTGAAATCCATAATATCCATAATACATTTATTTATTTTGCCTGATTACCGACGGATATGTGCATAGCACACGGACTCCCTGGAACATGTTGAGAGTTCAGGTTGTGCGCCAACTAAGACATTAAAATACCATGCGCTTTGCGATTCGCAGACCAGCTGGCATCAGCATGCACAATCTGCAGCTGGATGCTTCTCAAAAAAGGTGCTATCTAGAACCTAAAAGGGTTCTTCAACATTCCCCATAGGAAAATTCCCCACAGGAAACCTTTTCTGTTCCAGGTAAAAACCCTTTTGCTTTCAGGTAAAATCTTTTTGGGTTGATGTAGAACCCTTTCCACCCTTTCAACATTGAACCCAAAATGGTTCTACCTGGAACCAAAAAGGATTCTCCTATGGGGACAGCCGAAGAACCCTTTCTGAAGCCTTTTTTCGAAGAGTTTAGATCTGTACATAGGGGAAACATCACCCCAAGCTGAATTCACAGACGGTTTTTGGTTTAAGAAGCAGCACATACTACCGTTCAAATGTTTGGGGTCACTTAGAAATGTCCTTGTTTTTAAAAGAAAATGACATTTTTGTCCCTTAAAATAACATCAAATTGATCCGAAATACATTGTAGATATTGTTAATGTTGTAAATTACTATTGTAGCTGTTTTTTTATGGAATATCTACATAGGCATACAGAGGCCCATTATCAGCAACCATCACTCCTGTGTTCCAATGGAACGTTGTGTTAGCTAATCCAAGTTTATCATTTTAAAAGGCTAATTGATCGTTAGAAAGCCCTTTTGTAATTATGTTAGCACAGCTGAAAACTGTTGTCCTGATTAAAGAAGCAATAAAACTGGCCTTCTTTAGAGTAGTTGAGTATCTGGAGCATCAGCATTTGTGGGTTCGATTACAGGCTCAAAATGGCCAGAAACAAATAACTTTCTTCTGAAACTGTCTATTCTTGTTCTGACAATTGAAGGCTATTCCATGAGAGAAATTGCCAAGAAACTGAAGATTGCCGCCATCTGTCAAGCGTGGTGGAGGCAAAGTGATGGTATGGGGGGTTCTTTGGTGGTGGTAAAGTGGGAGATTTGTACAGGGTAAAAGGGATCTTGAAGAAGGAAGGCTATCACTCCATTTTGCAATGCCATGCCATACCCTGCTTAATTGGAACCAATTTCCTCCTATAACAGGACAATGCCCCAAAGCACAGCTCCAAACTATGCAAAAACTATTTAGGGAAGAAGCAGTCAGCTGGTATTCTTTCTATAATGGAGTGCCCAGCACAGTCACCGGATCTCAACCCTATTGAGCTGTTATGGGAGCAGCTTGACTGTATAGTACGTAAGAAGTGCCCATCAAGCGAATCCAACTTGTGGGAGGTGCTTCAGGAAGCATGGGGCGAAATCTCTTCAGATTACCTCAACAAATTAGAATGCCAAAGGTCTGCAGGGCTGTAATTGCTGCATATGGAGGATTCTTTGATGAAAGCAAAGTTTGAAGGACACAATTATTATTTAATTTAAAAATATATATATTTAAATCATTATTTTTAACCTTGTCAACGTCTTGACTATATTTATTATTCATTTTGCAACTAATTTCATGTATGTTTTCATGGAAAACAAGGACATTTCTAAGTGACCCCAAACTTTTCAACGGTAGTATACATTAAACATGACAAGATCAGCCTCACCTTTCTGTGAAGTCCAGAGTTCGCTTCCTTTGCGCCGGAAGCAAACAAACAGTATATTAAAATGTTTTTCCAGATCGCCTCAAGAATGTTATCACAATCAAATCAAATCAAATTATATTGGTCACATACACATATTCAACAGATGTTATTGCGGGTGTAGTGAAATGCAATGTCAACCCATGACGGTTTAAGACAATATCATACACATCTACCCATTATCTCATGGACTGTACATTAAAACTGGTATGTCATCTGGCCATCCTAGCCATTATAGTTTCAACAAAGTTTCATCGTCCCTTGACTCCAGCAGATGGCTGAATCAAGACTTTCTCACAGTTACTGAAATACTCCATGGTTTAGTCAATGCTTTCTTTGAGTATTCGATTAAATTAAATTAAATTAAACCCTAAGATATCACACAGAAAACAGGCTTACTTGACCTTCAAAGGCGACGAGGCGCATAACACACAGCAGCATCACTACTTTTCCAGCCATGTTGTCAGTGGATAAGACGGTGGAGGCTGCTGAGAGGAGAACGGCTCATAATAATGGCCGGAACTGAGAAAATGGAATAGCATCAAACACATGGAAACCAAGTGTTAGATATATTTGATACCATTCCACGGATTCCACTCCAGTAATTACCATGATCCCGTTCTCCCCAATTAAGGTGCCACCAACCTCCTGTGGTGGATAGACAGTGAGAGTGCCCCATCTCACAGTCTCTCACTGCTTATTATGAGTTTGACAGGTCCGCTGACAGGAAAGTGAGGTTGTGTCCTAAATAGAACCCTAGTCCTATAGGCCCTGGTCAAATGTGGTGCACTGTATAGGGAACAGGGTGCCGTTTGAGACACAACCCTACTTTTCTTAGCCAAAGATTATGAAATACATGTTGCAGTGATGTAGTTCCATGGTTTTCCCCTTTATTTCCCCTTTATTTAACCAGGTAGGCCAGATGAGAACAAATTCTCATTTACAACTGCGATCTGGCCAAGATAAAGCAAAGCCGTGTGACACAAACAACAACACAGAACTACACATGGAATAAACAAACGTACAATCAATAACACAATAGAAAAGTCTATATAAAGTGTGTGAAAATGAGGTAAGATTAGGGGGGTAAGGCAATAAATAGGCCATAGTGGCAAAATATTTACAAATTAGCAATTAAACACTGGAGTGATAGATGTGCAGAAGATGAATGTGCAAGTAGAGATACTGGGGTGCAAAGGAGCAAAAAAAAAAGAACAATATGGGGATGAGATAGTTAGGTGGGCTATTTACCGATGGGCTATGTACAGGTGCAATGATCTGTAAGCTGCTCTGACAGCTGATATTTAAAGTTAGTGAGGGAGATATGAGTCTCCAGCTTCAGTGATTTTTGCATTTCGTTCCAGTCATTGGCAGCAGAGAACTGGAAGGAAAGGCGGCCAAAGAAGCAATTGGCTTTGGGGCTGACCAGTGAAATATACCTGCTGGAGCGCGTGCTACGGGTGGGTGATGCTATGGTGACCAGTGAGCTGAGATAAGGCGGGGCATTACCTAGCAAAGACTTATAGATGACCTGGAGCTAGTGGGTCTGGCGACGAATATGTAACGATGGCCAGCCAACGAGAGCATACAGGTCACAGTGGTGGGTAGTATATGGGGCTTTGGTGACAAAATGGATGGCACTGTGATAGACTGCATCCAATTTGCTGAGTGTTGGAAGCTATTTTGTAAATGACATCGCCAAAGTCATGGATCGGTAGGATAGTCAGTTTTACGAGGGAATGTTTGGCAGTGTGAGTGAAGGATGCTTTGTTGTGAAATAGGAAGCAGATTCTAGATTTAATTTTGGATTGGAGATGCTTAATGTGAGTCTGGACGGAGAGTTTACAGTCTGACCAGACACCTAGGTTTTTGTAGTTGTCCACATATTATAAATCAGAACCATCCAGAGTAGTAATGCTAGACGGGCGGGCAGGTGCGAGCAGCAATCGGTTGAAGAACATGCATTTAGTTTTACTTGCATTTAAGAGCAGTTTGAGGCCACGGAAGGAGAGTTGTATGGCAAAGAAGCTCGTTTGGAGGTTAGTTAACACAGTGTCCAAAGAAGGGCCAGAGGTATACAGAATGGTGTCGTCTGCATAGAGGTGGATCTGATAATCACTAGCAGCAAGAGCGACATCATTGATGTATACAGAGAAAAGAGTCGGCCCGAGAATTGAACCCTGTGGCACCCCCATAGAGACTGACAGAGGTCCGGACAACAGGCCCTCGGATTTGACACACTGAACTCTGTCTGAGAAGTGGTTGGTGAACCAGGCGAAGCAGTCATTTGAGAAACCAAGGCTGTTGAGTCTGCCGATAAGAATGCGCTGATTGACAGAGTCGAAAGACCTGGCCAGGTCGATGAATACGGCTGCACAGTATTGTCGATGGCGTTTATGATATCGTTTAGGACCTTGAGCTTGGCTGAGGTGCACACATGACCAGCTCGGAAAACAGATTGCATAGCGGAGAAGGTACGGTGGGATTCGAAATGGTCGGTGATCTGTTTGTTAACTTAGCTTTCGAAAGAAGTTAGAAAGGCAGTGTAGGATAGATATAGGTCTGTAACAAACGTTTGAGTTTTGAACCTTATTAAGTTATTGCTTTAGTGTTTCTGCAGTAACACTTTTGTAACGGGAATTTCCAGGTGAACAAAAAGGAGGTTAAACCAAAATAAGGTTAATCAAAAAGTTCCTTATAAGGTTAATCAAAATCAATCCGGCTTAATCCAATAATTCAGGGACACACCTCCAGAACAGAAGCAGAGAAAATGTCTAACGGGCCTCTTGGAGAGAGGCCCTTTACAGTATATTCTAATCTGACATTTGGCATAGGTCCCCAGATCCTCAAAAAGTTCTACAGCTGCACCATCGACAGCATCCTGACCGGTTGCATCACCGCCTGGTATGGCAACTGCTTGGCATCTGACCGTAAGGCACTACAGAAGGTAGTGTGTACAGCCCAGTACATCACTGGGGCCAAGTTTCGTCAAAGACTCTGCTACTGCACGGCAAGCGGTACCTAGGACCAAAAGGCTACATAACAGCTTCTACCCACAAGCCATAAGACTGCTGAACAACAAATCAAATAGCCACCCAGACTATTTACATTGACCCCCCCTTTTTTTACACTGCTGCTACTTGCTGTTTATCTAGTCACTTTACAAATTACCTCAACTAACCTGTACCCCGCACATTGACTCGGTACCAGCACTCGTTTATTGCCTCATTATTGTTATGTACATTTCTTGTGTTACTTTTTGATTGACTAGATTTATAAATAAATAAATAAAAACTTTAGTTTATTTCGTAAATATTATATTAACTGTACTTCTTCAACTGCATTGTAGGTTTAAGGGCTTGTAAGAAAGCATTCCGTGATAAGGTCTACACATTTTATTTTATATATAAACCCTTCTCATAAAACATTATCAAGGTTTACACATAAAGGAGCGTATATGTCGCTTATGCTGGTATTGAATTTAAAGTTTTATTAAATCCAATTATTTTAAAATGTAGGCCGAAAGCGCCAGAGAACAATTAGAATGGCCATATAGGCTAAAACGTTTTCTAAGGAAAAAAAATAGACGACCTCAAAGGCATCTATTTGGTCATTCTCCTGGAGTAAATTCAAATTCAAACAAATCACAGCTTAGGGACTTGCAAATTAATAAAGACTACTAGACAAGTACTACATAATGACCATGTTTGGGGCATTTTATTGAATAGTTTGCTAGTGCAGTTGCCTAGTAGGCTATGATTTCCTCGTTGTGGGCTTTTATTATGGAGGAAGCCACAGGTCCACTAACTGTCATGTTACTGCCATGAAGTGTTGTACACAAAGTTCATTCACTCTCGGGAGCCTACGACAATTGATGGTCACAGCCACACAGCATAGGTTGTTGGAGAAAATTATATTACCTTGTCTTTTAGCTTGAAACTATACTGATTTAGGCACAAAAAAAATAGAGTATTTTTTAAATTGCTTTTTTAATACGGTCGGTGCGTAAACGGTTATGTATTTGTCACTACAGTTCCACATGTGACAGCCGCATTATGCTCGACTCATCTCTCAACTTTAGGCTGCGGAAGAAAGGCTGGACCGTGGTTGTAGTTTTAGGTGTTATTAATCTCTTAGTGGTTTTATTTTATTTAACGGGTTACTCGAATGGGTTGTCAGCAAACAAACAAATAAAGACACAGACGCGAATTGAAACAGCTTTTATTACCGTGACACTTCCACCGCAAGATAATGGACAACACGACCTTAATAACAGCATTGTAATATTGCGAACTCCGAAGTTTAAGGATATACATTTACCCAATACAGCTACTACAACTACTACAACAACTACTAACACTACTTCTACTACAACTTTGTGGAATAAGTTTGAAAAATGTCCTGATCCGTCTCCTCATCTGGGTAAGTAGGCTATGATTTGATCAATTCATTTTAATTCAAGGGCTGCTATTTAATCAAACATGCACAGCAGAACATGACATTATATTGTATTATACATGTAATTGTTATAAACACGTACAAGGACTCTTTATAACACATTAGCAGGCTATTTCCATGCTGATTTTTTCTCCAATTCTTCTGTCATGCACATATGGACTGTATTTGTTCCCCTAATCAAGCAGGGAACCTGAATCCAGATAGTTTGTCCTCCCAAGAAAATACATTCAAACTTTATATATTTAATCGAACTGTTTGGCCAAAAATAACAAGCAAATGAAATATATATAATTATCAAACATTAGGAACACCTTCCTAATATTGAGTTGCACCCCCTTCGTCCAGTATGCCCCCAGAACAGCTTCAATTCGTCAGGGAATTGACTCTACAAGGTGTCTGACTCCAATGCTTCCCACAGTTTTGGGGAGTTTTGTCAAGTTGGCTGGATGTCCTCTGGGTGGTGGATGATTCTTCATACACACAGGAAACCGTTGAGCATGAAAATCCCAGCAGTGTTGCAGTTCTTGTTTCTGACACCTACTACCATACCCTGTTCGACACAAAAAAATGTTGTCATGTCCATTCATCCTCTGAATGGCACACATACACAATCCATATCTCAATTGTCTCAAAGCTTTAATTAACCTGTCTCCTCCCCTTCACATAAGTGACATAAATAAGGGATCATAGACTGAAAAGGTGAATCCAGGTGAAAGCTATGTCATGGAAAGAGCAGGTGTTCTTAATGTTTTGTATACTGGCACAGTCACATCAAACATTGTATTATGTAATTATACATATATTATGTAGTTGTGTATCTCATATTATGCCTATATTTCCTGGCTTTAAATGAAAGTTAATACGAGGAAAGATCTCTCGATTTATTTCATGTTAAGCCGAGCTGCATTGTGAAGTTTGCTCTCTGTTGCTGAAAATAACTATATGTTCTGTGTTCAGCTCAATCACGGCTCGGGGCAAATACTTTCAGCAGCATAGACCATACTTTTTTTGGGGGGGACGAGATAACACACATTTCCTCTTAACCTCTGAACTGCCTGTTGCAAAGAAACAAGCATGAGATATACGTTAAGTCAGCACCATTTCCTTTGGATCTGTGTGTCAAATCAAATTTTATTGGTCACGTACACATGGCGAGCAGATGTTATTTCAGAGGGGTTGGGTTAAATGCGGAAGAAACATTTCAGTTGAAGGCATTCAGTTGTACAACTGACTAGGTATCCCCCTTTCCCTTTCTTGTGAGTGTTACGAAATGCTTGTGTGTAAGCTAAATGCTTGTGTGTAAGCTAAATGCTTGTGTGTAAGCAAAATGCTTGTGACATCAATAAGGGATGCGTGCATGCGCGTGCGTGTGTGTGTGTGTGCGTGCGTGTGTGCATGCGTGCACATGTGTTTGTGTGTGTGCTTTTTCTACATGAGGTCAAAGGCTGAAAACTTTGAACAAAGAGAGAGCGAGATAGAGCAGGGAGTGATGGAGGTGTGAATGTGGTTGAGGAACAGGAAGAGGTGTGTGAGAGTTTATGAGAGATCAAGAGATCTGTTTCTCCTGACCTGCAGTGGGGCCTCTCAGGGTGGAGTTCTCTACGCCTGTCAGCTTGGACACAGTGAGGAAGGAGAACCCAGGTCTGCAGGGAGGAGGTCGCTACAAACCACAAGACTGCGCCGCCCTCCAAAAGGTTGCTCTAATCATCCCCTTCCGCCATCGCGACGATCACCTCAAGTTCTGGCTCTACTACCTCCATCCCATCCTTCAGCGCCAACAGCTGGACTACGGCGTCTACGTCATCAATCAGGTAAAGTCAGAGAAACCAGTCTAATCTCTGTGCATGACTGGTTTCATCTATTCACTGAACTCACCTTTCAGAGTCTGTCTGAACAAAGAAAGCCGCTCAGTTGTCATGCATTTGTTTATTCATACCTGAAGGTTTCCACACAAGTAACCTCCCACCCGTCATTGTAGATACCAGGAAGAATGTTAACGTGTGTCGCAACATCCCCCCCCCCCCCCCCCCTCACAGTTACAAATCATTACTCAGGGTCTTTAAACCGAGGCTAAATCTCAATAAGCCTATCCTTGATTCCTTGTAGTATCCTCTCCAGCCGTCCTTCACCCTCGCTTCCTACAGAAAATGTAAGAGGGATGAAAGAAGAGGAAACGTAAATGTACAGAACTACGAAATTATAGATTTGTAAGAAGTGCGACGTTTGTGAGAAACTAAGAGAGCTCTGAGAAAGACACTGAGAGAGACACTGAAACAGGAGATAGACAGGCATCCAGCCCCAGCCCCCCAGCTTTCCAGCCCCAGCACCCCGACTCCACACAAGCCCAGGCCTGTACTTTAAACACAGACATGGTTCAGCTGTGAGTTGAAGTTTATACTCACTATCTGTAAACCACCAGGTGTCTCTCACAGATAATCAGAGGGCACAGCCAAGTCACCGTGATGAACAAATGGAAGCCTTCGGTTTGCAAAACGGTTTGCAACATGGAGTGTCTCTATCAAATAACCGTGATGTCATCAAGTATGAGTTTATTCTAATGTATTGTTTTAAAGGACAACATATCTTACATGTTATAAGAGGAACTAAACATGTTTGACAGACAGCCTCTAATTCCTGATTGTGTGGTATCTCAGGTCCATGTATTTCTGTTGGACGGTTTCTCCCGTGGGCAAAAGTTTGTAAGTTTAAGTCAACAGATTTAGTCATTGTGAAAAGGATTTCAGACACAGATGCATCTTGCTGTCTTTGTAAACCGATTAGAAACCAGATATGGCAGTATGAGTGCCCATCCTACACTACTGGAAGAGAAAAGAGTCAATGGCTCGCTATAGAATGGCAAAGCACCCTTATTTTTTAGCAATGTAGGATGCTCCTATACAAATGTTCTCACAAGGAAACATTTGGTGTGAGGGATGATTAAAATAATCATCCAACGATTCATCCTCACCAGCTGAAGTTGTTTGACTGCATACCGCTGACAGCTTCTCACTTTCTTTTTATTCTCCCCTCTTTCCTCCACACCTTTCCTCCTTTCCACCACATCCATAACCTCAATGAACTCTCTGCCTTTCTTAACTTGTAATGATAAAGAGACAGAGGACTACTTTTTTTTCTCTCCCATAGATAAAGCAAAGTAGCTGTATTTTAGTTTGTTTAAGCTGTTTTCTATTGGCATTTATTTGGATGCATCCATAACAATGAGCTAATGATGCACGATTTTCCCTGACATAGAGCATTTGCTCTCCTGTCAGGGCACTGTTCAGAGGAGCTAGCCAACTACACAGCAACACAGTCACTTCAAACGGAAGCAGGAACGACCGCACACTAGCTGCATTTAATTTAGTTTGATTCATGATTTCGACGGGCTAGGAAAATATGTTTGTCTCGTCCTGACACCATTATCCTCATTGGGACAGTGGAGATAGAATTTCAACAAATGTCAGAGAGACCTACAACCCCCCGTTGTTGCAAACCAAATGTAATGCCTCGATCAGACCGACATCGTCTGCGTTTTGGCACACCAGAAGTACATTCACTTCCAATGGAACGCTGCGTTTGCCTTGTATGCATAGACTTGACAATATTAGCAAAAGGTGAATGTTAAACTTTTATTGCACACATATAGAGTACAATTTTGGATTACATAATGGGGAAGTTTGACTGCAGAATTGATTGCACAGCATTGATGTTACGACACTGTCGGTCTGATTGAGGCGTTAGGCTAGAAGCACGGGAGATAATGTCTAGATCCTTTTTATAGTGGAAATCAAGTTAATGAATGACCTGTCTGGGCTGATGGGACAGTGGATGCGCAGTGATTTCTCAGATGGAACAGAAAGCAAGATGCCAATTTTTGCATTATAGGCTTACCCGTGCTAAACTGGTTATTTAGTATGTCTTAGACCGTGTCTCAACCAATCACAAAGCTTGTTTTGACCAACCTGTTGTAGAATTCTAACTTAAGATTTTTGTTGTTTAAATAATCAAATTCAATATTATTTCATTTTTGTGGTGTATTTGAATGACAGAATCACCACTTCGGCCCTAACTGTCAGCTGGTGACTACCACGCATTGATAGTGAAGAGTAGCCTACTCCTATGAAGATGCCATTGACAGTGTAGAGGAAAGAACTGTGTCCTTACATGACTTCTACAGGTGCTTCCTGTTCTTGAAACCAAAATAGCAGATAACGTCTCTCTCTCTGTCTCTCTCTTTCCCTCTCTCTCTGTTTCGCATTCTGACATACTAATAACTACTACTAACTCTGTTTCCACTCTCCTAGCACTGCATGTTTGCAACCAATCACATCTCTGCTAAAGTATGGTTGGGTTCTTCCAATGCTCGGTGGCTTTCTTCTTCTCTTTCTGCTTTCTCCTGAGGTAACTAAGTGCAACTGTTGGTATACTCCGCGGTTCTTGAACACGCTGTTGCTTAGTTTCTGACATTTCTTAAGGGGAAGTCCCTTGGTGTTTCTATTTAGTGTATTACATGATGGTTTTGCAAATATTGTTTACTTTCCTCATATGAGATAAGGACAAAAACTTGTCTGGGGCTCCTAGGGGCGGTTTCGACAGACACACATGAAGCATAGTCCGAGACTAAATTTATTTCTGTGTCCAAGAAGCGGGCCCCGAGTGACTGTCTTTTAGAAGGTCAATGACCTGAAGTAATCTGTAAAATAAAAAAGTAGTGAGTGCGGACCTTCCTTTTTTTGTTGTTTTTTTTGTACTTTGCTCATATGCTAATGACAATGCGAAGTTAGCTGGGTGTTGGGAAAGAGAACTGGCTGGAATGTAATGTTGCAGCTCAGTAGATCTTCAGGCTGTCAGTGACTTAGAAAACTGGTCTGCTTGCTTTTTAAAAATGTATTTAACTAGGGAAGTCAGTTAAGAACACATTCTTATTTACAACGACGGCCTAATCCAGCCAAAGCCTAAACCAGACAATGCTGGGACAATTGCTCACCGCCCTATGGGACTCCCAATCACAGCCAGTTGTGATACAGCCTGGAATCAAACCAGGGTCTGTCGTGACACCTCTAGCACTGAGATGCAGTGCTTTACACCGCTACGCCACTCGGGAGCCCCGTCTCAGTAAATCTTTAAATAGTTTACCCAACAATGGGAGATCTGTGACAGCTAAGAAGAACAAAAATACTTTCTATGTCTGTGATGTGGTCGCCCCACCTAGATAACTGTAAGTCGCTCTGGATAAGACCGTCTGCTAAATGACTCAAATGCAAAATGTAAGAGTACATCAACTTGAAATCAATTTGCATATACCAGATTTTTTTTTAAAATACACTTTTTGATGAATTAAACATGTTCTAAGGACAAACTTTATTCAATTATAAGTGAATATTTGGCAAATAATTTAGCGTACCCATGTTTTAAAAATTACTGTCATTTCTTCATTAGGATGGAGACGACACATTCAACAGGGCCAAGCTGATGAACATTGGCTATGCTGAGGCCCTGAAAGAGTATGACTACGACTGCTTTGTGTTCAGTGACGTGGACATCATCCCCATGGATGACCGCAACCCCTACAAATGCTTCAGCCAGCCCAGACACCTGTCTGTCTCCATGGACAAGTTTGGCTTCAAGTATGGCACAAAACTCAACCGACAACTTCTTTCTAATGCATCATCATCATTTTCATTAATTGGGACTCTTCCTCAATTCATACAATGAGTACATAGCTAGAAGAGTAGTAAACAAGTATATCTGTTTATGCTTAGCCTTTCCTTTTCATTACTTGGCTCTTTGTATGGGCCAGATGAGAAATATTTTGTCTTTGTCTCATCCATAGGTTGCCCTATAACCAGTACTTTGGCGGTGTCTCAGCGTTAAGTAAGGAGCAGTTCCTGGAAATCAACGGCTTTCCCAACAACTACTGGGGCTGGGGTGGTGAAGATGACGACATTTTCAACAGGCAAGACAGTGCATTCCAATCCAAACTTTTAAAGCATTACGGATGGGCCTATATTAAAATCAGACTTGGCAAGGGGACATCATCCCTTTCTAATGTTACCGATGCATTGTCTAATGCTCATGCAAAACACAATCTATTCACTAGGGTGTTAGGGTCAGTCAATTCAGAAACTGAAATGGCAGTTTTTTTTTCAATATATTTTTTTTATAAACTGAAAAGGAGAAGCTGTTTACTTAAAAAGTTGTCACGTTTTTTAAAACTTAAATCACTTCCTGAATTGAATTAGAATTGACCCCAACCCTGAATTCCACAGTATTTCCAACGTGTATGCAAAGTCCATTATAATAATAAACTCTGATTTCCACAGGTTGAGCTCCAGAGGAATGTCCATCTCTCGTCCAGATGGCGAGGTCGGAAAATGCCGGATGATCCGTCACGAGAGAGACAAACTGAACGACCCAAATCCTCAGAGGTAAAGCTTTAGATCAGAACAACCACATTCAACAGGTTCCCCACAATGTTGTACCTTTAAAAAAGAAAATGTAGATTTTAAGGGGAAAGTTTTTATTTCTTCATGATAGCATCAGCATTGTTACTCAGCCATCCCAGCCAAGAAAATATTGGCTATTGTATGGCCCCAGAATTGACATATCAGTGCATCCCTAATATCTTCATAGGAGGATAGTAGACTGATGAGTCGTTTCCTTTGCATCGCAGGTTTGACAGAATACAACGCACAAGACTGACGATAAATACAGATGGGATCAGCTCTCTCAAGTACAAAGTCGTCAAAGTGGAAAAGGATGCTCTGTTCACGAAAATCACAGTAGATGTGGGGAAACCTTAGTGAAAGTGGATAAATGTTAGTAGTTATTTTGCACATCACTTATCACAAGGTGGAAGACAGAGAAAGCACAGCGGAACCATGGAATGCAGTACTGAGAATACTCTGAATTCTCCGGAATGCGTGTATTTATTGTGGAAACAAATGGACAGCACTTGGATGAATGGGATGGCACAACAAGACCTCATAAATATCAGAGTGGATCAAAATGTTTGATCAACATGTTTGACTTCTAATGGCAGGACACAAGGGAAAGGGCGTGGGACGAAGAAGTTATTTTGTATGTCATTTGTAATGAGTTGTCTTTGTGTAATTCTGTAAGGGAGAACTACTTGGTTTATATGTGTATATAAGTTGTATACATTTGCATATAGTTAATACATATTTTATATATTGTTTCTTTCATTTTCGGCTAAGATATTTGAGATGATTATGGGTTTAATATATTTTGCGGAAATGTTTCCCATGTTTGAAACTGTGTGAAAGGTCTTAATCACAATCTAAAAGCAACGATTGGTTTGGTTACTTATATATGTTTCTAAAAACATCACTTGTCTGCTGTGATTCTGTACATTCACTACCTATGACATGATCACTTCCATGCTTCTTTACATTCAAAACCTGTTTACTACCTGTGACATGATCACTTCCATGCTTCTTTACATTCAAACCCTATTCAGTACCTGTATGAATGATCACTTCCATGCTTCTTTACATTCAAGACATGTTCACTACCTGTTACATGATCACTTCCATGCTTCTTTACATTCAAACCCTATTCAGTACCTGTATGAATGATCACTTCCATGCTTTCTTACATTCAAGACCTGTTCACTACCTGTTACATGATCACTTGCATGCTTGTTTACGTTCAAACTCTATTCAGTACCTGTATAAATGATCACTTACATGCCTCTTTACATTCAAAACCTATTCAGTGCCTGTTACATGAATGATCACTTCCTTGTTTCTGCAGCGCACAAATCAGTCGGGAACAAACATACATACTACAGCATTGTGATGGTCAGTTGTATGTATGGTCAGTCTCAGTCCCCGCCCATTTGGCTTGTCTTAAATGTGTAGAAATACTGGTTTGGTGAGCACCCAACCTGTCACTTTATTTCATGTGACTGAAAGCAAAAGCCTACTGCCTGGTTTTCATTCATTAGAATAGAACATGGAGAAGTTATTGAATAAATAAAATGTTTTACATTTGAATTATTCAAAATCTATTTTTATTGAATAGATTTAACTTTAATTGTCCTGTTGGGCTATTGAATATATTAATTTATTATAGTAAAAATGATTGGAATACGTGTTTAATTGAATTGATTTCATTTCAATTCTCCAATTGGGGTTCCAAAAAGTGACTACAGACCTAGCTCAGGATTTCCATCCTGTTACAAGGAAACCAGTAACGGATTAATTTGTGGTTAGTCAAATAATTAGAAGAAACACTAGTGAATCAGTCTCGGGAAATCCCAGACCTAGGGCAACATTGTTCACATTGTGGGAGGCAAACCGTGTGCCTAGGGAGACTAGAGTATTATTAATTTAGAAGTTAATCATTTCCTTTTCCCCCGTCACCTCACAAATTGGAACTTGACCATATAACTGGGCAATAGTCCAGGTGTGATAAAAGTATGTCTTGTAAGACTTGTTAAGTTGATTGTGATGTCAAGAAAGCAGAGCAGTGCGTTATCACAGATAGACCTCTCACCGAGGTAAAGACAGTTTCAGGTTGGATATTTGACAGATATTCGCCTGTAGTTTTCCTTACGTCCACCAACAGCAGTTAGGGACCTTCAACATACTGACAAATCTAATTTTTCACATTTCAATAGTTCTTTAACCATTCCTCCTAAAACGTTCCAAACGGGTCATAGCTAACCCGATGGCATAGACACACATTGCACACACTTTTTGTTGTTGTTGATTCACATCTCGCACTATTTTAAATGATTTATTTACATTTTTGAATTTCAATAGCTCATTGGTCATATGACCTACTGACTTCAAACAAGGTTCTGAATGTCCACTGACCACCCTTCTATATTTTACATGAATTTTTCCAAATGTAAAATTTCAACAGCTCCTTTGTCATGTGACCTACTGACTTCATACATGGTTCAGAATGTCCACTTAGTGGGCCTACACATTGCACAACCTTTAGTTTGTCCATTTTCATCAAACATGTTTTTACATTCATTTTTCACAATTAAAAATGTCAACAGCTCCTTGGTCATGTGACCTACTGACTTCAAACAAGGTGCGGAATGACCACTGACTACCCTTCTATATTGCACACTCTTGTTTGGGTACTGTAAAATCACATGGTGTAACATACATTTTTCATAGTTTTACAGTTCAATAGCTCCTTGTGACACACCTAAGAAGCGTGCAGTGGATATACACCCATATTGCATAAACTCTAGACATGCATCTTTTATACAGTTGTACATTAATATTAGTTTTGACAATTAGGGGGTTCAGTCCAGTGTTGTTTACCCTTTTCTTTAATATGTATCTATAATAACTGGTAGTTCTAAAGACTTATTTTCCCTGTTTTTAAAAATATTTTTCCACAGTATTTAACATAGGTACACAATAGGAGAGAGAAACAAGGTTCAGAATGTCCACTGACCACCCTTCTATATTGCACACCCTTTAGTTTGTTCATTTTAATCTCACACGATTTTACATTAACTTTTCCAAATTAAAAATTTTAATAGCTCCTTTGTCATGTGACCTAATGACTTCAAACAAGGTTCAGAATGTCCACTGACTACCCTTATATATTGTGGATTATCAGTGGACATTCTGAACCTTGTTTGAAGTCAGTAGGTCACATGACCAAGGAGCTATTTGAAGTTTTAAATTTTGAAAAATTCATGAAAATTGACAAACTATGCAATGTGATCCACAATATGGCATAGGATGTGAAGCCATAACGCATACATTGTTTCAGCAGCAGACGATGATCTATAATGCCAAAAGCTGCACTGAAGTCTAACAAAACAGTGCATCTGCTGCATCTAATCGCCAGCTTGTGATACAAGTATTATTATAAATGTTTTTGTATCTCAAGTTTACCTTTCCGTCAGTCAACACCTCTAAAATATTTTGGGAGTGCGTGAACTCGTGCAGATGATTATCTACTGGTGTTTCCCTACCGTACATCTTCTATCAATCACACGTCATAGATTGCATCACGTAGGTTGGTAATAGCAGAGAGGAAGAGAGAAGCCCAAATCAACAGAAATCTGTCTCCCTCCAGCAGGTGTTTTTATTGTTGTTGCGTTTGCCCATCAAGCAAGGTTTTTTTTTATGGAGGTCAATGAGTGTCATATTCGATCATTAAAAAATGTATGGCTTATTTGCCAAGTGAGGTTTATTTGATCAAATAAAAGTTTCGTAATGCTTAAATTGTTACAATTGTACTGATAGAAGTAGGACAAGTGACATCCCGGCAACTTTGAGAGAAAAAACACTTTGTATGTGGGTTGTCTCGAGATGGCTATGCATATTCATGAAATGAGGCTCGTATCATAGTCTCTCTCTATTGAACACAGGCGGATGACGTCAACAACCCTCGTTGAATATTTTTTTAAATTACAATAATGAGATGTATCCACCAATCAAAAGAAAGGATAGGCGGCAGCTAGACAGCCTGCTGTTGTGCGGAGATGTATTTTGTCAGTATATCCATAATCTGTGGTAGCAGTACTTTTCCGGTAATCTCAGGTAAAGGTTGACATGTAAACAGCAGAAATGTTAACATGAAGTTGATTGACTTGAATTATTGTAGAAATAAGGGCAACTCTAAGTGATGTATTTTAGAAAGGGTTTGGAAAACAGTTTTTGTCCTTCACGTTATCTAGAATTGATAACGGTGAAGACAAGATAATAGTGGTAGATTTGAAGAAAGCAGACAAACTACTGTCTTGAAAATGTATCAATTTTTATTCCTGTAAATAAGTACTGTACACAACAAATAACAGACACAACCAGCCTTTTTAATACTTCAAATGTAAACAAATAATATTCAACACAAGAAAATAACTACCATGGTACTGCAGGACAATTTTTCTTCCAAATAGTTTTTTTTTTTTTTGTCACGGAACAAAACTAAATGCATTGTAGTTTCAGGCGTATCTTCTGAAATCTGGGGCTATTCCAATGTAAATCCTGTACTGTGTAGATTACATAGAAAACTTCAATAAAGTGCTAGGTGTCCACATCCCTCCCCATCATGACCAATGAGCAGATAGGGGTCTTTGTATGATCAGCAATTCTGTCCGAATGAACGTAGTACTCATCGTAATGTAACCAAAACAGTGGCATTTTTTGGGTCTGGTCCCTCTCAATTCGACCGGTGTTCGACTGTTGCCTTTTATCGTGTTTGTTTGGCCCTAAGTTTGCATGTTAATATGGCAGACTGCTGGTGTAACTATGGCAGATGTGTTGTGCATCAGTAAATACAATACCAGGAGTTAGAGAAGAGGGGGGGGGGGGGTGTACAATTGGGTTTGTGGTCAGTAATAATAACGCACAATAGACACGCACAAAAAGGACCTTGGCAACAGCCCAGAAAGTACAATGATGGTTGGATTGTTTGTCAGCACCATGTGAGACCCAGCCTCCATGTGCAGCCACGTGTTCAATGCATTCTAGCCGTTCCATCCTTCACTTTCAGCACGTGTCCTTTACTTCTCAAGCGGAAAACTCCAAAGATGGCGGCTGAACTACAGGAAGTCAGCTGTTCAAGGAAAAAGACAAGTGAAAGTGTACAAATAAGCCGCCCCGCCCCCCTGACTCAACCTCGACACAACGTTGACTCAATGTTTTGGCACTGGTGACTGTTTACTGAACGACACATATCCAGATAGATCTTCAATATAGAATATATATATTCATCATCATCATCATCATCATCATCATCATCATCATCATCGTCTGCTCTCCTGTCACTGTTACTTCACAATACATAAATAAATGAAAAAAAATGGTATACCCAGTCACATTTCTCTCGCGGTCACGTTAGTAATACCGTGTTTTCTACCACAGAATCTTGAAGCCTGCCGGGGGAAAACCCCAGTAGGTTATCCAACAGCAACAGCCCATCTCTTTAGTCCATTATACCTGTCTTAAGAGGGTTCATGCTTTGGCACACATACCGTACAGGTCCTATCTACACTACGTGGTCCATTAAAAAGCATGACATTTAGGTCCATCCTCACACTTCAGAAAACCTGTCACAAATGTCAAAAGGATGATTGTTAGCGAATAAGCAACCTTTGTCGTTATTAGATTGCACATTCACGTACAGAAGTTGACCCTTCATTACCTATGGCAAAGTACAGTACATTTAAAGCAGTAATCTGACAATAAGGTCTCTCTGAAATCCCTTCAGGGTTCTAAAGAATCTCCGGTCTTTGTGCTTTGTCATTCCAGAACATTCCATGGCCTCTCTTTTGGAGTGTTAACATTATCTCCAACATGATTGACAGGCACTGTGCTGGACGTCATGACAACAACAAAACATGAATCTTTTTTTTTTTTTAAATACAACAAACTCCATTAGGTTCCATTTTTTAAGATGCAAAACTGAATTGATCAATATACTGTATTTAAAATATCTTTCATTTGGGATTGGACTATCGTTGAAATTCATTCTTATTCTTCCAGTTCATAAAAACAAAAAATGGTAACAAAGAGCGGGAGATAAAATACACCCTGAATCCAAATGACTGTCGGTTAGCAATGAGCGAGTTGATTGGAACTTCTTCTTCATACATTGTCGAGCGTGTCGCTGATCCTGCTTGAGTGAGCACACAGGAAACGGTGTACTCTTCATGCTCTGCCTGGGGTACAACTTTGAAATATATTCAAGTCTTTCAGTCTTTTCAATCTAGCTAGCGAGGGGCACAAGGCTGTTCCTCGTAGAACACTTCATGGGATTTTATAATCTTTATTTCTTTGCATTGATTTGCATTGACTTTCAGTGTTGAACTTCTGCCGCTCGTTCTCGCGTCACCCTACAAAAGAACGCTAACGCTGGGCAGTCCACTGAGAAAGAATAAAAGAAATAAAAAAACGCTACAATAAAGTAGAAAACCCTCCTCTCCGGAATGACCCATCTACAGGGGCCTCGGCAGTTCATCTAGGAGAGGAACAGACACAGGGTTCGTCCAAAATGGCACCCTATACACCACACGGGGCACTATATTGACCAGGGCACTGGTTGAAAGTAGCGCACTTATGTAGGGAACAGAGTTCCATTTCAGGTGCAGCCTTGGATTCACACGCAGCTCTCCCTGGCCTTCTCGTCTGTGAGAAAAGACTTGAGCTGAGTAATGTCCACTGCCACCGCGTCTCTCTTGTGCATCGAAATGTCTTTTAAGTGGTCCTCGTCACTTTGGTCCTTGGCGAAATTGACAAATACCTGAAGTTAAGAGAACACACACACAGACCAGATTAATCAGTGTGCTATGCAAGCAATGTTTGTTTAATTTGCATTCTGGTTTAAGTGTTATTCTTTTTATTGTTCTATTTGTACTGGCAAACGAAACACTAATTTCATATAAACCTATACAAGACCCCCTTGAAAAACAACATTTCAATAATAAAAAAGTAAGAAGAATTGCTATGATAATCAAAATGGCCGACAACATTTTCAACCAGCCCAGCTCTTACTTGGTCTAGTGTTGTCTGGGAAACGGAGTAGTCCTCAATGTGCAGCCACTCCTTGTTCTTGGCCAGGATGCTGAAGATGCGTGCCAGGGAGGTTTTGGAGGAGGACAGCTGATACTGCAGCATGTTCCTGTGCTTCTCCTTCAGAGTGCTGCCTGGAAGCTCCTTCTCAATGAACTCCATCACCGGCCTCAGGTCCGGGTCAGGTCCTGCCACCCGGAGGATGATGGTGTAGCCATCCCCAAATCTGAATGAGGAAACGCATAGGGATGATTAGCGTTAGCTCAATGTTGATCCAAAATGGCCACCGTGCTTCTTCACCAACGTAGGTGTTCACTACGGTACAGTAGGTAACTCCCATCTCTCCCTGTTCTTACCTGTTCTTTAAGTGCTGTACGCTGCCCAGGCAGCGGAACCTCCCATTGACCATGATGGCCATCCGCGTACACAGGGCCTCACACTCCTCCATACTGTGCGAGGTGAGAACCACCGATCGCCCCTCCTTGACGATACTGAGAATGCAGTTCCACAGAGCCCGTCTGGCCTTGGGGTCCATACCAGTGGTGGGCTCGTCCTGTCAGTCACAGAGAAGAACAACACCAGAGCCTGGTCAGACTAGGCCCAGGAACAAGTTGGTGTAGGAAACAACACCCTCTAGCGCCTAGTCTATTGTTGACATCCTCAATGGAGAGACTGGTTTGACTATGATGTGATCAGGAAAAACTCTGAGTCCTAAATACTGTAATAGGTAGTGAACATGAATGAAAGGTTGATCCCGTTCACACACACATCGATATACTGTAATGTAGCATGACTGAATAACATAACGTTTGGGTATATGAACAAATTATTAGTTAGATAAAAGGCTCATGAAGTAGGCCTACTCACCAGGAAGACCACCGGGGGGCCACCGATCAGTGCCATGGCCGTGGAGAGTTTCCTCATGTTCCCTCCACTATAGCTCCCTGCTGCCTTGTCCACATACTTGATCAGGCCTAGTTTACGGATGCCCCACTCTGCCACCTGGACCAGAGAGAGAGAGAGAGAGAGAGAGAGAGAGAGAGGGGTGCCAAAGACATGATTAGACAAACAAGATAATCAAGATCACATGCTATAGCCCACCCGGGCTGGGGTCAATTCCATCTCACTTCAGTCAATTCAGGAAGTAAACCGAAACAACCTGTCCTTAAAACAAAGACATGTCCTTAAAACAATGACCTGCCCTTAAAAATGGACCAACAAAAAGGCAGAGACAAGGTCTCCAAATAAGGAGCATGACATAGTTACCTGTCCTTTAACAGGGCACAAAATGTCACGGTTATAAGAATGTTTTTTTTTTTTGTCTATCAAGAGGATAACACACGGACACACACTCACCTCACACACTTCCTTCTCGGGAACCCCCCTCAGGATGGCGTAGAACTCCAGGTGCTCCCTGCCAGTCAGCAGGTCGTTGATAGCATCAAACTGAGGGCAGTAGCCCATGTTCTGGTGCACCTCGTTGATCTCCGTCAACACACTGACAGACCACACAGAGAACGCACGCTGTCAGTCACAACAGCACACACCTCCAAAACAATTTGAGACCCCGTTCACAGTACATATTTCAAGACCATTTTAAGGCTATTTCAAGACTATCGCCATATACAGCAGTTATGGAATCTTCAGTGTGAACGAGTTCTTAGAGGCTATAATCAATCATGCATTTAACCTTTAAGATATACTGTATAAATCCCAGAATAACAATTTGTTCAGCTTGTTTAATGATATTTACTATCCCTCTCACCTCTTTCCCGCCAGGTAAGCTTCACCACTCGTGACTATGGAGTCTCCGGTCAGCATCTTGAAGGTGCTCGTCTTTCCTGCTCCGTTGACTCCAAGAAGACCAAAACACTGGAGAGAGAGAGAGGAGAGAAGAGTTTCACTGGACTGAACCATCAACAGGATATGAAAGGGGAGAATCTATGGGTCGGGCCAGAAACTTCTCCTGACCATCTGACCTGACTGGTAAAGCTGGTCTATTGTAGACTAATGATCAGGTGAGGTCATGTGGCCAGGAAAACTAATCTAATGGAGGCTAATGAGCAGGCGAGGTCATGTGACCAGGAAAAACTCCCGTCCCTATCTATGCTGTACAGTGGTAGCAGAGCCAGCTCACCTCTCCTGGAGGAATTCCGACACAAAGACGATCCACTGCTGGTTTCTGTTTTCTATTGTACACCTTGGTCAGCTGCTTGAGTTCCAGAATGTCAGACTGTCCCCCTCCTCCCAGAATCCTTTGCCTCTCTCTGGCCACGTCTTCATCCTCTTCACCAATAGGTTTCTGGTCGGTGCTCATAGATCTGAAACAATCAATTAGATCAAGGAGAATATTTACAGCAGGTCATTATGAACACAAAATGTTTTACTGACTTGACTACTTTGATATGTATTCATTTTTAAATAGAAAGTGGATAAAGGACACAACAAAAGAGTCTAATTTGATGAATCTGTCCAATGAAATGTCAGGCCACGCCTACCTGGCCTTGATACAGAAGCGGTATTGGATGAGCACGGTGATAGTGAAGAAGACCACACCCTGCACAGCCATGGCGAACAGGTTCTTGCCCACCATGTCCCACGCCAGAGGGGAACGGAACCGGTTCTCACCTAGAACCAATGCAAGGAACAGATGATTGTCAAGAAATAGAAGCACAGCACTGACAAATGTACAAAAAAATTTTTTGGAAACATTAAATCACAAACTTCATTCATTGACATGACTTTTTTTGGTCCTAAAGTAATAACGAGCTATGACCTATGACCTGAGCCTGCTTACCAAACCTCTCCAGAGCGTCGGCCATGGCCTGGTTCTTCACCATGTCGATGAGGCCTCGACCCAGACAGAAGTGAGGGAAGATCAGGAACACATTCTTCAGGATGTCGTTGATCCCTCCGATCTCCTGTTGTCACATAGTAGAACAACACAATCAATCAGTCAAACTATTTACATTTATTTATAAAGTCCCAATTGAATTCAATTCACTTTAAAATGTTGTAATTAAATAAGGGCTAAATTGTAACAGGATGTCACACTGATAAAAAGCATTTCTACAGGGATCTTTCATTTCTGCAGTATTGGTCCACTTAATGACTTGCACAAGTTCTATGAAGTCTCATTAAGCCCTATTAAGTCACTATGAAGTCTAACGAAGCCCAACGAAGCCCTACGAAGCCCTACGAAGCCGTGTTGTACGCACATTGCTGCCGAAGAGCTCGAGGACAAAGGTGGAGACGCTGCCGTTGATGCCGATGAGGATGTTGACGGAGGTGAGCACCACGTAGGCCGTGCTGGGGATCTTAAAGAAGAAGGACGCCGGGTACATCAGGGGCGTGATGGACCACCTAGGGACAGACATCAAAAAGGAAGTTAGAACATGTGCGTGTACAATTCCCAATCTTGTGTGCGACATATTGTGTGCATCAAAGGCAGTGTGTGTGTGCACGTTGTGGCGTACAGCAGGTCAGCCACCAGGGGGAGACTCGTCGAGGCCTGGTGACAGATGGAGTATACGTCACGAGGCGATGGCTCTATCTGCTGGACGTGCCAGGTCTCGGCGGGCTCTCCGGGCCAGTACTAATTGGGGCTGATTGGGGAGTTGGTGAGTAATCAAGGGCTGATTGCTCAACAGTTGTACAAGTCCCATAAAGCTGCCAGGAGGGCAGCGCACAGGGAGAGTGGGGGAAGGAAGGATTCCCGCATGGTTGGGGGTGGTTGCAGAGGTAACAGGAATGGGGTCTTTTATTTTTTACCCCACAGGATACAGCCAGACTCGGAGCCCAGAAGACGGTATCCCAGAGAGGGTCTCATGGGGGAGACCTATTCTTTTATTTAAATAAATAAACACCTTTGAAACTGAGCTAATCCTAACTCTGTCCGTGTCTGATCTGTGTAAACGTTTAGACCCAAAACCCCCTGGTCTGCCACAACGTGTTTTCTCTCTCTCTGTGTGTGTGTGTGTGTGTGTGTGTGTGTGTGTGTGTGTGTGTGTGTGTGTGTGTGTGTGTGTGTGTGTGTGTGTGTGTGTGTGTGTGTGTGTGTGTGTGTGTCCCCTCACCCATAGAACAGCAGCAGTAGGGCCAGTACAGGCAGGTTGGTGGAGGAGACATAGGCGTCTTGTTGGAAACAGATGAAGATGATAATGACCAGAGTAGCAGGGACGATGTAGTTACACTGGAACATACAGGAAGAGGCCAGGACATTCAGGACTTTCTCATACAGTCACGTACCATTTCAAGGTGAAGAACCGGCTGCGTACAGTCCAGATACAGAGCTATTCCAATGAGTTGACTTAAAACAACAGAAAATGTTGTGTTTGTGACATTTCCATGGTGTCTCAAGGCATTTGTATTTTTGTAAAATTCTAATATACAGTTAGTGAAAGTCTACATGTCACTTGTACGGTCTTCACATTATGCTGCCTTCAAATGACATCTAAAAAGGTGTGTGTGTTCACTGGTCACTGTAAGACTAATATATATGGTATACTGTATATACACACTGACCTCTCTACACTCTTAGAAAAAAAGGTTCTCCGGCTGTCCCCATAGGAGAAGCCTTTTTGGTTCCAGGTAGAACCCTTTTTAGTTCTAGGTCAGTGGAGGCTGCTGAGGGGAAGACGGCTCATAATAATGTCTGGAATGGAGTGAATGGAATGGGATCAACCACATGGAAACAACATGTTTGATACCATTCCATTGACTCCCTTCCAGCCATTATTATGAGCCGTCCTCCACACAGCAGACCCCACTATTCTAGGTAGAAACATTTTCGGTTCCATGTACAACCCTCTGTGGAAAGGGTTCTACATGGAACCCAAAAAAGGTTCTACATGGAACCAAAAAGGGTTCTTCAAATGGTTTTCCTGTGGGGACAGCCGAAGAACCCTTAAAGGTTCTAGATTTTTCTTTCCTTCTAAGAGTGCAGGATGAGATGAGAAGCCTTACCATGTCCCAGATGAAGTTGGACAGCCAATAGAGGAAGGGTTGCACCCCACTGATGAACTGCATGTGTTTGGCCTTGTTGACTCTCTCCTGAATGAGGAAGACTACGAAGCTGGCCGGGACGAAAGACATGGCGAAGATCACGCAGATGGACACCAGCACGTCCACAGAGGTGGTCATCCTGGAAGGGAGCACGCAGAGGGAAAAAAGATGCTTCTGAGTCATACATAGAACAAGTTAGAAAGCATTATGCCTGGATGCTTTAAGTAAAGTGTTGCCATGCTTCTTTTTTATAATAAGAAATAAATAGTAGGTTGGTACTTATATTTGTCCTATTTCATACACATGTCCTATTTCACACACATGTCCTATTTCATACACATGTACAAGTGTGTATTAGATGAATGTGTGATTTGATTTTTTTTTTTTTTTGCGTATCCCAACTCCCTCTGATTCACCCCCCATTGAGCAATTGGGATTACGTGCCTTGCTCAACAGATGTTTCACCTTGTCGGCTTGGGGATTCGAACCAGCGACCTTTCAATTACTATAAGGAGGTGCATTGTAATACTGTATATTTCTTCCAATCCATGTCATTGATAGATGAGAAAATTATTTCATGGAAGAATTTGAGTTGTCGGCTAGGTACTTACAGTGCGACCTGGGACAGTTGCTCCTTGGTGAGGTTGAGTGGGTGGTTGAAGGCCTGGATGCCATACTTGCTGGGGTCCTGGCCCGCGGGCAGGCTGGCACGCAGGATTCCGTTGTTCATCACGTTCAGGAAAGAACCAATGCTATGCCACCCCTTGTTGTTGAACCAGATCTGGATGGGGTCAAAGGTTTACAGGACAGAGGTTAGGAGGGAGGAGCTATTAAAACAGAGGAAGAATGAAGTGTGTTTGTTAGGTCTTAAAATGGCGGAAGCATTAAATGCGAAAACTGACTAAGCACACACCTAAAGGCCTCAACTTCCGGTTCGTGGTAGAATAACGGAAGTGATGATGAGTGACTTTAGGTTCTAGAACAAAAGGTCTTTGGTCTGAACACCGTTCAAGTTCCCTGAAAAACAATGTGAGCTTTTCCCCTTTGTTCCCCAAGTCTCATTTCCTAGTCATGGCATTTCCGTTGGTCTGAACCTGCTTATTAAGATCAACGTGCAGTTGTAGATATTTTAAAACCCTTTCTGCTGTGTAAGCATGGAAATCTGTGTTGGGTCTGAAACAATGTTCCTACAGTACAAGGGGCACGACGCTCAACTTGTGATTAAATGAATCCCTGTGCAATCAAAATTGTGCAACAAAAGTGGAATGAGGTGAAAAGTGTATTGTGACATTTACTGTCCTAAACGTACATTTATACGAGTGTGGAAAATGTGCACCAAAGCAGTAAACTAACCTTGACGTTGTTCTTAGTGTCCAGTCCCTGGATAAAACTGGATAAGCTAGCGAGGAAACGGTCAGCAGCAGTCCCCTATACAGAGAAAGACCACAAACCCCAGTTTAGCACGCAAGCTAAACCCTAACAATATTAAATGCCAACATTTAAACAAATAGCAAGCATTGGTAATCATTGAAATATAATTGTTAGAAGGGACAAAGCCCCGCAGACCATGATCATTTGAGTGGAACACTCATGAGTACACTCAATATGGCCTCCGGTCCCTGCATAACAGAACCTGGACTTCCATTCTAGTCATTCTATTTCTATGTTGTTAATGCTGTACAGTACATTACAGTGGCATTGTTCCAGGGTAAGTATATGGGATATTAAGTATGTAAATGGTAAGGCTTACTCTTTCCAGGTGGAAGCGTCGTCTGATCTCAGAGATGGCCTGATCAATATCATCACCTGGTGGGAGGAGCTGAGTGTTCCTAGCGCCCAATGAGAATCCCCCATATCTGCATAAAAACGTATAAATTAGCATATTATTGAATAACGTGGTACAGAACGTTCTCAGACCACTACTGATGCCTCTGGTGCCTTCTAAAGACCTACAGTGTATTTAGCATTGAGAGATTGACACCTGCCAGTTTACCTGAATTCATTGACCGAGATTTTGTTCTTCAAACTGTGAAAAGACAACATGTACAGAATTCAAATAAATGTTCCACCTTCTTTCATTTATATAAAATGGAGCATAAAAAATTATTAACATTTTAAATTAAATAAAACAATAAATTATACCTTTTCCCGATAATCTGAGCATAGGTTTTGACCAGGTAATCTGAGATATTTCTGCCAGTCAGATTTTGCAGGGTACCTTGGTCACTGATTTTCACCTGAAGAGAAAGAAAGAACGAGGTTAAACTTTTGTGGATACTACATTATCTGCATTTCTCTGTGTGTGTGTGTGTGTGTGTGTGTGTGTGTGTGTGTGTGTGTGTGTGTATTGTGTGTGTGTGTGTACCTGTGGAGGAGGAAGACCACCAGCTCCCGCTGGGCATTCAGGTAGCATCTTCTTGCGTCCTTCACAGCTGCACTCACAGAGAGGAGAGGGGTTTTCCATACTCCAGTTGCCATTCATAAAGATGTCCCTCACACTCTCCGGTACCTCAGGAACAACCCACTCATCATTCAACGTGTTGCAAGGAGCATGGCTGTTAAGCGAGAGAGCCCGAGATAGATAGACAGAGCGAGGGAGTTATAATCATTCTTCAAAGCAACTAAGTACTTAACCGTCAACTCTTTTACAACCAGTGAATATCTGATCCTAGTAGTTTAAGCCTCATTCTATTTGGTTAGTAGGGGAGGAGTCAGACTTACGGTGAGTTACAGCGTGAACCAAAGCCATCGTAGTTTGTCAGGGCACCCAACAGCTTGTTCGTGTCTGCATCCTCAGGGGCGTCGTTGCTGCGAGGAGATAATATCGTACCATCGTCAAGGAAACGTTGATGCTTCTAAAAAAAGCTACATTTACTTCATGGAAGGTTCGAGGTTAGTGTCGTTATCATTCCTCTATGTAGGAAACACTATACAGAACATGGACCTTTGATTTCCAGGCTTTCTGGCCCCGGTTCAAGTAACTGAGTGAACACGAGAAGCATCTACAAATTCAAAGACGTATGAATACGAATAAAACATTTGTCTGCCACTAATATCGCTCCGTGGAGTTATAGCGTTGGTCGTACCTGATGAAGGTGAACTGTTCTTCATACATGCCAGGCTCCAGCTCCAGGCTGGGGTACTTTCCAAACGGAGGGACGATGAGACTGAAGACGAGGGCGATGCACACAAACACAGCAGGAAGCACGATCTGAAACCAACACAGGACAAGGCTCCGTTTACAACCGGAACAAATATTTGAAGTTGAAGATTAAGATCTACTTCCCCGCCAAACGAAGAGGTTCCAAGGTCAACACGGCAATTACCCACAATGGCAGTAAAAATTTGGCGTAAACTTGCACAGTACAATAGATGCAGAAAGGTACAAATGTACCTGCTGCGCCATCGCTAGATCATGTAATGATGATGAATTACAATGTAACACTTAACAACTTTGATCAACTTTTAATTCTGAAGTACAGTTTACCTGAGCGAAGAAGCCTTTCCTGGACCGCCGGGCATACAGGAAGCGTTTCCATATCAACGCCACAAACTGCTGTCGAATCAGACGCCAGCCTTTGACCTGGTACGAGCCTTTACCATCCGAGCCTCCCAGCCAGTCCGTCTCACGAGATTCTGGGGCAGGAAGAGGAGAAACAGAATGAGCCTCACGTGTTTGAGGGTTTCCACTACTTACCACAGCCACAGTCAAAATATGGTAAAAAATAAATGCTATATCGACTTTGACTTTCGACTTTGTGGCTGTGGTAACTAGTGACCACAGTGTTCAAGGGCAAAATGCACAAATATGATGCTTTAAAATGAGATGAGATCCTTCTTGCGAATTAACAGTCAGAACGAAAGAGTGCATCATTCCAGTGGAACGTTAGAGAAGAGAAGTGATGGTTCATGGGTAAAAAAAATGGTACCTGGGTCACCTTCAGAGTCGTTGAAGTCGAAAGCGTCGTCCTCGTTGAAGGGTTTCAGACAGCTCTGGTGGTCTCCGAATGCATGTCTGCGGTGCCTACGAGCCGGGATGGTGCCATCTGAATGAAAGACGACATAGAGGAGGTTGAGTCACGGGATAATAATTAGCAATGGAACATGAATAAATTAAGTATATGCTATAAAGGAGTTTCAATGGGGTAGTATGATAATGTCTCACCAGAGTTGGGAAGTTCAGCAACATCCACTCCACTGTCTTCTGCTACTTTCAGGAAAATCTACAAAAAAAATTGAATACATAAAAAACTATTTAAGAACCAAAGTCAACATACATTCATCAAAATAATCAACAGCCACAATAACTCACTTATAAGAATATAAATATCTGAAAAAAAGAATCAAATCCAACTGCTTGGTTTATTTGCCGTACCTCTTCCAGAGTGGTGTCTGAGATGCCGTAGCTGGAGATGCCGAGGTCAGAGAGGCGGTCGTCGATCTCGTGGAAGAGCTCCACGAAGGCTCCACCTTTGGCCGCCTTGTAGGGCAGAACGTAGGTGAGTTCATGGCCCAGGTCCTCAACCAGCCTGGCAGCGGGGACGTGCTTGAAGATCACATTGGAGATCATGGTTACGTCTACGGGGGAGAGGAGGATAAGCATCAAAAGGATTATCGTCAGCATCATTATCGTCACCATCCTTATCTTGTTCTTCAAAAAGGAGGTCCCAAAGGGTTTAATTCACCCCTCTTATAGGGACGAAGGGGTGCTCACAAGGCATTTGTCTGACTTACCAATAGTGGTGGCTTCACTCTCAGGTTCACTACCCAGTCCAGCGTCAGAGCTGCTCTCGGAAACACTGTCCTCCTGCAGAGAGAAGAGCAACACACGTTCGTCTAACAGACTCTTTAGCAAAAGGCCCAAAAATTGCATTTATATATTGGTCTGGCACAGGGCGATTAACTTGTTTATTATGTGAATAAAAGATTAGAGCACAGTCTAGCTGTGAGTAGATGTCCATTTCTGCCATTTCTCACAACTGTGATGTCTTTCAATCTACCTTTAAAAGTGAGCACCGCAAGTTTATGTGTGTCGGGAGGTGTCGGGATCTGGGGGGTTTTCGTCCCTTCATCCCGGATGCATTTCAATCTACCTTTAGGACTGTGAGGGCCTGGGGTTGCGGTTGAGGGAGGCCCACCTTCTTGCTGTAGGAGACAGAGCTGCTGCTGGAGGAGTTCCGACAGGAGCTGAGGGTCAGGTCGAAGTCTCTCTTCACCAGGGTCAGGTAGTAGCCCGTCCCCAGCTGGGTCTTCAGGAACAGGGAGGAGCCCACGCAGCACAGCTTGCCGTGGGAGATGATGGCGATGCGGTCGCCCAAGATGTCCGCCTCATCCATGTGGTGAGTTGAGAGGATGATGGTGCGGCCTGAGGGGGAGCGAGAGCGAGAGGCGGTGAGGGAGAGAGGGGGGGAGGGAGAGAGGGGGGAGCGAGAGCAAGAGGCGGTGAGGGAGAGAGGGGGAGGGAGAGAGGGGGGAGCGAGAGCGAGGTGGTGAAGGAGAGAGGGGGGAGGGAGAGAGGGGGGAGCGAGAGCAAGAGGCGGTGAGGGAGAGAGGGGGGAGGGAGAGAGGGGGGAGCGAGAGCGAGGTGGTGAAGGAGAGAGGGGGGAGGGAGAGAGGGGGGAGCGAGAGCAAGAGGCAGTGAGGGAGAGAGGGGGGAGGGAGAGAGAGAGAGAGAGAGGGAGGGTGTTAGAACCAAGAGGAGGACATTAGATTGGATATAAAGCTAGCCGTTAGCCTATTTACACAATCATTTGCCTGGTTTCCATTATGCAAACAATTTCAGAGCAATTGTTTGCATAATAACAGTCGCACTCCTCCAGCACAGGAGAAATAGTAAAAATTATATGTAGAGTTCGTTACCGGCACGATACTTCAGAAGCAGGTCCCAAATTCCCCGGCGTGCGTAGGGGTCGACTCCAGCAGTGGGTTCATCCAGGATCACAACCTTTGACCCTCCAACGAATGCCAACGCCACTGACAGTTTCCTCTGCATGCCCCCTGAGACAAAAACAAACGCCAAGGTCAACTCGAGAAATCATTAAGGGTCCAAATGTAAATTATTCTCAGCAATACTACTATTTTTAACAACAGCTGGAAGGAGAGCCACTTACCGGACAGCGTGTTGCTACGACACTGGCGTTTGTGAGGCAGGCCGATGTCGTTGACGATCTGCTCCATCTCAGCCTTCACCTTCTCCTCAGACAGACCCTTCAGACGGGCATAGAACCAGATGTGCTCCTCCACCGTCAGCCTGGGACAGAGGAGGAGGAGGAGGAGGAGGAGGAAACGGAGGAAGAAAGAAACAGATACAGCCAGTCATAAACAAACAGCTACAATCGTATTGTGCGAATTAACTTGAAAACTTGAGTTAGAACTACAAGTCATTTTGTTTTACTTGAACTAGTAAAGTACTAAAACGGGCAACCCCTGTGAGTATGTATTACAGTCATAGTACAGTAGCGATGACTTACATGCTGAAGAGAACGTTGTGCTGAGGGCAGACGCCCAGGTTCTGTCGGATGGCGCTGAGCTCCGAGCGGATGTCCTTGCCCAGGATGTAGGCGGTGCCAGAGGTGGGCGGGAACAGACCCGTCAGGATGGACCTATCAGAGCCAGGGAGAACGCACAACCATACCTGTCAATTAACACAGTTTAGTTTCACACATTTCCTATGTACTCATATTGCATCGGACTGCTGTATTTTCAACGTGTCAAAATGTTTTCATTGTGTCTGTCCCGACGCTAATAACGATCGAAACAAAAGATTGCCCTTACAATCAAATTCAATTAAGTTGCTTAACATTTCTAGATTTATAAAAGGTGTATAAACCCCATAAACTGTCCTGCTACAGCTATGTGATGGGAGGTATCGGCATCGAAGCATATGATTGGTCTAGTTATGTAAGGGATCGAGGGGATTGGATGCGGGTTTTAAAGAAACGCCCCTCGAGATTAAGGTCTTTGATCCTAGGCCTTACATGGTGGTGGTCTTGCCGGCTCCGTTGTGCCCCAGGAAAGAGGTGATCTGCCCCTCGTAGAAACCCAGGGTCAACCCGTCTACAGCCAACTTGTTGCCATGGCTATACACCTTCACTAGGTTCTTGATGTAAACACCAGGCTCGATGTGAGACGGCTCCTCTTCGATGCACACAGCTGAGGGCGAAACAAGGCTAAATTTGCATCTGAAATATCTCAAATCAAAATCACCCAATAATTATTATTATTATATATTTTTTTTAAGTGTTAAATCCATCAATAGAGCGGAAAGCCTTTTTCTTTTTTAAATCTACCTTCCGCGTTTCCTTCCTTTCTTTCTTGTATGTTCTTCCCTTGTTTCTCTCCACACCAGTAGGACTTGGTGAAGGGAAAGTACCAGGGTCTGGGGATCCCATACTGGCCTAAAGGGGAATACCAGGCATCATACATGATGAGTACAAATACACACTCCTTTAGGTACAATATAATAGGACGTTTCATAATATGACATTTATTGTCTAATACCGTTGGTAGACATAAGAAAATGTGTGTAGCTATGCTTGGGAACACAATCAAAAACAATACATGTTCATCAAATGACATGACTTCCTCTGGCTGCTGCTCACCAGGGAAGACAGCCTCGATGTACCAGGTCATGACCCCGTAGAGGAAGGAGTCAAACAGCATGAGACAGATGGAGGTGGTGAGGGAGTAGCTGTCCTCCTCCAAGGGGCTGGACAACAGGTTGGACCACTGGATACCCACTCCCTGCTCCTCAAACAGGGCAAAGTACTCACAGCCGAACCCAAACGCCACCGGGGACAACAGGCTCTGGAGACAGATGGGAGAATAGAATACAAGTTTTTTTAAAAGAGGACTATGTTCATGACAAAGAACAAACAAAAACGTGAAAAAAATAGATTCGAACAGTCTTCAGGTCTCGGGCAAGGTAGCTCGTCATCACGTGAGAGCGTTTCACAAACCCACCTCCATCACAATCCCCATTACAACATTACCACGGCAACAAAAGAGTGTATTAGCGATCTGAACTCACCACAATGACTTTAGCCCCGAAGCCCACGTAGTCCTGCCAGGCCACACAGAGGACGTAGGGCAGGTAAAGGGTGAAGTAGATGATTCCCCCACAGGCCGCCGCCAGGTTGGCACGGGAGAAGATGGTACTGATGAGGAAGCACTGCATGATGGTTACCACAGCAAAGGAAGCCAGGAACAGGAAGACCACGCAAGGGTCGCTGTAGGGAAGCAGGTTCCCCATCTGATTGGACGGGAGGAGACGGATGAGATTATGAAACGGGGTGAATTGGGTGTGTACGTGATTGCGTAAGGATTCTGTGCGTTCTGTGTGTGTGTGTGTGTGTGTCTGCTTCCACACACACCTTGAGAATGACCACCAGCAGCGAGGCGGAGATGAGCAGGGGGATGAGGCTGCTGATGAACCAGCTGAGCCACAGGATGCCGTTGTCCAATCCCATGATCCTCATGGTCTCTTTGAGCCGCGCCTCCTTCTCATAGACCACGCCCTTGATGATGAGGGCCACAGAGTACATCCAGGCCAAGGTCATGAAGAGAGGCATGGAGCGACTCATCACCCGCAGGAACCTGGAGAGGAGGGAGCACGGAGGAATCAGGAAATCATGAAAATGATTAAAGATACACCGTACTTTTGCAGGCAGTGTTAACAACTAATCGGAGCTTGTTGCCTCTGCTCTGCCGTACTATGCTCTGCTGTGCTCTGCTGTCTTATCCTGTGCTTTGCTCTGCTATGCTGTGAAATGCTCTGCTGTGCTACGGCATGATTTTATATTGTGTTATACACCTATACACTATAATATTTCATCCTGGCGAAACAAAACAGTGTCTCTCCAAGTCTCCACAGCGCTACTTACATGTCGTCCACGTAGCAGGGGTAAGGCATCTGTTGGATGTAGACTCCAGTCTTCTCTTGACTGCCCGTCACTGCCCTGATGATGCCCTGTTCAATAACGTCCTGCAGGTAGGAGAAACCGCCCCAGATGTAGCGCAGGTCCTCAAAGGGGTCCGCCCGGGGACCAGGGTCCCAGTAACTACAGAGAGACCAGGGTAGAAAGTTAGGAAGACATGTTCATTTACTCTATATTCAGGATTGGCGTCTAATACATTATTACAACATACTGGACTCTTGGTAACCGGTGGCCCCACGGGCCAAATACAACCTGTGAGCCAATTTGATTTGGCCAGCCAGAGTTGTCGTAGGAATATTTTTGTTACGTCATGTATCTTACCCGTCCTTGATCTTGTTGGTGCGCTCCACGTTGTCGATGTCCATGCGGATCTTGTAGTTGACGTTACCCGGCAGATCAGAACTGTTGCTACGGGCGATGTCCGGAAACACTATACCAGCCCAGAACTTCTGGTTGTCTAGGAGACCCATGGATTTGTTGACCAGTCTTTCCTCATTGGCCACTGGCTCTAGTTTATCCAGGTTCACACACTGCGGAGGGATACAAGAAGGGTTGTCAGGCTAATAACTACTCGCTTGACTTCAAATGACTTGTACAAATAAATTACCATTTTGAATTGGTTTCTCATTTTGACAAATGCACACTGAAACACTTATTTAAATGGCCATTGGCAAGGTAGAAATGTGTTAAAGTGATACGCTGCACTAATACCGCAAAACGCATAAGCCAGCATGACTGTTGAAGGTCTTGGCCCCCAGCTTTTCAAGACTCCCATACTTTGAAAGGACCAGCGTCACCCAGCCAAGGCCAAACTATTTTCAGCCAGTATGTGTCAACTAGAATTATCTGGAATGGAAAATCATTAGCTTGTCTAATTGCGTTTAACCCTGGCATGGGCAACAACAGTTACCCTTTCATTGAAGCCAATAAAATCGATCAGCATTTAGCTACAGAAAGCAGGGTTACGCAAGACACTGGTAAACTGGCCCAAAGTCTAAACTGTGTTAAATCGATTCGATGTACAAAGGCATGGTAACTGTGATGTTCCCAGGGAACCTGAAGGCTTAGAATGACCGAGCGATCTATTGGGAGCTCAGCGTTAACAGAAACCAACCAGGTGCTTATTTATCATCTCATGTCCCTTTACCTTGAACTGAGCCGACAGAATTAGATGGGAGTGTAGACTATAGAACGTTGGCCAATTCCACCTACGGTCCGCAATTGTCTTATTCGTGTCATCCAAGTGTACAGCGGTCTTTGAGAAGGGCTCAACACACGCACCTCCATAAAGCGGGAGATGGTCTTGATAGCGTCGTCGGTCTCGCCGAACACCTCTCTCCAGGTGTAGGCCGAGCCGGCGGGGCGTTTGTCCTCCGCAGCCTTGGACAGGAAGCGGGACACGTCCTCCACCTTCCACTCTGTGCCAGCCAGACGGTCGTTGAAGAAGCGGGCGCTGGCGTTGTTCTGAAGCAGCGTCTAAACAGGAAGGAGGTAACAGGTAGATATAGATTCCGATAGAGATGCCGTATTGGTTGCCTATAATTGTTTGTGTAGTGTGGAGCTCTCTCATAAGCATTTCCACCAGGTTACATTTTTTTAAGACTAATAATATATATATATATATATATGGAAATACAAAAGAGAATAAGACAAAGACAATGTATGGTCTAAACTGTACATTTCGACTGTTTGTTTTTTGTTCCCTTCATATCCTTCATCCATCCTATCCATTAGCCTGTATCTATTATCAGAGGTCTCCTATCAATACCACTCCCACCACAAAGTACTATGTAATGATAAGTCAATTTCAAGCCGTTGTGGTTAATGGCCACATTAG
The DNA here is from genome assembly GCF_002021735.2 of Oncorhynchus kisutch. Taxonomy (NCBI): domain Eukaryota; kingdom Metazoa; phylum Chordata; class Actinopteri; order Salmoniformes; family Salmonidae; genus Oncorhynchus; species Oncorhynchus kisutch. The sequence goes on along the minus strand of NC_034180.2, from coordinate 7,885,875 downwards.
CTGGAAGCCACTAAAAATACCTCAAGATGAATTGCTATGGAGAAAACGCCTCTGGGAGTTCATTTTTGTCATATATTTTTCATATATTTTTCGACCACTGTGAGGCACTATGGGACCGGTGATATACATTGCTGGCAGGACCATGGCTATTCTAATAGCATGAGGAGGAGCCATGTTAGGTAGTTACCTCGGTAAGAAACGAAAGATCCTGTCTCCTACAGTTACCTTAAATGAACATGAATCGAATCATGTAATATCGTCGTTGCTTGTCCCTTCCAACTGCATGTCTGTTTCTCAAAACGATAAACCCACTGTGTGTTCACTGAAAACACCGTCCCCTCTTTTCTAACCCGTTGCAAAAAAATTTGGGGGAAAGTTCTGAAACGGCAGTAAAAGTGCAGTAACTGCAGTTGCTGTGGTATTTTGGACACAGCCACTGTAGAATATACTACACTCTAACTGCAGTTACGCTGCAAAATGACTGCAGTTTATTTTGGTCGTAGTATTTGCAGCATACTGCAGTTATACGGCAGTCTGACTGTAATATTTAGTTACGATGATGGAAATCTTGTCAATTAATAATAATAAACCACACAGCAAATGATGTATTGCTTGGACTGTCTGAGGGTTCTTTCACTTCAAAGTGCTTGCACTTCAAATATCCCCCCCCCCCCCCCCCCTTTCATAGCTCTGACTTTGCTGGTAGCTACTTTATTGATGTACTTACTATGACTGTGATATGTGGTCGTCCCACCTAGATCTCAAGATCAACGCCCTAACTAAGTCGCTCTGGGTAAATCTAAAAGATCCTTGCTTTCTTTTAGGCTAATAGGAACCATGATCACATTAGCAGACTCAAACCCTATCAACACTAAACCTATACGCGGAACCTTATTTTCTGTTTTATGTGCTTTTCTACAGAGCCCGATGCTGTTGGTGTCATGACAACAGATCGACTGTGGCTACTGTATACTGTAGGTACAACTGTAAATACTATGAGATCAGATGAGAGTAGAAACTCACCCGAACCAGGTTCATCTCCTCACTGCTCTCCATGAAGGTCCAGATTTTAGGCCTCATCTCCTCCCACATCCCACCCAGGTCCCTCAGGATACCCAGCTCCTGGAACGTCTTGTTCATCTGGGGAGAAAGACAGAGAGAGATAGGAGAGAAAGAGGGTGAGAGAGAGAGAGAGAGAGAGAGAGAGAGAGAGAGAGAGAGAGAGAATGGAGGGAGATGGTTATAATGGCTGCCTGGCCTCAATGCCGAGTTAGTAGAGAAACATTTATGTGTAGGTTCCTTTTCACGCAGGCTTCTTTGTGTTCCTTCAGTTAGAGTCTCTCACCTCGTGTATGATCCTCTGTGTGGCGGGAGTGTCGGGGGTGTACAGGATCTTTCCCATGAGGAGAGGCTTCAGGGCCCTCCAGATCATCCTGGAGACGGGGCTGGCTTCCAGACTCCTCATCATGCTGTTACAGTACGGAGCTGAGGGGCGGAGGACAGACGGACACAGGTTAGTATCACACCACCGTTGGCAGAGTATCCAGTAGCCTATACAGTTTGAAGAGGGTTACGGTAGCTATCTCTGTGATAACACCAGGGAGGAATACACTGGAGTCCATACATCCTGTATCCCCCCCCTCCAAAACTGTTAAAAGCTTTACCAAAAATTACAAACTGAAATTGCATCTGATTGAACTGTGTAGAGATTCCTTTCTTTTACTATAGAATGATTAACAAAATTGATCCGCGTTTGATACAAGTAAAAACTATTAATGAATTTTAGAGCAGGGAGTTGACCCAAGGACTGACTTGAGGTGTTGTCGTAGGCGGACACGGGTTCGTCGTCGCTGCCGTTGCCGCCACGGTTACCGAACAGGGCCTTGTAGTTGTTGTCCTCGTACCAGTTGAGCGACTTGATCTTCAGTCCGCCGCCCTCGGGGTGGCCACAGACGATACGGGACACGGCCTGGTACATGTGGCTGGGGGAGCCCGTGGCGTTGACCGTCAGGTAAAGGATCTCGTTACGCATCTCCTTCCAACTCTTCATACTGGCCAGCTGGGGGAAGAGGAGAGGAATAGGTACATTTAAGAAACTATTGAATCTATTGAATCTTCTGAATCATATTATTTAGGATTTTTGTACCTATTTATTAGAATGTTTACTCTTGTATTTGTGTGTTGTGTTCTACTGTGTTTTGTGTATGCGTAAATTTAAGTATTTTCATAGTACAGTAATATGTGTCATGTCAACACATGATTACAACATGTGCCAAAGACATGTTGAGACATGTTTACGCCAACACTCTGACATGTTCTAGAACCAATGTACTGTGTGAGTTCAAAGAGTTAATGAAAGCTATTCCAGGTAGGCGTCCTTGGCTGCAACGGGCCCTGGTCAAAAGTAGTGCACTATATAGGGAATATGGTGCTATTTGGGAAACAGACTTTGTTAGACATAAGGTGAAAAACACTTGTCCTAACAGCCTGGGACAAATATAGCAACTGTTCTTGTCACACACACTCAATTGGCATGGTAGCTTTGAACATGTTGAAAACATGTGGCTTTTGGGGTCTATTGTGCAATCCCCCTCCCATATTTTCAGTAAAGGATTTAAAAAAAAAAACCATTTTAAATACTCAAATCCTTATTCTCCTCAAGTCAACACTACTTGTGAGAATTCTGTGTCCGGTAATAAATTCGAATAGCAACGGGATCACTGTGCACTCTAGGTCAAACATGCCGACAATCCACAAACATTTAAGCCTTAAAAAAAAAAAACTTCACAACTTCTATGAGAGTTGAACTTTTTTTTTTTGTGCGGACCCATCACACCTTCATGCGTCTCTGGATTCCCGGGTTATACGCCCTAACCACACTTCCGGGAGAGCGCCATGGTCCCCTTCTTGATTGAGTATTGAGCTAATCTGGGTCTTTAGGTGTGAAAGTGAGGTTGGGAAAAGCAGGCTGATCTGTGTGCTTGAGAGTGAGACAGGCTCTGGGTGCGTGTATCAGTGTTTGCACAATGGAGAGAAAGAGAGAGTAACCTGTCTCATAAAAGGAGCCACAGTGGACTCACTGCCCAAGCGGCAGGTTATCTTAGAAAAACACGGTGAAGACAGTGGACGGAGCTAAAACTAACGCACCTATGCATGACAAGGTCTTTTGTCATTTGAGAATGAGAACGGGTAGGTCAGTAGTCTTTCTGGAACTATAAACATATGTTGGCTTTATTATCCAACCTCGTTCGATAATATCATGTGACACGTGATTAAATGAAACAGACTGGATATTGTTGCACAGTTCTTGTGGCTTTCTGCCACAAGGAGACGACTTGAGACCCTCCGACACTTAACTTATCTTCATTGACGCTGATCCTTTAATTAACAACCCGTTTAGAACGGAGTAATCACTTAGAACGGTGTAATCGCATAGAACGGTGTAATCACTTAGAGCGGTGTAATCGTTTAGAACGGTGTAATCGTTTAGAAAGGTGTAATCACTTAGAGCGGTGTAATCGTTTAGAAAGGTGTAATCACTTAGAGCGGTGTAATCGTTTAGAACGGTGTAATCACTTAGAACGGTGTAATCGTTTAGAAAGGTGTAATCACTTAGAGCGGTGTAATCGTTTAGAACGGTGTAATCGTTTAGAAAGGTGTAATCACTTAGAGCGGTGTAATCGTTTAGAACGGTGTAATCGTTTAGAAAGGTGTAATCGCTTAGAGCGGTGTAATCGTTTAGAACGGTGTAATCGTTTAGAACGGTGTAATCGCATAGAACGGTGTAATCACTTAGAACGGTGTAATCGCATAGAACGGTGTAATCGTTTAGAAAGGTGTAATCACTTAGAGCGGTGTAATCGTTTAGAACGGTGTAATCGTTTAGAAAGGTGTAATCACTTAGAGCGGTGTAATCGTTTAGAACGGTGTAATCGTTTAGAACGGTGTAATCGTTTAGAACGGTGTAATCGTTTAGAATGGTGTAATCACTTAGAACGGTGTAATCGTTTAGAATGGTGTAATCGTTTAGAACGGTGTAATCACTTAGAACGGTGTAATCGTTTAGAACGGTGTAATCGTTTAGAACGGTGTTAATCGTTTAGAACGGTGTAATCGTTTAGAATAACAAAGACATTCCAGCGAACTATGAGATCCGCTTTCCGCCCTCAGCGTCCGTGGTTGCAGCTGATTCCGGGAGCCGCCTGAGCAAGTCACATGCTTCCTCAGCTCCGTCCAAAAACACACAAAGAAAGAAAAAAGAAAAAACAGTGCAGCCAGTGGGAGGAGATGGGAGGGAGGATTTCTCTCCTCTCCACCTCAAGTAGAGCTCTGCGTATACCGTGAGAACCTTGACAGAGAAAGGCCTCGCTCTTTCTCTTTCTGTCTCTCCCTGTCTCTCTGCCTCACGCCCGCGGGCCAGACATATAGCATGCAAACAGGCCGAGTCATTTGAGGAAGGCAGTGTTCTGTTGCAACCCCTCGCACCTCCAGCCTGAAGAGCGGTTACTAAAGGTTATGTCTCAGAGCCGAGGCAGCTCACCGCTAGTCCGCAACAAGGCTAACTAAGCTTCTCCCCTCTCACACCAGGGAACATAAGCAGCCAACGGCAAAAAGCTGTGGTTGAGGTAAAATAAGGGTGGAAAAAGTGTATTCTTCAGTTTTTCAGTTTTGCTTCTCTTGTCTTGTAACATTGCTGCTTGTTTGACTTGTTGAGTAGGGAGGGGATCATTCAATCATTAGTTGAAGGGACATTTCTTTGTCTCTGTCCATGGATTTCCCCTGACATACAGTTCTGCCAGAGAGCGTATGCTAAACACTTCAGTGGGAAAGACCTCTCAGTGAAAAGACCTCTCTTTCCCACAGCTGACGGCTTCCTTATGTTTCCGCCAACTCAGCAGTACTGTGGCTGGAGAGAGGGGAGGTGGAAGGGAGAGCGATTGAGAAGAGGCGGCAGGGGGGCAGAGAGTCTCGTGACTAGGTGATCTATTGTTGTTTGTTCCCCTAGCACATCCTGCTAAGTCTCTTAGCGTTCCCCAGCCATGTACTTTTGTGGACATTCCTTTAGTTTTTTTCCTTGAATTTTTTGTTGTTGTACTTTTTTTAAACCTATTTTTTTCCCCAATTTCGTGATACCCAATTGGTAGTTTACAGTCTTGTACCACCGCTGCAACTCCTGTGCGGGAGAGGCGAGGTTCAAGAGCCATGCGTCCTCCAAAACACGACCGTGCCAAGCCGCACTGCCTCTTGACACACAGCTCGCTTAACCCAGAAGCCAGCCGCACCAATGTGTCGGAGGAAACGCCGTACAACTGACGACCGTGTCAGCATGCATGCACCCGGCCATGTCCTGACCTGGACTGGTACCAACTGGACTGCTGACACTAAACAGTCTATTTGTTGTGAAAGACTACCCTTGTGTACAACATGACAGGGTTACAGCCATTTGAGGCGGCCATTTTGTGAGGGCCAGAGCACCAAGCTAGCTTGTTTATTATTAAGGGGTTAGATTGGTTTTGTTTGCACATTGAGGTCCAAAGCTGTGTAGCGGGAGGACCTGTTTTTGTCAGACCACTACTACAACTGATGGCTCTCTTAGTGGTTGTTTTCGGCCGACATTCAAATGATTTCACTGATAAGGCAGTTTGCTTCAAAGGTTGTTTAAGACGATCCAAAACAGATGCATACCCAGAAATGTACATCGAAACATACATGTAAGTTTGTGTGTGGTGTGTGTGTGTGGTGTGTGTGTGTGTGTGTGTGTGTGTGTGTGTGTGTGTGTGTGTGTGTGTGTGTGTGTGTGTGTGTGTGTGTGTGTGTGTGTGTGTGTGTGTGTGTGCCTGACAGACAGTACCTACCTCTACAGCCAGCGCTCCCAAGCTCTCCAGCAGACCGTCGGTTGCCGCGGATACCTTCTGGACGACCTCAGGGTCGGACTTCACGTCCTTCTGTTGTGGGGGAGGAGGATGAGGGAGAACGGGGAGAGAGGGGGGAGGGGGGATAAAAGACATGAGAACAAACACTCTCCAGGGACACTTCAGAGAGGGTTTCCTGTTCAACCTCATCTGTTATTGACTGTCACAAGAGGGCCGCTGAAATGTGAGCTGCTGTACACTCACAGCTAACCCCAGACCAGTACTTAGTTGCTAAAGTGGTTCTGAAATGGAACCTGATTCCTTATATAGTGCATTACATAGGGAAAAGTGTGCCATTTCAGCGCACCTTAGCCACTAAGTACAGGTCTGGGGTCAGCTTTCCTTATAGGTACAATATTGCTGCGATCCATTGTCCATATTAGTGTACCACTTAGAATGCAAGCCTAATGCAAGGCTTCATTTTATGTGTCGAGGTATGATGTGGATATTGGATCAGGGCCTATTCAGAACAGGGGTTATTTATTCAAACCCCTCGTGTAATATCCCTGATCTGTTTTGTTCGGGAGGGAAACCTATTAGTCTTTTTCAGAACAAGTCTTGCTTTTACACCCGCTTGAAATTACGGCTGATTCAGCGGTGCGATATTTCAACAACTATTTATGACATTTCCTCCCGTGTCAGTTGACCATTGCGACAGCGTTTTACATTGGCAGACTGTTCTGTACACTTGGGCACCTTCCAAAAGCTTGTCCCAACAACCCGGACTGAGAGTTCTGACTGAGCTAACGAAACTGGGTCAGCTAAAATGGACCACTCTTTTATCTGCATCCAAGTGTGACGGTCATCTGAAGTGTAGAGGGATTCTATTCACTGTATTGTTGAAAATGAACTAACTAACTAACTTTTCTTTGTCTTTGTCTGTGTGTGTGTGTGTGTGTGGTGTGTGTATGTGCGTGCATGCGTGGGTTGTGTGTGCGTGCGTGTGTGTGTGTGTGTGTGTGTGTGCGTGTGTGTGTGCGTGCATGTGGTGTGTGTGTGGTGTGTGTGCGTGTGCACGTGTGTGTGTGTGTGTGTGTGTGTGTGTGTGTGTGTGTGTGTGTGTGTGTGTGTGTGTGTGTGTCAGTGCCAGTGTCAGTGCCAAAAAGTCTATATTCAGACACTTGGCACAACAGGGTTCACAGCCTCCCCAACCCCCATTACAAGAAAGGGACAAGGGACGCATTCATTGTCAATCTAATGTTTTGTGACCGGAACAGGATTTATTCTTCTTATGCGATAAGAACAGAAACCTTGTACAGAAACAGGGATTGGTTAAGTCCTGACCCTAAATGGTAATCATGCCAGGGAACATGATGTTCTCTTTATCAGAAGAAAGAAGGTTTGGTGTCAGCAGGCTAAATTATCCCGTCATAAAGTGTGTGTGAAAGTGAGTGCAAAAGGGAATAGCCTATTCAGTTTGTCTGACTGACCAATCATTTAATAATACATTGATTGAACAAATTAAGATTAGCTAGGTCTATAGCATTGTCTTATTAGGCGTACACTGTTAAATCCCCCAGTGTTAAAGCCCCCAGTGTTAAAGTGTTCAGTGTTAAAGCCCCCGATGTTAAAGTGTTCAGTGTTAAGTTTTAAAAAGTGTTAGTATTTTAAGTGTTTCTTACCCGTATGGGTTTCATGAAGTCCAGGTTGGACAGGAAGTGGTCCTGGGCCTTGTTCAGCCAATCAGGGGAGGCCTTGCAGATGATGTCTTGAGTGAGCCGTGACACATTCTTGTCGGAGATGGTCACAAACTCCTCCAGAGAAGTGGTGTTACACATATCTCTAAGATGGACGCCGAAACCTCCAATCAGGACCTGGTAGATAACATGAAATTATATTTCAGGGATCAAGTTCTTGCAGTTGAGAAACGGAAAAAAAAATGTGTTGCGAGGATGTCGGGGAGAATTGTGATTTCAAGCTTTAACTGTGACAACTTTCACGATGAATGCCTAGTCAGGAATGATTTGGCAAATGTGTTTTGAATCATTTATCATCACAGGAAAGCTGTTGTCATGTCACTGCTCGTAGTATTACTGCCTCTAGAGGCATTACAAAACTGTTCTAAAATGTTCCTATGACTCAAACAAAGATGTTTGTGGGAATGTTATTTCTAACCTATCAGAAACACTTTGGAAACACAATTTTTTTTAAATTATATTCCAGGAAGATATTTGCTTGTGGAATGACCCATAAATAAAATACATTTTCATTTTTCTACATTTCCACATGGCCATAGCTATTGCACAACATGGTCAACAACTAAACATATGAAAAATGTGCACAGTGCAGCTTTTCAGTCATGCATGGGGAGGCTGTCTGTGGAAAAAGGGCAGAGAGGGGGGGGGGGCTGATGGGTAATAAAACATCTACAGTGGGGGTGGAATATGGTTAATAGATCCACCGCATGCGTGTGAGCCCCTTCTCCGCACATGCTCACTGTGAGGCAGACAGAAGATGGAGGAGAGATGGAGGGCGGAGCAAAAGTAATGTGACTACTGCCCTCCAAATACAGACAGTGATGAATATCTGCTGAAACTGAGCTTAATTCTTTTCCCCGAGAAAGAGGATGACATGAGCCACAGACTTGGTTCTCATCCCCCTTTCATTACACGGTGTTACGAGTTTAGCCGTCTCGCGGTATATATAGTTACCGTCGGTCCGATACCAGCAAACCAAGGTCATGGCATGTGTGACTGCCTTTTAAAAAGGTACTCGATGTGGTGACAAACGGGAGAGATCGGCCTTCTATTTTCACAAACGGGAGAGATCGGCCTTCTATTTTCTCTTCGCACACAGTCAATATGTTTACCTTCTCTAGGTTGAGGTCAGCCTCGACAATCTGCTGGACGGCGTGATGGGATAGGGAGGCGTTGCGATGCAGGAACGACGATAAGGTCTCCTTATCACGGAGAAAGTCCTTCAGCTTGAAACCTGGAATGGGATGACGGGGATGCACATTCAACAGACTGCCTAGGAACACTGCGCTGCATGATTAGAAACAGATCTATTTAAAAAATGACAGAAATATGTTTTTACGGATAGAATTGTGATTTAGCGTCGAAACTCATCATCTTGAATAGAGAAATGATTGTCTATTATCTGGGGAAACTCCAAATACACAGCGTTACTTGGGTGAAAACTGTAAAGTCCTCAATACTATGGTATAATAGAAATATTATACTAATACACTGGCATGGACAGAATGGAGTGATACAGTGAGGGGGAGACATATCATGGACACAGTCTACCCCGCTCAGGGGGCTTTTGTGTTCACTGGGTCAGAACATTCCAGAGAAGTCATCTCCGCTTAAAAAACAGTTGAAGTCAGCTCAGCACTCTGCTGCTTCGCACTCCGCAGCTGGGGTTACTCTAGGGCGTTCCACTTTGGCCCAAATACTGGGTGAGAGTACTGGGCTCCTCACTTTTCACTCTGTCCCGTCCCTTCCTTCCCAGCTTGAATTGGAAATATCCTTACTTAAACGTTAGTTAGCACAGTGACAAGAGTAGCTGCCGGATACATGGTAAAGTAGGAGCATTACCCCTTGGGGGGTGGGGTGGGGTGGGCTACTAGAAGGGAGTGTTACCCATAACTAGGGCCAAGGAGTTTTTCTTGATCAGAACCCTAACCCTATACTCTTAGAAACAAGTTATACCTAGAACTTTGTCTGTCCCTGTAAGGAGAACCATTTTGGGTTCCAGGTAAAACTCAACTGTTTACACGATCTAGACAGGAAACACTTAGCTGCTCCAGAGGCTCCTGGGAGCAGGTCAAAGGGGACGTGATGTGTGTTGTAGAGATATCCCCAGAGCATAGAGACGACCCCAGAGCATAGAGACGACCCCAGAGCAAATAACCAGGGAGTGGTAATGAGCTCTAATCATCCTGACTTCAGGAAACAAGAGACTGGAGATGTGCCCTAACAACATCACTGAGTGAGAGTACTGCCGTGAAAGACCAGAGGGATAGCCCCAAAAGGTACCGTCTATCTGCACTTGGGTCCTAACTACTGAGTGAGAGTACAACCATACATGAAAGAGGAATAGCCCCAAAAGGTAACGCCCATCTGCACTTGGGCCCTAACTACTGAGTGAGAGTACAACCATACATGAAAGAGGAATAGCCCCAAATGGTATCGTCTATCTGCACTTGGCTTAGGTGGTTAGTATGCTGTGTCTTTGACCTACCAAAACAATAACAAGTAGGCTACAACAATACGAGACAGACTGCCATCCAGGCTTGTCACTACTTTATAGGCATGAGGAGACATATGTTTAACATGTTCCCAAACTTCTCTGACTCAACAAACAACCTACAATCAGACAAACAAAATGTCCGCCTTTGCCAAGCGTGACAAATGACAGTTGGCTACAGATCATTTCAGGTTGATAGAAAAAGTGGAACAAACGTACTGACTGAGAGGGTCGTGGTCAACTGAGGCCCGAACGACCCACCCTGTTTCCCATAGGGATCTGAACAAAAGTAGTGCACTATATGGGGACACAGAAGATGATGGTCCTGACTGACTGAGTCTAATAACCTGAGAGAAGGAAGCTGCCTGTGGTGTTACTCAACAGAACAAAAATGGGAAATGAGAGTCTGACTGATTTGGAACTTGACCACCCGACAGGGGGGGGGGGGGGGGGGGGAGACAAACAATGTGGGACACTAGGCAAGCCAGAACTCTTTGAGAAGGAGAATTGTGCGTGCGCGCGTCCTTGCGTCAGTGGGAAGAGAACCGAGAGGAGTTTAGAGACCTTCGAAAGAACAAACGACCCACCTAAGAAACCTTTCAGACAGTCAGTCTGGCTGACACATCAACCCATTACATTAAAACTAGTCTGGGTTACAAACCGAAAAGACAAACGCAAGCAGCAGCATATCGATGTCTAGCATATAAAACATACAGCCAAGTGAGAGAAGAGTAAAGTGGATATATTTCAGGAATAAGATTAAAGTGCTTCCGTTGTGACACGAGGCACTAATTCTAATTCTAGCGCCAACATGAACTTTCTCCCCTTTGACATAACGGCACTTCACTGTAAGGCTTCATATAGTGGAAGGATTTTTAGAGAGGGTCGATGCAGAGCTGTGATCTGCTCCTAGACTCCTTTTAAACACTGAAGTAACCAATTGTAACACTGGTTGCTTTTAAGTCCTGATATTCAAACTGGTATTTTTAACACGGATACATTTCTCCACGTTTGGCCAGATTGTTCACGTGACTTGTTTTATTTGCATACAATATAATTATGCTGGAATTAGCTATTACACAATAGTGTTTGACACAGTCTTCATGAACTGAATATATCAGGTAATATCTTAACTAGGCTCTGAAAGGAAGCCTAGGTGAGAAGTTATACTGCAGGAGTAGATTGACGATAAATGCATGTTGGAGGGGGAATGTGAAATACTACTCAGACCAAAGTGGGGTCAGTGAGTTCTGTTTTGAAGCGATTAATCTTTTAGTGGTAGGCCTATGTTAGTCTCTGAACTACTCTTTTCTCAATGTAAAATAGTGATAGTATGGTTACCACAGACAGCTCATTTATGCTCCTTTATGTAATAATGATAATAATAATAATAATAATAATTTGCTAGCTCTAAAATGTGTCAGCTTGATGGTTTAACAGTAGTGTTAGCGTTAGCCTTGATGGTTTAACAGTGGTGTTAGCGTTAGCCTTGATGGTTTAACAGTGGTGTTAGCGTTAGCGTTAATGGTTTAACAGTGGTGTTAGCGTTAGCCTTGATGGTTTAAACACTTCTTTGGGAAGTGGGGGGCAGCATTCACTTTTAGATGAATAGCGTGCCCAGAGTAAACTGCCTCCTACTCAGTCCCAGATGCTAATATATGCATATTATTATTAGTATTGGATAGCAAACACTCTGAAGTTTCTAAAACTGTTTGAATGATGTCTGTGAGTATAACAGAACTCATATGGCAGGTAAGCACCTGAGAAAAAATCCAAACCGGAAGTGGGAAATCTGAGGTTTGTCGTTTTTGAACTCAGCCCCTATCGAATACACAGTGGGATATGGGTCATCTTGCACTTCCTAAGGCTTCCACTAGGCGTCAACCATCTTTAGAACGTTGTTTCAGTCTTTTACTGTGAAGGGGGGCCGGATGAGAGCTGTTTGACTAAGGGGGTCTGGCAGCAGCCTCGTTCTCAGTCACGCGCATTTCACATGAGAGGTAGCTCTCATTCCATTGCTTTTCTACAGACAATGGAATTCTCTGGTTGGAACATTATTGAACATTTATGATGAAAACATCCTAAAGATTGGTTCTATACTTAGTTTGACAAGTTTCTACGACCTGTAATATAACTTTTTGAACTTTTCGTCCGACTGGACCTGAACGCGCGTTTGGATTTGTTTACCAAACACCCTAACAAAATAAGCTATTTGGACATAATTGATGGACTTTATGGAACAAATCAAACATTTATTCGAACTGGGATTCCTGGGAGTGCATTCTGATGAAGATCATCAAAGGTAAGTGAGTATTTATAATGCTATTTCTGACTAATGTTGACTGTGCAACATGGCGGATATTTCTTTTGGCTGTTTTGGGCTCTGAGCGCCGTACTCAGATTATGCTTTTTCCGCAAAGTTAAAAAAGAAATCTGACAGCGGTTGCATTAAGGAGAAGTTTGTCTTTATTTCCATGTATAACACATGTATTTTCATCAACATTTATAATGAGTATTTCTGTAAATGCATGTGGCTCTGCAAAATCACTGCATGTTTTGGAACTACTGAATGTAACACGCCAATGTAAAATGAGATTTTTGGATATAAATATGCACTTTACCCAACAAAACATACATGTATTGTGTAACATGAAGTCCTATGAGTGTCATCTGATGAAGATCATCAAAGGTTAGTGATTAACTTGATCTATATTTGTGCTTTTTGTGACTCCTCTCTTTGGCTGGATAAATGGCAGGGTTTTTCTGTGACTTGGTGGTGACCTAACATAATAGTTTGTGGAGCTTTCGCTGTAAAGCATTTTTGAAATCAGACACTGTGGCTGGATTAATGAGAATTTTAGATTTAAAATGGTGCCTAATACTTGTATGTTTGAGAAATTTGATTTATGAGCTTTCTGTTGATTTGTATTTGGCGCCCTGCAATTTCATTGGCTGTTGGCGAGGAACACCGTTCCCAGACAGGTTAACAGTGGTGTCAGCGTTAGCCTTGATGAGGTGCCATGAGGCTCATCCAGCAGCTGATGTTACCTAATTAGGGAATTCAACCAAAATAAGTCAATTAATGGTCAATGTCAGTTGTACGTTGAAATATGACATTGGTATAATGTTAATTCAACGTGTTTTGCCCAGTGGGTAGGTAATATGTATGGCAGATATGTACATAGGGGTGTGGGGACTGGGACACCTCAGGACTCAAGGGAAAGATACTATCATCAACCTGATTTCCTCAAATACCTTTCCCCCACTCTTCCTGGGCCAAAGTCATGACAGCCCCATGTATTTTCCACTCTGAAAATGGCAGCTCAGCAAGAACTAAAAGCTAACATTACAGTATCCATTAAATCTGTGGAGCAGTGTGCAGAAGTTTATTTTCAATGGTATTCATTTTTTTTCCTGCTGGTAATACGATTACTTATTCACCATCTAAAATGAGATGGACAGTCACGTGAGGGGAGACCAGAGCACATAATGACCCTCAAACAGGATGCAGACACATTCCAAGCCCGGGGTTGGTCCAGTTCAGACACAGAGATAGCAGTCAGAACATTGAAGGGCCAGTTAGTTTAAATCTGTATCCTGTTGTGATGGGTGGGCCCAGGGAGGTCTTCCTGCTACTTAAAAAGAGTTAGAACAGGACAGGGGCACTGCCCCCTGTTTGGCCCAGCAGCAACCTCCCCACCCAAGGACTGGCATGGACTGATTACACCAATGCTATGCCACCCATAGAAATCGAATTACTAGAAGGGACAAAGCCTGGTCCCATATTTGTTTTTGCCATCTAGCCAACTCCCAGCAGATCTGGGACCAGGCTAACAAAGCCCCTCAGACCACCGCGCTTTTGATTGGATTACTCATGAATCGTAGAACAATCAATGAATCGTAGAACATTGACTGGAATGAGAACGTCCATTCTAATAACTCTATTTCTATGCTGCCAACCTGCACCCATTGCCCTCCATTACGAGCCAAACGGCCCCATTTTGATTAGGAGCTGTATGGTCGCCAGTAATCTGCTTTTCTTCGCATTAGGAATTTGGGGTTTCATGGAGGCCATTAAAATCTAAGCATGACATTTGCTCTGAACTCTCTGCACCGCACTGCCCCAGGAAAACGAGGACTTCACCATCAAACAAGTCTCAAGTTCAGTACTATGTGCTTCAAGTCGACAGCGTGTGCCCTACGTCTATGGCTATGAGGCATGTACAGATAGGTGATCATACATACCTACTGAAAAACTAGGCTAATCAAACTCAGATCAGTATGCGTGCTATGCGTCTATTGCTCAGGGCCTATGTACGCAGGTGGGCACAGGCTTAGGATCAGATTCAGTAACATCACATGCAGAAACAAACATAAAATGTGATGTCATACAGTATATAAACAATACGTACAAATATAGAAATCAGCGTAAATTTATGGACAGTTCATCAACGAAAAGGTTATCCATGCACATCCCACTGGGCACAGATGGAATTTCAACACCTAGTTTTCATTTACATTTGGTTGAGTTGTCAACTAACGTGAATTCAACATGAAATCAACAAGAAAAATGTAACCATGTCGTTGAATTTAAGTTAAAAGTTGAGTGAAAAAAGACAAACTTCCCGTACGTTGATGACTTTTTGCAAATCCAATCAGATTTCCACGTTGATTCAACATCCTCACTTTGCATTTCTTTGTTGAAATGACATGGAAACAACGTTGATTCAACCAGTTGGTTGCCCAGTGGGATGCATCTTTAAGTCTGTAGCTCAGGGTCTATGTACTGTGATCTGTCCTACCTGCCGTGTTGCTCTGTAGTTTCCCCAGAGCCCGCACCAGAACTTTGTAGCCCTCAAAGCTCTTGTCATTCTGGCTGTAGAGGAGGATCTTCTTGGCATCGATGAACAGACGGGAGATTCTGTGTTTCATAGAGAGACGATTAGACGACGTGAGGAACAACGGTGGTAAAACACACATGCTGATCCTCTGGGGTTGAGGGTCTGAAAGGAGGAACAATGCTCCTTGTGGCACGGTCCATTATTTCAAATGTTTTAATGTCTTAGCTTACATTGTTTACTTGGTTGTTTGTCACAGACATGACTAATCAAATCATTCTATCAAATCAGTCAATGTTAAAGAATTTTTAAAAGGGTCAGTTCTCCGGGATGAACTCACATAGAATCGTTGAAGTTGCCCACCAGCCCTGGGCTCTCTCCTGGTGTGGGGTGGCGGAAGCAGGGGTTGTTGGCGTTACAGATGATCCCTTGTACCCAGGGCAAGGTGCCCGCCGAGGGCATGGCCTTGTTGGGGAAATGGCCTGGAAGGGGACAAATAGGGAAGGTTCAATGATCGACACCACTCTACCTCACAATATCTCCCTATGTAGCTGCCCAGATGGCCACTGAAGTCAAATGATTATGTTGGGTAAACAATGGCAGAGCAAGGAGGACTGAGTGAAACTCCATTTCAGCTTGGCTCAATTCAGAAGATCGAAAATAACAGCCAGGCGGACATCTTGGTTTAGCAAGAGTACAGTACAACGGGGGACCTCGCGTGGGCACGGATTCCTCGTGTACTCTTGAGGAACTGTGTTGTCTAACAGAGAGGCCAAGGCTGCGTCCCAAACAGCACCTTATTCCGCAAGTGCTCTGGCCAAAAGTACTGCACTATTTTGGGAAACAGGGTGCCATCTGGGACGGAGACCAAGAGAGATGGGGGGGAGGGGGCGTTATTTGGTGAATAATTGCCTCAGTGAACTACATGACTCATGTGACCGTTGGATCAACATTCACTTTCAGTGACGAGCCAAAAAGAGGTTATAAGCAAACCGTTATCTGCTGCTGTACAGTAGCCCAGCAGATTGTGAGGCAATCAAATAGAGTAGGACTATTTAGCATGACCCAGTCCTGAGGTCAATACTGGTGAGTTCAATGGGTGAAATCAAGTATTACTATCTACGGCCGAGTTAACTAGTGTTGACAGGTTTGACCATCAACAAAATGGTGACGTGCACATTCTGTAAACAGGATGTTACAGAAGTATTCCCGTTTTCCTTTTTTGTCAATGTGTGTGTGTGTGTTTGTGTGGATCTGACAAGCCTTTGTAGTAACACTTGAATAGTTATTTCACATTCCACCGTTATGGTATCATACAGTGAGTTTAATAGCCTAGCCTACTGGCCTGCTATCCAACCTACACTGAGTGTACAAAACATTTTGAACACCTGCTTTGTCCATGACATAAACTGCCCGGGTGAATCCAGGTGAACGCTATGATCCCTTATTGATATCACTTGTTAAATCCATTTAAAAAGCAGTGTAGATGAATGGGAGGAGACAGGTTAAAGAAGGATTTTTAAGCCTTGAGACAATTAAGACATGGATTGTGTGTGTGCCATTCAGAGGGTGAATGGGAAAGACAAAATATGTAAGTGCCTTTGAACGGGGTATGGTAGGTACCAGGCGCACTGGTTTGAGTGTGTCAAGAATTGCAACGCTGCTGGAATTTCCACGTTCAACAAAAACGTGTATCAAGAATGGTCCACCACCAAAAGGATATCCAGCCAACTTGACACAACTGTGGGAAGCATTGGAGTCAACTTGGGCCAGCATCCCTGTGGAACGCTTTCGACACCTTGCAGGGTCCATGCCCAATTCATTTAAAGGGGGTGCAACTTAATATTAGACAGCCGTTCCTAATGTTTTGTACACTCAGTGTATATCTGTATTATACAGGAGGGCAAAGGCATAGCCTTCTGACCTGGTGAAATACAGTATGTATGTCCCAAATAGCACCCTATTCTCTATGGACCCTAGTCAAAAGTACTGCACTATATAGGGAATAGGATGCCAATTGGGATGAAACCAAGATCTTTACTGGAGACCTGTATTGACAAGATAGAGATAAGGAGGGCAATAGAAAGTATAGCAGCTTTACATCCTTCTACTGACGTCCATTGATGTGAACAAACATATTACACAGTCCAGTGTTGTTGGAGTCTTACTGGTATACATTTAAATTCAGGAAGTTCATTTAATGGAGATTCATTTATTATTGTTTTCGGGTGAATCTTGCAATAATTCAATTTCATTTGGTGCTCTGATTTTACCGAGAGAAACAATTCCATTTTAGCTTCTAACTTTAGCTTCTAACTCAAAGTTGAGAATAAATGATCTGTGTAAGTAACAAACTGTTCCCAGAGCTGTTATTGTGTAATACAGGCCAGCGGGTCAATATATCAAATATTGACCTACCGAGTTGGATATTGACCAACTGATTGGGATGTTTTTAAGAAAACTGTATAGAAGGAAGACCTTGGCTTGGGATGAGACATGGCAGGTAAGGATATTAATGTACTCTTCTCTGCATTGACATTTATTGGACAATAAAACATTTTTTCTTCCTTTCCAGTAGGCCTATGGAACATTTCCACGTGTTCACACAGCCCACAATTTTTTTACCCCTCATCCATTGTTCTAGAATAACTAAATCCATTGGGACACATTTCTTGTGGGAATCTCCTGCCTTCCACTGTTCTGTTGTGACTATCTGTCTTTGATACGAACAGTAATGTCCTTTAAAAATGATGAGCTCTCTCTTTCCCTGAAGTATCTTTTGTCTGTATTGCTTTGCTTTCCAAAGACTCTTGGACTCAATAAACGCTAGTGGCCTATGATGTAAAGGACAACTGTCGAGCATCCTGTTGTCCTCCATCTTGTGATCTGACTCATCTAACTACAAAGAGTGAGAAACGGGAACAAATGATGACAGGAAACAGCATTTGGACCAAATGTCATGAGACCTCTAGTGCGTCACTACTTACCCGGCCGAGACACTAACATTTTTCTTTAATTGCCTCATTATAACTGAGTGAATAAATCACCATAAACAAGGCTAGATTTGAGTCAATTTGAACAATTCAAATTCTAAAAGCTTTATTGTCCTTCAGATGTACATAAAACAGAAAATCATCTTTCACAGGCGAATACATTGTGATTTCAGGCACTCTGTGTATGTGTGGGCTACTTACACTCATGTTGCTCGTAGGGCGGGTAATGCATCCTCACAGATATGAGGATGAAGAAGATGAAGAGCGGCCATATTATCTCGATAATTAGCTGGAGCTGAAAAGGAAGTTCAGAAGGTCGATGAGAGGCTGATAAACTCAGTCAACAAACAGCATTCAAACAGTGAAACTAATACCATAGTAAGGATGTCTGGTCTCCCTACAGAAAAACCCATTTGGAAATTTCAATCATACAATCATGTGTTGTTTATTTGGGGAAAAACAGCAGATAAGGAGGAATCTTTGAACCTGAAATTGTTTGCAAAGTAGGGTGGCCATGGATGTAACAAAAATTTGACGAAAAAAATGCATTGAATGTTTCAGTGTCCTAGAGCAGTGGTTCCCAACCAGGGGTACTTGGCCTACCCACGAGGGGATACTTCAGGGGTACTCCGGGTAGAGAAAAATGCACTTGGTGATACAATAACCAAAAAAGGTTGGGAACCACTGTCCAAGAGTAGACAACCCACCTCTAAGCTTTCTTTGTGTACTTTAGTCTACAATCCAGGTTACAAATTTATTGACTATATTGGATGGGTCATTTTGATTCTAAATGAGACATTTCCTCAATTACAATTAAAATCTAGGATCCCCTTTAGAATGGACTGGTCCTGCATTACAATGGAAGTGGGTCATTCCACAAACCACTATGAGGGAGTCAGGCAGCCATTAAGGGGTTTATCAGCTGTTGGCAAATATATTATAATCTTTATCCTAGCTAAGACTGGGAGTGGAAAGGGAGAAGGGTTGGTTGGGTGGACATATGTCCACAACAGCTGCTGTCCTCCCAGCCCCATCCTCACAGAGCATTGGTCAAATGGAGGCTGGGGATCTGTTCTATAAATGTATCTTGTTCTTAGATTCTTCTGAGAGATTTTGAGGTTTAACAGTTTGATGACATGATAAGGCGACGGTGTAATTTAAAATGTTCCAGAATCCAAACCTTTTTTTGCGGAAATGTGTACTTGAGAGAGCACTTAAAACTCCTCTGTGCTACCATTGACGCCCTGCTGCGTTGATGTCATCGACGGTCTGAACATCCTCAATGATTCAAAGGATAAATAATGTCCATTCAACGGGTGTTTCACAATCTCATTCCTTTTACCAATAAATAGAAGATGCTATTCTTTGTGTGAATTGGCCACACAAACGACAATAGTAACACATTGTATTTCTACTAAACCTTGTAACCACTAAAGCTTATTATTCCACTTTGCCCCATGCTCCCCTTATCTCACAGAATCTACGTGGGGTTGATAGACTTGTTCTATATAGTAGCTACTTACTGTCTGTCTCCGTCTGTAGGTGAAGTTCTTCCACAGCAGTAAGCCCAGTTGAGTAGAGATGGCCATCTCGCCTCAGGGACCTATGCTACAGCCGTCCAGCTCCCAACTGCAGAGCACAGTGACAACACAGTGAGACTCGGGGACCTTTTCCTACTGCTTTTGAGCTCCCAACTGCAGACACGCAGCACAGTGAGACCAGAGAAGCAGGCTGTTTGAGTCCACTAGACACCTCGCCACTCATAGGTCAAAGTCCAACCAAATATAACCATCAGATTCCCCAATGGATACTAGACTGTATTAACCAATCGGGGAAGTTTTTACTCTGTGCACTGGTGGCATTTCCAGAATTGAGAGATTCAGTGTCTGTTACAACAACAACAAAAAACACACACAAGGACTTTTGGATCTTCAAACAGTCAGTGGATACTCGGCAAGTGAAGGTGTGCCACCCACACAATATAACACAAAAAAGACTAATATCTAAACTACCAGATGTTCTCATAATATGACATTTCAATTCAATCCAGCAATTGCGATACAGAAATGAACAATCCCTACAATTGCATGAGGCAAATGCTGTTACTATTTATCTAATTATATAGCCAGCTGTATTATTAAATACTTTCAGATGCAACAGAGTTTTTAGGACATGAATGGGTCTCTGTGTGGCTCAGTTGGTAAGAGTGCCGGTGCATGCAATGCCAAGGTTGTGGGTTTGATTCCCACGGGGAACAGAATGCAATGAAAAGGTTTGCACTTTTTTCGCTCAGGGTAAGAGTGTCCTTTTAATGTAGTCCTTTTAGTCTGAACTTGCCATTCAATCAATTTTGGGGAGGCTGGTGGCCTAGTGGTTAGGGCGTTGGACTAGTAACCGAAAGGTTGTAAAATCAAATCCCCGAGCTGACGAGGTAAAAATCTGTCGTTCTGCCCCTGAACAAGGCAGTTAAACCCACTGTTCCTAGGCTGTCATTATATAAAAAAAAATCTTAACTGACGATGATGGCGATGCAACAAGCTCTCAAACAATTGGAATGTCTATTCTCGAGACGAATGAAGGACCAGCAGGCTACGCAGGTAACATTTCATTAGTAGCCTGGGTGGATGGATAGCCTATTCAAAAGATGTAATTTGGCAAAATCGGTATGATCGTCTATCTCGGGGCCCGGCATAATAAAAACAGATGTTCTAATGAACAGATCTTGTATTGGTTACATTGGAAGTCGTTGTTTTTCCATCAGCTTCAACGCATACCATAACAAACCACTACAGTAGGCCTAGAAGTTGTAAACAACAGCCTCTGCAAATTAATCAATGCGGTTGCCTGGTGCAGAGTTGCTCTAGGATAATGCCATATCCATATGATGATCATATTTTTTAAATCCAAATTAATCAATGCGGTTGCCTTTTTATCCAATTGCCTGTTATTGTTTCAACTACGTCTCAAAACATTGCAAAAATCATTCAGAATATGAACATCTTACAAAGGCTAAAATAACAAAATTATGCAATGCTTTGATGAAACAGGCTATGAAAAAAACGAATGAATAACAATATGACAACCACTATGGTCAACGATGGATCGACAAAAAAAACATAATTGCATAACCCGTTTGGTAAACATCTCCTTCCTTAACTACAACATCAAGCCTGAATCAATGAATCAGAAACAAGCATTCTTTAAAACAATAACACAATTTCACTATAAAAACAATTACACAATCTAAGACGTTACATTCTATAATTGTAATCGAATGTCAACCATATCAGTGCAATATAATTATCGAAATCATTTCAGAACTTCATGCTGGATGTTTCATTGTTTCAAGAGGAAGGGGTTACTTTCGGTCATTCAGCGTAACGCAGCCTCTTCCATACAATGAACAGCAACAGATGCTGTAGCCAATACACTGTATTCATCAAACACAATACGGTAATATGCGATAGAGGACATTAAATACACGACCCACAGTTTGTCATCTTACCCATCCTACCAAAAACCTCATAAATGCATACGTTATTCAATACATTTGATTAAGGATAAACACTGGAAATCATGTGCTGATTGTTGTGAACAATGTCGAAATACACGACCCACAGTTTGTCATCTTACCCATCCTACCAAAAACCTCATAAATGCATAAGTTATTCAATACATTTGATTAAGGATAAACACTGGAAATCATGTGCTGATTGTTGTGAACAATGTCGCGTACTATACAGGCGCGGAGGCAAAGATGCGCTTTTGTTTTGAAAAGATTTACAGACTGAATCAAACAACCATATACATCCGCAACCATACAGATCCGTTCTGTACATATCAAATAATAAAGTTCCTTTAGGATGTTGCATGACACAAGGCATATCACCCACAGAGCCACTTAACAAAGAAACAACAAAAACGAATAAAGAAAAACAACCGACCTTTTCCCCTAATGCTGCGAAATTCCAATTCTTCAATGTTCATCAAATATAATTCCTTGAATTGGAAAATGTCCAATGGACGCTTTTGTATTCGCCTTTTCACGACCGTTATTGTCTTCGCTGCTCTGTATCTGGTTCTAACAGAACAGCTTTTTTTCTCCTCCAAGCTTTTATAGGGGCAGCCAATGCAGCCGCTTTCGGAAGAGGAAAGGTAACTCGCGGTCAAAAGGATCCAAGGCTGGTTGTGTTGCTGTCTCCTTAAACGGGACGCACGTGTAGAGAAAAAAAAACGGCTCTTAAGAGGGCTACGGCGCCCTATACATATTTATTTCGGTATTGAATCCGTCCATGCAATGTATATAATCATTTTATGATTGTGTAATTGTAATATCTGTATAATACTCTAATTTGTGGTTGAAAACAAGTGCTCAGTCTTGTCAGTGGCCATTGGGGACATAATCGAGTCCAATAAATACCAGTATTCTATGACAGACTCTAAATGTAGATTCAATCTGAAGGCATATCAGTTCACACACTTTATAAAAATAGAATTCTGTTTTATCCTTTTGAAATATAATTCTATATTGTTTGAACTTCAGATTTAACGTCCATTTAGAGTCTGTCATAGCATATTGATATTTATTGACCCAAAGACCATTCCACCTCAGTGACTTTGACTAAACAGTAACTAGACACACAAGCTTGATGACCAGGTTCAGTGGTTAACTAACTACAGAATACTGTTCAACGAGCTGCATTCAGGGCTTCGGGAAACAGCAGAGGGTGCACCCCCATATCTACATTGACAGGACTGCAGTGGAGAAAGTGGAAAGCTTCAAGTTCCTTGGCGTACACATCACTGACAAACTGAAATGGACCACCCACACAGACAGGAGGCTAAAGAAATTTGGCTTGTCAATTAAAACCCTCACAAACTTTTACAGATGCACAATTGAAAGCATCCTGTCGGGCTGTATCACCGCCTGGTATGGCAACTGCACCACCCACAACCGCAAGGCTCTCCAGAGGGTGGTGCGGTCTGCCCAACGCATTACCGGGGGCAAACTACCCACCCTCCAGGACACCTACAGCCCCCGATGTCACAGGAAGGCCAAAAGATCATCAAGGACATCAACCACCTGAGCCACTGCCTGTTCACCCCGCTATCATGCAGAAGGCGAGGTCAGTACAGGTGCATCAAAGCTGGGACCGAGAGACTGAAAAACAGCTTCTATTTCAAGGCCATCAGACTGTTAAAGAGCCATCACTAGCACATTAGAGGCTGCTGCCTATAGGCATAGACTAGAAATCACTGGTCACTTTAATGTTTACATATCTGGCATTACTCATCTCATATGTCTATACTGTATTCTATACTATTCTACAGTATCTTCATCACTTAATGTTTTACATATCTTGCATTACTCATCTCATATGTATATACTGTATCTTAGTCACTTAATGTTTACATATCTGGCATTATTCATCTCATATGTATATACTGTTTTCTATACTATTCTGCAGTATCTCATTCACTTAATAATGTTTACATATCTTGAATTACTCATCTCACATGTATATACTGTATTCTATACTATTCTACTGTATCTTGGTCCATTCTGCTCTGACATCGTTCGTCCATATGTATATAGCCTTAATTAATTCCTACTTAGATTTGTGTGTATTTTGTATTGATTTTTTACCTTTATTTAACCAGGCAAGTTAGTTAAGAACAAATTCTTATTTTCAATGACGGCCTAGGAACAGTGGGTTAACTGCCTGTTCAGGGGCAGAACGACAGATTTCTACCTTGTCAGCTCGGGGATTCGAACTTGCAACCTTTCGGTTACTAGTCCAACACTCTAACCACTAGGCTACCCTGCCGCCCCGTATTGGGTATATGTTGTGTAATTTGATAGATATTACTTGTTAGATATCACTGCACTGTCAGAGCTAGAAGCACAAGCTTTCGCTACAACAGCAAATAACATCTGCTAATCGCGTATATGTGACCAATCAAATTTGATTTAATGACTAGGGCCAATATCAGATGTAAATCAACTAGACTACAGGAGAAAATACACTCTGAGGCTGGGTATAAGTTGAATGTTGAAGATGTATCACAGATTGTTGAGTAGAGTAATCCTAATTGGTTTGTGTCTTTGTCTTTAGAGGATGGGTGCAAGGACATGGTAGCATCTCTCTGCAAAGGGATCGACCATCTGCTGTTCAATCTTTAAATACCTTGTCTAGTCTCTTAGGTTTAGTCTTACTGTAATACAACCTTACATACACAAACTCAGCAAAAAATGAAACGTCCCTTTTTCAGGACCCTGTCTTTCAAAGATAATTCGTAAAAATACAAATAACTTCACAGATCATCATTGTAAAGGGTTTAAACACTGTTTCCCATGCGTGTTCAATGAACCATAAACAATTAATGAACATGCACCTGTGGAACGGTGCTTACAGACAGCTTACAGACGGTAGGAAATTAAGGTCACAGTTATGAAAACTTAGGACAATAAAGAGGCCTTTCTACTGACTCTGAAAAACGGCAAAAGAATGATGTCTAGGGTCCCTGCTCATCTGCGTGAACGTGCCTTAGGCATGCTGCAAGGAGGCATGAGGACTGCAGATGTGGCCAGGGCAATACATTGCCATATCCGTACTGTGAGAAGCCTAAGACAGCGCTACAGGGAGACAGGACGGACAGCTGATCGTACTCGCAGTGGCAGATCACGTGTAACAACACCTGCACAGGATCGGTACACCCTCGAACATCACACCTGCGGGACAGGTACAGGATGGCAACAACAACTGCTCGGGTTACACCAGGAATGCACAATCGCTCTATCAGTGCTCAGACTGAGAGGCTGGACTGAGGGCTTGTAGGCCTGTTGTAAGGCAGGTCCTCACTAGACATCACCGGCAACAACGTCGCCTATGGGCACAAACCCACCGTCGCTGGACAAGACAGGCAAAAAGTGCTCTTCACTGACGAGTCGCGGTTTTGTCTCACCAGGGGTGATGGTCCGATTCGCGTTTATCGTCGAAGGAATGAGCGTTACACTGAGGCCTGTACTCTGGAGCGGGATTGATTTAGAGGTGTGGTCTGGGGCGGTGTGTCATCGGACTGAGCTTGTTGTTATTGCAGGCAATCTCAAAGCTGTGCGTTACAAGGAAGACATCCTCCTCCCTCATGTGGTAGCCTTCCTGCAGGCTCATCCTGACATGACCCTGCAGCATGACAATGCCACCAGCCATACTGCTCATTCTGTGCGGGATTTCCTGCAAGACAGGAATGTCTGTGTTCTGCCATGGCCAGCGAAGAGCCCGGATCTCAATCCCATTGAGCACGTCTGGGGCCTGTTGGATAGGAGGGTGAGGTCTTGGGCCATTCCCCCCAGAAATGTCGGGCAAATCTGGTGCAGTCCATAAGGAGGAGATTCACTGATGTACTTAATGCAGCTGGTGGCCACACCAGATACTGACTGTTACTTTTGACCCCCCCCCCCCCCCCCCCCCCCCCCCTTGTCCAGGGACACATTCTTCCATTTCTGTTAGTCACATGTCTGTGGAACTTGTTTAGTTTATGTCTCAGTTGTTGAATCTTGTTACGTTCACGAACCCTTAAGATCTTCATTTGTTGACTTAAGTCCTTTTGAGGGCAACACAAAGGTTGTTCCTTACAGTATCCTATCTTTGTAGCTTTACTGTAAGATGGTGAATCTATACTGTATCTTTATGTATATCTAAATATATTTTAAAATGTAGATGACTGTTTCTATACTCATTTACTGCACAGGAGGTTGGTGGCACCTTCATTTAGGAGGACGGGCTCGTGGTAATGGCTGGAGTGGAATCAAATACATCAAACACATGCCATTCCATTCACTCAGTTCCGGCCATTATTATAAGCCGTACTCCCCTCATCAGCCTCCACTGATCTACTGTACCTTGAAGACAGTTTACAAAAAGTCCTCCTTTTTTCCTAAAGGGGTAGTAGGACACTACCACACAGTAGGGGTTGCGTTTCAATTAGACAGCAGTTAGGAGAGATTAGACACATAATCCATCAATAAATAGGATTAATTTAGCTCAAACAATAAGGATGAAGGAGGATCCTGATTAAGAGAGACAACTGTATTGAAAACGGCTCAATATTTATCCTTACAAAGCTCAATTGACTTCATGACTGTAATGGTTTTCCTCCTCTTCGTCTGAAGAGGAGAGGCGAGAAGGATCGGAGGACCAAAATGCGGCGTGGTAAGTGTCCATGTTTTTAATATGAAAAAAACTCAACATGAACACTAATACAAAAACAATTATCGTGAACAAAACCGAAACAGTACCGTGTGGCGAACAAACACAGACACGGAAACAAACACCCACAAACAAACAGTGAAACCCAGGCTACCTAAGTGTGATTCTCAATCAGAGGCAACTAATGAGAGAGGCCCGGTAGATTTTTTTTAGGTTTGTTTTTGCAAGTACATTTATTGATTGATTAATCACATGCAACACAAAGATGCACAACATACTTTTTCTAAACTAATCAAATCAGTTAGATGTATTGCACCCGTTACTGAAATGGTTTTTCCAGTTTAAATGGTTTATGTAGTCTCCTTTATTTTTATGTTTTTTTTAACCTTTATTTAAGGTAAGGTAAATTCTTATTTTCAATGATGGCCTAGGAACAGTGGGTTAACTGCCTAGTTCAGGGGCAGAACGACAGATTTGTACCTTGTCAGCTCGGGGATTCGATCTTGCAACCTTTCGGTAACTAGTCCAATGCTCTAACCACTAGGCTACCTGCAGCTCAGTGTAATAATAATCGGCCCCCGGCTGAATCAAATCAAATGTATTTATATAGCCCTTCTTACGTCAGCGGATATCTCAAATTGCTGTACAGAAACCCAGCCTAAAACCCCAAACAGCAAGCAATGCAGGTGTAGAAGCACGGTGGCTAGGAAAAACTTCATAGAAAGGCCAAAACCTAGGAAGAAACCCAGAGAGAAACCAGGCTATGAGGGGTGGCCAGTCCTCTTCTGCCTGTGCCGGGTGGAGATTATAACAGAACATGGCCAAGATGTTCAAATGTTCATAAATGACCAGCATGGTCAAATAATAATAATCACATTAGTTGTCGAGGGTGCAGCAAGTCAGCACCTCAGGAGTAAATGTCAGTTGGCTTTTCATAGCCGATCATTAAGAGTATCTCTACCGCTCCTGCTGTCTCTAGTGAGTTGAAAACAGCAGGTCTGGGACAGTTAGCACGTCCGGTGAACAGGTCAGGGTTCCATAGCCGCAGGCAGAACAGATGAAACTGGAGCAGCAGCACGGCCAGGTCGATTGAGGACAGCAAGGAGTCATCATGCCAGGTAGTCTTGAGGCATGGGCTAGGGCTCAGGTCCTCCGAGAGAGAGAGAAAGAAAGAGAGAATTAGAGAGAGCATACTTAAACTCACACAGGACACCGGATAAGACAGGAGAAGTACTCCAGATATAACAAACTGACCCTTAAAATTAGACATAGGCTGAAATTAAATTGAAACGGCAGTTGACTGTGATATTTTGGACACAGTAATTGAATAACTGTAGTTGAAATGCAGTTGTAATGCACTGCAGATAAACTGTAAAATTACTGCTGTAAAAACTGTGTTTTGGATGCAGTATTTGCAGCATACTGCACTATAACTGAAGTTATACTGCACTTGAACTGCAGTTATACTGCACTCTAACTGCAATTATTTTTGTAAGGGCATGCTTATGCAAAGTGTAGGCCATTTGTTTACAAAATATTGCCTGTGTGCACACATGCACTCTTATATAAGCTATAGTAGCCAGTGGTGGGAGGGTTAACAAGTACACGGAGTTAACACACTTTTTTTGCACGACAGTTTTACCTTCCTTTTGCGGAAAAAAAAACTAATTGAAACCATTTGGAATTTAACTTGTTGTTTTTTTTCGCAACCGGTGATCAGAGTTTCCCCAGCAATTTGTTTTTTTTTACCACTACATCACCGACAGTTGTCTATTATTACAGAACCCCAAAACATATTTAGTCGTAGGAGGAAGAGATGCTGCCTATTTACCGCAATGTGGGTTTGTTCATTGGGGGAGCACACCGTGGCGTTGCCCTTTTAAGAGCGAGCAGTTATGTGGTGGTCAGAGGGGGCTACTTGGTCTAGAGCAGAGAACCAGATTCACGGAGAAAGCGGCAGTCAAAAGGATGCTGCACACCGAGTGCCTTTAGAAGAGGCTTTATCTTTATAAATATGATAAGACTAATGACTTATTCAAAATATCAAACACATGATGAACATGAGCATAATGACCATCATGTTGAATGAGGAACATTCACTCATCAAATAAAATTTGCCACAGAAAATGTTGACCATTGAAATTGATGACTTGGATCGCCTATTTGTGTTTTGCACAATTGACATTGCCTCAATCTGAAATGAGTTTCATAATTTGGCAACCACACTCAATCAAGATTGCGCTCCCTCAATTTCCTAAATGTCTAGCTCCTCAACGCCATTACCCATAGCAAGCTAACCTCAATAACGGTGCGTCAAGAAGACCACGATACAATGGGAACAGAGACTGCCTGCACGTCCCCATTATCCGAACAGTACGTGTTAAAGAATACAGAAACACAGCTGTGTTGAAAACAAAGGCACGCCTGCCTGCCAGTATACAATGTGGGCAGCACAGTTGATTCGCGGAGGAGGATGGTTTGTCCGATAGTAACCTCTGAGTGAGCGAGAAAAGAAGGTGGGGGTTACAAGGTAATAAATAGTTGGCTATATATAGAACGGATAATGGTACATTTTTATATGTGTACCGTGTCCTGTAATTGTGAAATAAACTAATTACCCTCCTGGACCTGTAAAAGTGTCCATTCTTGTCTCAAAATATGCACCACTCATTCCTTTCTCTCTGTCTGACATTTTTCATACAAAACCAGCCATCCATGATCAGAACAATTCGTTTTCATCACACATCGTTTATCAGATAAATATAACCATAGAAACATACATCTATTAATGTAATAATGTTGACGAAAACATAATGAAGCTAAACACAAAATGTTCGAAATCATTGCATCTTATCGAAAAGAAACGCTAGAGAAGAGAAACATCCGCTCTGCTCTCCACTCCGCATGAAAAGCAGATTTGACCGATAGTAACCTCGCTTCGCAGCCGGCAGGAACTAGGTGAAAGTGGAATGATGTCATTGGGCTGTGGAGGAGAATATTATGGCTCGAAATAGCAGAATACCACGATGGCTACTTGGTTTTAGGGTAATATTTATAAGAACATGGTCATATGTGATTTAATGCTACAATATGTCACTTTTTGGATGACCTGACCAAATTGACATAGAGGGTCAGTTATAAATGTCATTCCCATTGAAACCAAGTCCAAGAAGCGATAGATCTGTCCTTTGTGCGCTATTTCTATGTTTTGCATCTTTTATTTTTATTTTTGTTTAACAGCTCAACATACAATATTTTTTATTATGGAAAGTACAGCAGTTTAAATGGTACAATGAATCTCTACACTATACTTGCTTGTTTTGTCACAAACTGAAATTAGGTGAATTATTTCTGCATATTGCACCTTTAAACATAACATTATTGGCCTCCTGAGTGGCGCAGTGGCCTAAAGCCACTAGAGATCCTGGTTCGAGTCCGTGCTCGACCGGGAGACCCATGTGGTGGCGCACAATTGGCCCAGCGTCGTCTGGGTTAGGGGAGGGTTTGGCCGGCAGGGATGTTCTTGTCCCATCGCGCACTAGCGACTCCTGTGGC
The DNA here is from genome assembly GCF_002021735.2 of Oncorhynchus kisutch. Taxonomy (NCBI): domain Eukaryota; kingdom Metazoa; phylum Chordata; class Actinopteri; order Salmoniformes; family Salmonidae; genus Oncorhynchus; species Oncorhynchus kisutch. Next base: position 7,856,176 of record NC_034180.2, on the reverse strand, counting down.
GGGCCAGGCACATTGCATGCTGGCACGGTCGCCAGGTGTATGGTGTTTCCTCCGACACATTGGTGCGGCTGGCTTCCGGGTTAAGCGGGCGTTGTGTCAAGAAGCAGTGTGGCTTGGCTGGGATGTGTTTTGTAAGGACGCACGGCTCTCGACCTTCGCTCTCCCGAGGCCGTACGGGAGTTGCAGCAATGGGACAAGACTGTAACTACCAATTAGATACCACGAAAATGGGGTAAAAAATATTACATTATTATACAGATGATCTATAACATAAACCACGTTCCTCCCAATACATATTTTTGATAAAAGAAAGAAAAACATTTCTTGTGCCTCTTTAAAGCCTAAAAAGTGTCCGTGTTTGACCCTAACATGTGAAAACAATACATCAGAACAGATTCACCGGAATGATATTTCCTCTCATGGGTGGCCCAAAAAAGGGATCTGAAAGCCATGCCCCAAGTAAGCCACAGATCTAGCCTTCTGAGCTGACCTGCTGGGTGGTATCTCAATCACCCAGCATTAATTACCCCAACATTTTTGAAAACAACCCAACTAAGTGACCCAACACCTGCAACCCAGCAGTTGGGTCAACCAAACAACCCAGCATATTTTCTTTAGAGTGCATGCTTCCTGTACTAGAGAAAAACTCTATACGGAAAAAGTACCTGGATCTCCTAGGGAAAAACTAGGGTCTAAAAGGGAAAAAAATAAGGTCTACTAGGGAGAATAAAAATACATTTTAAAAAATCGATTCACTAGGGAAAACCGGTTCCACTAGGGAAAACCGGATCTACTAGGGAAAACCTCTACCTCAGGAGAAGAACATGAATCATCTGTAGACTGAAGCATCACATGCTATGTGGTCTGTGTTATGAGAGCTGACGTCTACAGAACCAGTGACTCAGTATTTACTAAGCACCTTCACTAAGCACCAAGTTACTCGGTTGGCGGTGCGTTAAAATATTTGACTTTCACACTCATTAGGATTATGTTGATTAATCTCACATTATCCCCCCCCCCCCCCCCACACACACACCCCGGGAAAAAAAACGTACACCCTTGCCTTTCTTGCACCAACATTCCTACTGATAGCTGCTTTATTGGGGGAAAATGTACTTCCTAGGACTGTTAAGTGTTTGTCTCACCTAGCACTAACTGTAAGCCTATGCATTGATAAAGTTGTTATGGGGGTGTTTGTCATTAGTACAGTTTGGGAATATTGGAAACCTATATTATGTTGTCCAACATGTTGACAGTTTATGGTTTATGCCAAGCAGTACGTTACATTGCACTGTAAGACTTATTTACAAAGGGCATTACAAGCCTCCTATTGATGTGGTTGACAAAGATTAGGAGCTATGACCTGCATTTAAAGCTCTTATTGAAGCTGTTTAATACTTATTGTGTACATTTGTTTTTTAATCCTTTTTGGTTAAACACTCAGTAGAATTCATTGATTTGCAAGGGAGTATTACAGGAAATAGTTAAATGAATATACCTTATCAAATATAAGCTTATGGAAGGATACTATATTAGTTACTTTAATTCTGGAAAACAAAACGGTAAAAGTATGAGCATTTTGTTTGAGAATGTGGATTTTCACAAGTAGGCCAAAAACAATTGACAGCAACATACATGTCATTATCCTCCCCATTTAAATGTGTAACACTCCCACATACAGTTGAAGTCGGAAGTTTACATACACCTTAGCCAAATACATACAATTTTTTATTTTTACAATTCCTGACATTGAATCCTAGTAAAAATTCCCTGTCTTAGGTCAGTTAGGATCACCACTATTTTCAGAATGTGAAATGTCAGAATAATAGTTGAGAGAATGATTTATTTCAGCTTTCATTTCTTTCATCACATTCCCAGTGGGGTCAGAAGTTTACATACACTCAATTAGCATTTGGTAGCATTGCCTTTAAATTGTTTAACTTAGGTCAAATGTTTCAGGTAGCCTTCCACAAGCTTCCCACAATAAGTTGGGTGAATTTTGTCCCATTCCTCCTGACAGAGCTGGTGTAACTGAGTCAGGTTTGTAGGCCTCCTTGCTCGCACACGCTTTTTCAGTTCTGCCCACAAATGTTCTATGGGATAGGCAGGGTAGCCTAGTGGTTACCGTGGTGGACTAGCAACCGAAAGTGTTGCAAGTTCAAATCCCCGAGCTGACAAGGTACAAATCTGTCGTTCTGCCTCTGAACAGGCAGTTAACCCGATGTTCCTAGGCCGTCATTGAAAATAAGAATTTGTTCTTAACTGACTTGCCTAGTAAAATAAAGGTAAAAAAAAAATAAAAAAAAATTGAGGTCAGGGCTTTGTGAAGGCCACTCCAATACCTTGACTTTGTTGTCCTTAAGCCATTTTGTCACAACTTTGGATGTATACTTGGGGTCTGTCAGGCGAAAAGGATCCGAGGACCAATATGCGGCGTGGTAAGTGTCCATGGTTCTTTTAATACGTAAACATGAACAACTGATTACAAAAACAAGAAACGTGTGAAACCCTAAACAGCCCTATCTGGTGCAAAACACAGAGACAGGAACAAGCAACCACAAACACACAGTGACACCCAGGCTACCTAAGTATGATTCTCAATCAGAGACAACTAATGACACCTGCCTCTGATTGAGAACCATACTAGGCCGAAACATAGAAATACCCAAATCATAGAAAAACAAACATAGACTGCCCACGCAACTCACCATACTAAATAATGACAAAACAAAGGAAATAAAAGGTCAGAACGTGACAGTACCCCCCCCCCCCCCCCCCCCCCCCCCAAAGGTGCGGACTCTGGCCGCAAAACCTTGACCTATAGGGGAGGGTCTGGGTGGGCGTCTGTCCGCGGTGGTGGCTCTGGCGCGGGACGCGGACCCCACCTCACCATTGTCTTAGTCCGCCTTATTGTCCGCCTCCGTGGCTTTCTCACCATGGCCACCCTTCTCAATGACCCCACTGGATAGAGGGGCAGCTCGGGACAGAGGGGCAGCTCGGGACAGAGGTGGGGCAGCTCGGGACAGAGGGGCAGCTGCTCGGGACAGATGGGCAGCTGCTCTGGGAAGAAGGGCAGCTCTGGGCAGAAGGGCAGCTCTGGGCAGAGGGGCTCCGGCAGCGGCGCCGGACAGGCGGGAGGCTCCGGCAGCGGCGCCGGACAGGCGGGAGGCTCCGGCAGCGGCGCCGGACAGGCGGGAGGCTCCGGCAGCGGCGCCGGACAGGCGGGAGGCTCCGGCAGCGGCGCCGGACAGGCGGGAGACTCCGGCAGCGGCGCCGGACAGGCGGGAGACTCCGGCAGCGGCGCCGGACAGGCGGGAGACTCCGGCAGCGGCGCCGGACAGGCGGGAGACTCCGGCAGCGGCGCCGGACTGGCGGGACCACCTGCAGGGAGGAGACAGAGAGACAGCCTGGTGCGTGGAGCTGCCACAGGAACCACCAGGCTGGGGAGACCTTCAGGAGGCTTGGTGTTAGGAGGAGGCACCTGAAGGACCGGGCTGTGGGGGAGCACTGGAGCTCTGGTGCGCAACCTTGGCACCACTTCCCCAGGCTGGACAACTACTCTAGCCCGGACCCTCCAGAGTGCAGGCACAGGTTGAACCGGGCTGTGGGTAAGCACGGGAGATCTAGTGCTCACTACACGCACCTCTCCCTTAGGCTCTACTCCCACATTTGCCCGGCACGAGCGGAGCGCAGGCAGTGCACTGCACCCTCCCAGCGCCCCGGAGACACAGCACGCAGAGCCGGCGCAGGATACCCTGGACCAAAACTGCGTACCGGCGACCAGACCCGCTGAGCAGGCACCATACGCCCTGGCTCGCTGCCTCCAGCTCTGCTTTGGGGCGGCGATGTTCCCCAGCCTGTGCCCAGGGTCTCTCTCCGTTCAGTATCTCCTCCCATGTCCAGGAGTCCTGTGATGCTGGCCGCTGTTGTTGCTGCTGCTGCTGCTGCTGTCGTCGCTGCTGTTTACCACGCCGCTTGGTCCGAGTTGGGTGGGTGATTCTGTCATGGATTTCCTCCTCTTCTTCCGAAGAGGAGAGGCGAAAAGGATCAGAGGACCAATATGCGGCGTGGTAAGTGTCCATGGTTCTTTTAATACGTAAACGTACACATAAACAACTGATTACAAAAACAAGAAACGTGTGAAACCCCAAACAGTCCTATCTGGTGCAAAACACAGAGACAGGAACAATCACCCACAAACACACAGTGACACCCAGGCTACCTAAGTATGATTCTCAATCAGAGACAACTAATGACACCTGCCTCTGATTGAGAACCATACTAGGCCGAAACATAGAAATACCCAAATCATAGAAAAACAAACATAGACTGCCCACCCAACTCACACCCTGACCATACTAAATAATGACAAAACAAAGGAAATAAAGGTCAGAACGTGACAGGGTCATTGTCCATTTGGAAGTCCCATTTCAGCGACCAAGCTTTAACTTCCTGACTGATGTCTTGAGATGTTGCTTCAATATATCCACATAATTTTCTTTCCTCGTGATGCCATCTATTTTGTGAAGTGCACCAGTCCCTCCTGCAGCAAAGCACCCCCACAACATGATGCTGCCACCCCCGTGCTTCACGGTTGGGATGGTGTTCATCGGCTTGCAAGCCTCCCCCATTTTCCTCCAAACATAATGATGGTCATTATTGCCAAACAGTTCTATTTTTGTTTCATCAGACCAGAGGAAATTTTTCCAAAAAGTACAATCTTTGTCCCCATGTACAGTTGCAAACCGTAGTCTTCATTTTTTATGGCGGTTTTGGAGCAGTGGCTTCTTCCTTGATGAGCGGCCTTTCAGGTTGTCGATATAGGACTTGTTTTCCTGTGGATATAGAAACTTTTGTACCGGTTTCCTCCAGCATCTTCACAAGGTCCTTTGCTGTTGTTCTGGGATTGATTTGCACTTTTAGCACCAAAGTACGTTCATCTCTAGGAGACAGAATGCGCCCATGGTCCCATGTGTTTATACTTGCGTACTATTGTTTGTACAGATGAACGTGGTACCTTCAGGCGTTTGGAAATTGCGCACAAGGATGAACCAGACCTGTGGTGGTCTACATTTTTTTTTTTTAAGGTAGGCCTTGAAATACATCCACAGGTACACCTCCATTTGACTCAAATGATGTAAATTAGCCTATATGACGATGTAATGATGTAAAAAGCTTCTAAAGCCATGACATCATTTTCTGGAATTTTCCAAGTTGTTTAAAGGCAAAGTCAACTTAGTGTATGTAAACTTCTGACCCACTGGAATTGTTATACAGTGAATTATAAGTGAAATAATCTGTCTGTAAACAGTTGTTAGAAAAATGACTTGTGTCATTCACAAAGTAGATGTCCTGACCGACTTATCAAAACTATAGTTTGTTAACAAGATATTTGTGGAGTGGTTGAAAAAACGAGTTTTAATGACTCCAACCTAAGTGTATGTAAACCTCTGACTTCAACGGTATGTGTTCTGTCTGCCCGTCTGTGTCTAGTGCCTGCTGACCAACCAACCAACCAACCATCTGCAGCCCATTGTCACATAAAGGCCCATTCAACCCCAACAGCTGGCTACAACACTGTCCCCTCTCTCTTTATCTCTTTCATGGGCAGAGTGGTGGTTGCCCCCTCTGTTTTTCATGACTATCTGCTTGGCCTTGAATACGTTTCTCTTTCAGTTGATGTTTTGTCTAACAGACAGTTGTTGTTTCTTCTACCCCAGTGTGTTGGAGGGTAGGCTATCGCTGTCGCAACATGGGCCCCTGACCAACAGTGCCGCTGCTCTGCTGACTGCGCATAACTGCATGTTTCACTTCCCTAACTTTGTGCCGAGAACATGAAAAACTACCGGTTATGAACCACTGAGGTCTCTGGTCGGAATGTACTCACTTCTCCCATAGTTAGGGCCAGGGGCTTTTCTGACTACGTGACCTGATCGGGAAAAGCTCTAGGCCAGAGTTAAAGGCTGTACTATAGGGGCTAGAGTTTTCCTGGTTGGGTCACATGCTCAGGAAAAACTCCTGGTCCTTAAGCAGATGTGTTTAACATTTTATTGCATAAAAAGATGGTATGAAATGCACTGTATAAAAAAAGTATACTGAAAGACTGAGCGTTCATTCGGTTCCCAAAGGGATCCCCCAGTTTATTTTAAGCAGGCCCTTTGAAGTAGTCAGATTCAGAGTCTGACGATGGATGTATGAAAGACCTATTTTCGTAACAAACAGGGTTTCAATTCCAAGATTGCTGGGGGGTATCTTGGTTGGCACCATGGACACAACTTCACCCACTGTAATATTAACAGGGCATCCCTATTGATGCTCGAAAAACTGTGCCCTATTTTTTAGAGCACCAAGCTACGTATGACTGTATGTAATTTAATCCCTAGTATGAAATGAGTCTGACAATGAACCAAGCCTCATAATAGGTTGAATATAAATCTCAGGTGCATTCAGAAAGTATTCTGATCCCGTAATAACATTTTCCCACATTTTGTTACGATACAGCTTTATTCAATTATTATTTTTTTTCTTCTCCATCCTCATCAATCTACATACAATACCCCATAATGACTAGTGGTGGAAAAATACTACATTATCATACTTGAGTAAAAGTAAAGATACCTTAATTGAAAATGACTCAAGTAAAAGTCACCCAGTAAAATACTACTTGAGTAAAAGTTTTTAAAGTATTTGGCGTTAAATATACTTAAGTATCAAAAGTAAATGTAGTTGCTAAAATATACTTAAGTATCAAAAGTAAAAATACAAATCGTTTTAAAATCCTTATATTAAGCAAACCAGATGGCACAATGTTATTTTTATTTACGGAAAGCCAGGGTCACACTCCAACACTCAGACATCATTTAAAGACAAAGCATTTGTGTTTAGTGAGTCTGCCAGATCGGAGGCAGTAGGGATGACCAGGGAGGTTCTCTTGATAAGTGTGCGAACTGGACCATTTTCGGTCCGGCTAATCATTCAAAATTAACGAGTATTTTTGGGTGTCAGGAAAAAATGTACAGAGTAAAAAGTACATCATTCTATTTAAGAATGTAGTGAAATAACAGTAAACGTTGTCAAAAATATAAATAGTAAAGTAAAGTACAGATACCCCCAAAAACAACTTAAGTAAAAATACTTTAAAGTACTACTTAAGTACTTTACACCACTAATAATGACAAAGCAAAAACAGGTTTTTAGACAAAAACAAATACGTTATTTACATAAGTATTCAGACCCTTTGCTATGAGACTCCAAATTGAGCTCAGGTACATCTTGTTTCCATTGATCATCCTTCAGATGTTAATACAACTTGACTGGAGTCTACCTGTGGTAAATTCAATTGACTGGACATGATTTGGAAAGGCACACACCTGTCTATATAAGGTCCCACAGTTGACAGTGCATATCAGAGCAAAAACCAAGCCATGAGGTCGAAGGAATTGTCCGTACCCTTCACCAGATCTGTGCCTCGACACAATCCTGTCTTGGACCTCTACGGACATTCCTTCGATGCACCTGAGCTCAATTTCGAGTCTCAAAATGAAGGGTCTGAATACTTATGTAAATAAGGTATTTCTGTTTTCTTATTTTAATACATTTGCAAAAAAATCTAAAAACCTGTTTTCGCTTTGTCATTGTGGGGTATTGTGTGTAGCTTGTTGAGGATTGTATTTATTTAATCTATTTTAGAATAAGGCTGTAATGTAACAAAATGTTGAAAAAGTCAAAGGGTCTGAACAATTTCTGAAGGCACTGTACATCTGAAAGTTGTAGGGGGTAAAGAAAACACGGCAAAATGAAAGCCACCTATACACCTTGTCATGATGCCTTCATTTTCACAGACCTTGTAGCCAAAATACAAAATAACTTGGGTCAAACGTTTCTGTTAGCCTTCCACAAGCTTCCCACAATAAGTAGGGTGAATTTTGGCCCATTCCTCCTGACAGAGCTGGTGTAACGGAGTCAGGTTTGTAGGCTTCCCCCAAACATAACAATGGTCATTATGGCCAAACAGTTACATTTTTGTTTCATCAGAGGACATTTCTCCAAAAAAGTACGATCTTTGTCCCCATGTGCAGTTGCAAACCGTAGTCTGGCTTTTTTATAGAGGTTTTGGAGCAGTGGCTTCTTCCTTGCTGAGTGACCTTTCAGGTTATGTCGATATAGAATTAGTTTTACTGTGGATATAGATACTTTTCTAATGGTTTCCTCCAGCATCCAGCAAGGTCCTTTGCTGTTGTTCTGGGATTGATTTGCACTTTTCGTACCAAAGTACGTTCATCTCTAGGAGACAGAACGCGTCTCCTTCCTGAGCAGCATGTCAGCTGCGTGGTCCCATGTGTTTATACTTGTGTACTATTGTTTGTACAGATGAACGTTGTACCTTCTGGCGTTTGGAAATTGCTCCCAAGGATGAATCAGACTTGTGGTCTACAATTTTGTTTCTGAGGTCTTGGCTGATTTCTTTTGATTTTCCTATGATGTCAAGCAAAGAAGCACTGAGTTTCAAGGTAGGCCTTGAAATACATCCACAGGTACACCTCCAATTGACTCAAATTATGTCAATCAGAAGCTTTTAAAGTCCATGACATCATTTTCTGGAATTTTCCAATCTGTTTAAAGGCACAGTCAACTTATTGTATGTAAACTTCTGACCCACTGGAATTGTGATACAGTGAGTTATAAGTGAAATAATCTGTCTGTAAACAATTGTTGGACAAATTACTTCTGTCAAACACAAAGTAGATGTCCTAACAGACTTGCCAAAACTATAGTTCGTTAACAAGAAATTTGTGGAGTGGAAGAAAAACAAGTTTTAATGACTCCAATCTAAGTGTATGTAAACTTCCGACTCCAACTGTATGTAAAAGGGTTATACCTGCAAATTAGTGGTAAATAAGGGAGCGGTTTGAAAAGGGGCTCATATAAATATTGCCTTATATTTTTTTTACCAGGAACAAACCAAATCTTCTGTCAGAAAAGAGACAATTCAACCTAACAATGTCAGGCAGGCAGGCAAAGGCACGTTCTTGAGTGATCTCATTATTCAATGATAACTTGAATTCCCCTGCTTGCGTAAGTGTGACTGACTGTGCGCGTGTGTCTGACTGTGACACTACTGAATAGCATTGCTCAGCCCCTCGACCTTGGTGATGATTACTTGAAGGAGATGAGGCACAGATTAAAACCCACAGCTGCCGAATAGCAGGCGGAACAATCCCACTGGAGAGCAGTAGCAGCACGCGCTGCTCACTGCAGACACATGAGGGAGAGGAAGGGGGGAGCCAGTGTGCCAATACTCCCCGCAAAAAAGTATTTAGTCAGCCACCAATTGTGCAAGTTCTCCCACAAAAATGAGAGAGGCCTGTAATTTTCATCATAGGTACACTTAAACTATGACAGACAAAATGAGAAAAAAATCCAGAAAATCACATTGTAGAATTTTTAATGAATGTATTTGCAAATTATGGTGGAAAATAAGTATTTGGTCACCTACAAACAAGCAAGATTTCTGACTCTCACAGACCTGTAACTTCTTCTTTAAGAGGCTGCTCTGTCCTCCACTCGTTACCTGTAATAATGGCACCTGTTTGAACTTGTTATCAGTATAAAAGACACCTGTCCACAACCTCAAACAGTCACACTCCAAACTCCACTATGGCCAAGACCATACTGTAAAAACGAAATCTGTCAAAACAATGTGCCTAATAAATGTAAAAATCTTAAGTGTCACTTCTGGCTGGGCCCCTCAATAAGAGCAACAAAACACATGCCCTTGTCAGCTGCTTCAGTGGGTGCATGTGAAAAGGTTGTCATTATGAAGAAAAAAAGAGAAGGATGTGGAAGAAGGATGTGTGGCTCACAAAACAGGAAGCGATATCTGTACATAGTGTGTCTATGTCTGTACATAGTGTGTCTGACTGTCAACTATTACCAGCCAAATGACAGGCCGTTCATCAATGACCAAAACATGCTCAAGTCAAGTCCCTCAACTGTTTCTGTTATGAAAAACCCCAGAGCTCACAAGCTGATCCATCTACCATCTGTGGTATGGGATGTTAAAACTGAAACCTTCCTCATCAATTTGATTATTCATGTCATTTTACAACATATTTTTCACTGCACGAGTATGTTTACATGTAGCCACCTAGCCCATACTCTTATGCGGGGAAAGGATTCTCATTTTGAGCCGGTCACCTTCGTGGGAAGGGTACGTTAGGGAAAAAGAGTAAAGATTTTCTTATTCATTGTCCTTATTTGAATGTCTTGGTCTCTCGTGTCCATTTCATCTCTCCTGAGAAGACATTGGTCTATGGATGGAATTGCGTAAGCGTTCCGAGACGCTGTAATGTTCTAGAATCTTCGCTGACTCATTTAGCTTCCCAACAGGAACACAAATAAAAACCCTGGACCATTGCACCATCTAGTGGAGTATCGGGACAAATGGTGCACAACAGTAGAGGTTGCTTGCACTAGCAAAATGATATGATATTTAAATCTGATAAAACAGAGAAAAAAATGGACATCTTTATTTATGTGACTTTCACATAATTATACACTGTACAGATGGATTACGTTATAATATTGAGAAAAGGGCTTACCAAATGGCGCAGCGGTCTAAGGCACATGCATCGCAGTGCTTGAGGCGTCACTACAGACCTGGGTTTGATCCCAGGCTGTGTCACAGCCGGCCATGACCGGGAGACCCATGAGGCGGCACACAATTGGCCCAGCGTCGTCCGGGTTAGGGGAGGGTTTGGCCAGCCGGGATTTCCTTGTCCCATTGCACTCTAGCAACTCCTTGTGGCAGGCTGGGCGCCTGCAAGCTGATTCCGGTCGTCAGCTGGACCATGTTTCCTCCGACACATTGGTGCGGCTGGCTTCCGGATTAAGCGAGCAGTGTATCAAGAAGCAGTGCGACTTGGCAGGGTCGTGTTTCGGAGGACGCATGGCTCTCGACCGTCGTCTCTCCCGAGTCCATAGGTGAGTTGGGACAAGACTGTAACAGCAATGGGACAAGACTAACTACCAATTGGGGAGAAAAAGTGGTAAATGTTGAGGGAAAAAAATCTCCATTTTGAAACAATGATTAGACAAATTGACTTAGGCCGAAAATAAGAAAAGCCAAGTGATTCACTTAACCCAACTAATTTGACGTTGAATTGACCATTTTAGGATGCCACGTATCCTAGAACGTACAGTAAGTAGCCTGGAGCTCTAAAAGGTGACTAGGGTCTTGTTTTTTCTCTGTGTGTGTTCCTCCCATCTTGTGACTGTGGGCTGGAAAACAGAAAACATGGAATTCCCAGAAAGGAAGCCTTTGACCTCTGCTCTGAATTGTTTGTGACTACATTTAAAACAAGGGTTAACTAAACCAACCATTGGAGGAAAGCCAGTTCTGCTGAGATGACCCCGAGGTCATGCTTTCATTGGGGAAGAGGTCCAAAAACAACCCCTACTGTGTCCCTTTCCCCTATAGCCCTGCCATGGCACTGGGTAGAAGGTAGGAGTTGTCCTTAATCAGATATTGTTTCATCCTCCCCTCTCTCAACTTCAAGACTGACTGGTCTATACAAACTGGGTCAGAGTGTACAACCTGTTTACTTCTGTTTAGAGAGGGGGGGTGGTAATTAACGACATACCCCTTATTAACCCTTTGTTAACTTGTCATTTGAAACAGGCTTGTACATATCTGTTTTTAGAGAGACAGTAAACCTAGGCAAGATAAAGGACAGATTCATATGTTCCTTACTAAAGGTGATGTAGATGGAATATACGGTTCTTTCCAAACAAGCCTGCTCTGAGCTTGACAGCTCTCTCTCTCTCTCTCTCTCTCTCTCTCTCTCTAACAGGTCACAAATCTTGCTGCTGTGATTACAAACTGTGATATTTCACCCAATACATATGGGAGTTTATCAAAATTGGATTTGTTTTTCAATTCTTTGTAGGTCTGTGTAATCTGAAGGAAATATGTGTCTCTACTATGGTCACACATTTGGCAGGAGGTTATTAGAAAGTGTAGCTCATTTTGTTGTGCAGTGTGCACATAGCCGGTCTTCTCTTAAGAGCCAGGTCTGCCTTTGGCAGCCTTTCTCAATATCAGTCACAGTGGTCAGGTATTCTGCCACGGTGTACTCTCTGTCTATGGCCAAATAGCATTCTAGTTTGCTCTGCTGTTTTGTAAATTCTTTCCAAACTGTCAAGTAATACTTTCTTGTTTTCTCATGATTTGGTTGGGTCTAATTGTGTTGCTGTCCTGGGTCTCTGTGGGTTCTGTTTGTGTTTGTGAACAGAGCCCCAGGACCAGCTTGCTTAGGGGGCTCTTCTCCAGGTTAATTTCTCTGTAGGTGATGGCTTTGTGATGGAAGGTTTGGGAATCGCTTCTTTTTAGGAGGTTGTAAAATTTAGCAGCTTTTTTCTGGATTTTGATAATTGGCCTAATTCTGCTCTTCATGCATTATTTTGTTTTACATTGTACACGGAGGATAGTTTCGCAGAATTCTGCATGCAGAGTCTCAATTTGGTGTTTGTCCCATTTTGTGAATTCTTGCTTGGTGAGCGGACCCGAGACCTCACAACCATAAAGGGCAATGAGTTCTATAACTGATTCAATTGTTTTTAGTCAGATCCTAATTGGTATGTCAAATTTAAGGTTCATTTTGATGGCAAAGAAGGCCCTTCTTGCCTTGTCTCTCAGATCGTTCACAGCTTTGTGGAAGTTACCTGCGGCGCTGAAGTTTAGGTCGAGGTATGTATCGTTTTTTGTGTGCTCTACGGCAACGGTGTCAAGATGGAATTTGTATTCATGGTCCTGGCAACTGGACCTTTTTTGGAACACCATTATTTTTGTCTTACTGAGATTTACTCTCAGGGCCCCAGGTCTGACAGAATCTGTACAGACGATCTAGGTGCTGCTGTAGGCCCTCCTTGGTTGGGCACAGAAGCACCAGATCATCAGCAAATAGTAGACATTTGACTTCAGATTTTAGTAGGGTGAGGCCGGGTGTTGCAGATTGTTCTAGTGCCCTAGCCAATTCGTTGATATACAGTTGAAGTCGGAAGGACTTCAACACCTTCAACACCCTACATACACCTTAGCCAAATACAAACTCAGTTTCACAATTCCTGACATTTAATCCTAGTAAAAATTCCCTGTCTTAGGATCATCACTTTATTTTAAGAATGTGAAATGTCAGAATAATAGTAGAGAGAATGATTTCAGCTTTTATTTCTTTCATCACATTCCCAGTGGGTCAGAAGTTTACATACACTCAATTAGCATTTGGTAGCCTTGCCTTTAAATTGTTTAGCTTAGGTCAAACGTTTCTGTTAGCCTTCCACAAGCTTCCCATAATAAGTTGGGTGAATTTTGGCCCATTCCTCCTGACAGAGCTGGTGTAACCGAGTCAGGTTTGTAGGCCTTCTTGTTCACACACGCTTTTCCACAAATGTTTATATAGGATTGAGGTCAGGGCTTGTGATGACCACTCTAGTACCTTGACTTTGATGTCCTTAAGCCATTTTGCCATTTTGCTTGGGGTCATTGTCCATTTGGAAGACCCATTTCCGACCAAGCTTTAACTTCCTGATTGATTTCTTGAGCTGTTGCTTCAATATATCCACATAATTTTCCATCCTCATCATGCCATCTATTTTGTGAAGTGCACCAGTCCCTCCTGCAGCAAAACACTCCCACAACATGATGCTGCCACCCCCATGCTTAACGGTTGGGATGGTGTTCTTCGGCTTTCAAGCCTCCCCCATTTTCCTCCAAACATAACGATGGTCATTATGGCAAAACAGTTCTATTTTTGTTTCATCAGACCAGAGGACATTTCTCCAAAAAGTACGAGCTTTGTCCCCATGTGCAGTTGCAAAGTACGTTCAACTCTAGGACACAGAACGCTTCTCCTTCCTGAGCGGTATGATGGCTGCGTGCTCCCATGTTGTTAATACTTGTGTACTATTGTTTGTACAGATGACCGTGGTACCTTCAGGAATTTGGAAATTGCTCCCAAGGATGAACCAGACTAGGAGGTCTATAATTTTTTCTCTGAGGTCTTGGCTGATTTATTTTGATTTTCCCATGACGTCAAGCAAAGAGGCACTGAGTTTGAAGGTAGGCCTTGAAATACATCCACAGGTACACCTCTAATTGACTCAAATGATGTCAATTAGTCTATCAGAAACTTCAAAAGCCATGACATTTTCTGGAATTTTCGAAGCTGTTTAAAAGGCACAGTCAACTTAGTGTATGTAAACTTCTGATCCACTGGAATTGTGATACAGTGAATTATAAGTCAAATAATCTGCCTGTAAACAATTGTTGGCAAAATGACTTGTGCCATGCACAAAGTAGATGTCCTAACTGACTTGCCAAAACTTTTGTTTGTTAACAAGAAATTTGTGGAGTGGTTGAATAATGAGTTTTAATGACTCCAGCCTAAGTGTATGTAAACTTCTGACTTTTATATATAAACAGTGGGGCAAAAAAGTATTTAGTCAGCCACCAATTGTGCAAGTTCTCCCACTGAAAAAGATGAGAGAGGCCTATAATTTTCATCATAGGTAGTACACTTCAACTATGACAGACAAAATGAGAAAAAAAATCCAGAAAATCACATTGTAGGATTTTTTATGAATGTATTTGCAAATTATGGTGGAAAATAAGTATTTGGTCAATAACAAAAGTTTATCTCAATACTTTGTTATATACCCTTTGTTGGCCATGACAGAGGTCAAACGTTTTCTGTAAGTCTTCACAAGGTTTTCACACACTGTTGCTGGTATTTTGGCCCATTCCTCCATGCAGATCTCCTCTAGAGTAGTGATGTTTTGGGGCTGTTGCTGGGCAACACGGACTTTCAACTCCCTCCAAAGATGTTCTATGGGGTTGAGATCTGGAGACTGGCTAGGCCACTCCAGGACCTTGAAATGCTTCTTACGAAGCCACTCCTTCATTGCCCGGGCGGTGTGTTTGGGATCATTGTCATGCTGAAAGACCCAGCCACGTTTCATCTTCAATGCCCTTGCTGATGGAAGGAGGTTTTCACTCAAAATCTCATGATACATGGCCCCATTCATTCTTTCCTTTACACGGATCAGTCATTCTGGTCCCTTTGCAGAAAAACAGCCCCAGAGCATGATGTTTCCACCCCCATGCTTCACAGTAGGTATGGTGTTCTTTGGATGCAACTCAGCATTCTTTGTCCTCCAAACACGATGAGTTGAGGTTTCACCAAAAAAGTTATATTTTGGTTTCATCTGACCATATGACATTCTCCCAATCATCTTCTGGATCATCCAAATGCTCTCTAGCAAACTTCAGACGGGCCTGGATATGTACTGGCTTAAGCAGGGGGACACGTCTGGCACTGCATGATTTGAGTCTCTGGCGGCGTAGTGTGTTACTGATGGTAGGCTTTGTTACTTTGGTCCCAGCTCTCTGCAGGTCATTCACTAGGTCCCCCTGTGTGGTTCTGGGATTTTTGCTGTCATAGTTGAAGTGTACCTATGATGAAAATTACAGGCCTCATCTTTTTAAGTGGGAGAACTTGCACAGTTGTGCAGTTGTGAAGCATATGATAATTGAATGTTAATTTCTCTATCTGTCAACAGCTCTTGTGGAAATTTCACTGTATGTACTTATGTGCGCCTGTTCACTGCACTCTGCTCTCCTGCACCTGACTTCGCCTCCAGTACACACCCGTAACAGAATTTCACAACAACCATGGAGACAGCAGGAGCAGGCACCCCGGTTAGAGGGGTCGAGGAGCGCGTCCAGGAACATTCTGCAATGTTACATCATCTTGGTGCCATGATGGATCGCGTGGTCCAGACCATGGACCGCTGGGTGAGACAGGAAGTCTCTTCAGTGCCTCGACCAACGCAACCGGGGTTACCTCGACCAGCATAAGGCGCTCGTCGTTTCAGGCGCAGCTGGGAATTTTATCGACAGAGCGTTTGCCCTAAGTTTAGGGATCCCCATCATTCCTGTAGTTAGACCTTTCCCGGTTCACGCTCTGGATAGTCGACCATTAGGGTCCGGGCTAATCAGGGAGGCCACCATCTTCCTGGTCATGGAGGCGCAGGGGGGTCACGAGGAGAAAAATCAGTCTCTTCCTCATTGACTGTCCTGGGTGCTCGGGGAGGTGTGTAGAACTTTCGGTTGGTGCTACCACGGTGGAAAGTCCAGACCAGGTCTCCACCGAGCGCATCCCCCCAGAATATGCCGATTTGGCTCTTGCCTTCTGTAAAAAGAAGGCGGCTCAATTACTACCTCATCGACAGCGGGATTGTGCAATAAATCTCCTGGCAGACGCTGCGCTTCCCAGGAGTCACGTGTATCTCCTGTCGCAAGCGGAGATGGTGGCTATGGAGACATATGTCTCTGAATCCCTGCATCAGGGGTACATTCGGTCCTCCACTTCACCCGCCTCCTCGAGTTTCTTTTTTGTGAAGAAGGTTGGAGGTCTGCGCCCGTGCATTGACTATAGAGGTCTCAATCAAGTCACGGTGAGGTACAGTTACCCGCTACCTCTTATCGCCATGGCGATTGAGTCAATGCATTGGGCGCGCTTCTTCATGAAACTGGATCTCAGGAGTGTGCATAACCTGGTGTGTATCCAGGAGGGAGACGAGTGGAAGACAACGGTTAGTACCCCCTCAGGGCATTATGAGTACCTTGTCGTGCCGTACGGGTTGATGAATGCACCATCAGTTTTCCAATCCTTTGTAGACGAGATTTTCAGGGACCTGCACGGGCAGGGTGTAGTGGTGTATATCGATGACATTCTGATATACTCCGCTACACGCGCTGAGCATGTGTCCCTGGTGCACAGGGTACTTGGGCGACTGTTGGAGCATGACCTGTACGTCAAGGCAGAGAAATGCCTGTTCTTTCAGCATGCAGTCTCGTTTCTAGGGTACTGCATTTCCACATCAGGGGTGGAGATGGAGAATGACCGCATTGCAGCCGTGCGTAATTGTCCCGACTCCCACCACGGTAAAGGAGGTGCAGCGGTTTTTAGGGTTTTCCAATTACTACCGGAGATTTATCCGGGGTTTTGGCCAGGTGGCTACTCCCATTACCTCACTGCTGAAGGGTGGTCCTACACGGTTGCAGTGGTCGGACAGGGCTTTTGGGCAGCTAAGAGCTCTGTTTACTTTGGCTCCCATGCTGGCTCATCCGGATCCCTCTTTAGCGTTCATAGTGGAAGTGTACGCGTCTGAGGCTGGGATATGAGCCGTGTTCTCACAGCGCTAGGGTACGCCACCAAAACTCCGGCCCTGTGCTTTCTTCTCGAAGAAGTTCAGCCCAGCGGAGCGTAACTATAATGTGGGGGACCGGGAGGTGTTGGCCTTGGTTAAAGCATTGAAGGCGTGGCGATATTGGCTTGAGGGGGCTAAACACCCTTTCCTCATCTGGACTGACCACCCCAACCTGGAGTCCATCTGGGCAGCGAGGAGACTGAATCCTCGTCAGGCAAGGTGGGCCATGTTCTTTATCCCTTTTGTGTTTACCTTGTCCTACAGACCAGGTTCCCAGAATATGAAGGCAGACGCACTGTCCCGGCTGTATGACACAGAGGAGCGGCCAATGGATCAGACTCCCATACTCCCGTCCTCTTGCCTGGTAGCGCCGGTCATGTAGGAGCTGAACACGGACATTGAGTAGGCGTTGCGTACAGAGCCCGCTCCCCGCCAGTGTCCCGTCGGGCATATGTACATTCCGTCTGCTGTCCATGACCAGTTGGTCTATTGGGCCCACACGTCACCCTCCTCAGGTCATCCAGGGATTGGTCAGACGGTGCACTGTCTGACTGGGAAGTACTGGTGGCCCACCTTGGCTAAGGGCGTGAGGGTTTATGTTTCCATCCGCTCGGTGTGTGCCCAGTGTAAGGCTCCGAGACACCTTCCCAGAGGTAAGCTACACCCCTTACCCGTTCCACAACGACCTTGGTCACACCTGTCAGTGGATTTTTTAACCGATCATCCTCTTTCACAGGAAAACACTACGATCCTGGTCGTTGTGGATCGTTTCTCTAAGTCCTGTCGTCTCCTCCCTCTGCCCGGTCTTCCTACGGCCCTACAGACTGCGGAAGCCCTTTTTACTAATGTCTTCCGGCACTACGGGGTGCCTGAGGATATAGTGTCTGATCGGGGTCCCCAGTTCACAGAGAGTCTGGAAGGTGTTCATGAAACGTCTGGGGGTCTCGATCAACCTCACCTCGGGTTTTCACCCCGAGAGTAACGGGCAGGTAGAGAGAGTCAACCAGGATGTGGGCAGGTTTTTGCTGTCCTATTGCCAGGACCGAACGGCGTTCGTGTCCTGGGCCGAGATCGTGCAGAACTCACTTCGCCACTCCTCCACTAACTTCTACCCTTTTCATAAGTATTGGGGTACTAGCCGGTTCTGGCACCGTAGCATCAGGGTCAAACCGAGGCTCCTGCGGTGGACGACTGGTTCAGACGCGTGGAGGAGACATGGGAGGCCGCCTGTGTTCACCTCCAGCGGGCAGCACTGTTCCAAAAGATCAGCGCGGACCGTCACCGCAGTGAGCCCCCGGTGCGACCGGGTCTGGCTCTCGACCCGAAGCCTGCCCCTCCGCCTGCCCTGCCGGAAGCTGGGTCCGCGGTTTGTGGGGCCATTCAAAGTCCTGGGGAGGGTGAACGAGGTGTGTTACAGATTACAGCTTCCCTCTGATTACTGTATTAACCCCTCGTTCCATGTGTCTCTCCTCAGGCCGGTGGTAGCTGGTCCACTCCAGGAATCTGAGGTGCAGGAGGTTCCTCCGCCCCCCAGCATACTCCGTTCATTCCATCCAGGATTTGAGACATCAGGCAGAGGGCCTTCCGTACCTCGTGGAGTGGGAGGGGTACGTTAAGGCGGGATACTGTCACGACTTCCGCCGAAGTCGGTTCCTCTCCTTGTTCGGGCGGCATGTGGCAATCGACGTCACCGGCTTTCTAGCCATCGCCTCTCCATTTTTCAAATTTCCATTTGTTTTGTCTTGTTCCACACACACCTGGTTTTCATTCCCTAATCACACTGAATGTATTTAGTCCTCTGTTCCCCTCCATGTCTTTGTGAGAAATTGTTTTATGTTATGTGGGTATTGTCACGCACCAGACTTTTGTTTATGTTGTGTGCTTTTGGCATGTTTATGTACTTATGTGCTTTCGTTTGGACCGGAATAAAAAGTGTGCCTGTTAACTACACTCTGCTCTCCTGCACCTGACTTCGCCTCCAGTACACACCAGTAACAAAAAACAATACACTGATTTCATTGAAACTCCGCCTTTCCTTCCAGTTCTCTGCTGCCAATGACTGGAACGAACTGCAAAAATTCCTGGAGCCTCATATCTCCCTCACTAGCTTTAAGCACCAGCTGTCAGAGCAGCACACAGATCACTGCACTGTACATAGCCCATCTGTAAATAGCCCATCCAACTACCTCATCCCTATACTGTATTTATTTATTTATCTTGCTCCTTTGCACCCCAGTATCTCTACTTGCACATTCATCTTCTGCACATCTACCATTCCAGTGTATAATTGCTATATTGTATTTACTTTGCCACCATGACTTGTTCTCAACTAGCCTACCTGGTTAAATAAAGGTGAAATAAAATAAAAAATATAAATGTTTGAAGCTTAAGTAAATGAATGTAAAGAACATAATATTCTACAGACCCTATTGATCTAGCACTAGTGTCTATATATATGGTGTTATTTCTTGGATGACTGTGGTCTAAAAACCCAGCAAGCCCTTTCTACTCCACTGATTTCATTGGTCCCAATGCAATACACTGTAGGCCTAAGAATTACATTATTGGCTTAGAGAGAGAAAACGATTCTATGCTCCAATGTAAAAGTGAGGTTGGAAATACTCTGTAGGGTCTGTAGAATATATGGTGTTATTCCATGGGCGACTGAGGTTGGTCCCAATGGAATGGGTGGAGTAAAAGGCCAGCAACACTCCATATTATTCAGAGCCCTATGAAATGACACCAAATACATTCTACAAACACTACTATTCCCAACAAAACGTTTACTGCAGCACCCAAAATAGTGTAATGAAACAGCAGGGAGCAGGTCTCGAACCCTCGACCTTCGAGCCCGAGGTCCGGCGCGCTATCGACTGTGCCGCAAAAGCATACTCGTGCGGCAGAGTCGATTTCTGCGGTTATAAACCCAGGGTCGTTACACTACTCACACCTTTCAAAGAGCGCGTCCTCGCGCTAGCTTGCGGCTCTACGTCTTACAGGAAGGCGCTCACCGGTCAAGCACACGCACTGTCGTGGATGCAAGGTCCGATCACTTCCGACACCAATGTAATGACACAGCAGGGAGCAGGTCTCGAACCTTCGACCTTCTAGCCCGAGGTCCGGCGCGCTATCGACTGTTTATGCTCTATAAGCCAATATGTATTCCATTAACAGTGATTCGCACTGGGGGCATTTATATGACTTTGGAACATGGTGCAAATGTCACTTAAATATGAATAGATGTAGGTTATTGACAGTTTTCTACTATTACTTGGGCGATCTTAATTTTGAAGAATTTCTAAAAGTCTGTGACCCGGAGGTACTTTTTTAAGTGTTGCGACGACACGCGGATATTTCTCTTCACTTCAGTGTAAACGGAAGTAAACAGTGACGAAGAACAATTTCCACGTTCGCGTTTTTATTTGGACGTTTATTAACACCATGGAAATCTAAATTTGACTCATTTAACTGCACAGCATCACATACTTACCACAGGTAGTCTTTCATTCGCGTTGGATACAGGAATTGGTTTATAGATGTTGTCTATATAACGCTAGCTAGCTGCTAACAATGGCTAACTGTATTGTTTTTCACGCTCAAATAGCCTCCATCATGGAGGTACTAGCGAATGCAGCCGTGGCAGAGGTCTGTAAACTCGTAGACGACGACTATGCAGTGTTTCGTTTGGAAATAACTCAAAGCCAGAAAGAAAACAGGGCATTGCGGAGGAAACTACAGCTACAGGAACTTAAGGTGTCACGAGAGGTGGCAATGCGAGAGCGCGTCCTTGTCAGTCGTCCAAGAAGTGTGAAGATCCTCGACCAATACAGAGGAATGGCAAGAGGTACATTTTGCATAAAGGCGCGCTGCATGGTCAACACGACGTATGCATTGGCAAAATAAAAAGACAATTGGATGAACATGACACTGATTTAATTGAAAACATATAGCCTACCTACAGTATAGGCAGGCTATATCTTTTAATACATTTACGGTGATATGCCTCTACTTCTTCCGTTACGCGGAGCAGCTCAGAGCTGTTGAAGGAAGTTGTCTTCTATGGTATGTTGGCGATCGCACAATTTAATGTGCATTCCGCCACCTTCTGAGGGATGGAAACAGGATTCCCATAAATGGATCAAAATACCCATAAAATCAACTAAATCAAACAACTTTGCTGTTAAAAAAAGTAACAGATCTGATCCCCACTCAGGCTCAATGGGAACCAGGGAGGGCAGGTCTTCCAGTGTCAGTACCCCTTGCAAGTCTTCAAAAATCTTTAAGTCCCTAAAACGTTTAAAAGGCTACACTGCTTTTCCACCTGCATCTCCACCCCGATTCTCCCCATTTCCCCCCCAGCAAAATTAGTCTACATTTAGGCTAGCGTATCCAAAACTCGGTCGTGGACCACGGTATACGTTTTGCCCTAGCACTGCACAGCTGATTCAAATGATCAAAGCTGGATTATTTGGTATCAGCTGTGTAGTGCTATGGAGAGGGGGGGGGGGGGTTCAGAAAAACTTTGCCTTCATAATCATTGACCTGTACAGAGAGTTAAGTCAAAACCACAAGTCCAAATCTCCATCTATGGCTTAGGAAAGGGCCGATTTAGTAAACTAGCTACTGCAGGACATCTACACAAGCAGACCAGAAACAATATTGAGGTTTTGCTTAGGATGTGATTTGATTGGTCTTCCCGGCAGCATAAGATACATGGGCTACACATGTTTCCCTCGCTCTGATGATTTCTCCTGTGAGATTCAGCCACTTGCAAATAAACTGAACATTTGGACAGAAAAAAAAAAACATTTTATTTTTATTGGTCAAATATTTGGGGAAGAGCCGCTTCCCTTGGCATCCATGAATACACACCACTGTATTTAGGCTATTGTTTGTATGTTTTTCACTCTGTTGAAGTAGAAATCGGAGTATAATGCTTATATGGATGTCAAGCTCAATATATGTTCATGTCATTGTCATCAATCAACTGCATTACAGTTAAAACTATTTTGACTACCACCACCGATGTCTATATGCTAGCTGTGCTACCAGTTTATACGAATGGGAGTTAGCATTTAGCAGTCACTTTTTCTAAACCTGAAAAGGGACAACTATTAAATGTTATGGAGCGAAAACAGCCAAATGTATCCAAATTGGATTTGAGTAACCACATTGTGGGCCTGTTGCAATATATCAATCGTGATGGATTTGACAAATATCCACTTTGTTAGATCAGATTTGTTGAATGTGCGTCAATCCAGCTTCCTTCTATTCCCTACCGTCTGCATTTCATTGACCTCTTTGCCTGCGTTATCCTCATTACCTTCCTGATCTCTTTCCAGGAGTTCAAACACATTTTTTGTCTTTTGAAATCTGTACACTAGGTATCATAAATATGCTCTTTTTTTTGTGAACTTCTTATGTTAAAGTTCTCCATGTTTGTTTGTCAAGAAAGTGAGTTTGTGTTTATAGAGGATTTACCACCCCCACCTAGTGTCAACCAATCATGTCAGTGTTGCCATACCAGGCAGTGATGCAACCTGTCAGGATGCTCTCAATGGTGCAGCTGTAAAACCTTTTTAGGATCTGAGGACCCATGCCAAATCTTTTCAGTTGCCTGAGAGGGAATATGTTTTGTTGTGCCCTCTTCACGACTGTCTTCATGACTGACATTTATCAATAAATAGTATATCAAGCAGTTATGAGAAGTGTTACCTTACATCCTTGTCAATTCTAGACAGTGTCTATAGGGTACAATATACAGTTGAGCATTGACAGTACCTAACTTAACCACCTCCCTTTCCCCAATCACTCTCTCAGGTGAAGGACATCTTAATGGAGGCCACAGAAGCTTTGTGACTCCAGCGGAACACAATACATGGAGAGATGACCAACCAATCACTGTTGACGAGGGGAGTGGAACCGCAACCCAGCACGTTATTGTGATAGAGGTTAGATTAATAGTGTTGCATAAAAATTACAGTATATCAAATGTGACGAGTTTATTTCAAAAGGGCTCCCCACAGTTATTCATTAGCTTACGTGTACATCATAATGTATTTGCCATATGGGAGCTTGTGAGACTTCTCCACGACATTGTTATCCAATTCAACTAATGTACTGATAATAACCTCCCCTCTTCTTGTGTCAGTCTGCAAATACAGAGGCTGCAGGTCCTGGGGTCAAGCAGGAGAGGACTGAAGGAGAGGAGAACCCAAGACACAGCAGAGACATCCAGACTGAAGCGGCAGGAGTGGCCCCTGTAGCTCCGGAGGATCCCACTGCCTCCCTAGTGCAGCCCAGGACCAGACTCAGCATCACGGAGGTCAGTGGAACGCTGAACGCCGTCCTGAAGTCAGAGACAGACACCGAGACTTTAACTGTAACACAAAGGCTTTTACACACAGGATCTGAACACAGATCAGACCCAGAGAGACTGGGGCCACTGGGCTGTTCTCCTGCTCTTGGCTCAGAGTATTTACTTTACGGTAACCCAAGCCTGAGGACGATTCAAAATCATCAGGACTCAGGTGACGCGTTAGAAACTGGCAATGATCCGTCTTGTTCTAACACTACAGAGATGGACCGTGACAACATATCCTTGGGTTTAGAGACACAGACTGATCTGTCCAGAGCGGACTGGAACCAGTACAGTAGTAATGTATACTCTGAAGGGTGCCTAGATAAGAAAGGGGAGGGTCTGGTCGTAGATGAGGTGACTGTGAAAGTGGAGGGCGACGTTCCTCCCACATGGAATGCAGATAGTCACCTCGGAGATGGACTCTCACAGGGCAGAGATTTCTTAGATTACAGGGAAAGCTTTGAATCAAATACAAATGTTGCGACCCATTCCCCTTTACACTCTCTCAGGCATTGCGATCCAGTGTCCACGTCGATGGGTCCTTCCGATTCACACGGCCATGTCCTTTTTGATCAGGAATTGAACTCAAACAACAGGGATAGAACCCAGGTTCAGGGAGGGGGAGCCACATCAGGATATAGTAAAGAGAAACCGTTCCTCTGCATGTTCTGTAACAAAGGCTTCAGTTGCTCCCAGAAGGTGGAGAGGCACCAGAGGGTCCACACAGGGGAGAAACCATTCAGCTGTACCCAGTGTCACATGCGCTTTGCCCAGTCTGGCCACCTGAAGAGACACCAGAGGGTCCACACAGGGGAGAAACCGTACAGCTGTACCCAGTGTCATATGCGCTTCGCCCAGGCTGGTGACCTGAAGAGGCACCAGAGGGTCCACACAGGGGAGAAACCCTATAGCTGCCCCCAGTGTGAGAAGAAGTTCTCAGAGAAGAGCTACCTCAGGCTACACCAGCAGAAAAAACATTCCACTTTATAACATAGAAAGTAACCATTCCACGCGATAGCTTCTGGCATTTAGATCAAACCCTGCATTAAAGACACATTTTCATTGTTTTCAGCAGAAAAGACCCACAGATGCATTTTAAATAACGAGAGTAACAGATTCCAGTGTTGAATATTGCATCCAGACATTGTGTGATATGATATATACTGAGTGCACAAAACATTAGGAACACCTTCTTAATATTGAGTTTGACCCCCCTTTTGTCCTCAGAACAGTCTCAATTTGTCAGGGCATGAACTCTACAAGGTGTCGAAAGCGTTCCACAGGGATGCTGGCCCATGTTGACTCCAATGCTTCCCACAGTTGTGTCAAGTTGGCTGGATATCCTTTTAGTGGTGGACCATTCTTGATACACACAGGAAACTGTTGAGTGTGAAAAACCCAGCATCGTTACAGTTATTGACACACTCAAACTGGTGCACCTGGCACCGACTACCATATCTCTTTCAAAGGCACTTTTGTCTTGCCCATTCACTCTCTGAATGGCACACATACACAATCCCTGTCTCAATTGCCTCAAGGCTTGCAAATCCTCTTTAACCTGTCTCCTCCCCTTTATCTACACTGATTGAAGTAAATTTAACAAGTGACATCAGTAAGGGATATTAGCTTTCACCTGGATTCACCTGGTCAGTTTACGTCATGGAAAGTGGAAAGCAGGAAAGTGAATCCTAATGTTTTGTACACTGTATAAGCTACATAAGCCTAAAAAGACTGTTACATATTGTGTTTGCACTGTGTAGAATATGTGATGTTCACAAACGCCTGTTTCATTACTTCTATTAGACTACTTAATTTTTTTATCCCCCAATACATGTTTAATGAGAAAATGAATGCAGTTTATTAAGTTCATTTTTTGTTGAGATGTGTATGTGTGGTTTTCATATGGTGTATTTAAAACTTATGTTTAATAAACACAAAATGGGACTTTTCATTCTAAGACTTTCATTGAGATTCTCTTTAGTATACATCGCATTTGGACCTGTATCCACAATGCATCTCAGAAAAGGTCCTAGGCATCCTGTTAAAACCTGTTAACATTTTTAAAAATAATAACCAGGTGGTAATGATGATGCAATCTCTAGTGCACTCCACACTGCCCTTTCAGACCTGGACAAAAGGAACACCTATCGGAATGCTATTCATTGACTATAGCTTAGCGTTCAACACCATAGTGCCCTCAAAGCTCATCAGTAAGCAAAGGACCCTGGGACTAAACACCTTTAATTATTTATTTAACTAGACAAGTCAGTTAAGAGCAAATTCTTATTTTCAATGATGGCCTAGGAACAGTGGATTAACTGCCTTGTTCAGGGGCAGAACGACAGATTTTTACCTTGTCAGCTTGGGGATTCGATCTTGCAACCTTTTGGTTACTAGTCCAACAACTGGTCTGCAACTGGATCCTGTACTTCCTGACTGGCCTCCCCCAGTTGGTAAGGGTAGGTAACAACACATCCGCCACGCTGATCTTCAACACGGGGGCCCCTCAGGGGTGCATGCTCAGTCCCCTCCTGTACTCCCTCTTCACTCATGACTGCATGGCCAGGCACGACTCCAACATCATCATTAAGTTTGCTGATGACACAACAGTGGTAGGCCTGATCACCGACAACAATGAGATAATATAGGGAGGAGGTCAGAGACCTGGCCGTGTGGTGCCAGGACAACAACCTCTCCCTCAATGTGAGCAAGACACAGGAGCGGATAGTGGACTACAGGAAAAGGCGGGCCGAAGAGGCCCCCATTAACATCGAACGGGGCTGTAGTGGAGCAGGTTGAGAGCTTCAAGTTCTTTGGTGTCCACATCACCAACAAACTAACATGGTCTAAGCACACCAAGACAGTCGTGAAGAGGGCAGGACAAAACCTACTAAGATTTGGCATGGGTTCTCAGATCCTCAAAAAGTTCTACAGCTGCACCATCGAGAGCATCCTGACGGGTTGCATCACTGCCTGGTATGGCAACTGCTTGGCCTCTGACGGCAATGCTCTACAGAGAGATTGCGTACGGCCCAGTACATCACTGGGGCCAAGCTTCCTGCCATGTAGGACCCCTATACCAGGCGGTGTCAGAGGAAGGCCCTAAAAATTGTCATAGACTGTTCTCTCTGCTGCCGCACGGTAAGCGGTACCGGAGCACCAAGTCTAGGTCCAAAAGGCTTCTCAACAGCTTCAACCCCCAAGCCATAAGCCTCCTGAACAGCTAATCAAATGGCTACCCAGACTACTTGCATTGCCCCCCCCCCCCACCCCCCATTTAAGCTGCTACTATTCTTTGTTTATTATATATGCATAGTAACTAACTCTAACCGGTGCCCCCACACATTGACTGTACCAGTACCTCCTGTATATAGCATCGCTATTGTTATTTTACTGCTGCTCTTTAATTATTTGTTACTTTTATTAATTTTTTACTTAACTATATTTGACTTAACACGTATTTTTCTTAAAAATGCATTGGTGGTTAATGGCTTGAAAGTAAGAATTTCACTGTATACCTGTTGTATTCCGCGCATGTGACAAATACAATTTGATTTGAAGACACTGCCCGGGCAAACTCTGAGCCAGGAGTAAAATCAACTCATAAAAGTTTATCTCAACTGATAGTCACGACATCCTGCAAAGGGAAGATAGTGATGACGCTCATTGACATTGTTGCAAAAGATAGGGAATAACCAATGAGGCATCGCCAGCTGTGAACTGTATAGCACGCTTCATACATCCACAGTGAATGTGACTGTACATCAAATGTTGCGATGGTAAAACGTTTGATATAGTTTTCTCCTGACACGATCACGTTGCCTTCTCTTAATTATAGCCTAATATGTTGGCATAAAGAACTTTTTTTTTTACAAATTCTGATTATTGTTAACTGAATTTTGACAATATTACCATTATACTGTTACCAACCCTCGTCACTTCCCTTTAACAACTTTTAACTCCCGTTTATCAAATCACTTGCCAATAATGTTGCATACGTTTGAAAGTTCTAGAATTTTCATCGGACACAATCAAAGTTTACATAAGCTTTAGATGCTTTCAGTTGCCCAATTTACCAGCATTCCCTTATTTAGGCTTTTTCTTTTTACAACGTGATGTTGCGCTCCGACGGGATAACATGAAATAGCATTATGTAGGTAATTAAATAATTGAAAGAAAAACGTGTTTATTTATTTCGTCTAGTCTTTATAAGCATTTAGGCATATCATGAGAAATCATTGTCAAAAGCGCAAGAGTTACTGTTGCATGTAGGTCTAGATTATTTATGGATTGATCCTATAGAATTATCCAAACATTATTTGAACAACTCCAAAGCAATTGCATGTGGCACAGGAACCATTGACTCGCTTCATCACCAGTAAACCTGCTGATAACTCTTAACTGGTTAGGACAGCTCGTGTGGTTTCCTAAATATCTGTCGACTAGGTGGGACTGTTATGACTAAAGTAGCTTCATTCATCGCTTTTATTTTTACCCATTAGAGTAGGAGTAAAATGTAATGTATCTATTCTCAGCACTTTACTCAGAGCCTTTTGTGGATACCGGCTCAACAAAGAGTCTTAGAGTAGAAGTGCTGATCGAGGATCAGGCCCCGACCTGTCTACATCATCTTATTCATTATGATCTGAAAGGCAAAACTGATCCTACATCAGCACTCCTCCGAGAGGCTTTGTGGATACGGCCCCTGATTTCACCCTATTCTACATACCCACGACAGAGCATTATAACCAGACTACTTACTAAATATACCTACACATAACCACACACTAGCAAACACCCACTGTACACCTCAAAATAGTTTAGTATTGTCGGATGATGACTTATCATAGCTGACTATTCACCCACACCATATTTACTGTTTGTCCACCATGATGGGTTTAACAATGAAGTCATTCTGTAACTACAGTATAGGACCTAAACGTAGACACATGCACACACACAAACATGATAACATTTATTTTGTGTTGTAGATTTGTGGTAGTAGAGTAGTGGCCTGAGGGCACACGCTTAATGTGTTGTGAAATGTATTGTAATGTTTTCAAAATTGTACAACTGCCTTAATTGTGCTGAACCCCTGGAAGTGTAGGACCTGCCTTGGCAGCAGCTAATGGGGATCCTTCATACATACAAACAGTGGGGATGGGTAAACACTCCATGTTGAAAGTGTTATATTATCTGTGTGTGTGTGTGTGTGTGTACGTACCTGAGGGAGTGTATGTCTGTAATCTGTATCACCTCTCTTCCAGGATGAGGGTCCAGAGGTGCTGCTTGTGAAGGATGAGGGGTGTGAGGAGGGTCTGGGGAACCCTGAGGGGACCATGGTCATGGAGGACAACCAGCCTACACCTCCTCCTGAACCCACAGAGAAACCAGCTGAGCAGCACAGGACCACGCACAGTCTCACTGAGGTGAGCCCACTGTGAACTACTGTCTGAATGGTATTAGGTCTGAGCCCGTATCCACAAAGCCTCTCAGAGAAGGAGTGCTGATCTAGGATCAGTTTAGCCTTTTAGGTCATAATTATGATTAAATGGAATGATCAGCACTCTTACTCTGAGGCTGTGTGGATACAGGCCCAGATGTTGATTAATTTTGTTTTAAGTGTGGGACCCTGCATTTGAATTATCCAACCATTTACGTGTCAGGTAATCAAGTCAACTAACATGTTTACATAGTACTCATAGCAATCCCTCATTGTCCAATCAGAAGATGCTCCATAGCAGGGTGCTCATATCAGATTTCTTGATCCAACATCCTCTCACTCTGTATCTCTTACAGTCAGTAGACATGGAGGATGGGAAGCCTGATCTGCTGCTGGTCAAAGAGGAGACAATAGAAGACGGACCAGAGAGCATTGACCTGCTGAGTGGATTAAAGATGGGGGAGCAAGGTAAGAGAGAAATACCTATAGCCTACATACAGTAATAGATCTTCAATGGGAATAGTGATGCACCTGACAAATGTTTTTATTAAACACATATGAAACCTTATGAGTACTTTATTTCTAAAACAATATCAATACAATTAGTATGAAATTCAAAAACAAACAATACTATGTATATCAACATGACAGTCATATCATATCACCAGGCAAATAACACACACAAAATCCATGTATATGATTTTTGTTCTGTTGTCATGTTTGTTAAGTCTGGATTGTAACATTTGCCTGTAGGTGGTTTGCTGGAAGCTAAAAGAGGAGACACGGTGGCCATATTGGATTCCCAGACTGGTGCAGCCAAGAGCCCAGAGGATGACATCACAGAGCAGGCTGGGGCCAAAAGCGACATAGTGGAGGTCAGTGGATGGGACAGCGTCTTCAACTTCAGGCTGGGGAACAACACTGTTAACCACAACCAGAAACAGACAGTCAAACGCAAAACAACAACCAAACTTAGTCTCCATGACAACAGACTGGCTGAGACCAGGACAAGGTTTAGATTTGGTCTGCGGGGACGGGGAGGTGTCAGTATGGGGCGGGAGAGAACAGACTCGGCTAGCGATGCTCCATCCTGCTCCTATAGTTGTGATTCAGAGAGACAGATGGCGCCTCAGGTTACCCCACAAACAGGTGCTGCCTTCAGCCAGCCTTCTATAGAATCTATAAACTGGAACATGGACCCTGCGACAACACAGACACTCCCTGGCCTTCATCCTCCTCACACTCTCCTTATGTTAAACCAGAACTCAGACAATGCCAGTGCCTCAACACTAAATGGCTACACAAGCCCATTGACAAATAACAATAGTAGTGACGCTATCAGTAGATCCGGTGGCAAAGAGAAGTGCTTCCCATGTTCATTCTGTTGGAAAGTCTTCAGTTTCCGCAAACAGATGGAGAGCCATCAGAGGATGCACACGGGGGAGAAACCATTTGGCTGCCACCTGTGTGAGAAGAGGTTCTCCCACCAGCACCACCTGAAGAGGCACCAGCGGGTCCACACAGGGGAGAAACCCTACAGCTGCCCCCAGTGTGAGAAGAGGTTCTCGCACCAGCACCATCTGAAGGCGCACCTGAAGGTCCACACGGGAGAGAGGCCATTCACCTGTACGCACTGCGGGAAGAGGTTCTCAGAGAGGAGCTACCTCAGGATACACCAGCAGAAAATGCACATGGCCCATGTATAGAGTATAGTGACATGGAATGTAGTACTAGTTAGTTAAGTTAATTTTGTTGGTTTAGGATGTAGTAGGGAACTGGATGAGGTGAACTGAGAAAAGAATGAGTATGATGAGGCAGAGTAGATGATATGGTTGGTGGGATGGTGTCTGTAACAATTCTTCACTGATGTAAAGTGACAACCTTGTCCTGTTGTTTGATGCTGGTGTTTTATGAGGAAATGATAGTGCCTTAATTCAGGTTTACTTGACCTGAAGTAGTGAAGCTGTGTGTAATGTTATGTTGAACCTTTTCCAAGGCATTCTAAAATTCATTTGATCAAAGCGAGGGTATCAGATAAAAGTTATTTTACTTGTCACATGTATAATTGTGTGCAATAAAAGTGCTGCACTTCACATTGTGAGTGTATGACCATTTTGTTTAAATGAACTACAAAATTTACTCTGTGCTGATTGACTTGGTTATTTTTGTGTCATTTCAGGGACTGAGTTTCCCTTACCTAAGTGGAACCAAAACAATATACTTCATTCTTGAATCAACACAAACATTTTTTATATGGAGAAATTACAAGATTATGTTCATACTTATGTTGTATAAAGACTCATTTTTCATCAAACAAATTATCATTGCGGAGCTAATGTGATGTAGTAAAGTAATTGAAATATGTTGCATGAGAAAACATAATCCGCTTTTATTAAAAGTCTCCCTCCTGTCAGGAGTGTGACAGGAGTCGACGTAGAGTGAGCATGAAGGGAGATCTGTTCCAAACTTCTTTCATGTTGCTGGTTGACAAATGGACAAGACATAATGGGTGGTAAAGGTGGTGGCGGCCCAGGTGAGACATTATCATGGGCCATCCACTTTGAAATATGAAGCTATCTGAAAAAGAACCAATGAAGAGACACCAGGAGAATCAGTGCCTGAAGGGGGGGTTGGTTAACTGTGCCCATAAATGATTTAGATTTGTCTAAAATTGTTTATTTTGGGTATCAGGTTGATTGTAGAGGTCTACACACTGCTACATATATAGTAAATGAGATTATGATACTGATCTGTAATTATATGCATGATAAGAATATTAATACTAGAATTATAGGTTCATTATACTGTATGTTAATATAAATGCACATTCTGCCAATGTTGGTGTATGCCAAATTGAGGGTTTTAATCACTGAACAATGTCAATCTAAATTTGGGATGGATAATTCATTGGGTTTTGATTATGATTTGGAAATTGAATGATTTTTAAAACTGACGGATTGATTGGTGAATGGAGAGGGTGAACTCTGATCCGGAGAGTGGAACTGATCCTAATCCATTTGATTTATATCCATTACCAAATTACATTTTTGATGATAATACTCAGGAACTATAGCACATATGGTGCTAATGGCACATAGAGTCTATAGGAGTGGCCTTATAAGTAGTGGAATCATGATGCTTGTTCTGGGTCATGTTCATTGGGCACCAATGCAATACATTTGACTTAAACCGGGATTCACTACCTGGATTTGTCCAACAAGATATGCTAATTTGAGTTCCTACAGATGGTATTATGGGGATGGAAATAGTTATTTCCACCATGCTGACCAATGGGAGTATGCTCAGTATCAACAAGATGATTTGTTTCATACTGATGAAAAATCTACTCTGATTTAGATTGCTGGTCATTTGTTAACGACAGTTGAATGTTTATATCATTCCCAATGAAGAATACTTTTATGTTTAAGGTTAAAGGCCGTATCGCAAGCGATGAGTATTGACGTTTCTAAACGTTAAAACAAAAGCGTCGGGATTGTAGTTCACATGAGCCAGTCGTGGGTAGAGCTAACAGCTGCTAACTGTAGGGAGAAGGCAGAATACTGCAGAGAGTTTGAGACCTAGGAGCCCCCCGGTGAGTAGGCCTGAAGAGAGAAATCCACAGGGTGAGTTTAAGTAAGGTAGGATTTCTTGCGTTTATTGCTATGGTAATTAAATTGTACTGCACTGATGGGGTTTAAATTGCGGAAAATATATGTGGCAGTGGCAGCAGGACAGACATGTTTGGGTGTCAGTTTCCTCTTTGCAGAAGATCTACAGTTGGTTTTAAGAGAAGGGTTCCATCCTCCCAAAGGCTAAAGTAGTAGGATAAGGGTGGTGTGTATGTAGAGTTAGGTGGAGGTGCGATTTAAAAAAAAATCCTTTCCACTTTTTTCTGACAATGTGCAATTCACACTCCGACCTGTGAAAGGCAGCAATACGCAACACAACTAGTCTGCCGGAAACTCACACGAAGAATTAACGGAAGTGAACAGTGACCAAGAACAATTACCACGTTAGTGTTTTATTGTTGTTATTTCGATGTAAAAAAAATGACTAATTTAACTGCACAGCATCACATACTTACCCCATATAGTGTTTAATTCGCGTTGGAGACAGGACTTTGTTGATAGACGTTATTTATGTTTGTACCGCAGGTTAGTTAGCAGCTAACAATGGCAAACTGTGTGGTTTTTCACACTCAAATAGCCTCCATCATGGAGGTGCTGGCGAATGCAGCCGTGTCAGAGATCTGTAAACTCGTAGACGACGACTATGCAGTGTTTCGTTTAGAAATAACTCAAAGCCAGAAAGAAAACAGGGCATTACGAAGGAAACTACTAGAACTGAAGGTGGCACGGGAGCGCACAGAGAGGACAACGCGAGAGCGCGTCCTCGGCAGTCGTCCCAGTAGTGTCAAGATCCTCGACCGATACAGAGGAATGACAAGAGGTACATTTTGCAGAAAAAAGGCAGAGGCTGCGTAATTGGGTCTTGGTCAGTTTTTGGATAGAATGCAATAATTCCCCTGATTACTTAACTACCTTGCGCAAAGATACAATAGCATATTGTAACCAAATCCCTGATTTACTGATTTAATGTCTTATTATTTACTCATTGCAAACAATGTAGTACATGGAACATAATCAGCCTACATCAATCAATAAGTAGTACATAAAGTAGTTATAATAAGTGTTACCTTACATCCTTACCAATTCTAGACGGCGTCAATAGTGCACAATATGGCGTTGATCAATCACAGTAGTTCACCTAAGCACCTCTTTCCCCCCCAATCACTCTCTCAGGTGAAGGACATCTAACTGGAGGCCACAGGAGCTTTGTGAAGCCAGTGGGACACAATACATGGAGAGATGACCAACCAATCACTGTTGATGAGGGGAGTGGATCCTCAACCCAGCACGTTATCGTTATAGAGGTTAGTGTAATAGTGTTGCATTGAAAATGTGTTACTATGTAAATTAAATATGGCCTGTTTATTTCAGAAAGGCTCCCCTCAGCTATTCACATGCTTACATGTACATCCTCATTTATCTTCCATAGGGGAGCTTGTGAGACTTCCCTACGACATTGTTATCCAATACAACTAGTTACCTGTAACAACCTCCTCTCTTCTTGTGTCAGGCTGCAGATGCAGAGACTGCTGGTCTTGGAGTCAAGCAGGAGAGTTCTGAAGAAGAGGAGAACCAACGGCACAGCAGAAACGTCCAGACTGGATCGGCAGGAGCGCCCTCTTTAGCCACGGCAAACCCCACCGCCACCACGCAGCCCAATACCAGATGCAGTGTCACAGAGGTCAGTGGAACGCTGAACGGCATCCGCAAGTCAGAGACCGACACAGAGACTTTTACCGTAACACAGAGACCAGAGAGCCCAGAGAGACTGGGCCTTGGACCTCTGGGCTGTCATCCTGCTCTCGGCTCAGAGTATTTACTTTACGGTAACCCAAGCCTGAGGACAGTTCATTCCCATCGAGATGCAGGTGACGTGTTAGAAACTGGCAATGATCAGTCTTGTTCTTACTCTACAAAGATGGACCCTGGCAACATTCCCTTGGATTTAGAGACACAGACTGATCTGTCTAGAGGGGACTGGAACCAGTACAGTAGTAGTGTATACTCTGAAGGGTGCCTAGATAAGAAAGGGGAGGTTATAGTGGTAGATGAGGTGAAAGTGGAGGGCGACGTTCCTCCCACATGGAATGCAGATACTCACTTAGGAAATGGACTCTCACAGGGCAGAGATTTCTTAGATTACAGGGAAAGCTTAGAGACTAATCCAAATGTCGCAACCCACTCCCCTTTAAACGACCTCACGGATCGCAACCCAGTATCCACGTCGATGCGGCCTTCCGATTCACACAGCCACGTCCTTTTCGATCACGTATTGAACTCAAACGACAGGGCTAGAGCCCAGACTCAGGGAGGGGGAGCCACATCAGGCAATAGTAAAGAGAAACGGTTCCTCTGCATGTTCTGTAACAAAGGCTTCAGCTGCCCCCAGAAGGTGGAGATCCACCAGAGGGTCCACACAGGGGAGAAACCCTTCAGCTGTACCCAATGTCACATGCGTTTTGCTGAGGCTGGCAACCTGAAGCGGCACCAGAGGGTCCACACAGGGGTGAAACCCTTCAGCTGTACTGAGTGTCATATGCGCTTCGCCCAGGCTGGTGACCTGAAGAGGCACCAAAGGGTCCACACGGGAGAAAGGCCATTCGCCTGTAATCACTGCGTGAAGAGGTTCTCTGAGAGGAGATACCTAAGGATACACCAGCAGAAAATGCATTCCACTGTTTAACATAAAAGTTACAATTCCACTCGATAGCTACCTGCCTAGCTAAGTAAACAACAGCAGGAATAATCTAGCTAGCTGTAAAGTTTACAAGTATCCCCACTAGCTGGCTACTAGACGACCAATATAACAGTTGGGCCTAAAGCTTTTTGTTGGGACCCAAGGCAAGCAACTCTTGCCTGTATCAGTATTGGACACTAGCTATAATGTGGACCAATACTTTTGTAGCAATATAGCTACCTACTAATATAATGGCCCAAATTATTGCACATTGTTTTGATAAACCGTTTAGAATAAGGCTGTCAAATCTGTACCAAATGCATTGCCTATCAATTAGGGCTGGGCGATATATAAAATTAATTTGATTAATTCGACTTAATGTTTTTGTGCGATATTCCAAATGCCTGTATCGCATTTGGAATAAAAAATGCTTTTTTTTTCTGAGCGTTTATGTCCCCTTGTTCTCATGTTGTCTTTTTGGTTTCGTTCGCTCCTTCTGTGCAGTGCACCTTCCCATTTACACCAGAGATCGGTATATAACGACGATATGCTCATGTCTCCCCGCCCTAACAATGGGGGGAGTCGCCCCAAAGGCAGAATGGCATTGGGTTTATTTTGGACAGATTATGGCGAGAGTGAAACCTCTCGCTTTGCCTCTTTCTCCCAAGCCCCTCCCCCTATCACTCACAACAATAAAGATGAGAGATCACTTCTTCCTCTCTGACAAACGGTTTCAACTCGCTATTTGCATTTGAGGTTTGGTCCAACAGAATCGATCATATGGACACTGAAACACATGGAGACATTATTTTACTGTTATAGAGGAGAAGGTAACCTTTCGAACCATACCAGACACTGCTAAAAACGGATGCACCAATGAACATTCATTCTGGGTAATGTATGCTCAGTTTGTCATGCGCATATTACGGTACCACGTATCGCTAGCAGCATTTTTGTCAAATAAAGATTGTTTTACTAGCTGTTTAGTCTGTGTTTTCTGGATGTGGAATAAGCAAAACAATTTATATAAGGAATTGGCAACTTGTCATTCTGAGAAATAAGGTAGGCCACTTGACCTCAACATCTGAACAAGGTGGACAGACTGTTCAAACAGTTGGAGACGGACAGAAGGGTGTGTTCATAACCATCCCAACTGTTTTGCCTTGTTAGCTGAATTCAGAGCATGTGAAATTATACCTAGATCCAAGTTGGCTAAACTTGAAATATAAATAGTAGCTGGCTACTCACTAGCACGTGGGCTTGTGCTAGAGAGTGTTTGAGACCGGTGTTCATTTTCTACAATACCTGCTACATTAGTGAATTTGCATTATGCAATGTTCTGGTTAAATATGTAACAAAAGGGCATTTTCATAGACAGACTTGAAGCCAGATAAGTGATTATTGCAAAAAAATCAGATTAAACTATTTTGATAAAATAATGAAAAGTATTAGTGGTTCTTATGATTGTGGAAGGCTTATATTCAGCCTAGGTATAACTTCACACGCTCTGAATTCAATAGATTATTGCAGACTGTTTTAAATGAAGTGTATTTGACCTTTTAAATTGTACAACAAAGCTTATTTAGAGAACATTAAAAAAAATATATATACATACATACACTGCTCAAAAAAATTAAGGGAACACTAAAATAACACATCCTAGATCTGAATTAATGAAATATTCTTATTAATTACTTTTTTCTTTACATAGTTGAATGTGCTGACAACAAAATCACACAAAAAGGATCAATGGAAATCAAATTTATCAACCCATGGAGGTCTGGATTTGGAGTCACACTCAAAATTAAAGTGGAAAACCACACTACAGGCTGATCCAACTTTGATGTAATGTCCTTAAAACAAGTCAAAATGAGGCTCAGTAGTGTGTGTGCCTGTATGACCTCCCGACAATGCCTGGGCATGCTCCTGATAAGGTGGTGGATGGTCTCCTGAGGGATCTCCTCCCAGACCTGGACTAAAGCATCCGCCAACTCTTGGACAGTCTGTGGTGCAACGTGGCGTTGGTGGATGGAGCGAGACATGATGTCCCAGATGTGCTCAATTGGATTCAGGTCTGGGGAACGGACGGGCCAGTCCATAGCATCAATGCCTTCCTCTTGCAGGGACTGCTGACACACTCTAGCCACATGAGGTCTAGCATTGTCTTGCATTAGGAGGAACCCAGGGCCAACCGCACCAGCATATGGTCTCACAAGGCGTCTGAGGATCTCATCCCGGTATCTAATGGCAGTCAGGCTATCTCTGGCGAGCACATAGAGGGCTGTGCGGCCCCCCAAAGAAATGCCACCTCACACCATGACTGACCCACCGCCAAACCGGTCATGCTGGAGGATGTTGCAGGCAGCAGAACGTTCTCCACGGCGTCTCCAGACTCTGTCACATGTGCTCAGTGTGAACCTGCTTTCATCTGTGAAGAGCACAGGGCACCAGTGGCGAATTTGCCAATCTTGGTGTTCTCTGGCAAATGCCAAACGTCCTGCAGGGTGTTGGGCTGTAAGCACAACCCCCACCTGTGGACGTCGGGCCCTCATACCACCCTCATGAAGTCTGTTTCTGACCGTTTGAGCAGACACATGTACATTTGTGGCCTGCTGGAGGTCATTTTGCAGTGCTCTGGCAGTGCTCCTCCTGCTCCTCCTTGCACAAAGGCGGAGGTAGCGGTCCTTCTGCTGGGTTGTTGCCCTCCTACGGCCTCCTCCACATCTCCTGATATACTGGCCTGTCTCCTGGTAGCGCCTCCATGCTCTGGACACTACGCTGACAGACACAGCAAACCTTCTTGCCACAGCTCGCATTGATGTGCCATCCTGGATGAGCTGCACTACCTGAGCCACTTGTGTGGGTTGTAGACTCCGTCTCATGCTACCACTAGAGTGAAAGCACCACCAGCATTCAAAAGTGACCAAAATATCAGACAGGAAGCATAGGAACTGAGAAGTGGTCTGTGGTCACCACCTGCAGAACCACTCCTTAATTGGGGGTGTCTTGCTAATTGCCTATAATTTCCACCTGTTGTCTATTCCATTTGCACAACAGCATGTGAAATGTATTGTCAATCAGTGTTGCTTCCTAAGTGAACAGTTTAATTTCACAGAAGTGTGATTGACTTGGAGTTACATTGTGTTGTTTAAATGTTCCCTTTATTATTTTGAGCAGTGTAGTTTCTTATATGCTCTTCTGTACAATTTGTTTGCAGTCTGCAGTCCATGAGGACCTGCTGATATCTTGTGTTGCTATCGGGAGAGACTGGACCTCTGAAGTGGCTGGTTACAAACCCTGGCCCCGGATCAGGACCCTGGAACAGAAGCCTTCGATCTTCCTTCCTGAGTCGGAACCAGGACCGAACCACGACTGACAGTTTCCACCACCACACAGAACACAACCAGTGGACAGGTGGACTGAACAACCGCAAGTCTGGTGGTCATCAGAGAGACCGAGGCTCCCGTCAGGGATCCAGTCTGCAGCCCAGACCCTTCTCTTCACAGTCTCAGTGCAAGGATCGAGCAGGACCTGGGGCTGATAGAGACAGACCTATGATAAAAACACCACAGTATCTATGATGAGCAGAGCAGGTTACCCTGGGCTTCAGCCATCACAGAGAGTGGTGGGAGACTCCCCTGATGGTAGTCTTTCAGGAAGTCTGTCTTTTCCTTACTTCAGGCTTACCACACCAATGCAGACAGGGTCAGGATGGGCATTCACCACGAGGTACCTAGCCAATAACACAGCAAACAGCCCAACAACACCCAAACAATGGCTAGAGGAGGCAGGGTGGTGGCTCCTGCTTCTACCTCCTCTGGTGTCATCGGGTCACAATTTGGGAGGCTGAGCATTAGGATGTACACCGACAAGCCATACGCCTGCCCCACATGTGGGAAGCGTTTTACTGAGGCGAACTATGTGAAGAAGCACCAGACCATTTACATCAAGGAAGGAGAGGCGCTTGAAGATCAAACTATGTTACAAGAGCTTCTGCTTCCGGAGTATTCTAACTAGACATAGGTGTGTCCACAATGGGGAGAAATTGTAGCAGTGTTCCTTGAGCTGTATTATAGTCATGTGAAGTGTCTTGGGGTTAGAGTTGTTTTGGATGACTAAATCCCTCAGTTGAGCATCTGGGTATTCTCACATGATACAGACTTGTCGTTTGGTGTGCTGGCATAGCATGCTCCCTCAACATGAGACATCGGTGGCATTGTGTTGCGTGACGATACTGCACATTTGAGTGTACCCAGCATAAGGTGCACCTGTGCTTCTTGATATGCCACACCTGTCAGGTGGATGGATTATCTTGGCAAGGGAGAAATGCTCACCGACAGGGGTGTAAACAAATTTGGCACAAAAATTGAGCAAAGTTTGCTTTTTGTGTGCACGGAACATTTCTCTTCTCTTTTACTTCAGCTCATGAAATATGAGACCAACACTTTACGTGTTGCGTTTAGATTTTTGTTCAGTGTACATCACCTCAGTAGGGTAAATATTCAACTGTCCTTTTTCTAGACTAGGTTTACACAAGCCTGTTTCAAATGACAAGTTAATAATGGGTTAATTACCCTCCTAAACAGAAGTAAACAAGTCGTACACTCTTACCCAGTTTGAAGAGACCCTTCTGAGATTAGCATAACCCAGGCATTTTATCCGGGTTTCTCATAACCGGGATACAAGCCTTTGTGTTATTGTAAACGGGATATGATGATTTAAATGTGTCAACTCAAAAGCAGAACACTTGAGTATCCCAAATAAAAACGGAATATTGGTGTGCATGTAGACGTGGTCAGTGATTTAAAAAATGTGTTCGATTGTTGGCAGAGGCAATGGGGTGAAAGTAAGGTAGAGATTTTTTTATATTACAGGGAAATCTGTACTATAATGTAATGGGAACAGAAGGGAGAAGTTATGTTGTGCTGGATGACATTAGGGCATATTTTGAAATTGATAGGGAAACATGGTACTAGAATGAGGTTTGTAGGGAATTATTTTATTAGAAACTCTATAGCAGTATAGAGACCCACAGTGGAGGTGTCATAATACCCATAAAACCTAGTGGTCAAACAGGGAAATGGTTCCAAATGTTTTTCCACCACCACCATTTTTTCCCATAGGTGATTTTAGAAACACTTAATAAGGGCTGTGTTTCGTGTAAGCTTACCCTGGCGTGACATTTTGATAAACTTGTAAATCGGACAGGGTGACTTATCAATACATTCGTCTCTATTTACTCTCAGATTTAAAAAAAAATCGAATTAGCATCAAAGTAGATCATGCAAAACTACAAATCCCTGCAAGCTCCTGCACATCATCTCTAGCTGACACCTTTGCTAACAGATATCGTGTCAGTTTAAAAGCATGCTCAAGACAGTTCACAGAATTTTCCATTTAAAGAAATGTTGCCAATTTATTCTTCACTACATTTAGCTAACATTACATAGTTAATCCAGAGATTCTTATCTTCGGCAGTCTCATACAGATATTCATGGGATTTGTAGTGCTTTATGATTGTCATATTAGCAGTTAATAAGCATTTCATTTTAGGTCAGTAAATACAGGCAGATATATTGATAAGTCACATTGTCCTTGAGAGATTTACACGGCTATCAAAATGTCATGCCAGGGGAAGCCTACATGAAACTCAGCCCTTATATTAAGTGTTTCTAAAATCCTTTATGGGAAAATGAATGGTGGAAAAACGATTGGAACCATTTCCTTGTTTGACCACAAGGTTTTATGGATATAACTTATACTATTGTCCTCTAATGGCAGTGGCATGTATTCATGCATGCCAAGGGAAGCCAGGCTTCCCAAAAAAATTGACAAAAAAAAAATCTCTGTTTCATAATTTTCCTTCAATTTGCAAAAGGCTTACAGGAGAAATCTGAGCAAGCAATACAGCGCCCCTCTGTCTCTATACTTGTAGGCCATCCATCTGATGCTGTCAGGCTTAAACGAGTATGACATTGTTGCCGCCCGTAGAATTTAAAGTAAGGGAAGCCAGCGAGCATTTGGCCTCCCTTGACATAAAATGTGCCAATCAGCGTTGAGCTAAACTGAGCGAGCTCAACAGTGAATGGATCTGGCGCACCGAAATAGAGTATCAAGGGAAGCCATCTTGGATTTAGGTGTCACTCCTAACATATCCCATTGAGAGCATATGGCATTAACTTGAATAGTTGCATCTCGTTGTGTTGCTGTCCTCCGGTGTCTAGCTAGCTAGCTAAAATTGTCCCTGTCCAAAATTAGCTATAGATGGAGCTAGGGATTTGGACTTGTGGTTTTACTTAATTCTCCATACTAGGCAATGACTATTACGGCGATTCTGATCCATTGTTGTGACCGGCCTAATTGGATGGAAGTTCCATATGTAGCT
The DNA here is from genome assembly GCF_002021735.2 of Oncorhynchus kisutch. Classification (NCBI taxonomy): domain Eukaryota; kingdom Metazoa; phylum Chordata; class Actinopteri; order Salmoniformes; family Salmonidae; genus Oncorhynchus; species Oncorhynchus kisutch. The sequence continues at coordinate 7,814,410 of NC_034180.2, read as the reverse complement.
AACTATAGATGTAGGCCTAAAAGGCTAATGTTAACTAGCCAATGTTGCCCATGAATGGAAGTTAGGCTAGCAAGCATTTTAGCCAGGTAGCCTAGGACAAAAAAACAAAAATGTGTATTGTACTGTATGATAGAGTGATAGTGTTTTGTCAACATGAAAGAGAGGAGGCTGGCATTGGAGTTTCTCTACAAGTTGGGTGAGACGACATGTTTTTCTACTTGCACCAATGCCCACACACAAGTCAGAACCATGGACAGCCACATCATATTTAGCTTACGTTGATTGTACTACATTGTTTTTGGTATTAGACTAAGCATAGGTGATTTGAAGTTGAAATGTTGCTGGAATAGTGGAGGCAGCTCCTGTTGTTTTCTTTGCGACTTGTGGTAACTCAAATCAAATTTTATACAGCCCGACAGGATGCTCTCGATTGTGCATCTGTAGAAGTTTGTGAGTGCTTTTGGTGACAAGCCGAATTTCTTCAGCCTCCTGAGGTTGAAGAGGCGCTGCTGCGCCTTCTTCACGATGCTGTCTGTGTGGGTGGACCAATTCAGTTTGTCTGTGATGTGTACGCCGAGGAACTTAAAACTTACTACCCTCTCCACTACTGTTCCATCAATGTAGTGGAGAGGGTAGTAAGTTAAGTTCCTCGGCGTACACATCAGACATACTGAATTGGTCCACCTACACAGACAGCATCGTGAACTCTTTGTGGTTCTAAATCAAGTTGTTTAGTGGTCCGAAAATGTCGGAAACATTTACTGGCTTGACCACGCTGTAGGTCCTGTAACGGTCTGTTACTGTACATGCAATATGCTTTGTGGATTGCACTGGACAGAGGTTGCTATCAGTTTTTTTTTTATAAAACAAAAAAGGTATGGTTGAATTTATTCTGCCACTGTTTTCTTATTGTCTCTGCCTTATATATATATATATATATATATACACACACACACGCGCAAGGCATATGCAAGGCATATGAATTACACAGGTTACAGAGCAAACACAATTACCACAACACAGGTTGTAATTTGGCTACCGAGATTTTACCCACTGCTCAATAGCCGGGTTTCCCCAAACGTGCACGTTTTGGGTTTTTGCCCTCGCGCTACAAAGCGGATTCAAATAACCAACTCATCATCATCAAGCTTTGATTATTTGAATCAGCTGTGATGTTCTATGGCCAAAAAAAACTAAGTGCACCCAGGGGGGACCCCAAGAGGTTTAGAAAACCCTGCTCTATGGGGAGGCCGTAACCGGCCTCACACTCCAGTACAGTAGGTGGCGGTGTGTGTACCTTTCAGAAGAAGTAGTAGACGGAAGTGAACAGTGACCAATAATCATTTCCAAGTTAGCGTTTTTATTGTTGTTTTTCAGACATTTATTAATTCCATGTGCTCATTTAATTGCACAGCATCACATACTTGTCCTAGGTAGTCTTTAATTCGCGTTGGTGACCGGACTTGGTTGATAGACGTTATCTAGGTAACGCTAGCTAGCTAGCTGCTAATAATGGCTAACTGTATGGTTCTTCACACGCAAATAGCCTCCATCATGGAGGTGCTAGCGAATGCAGCAGTGACAGAGGTCTGTAAACTCGTAGACGATGGCTATGCAGTGTTTCGTTTGGAAATAACTCAAAGCCAGAAAGAAAACAGGACATTGCGGAGGAAACTACAACTACTGGAACTGAAGGTGGCACGGGAGCGCGCAGAGACAACGCAAGATCGCGTCCTCGCCAGTCGTCCCAGTAGTGTCAAGATCCTCGACAGATACAGAGAAATGACAAGAGGTACATTTTGCAGGAGGCCTGTCGCCCGGTTCCTCTCGTTGCTTGTGCCTTTAGATGTATTACATTCTTATGGTTAAAAGGGAAAGATTCACCACTTCACCTACATAATTCTGAGTGATGAGGTGTTAAAGAAATAATGATGCACTATAGCGGTATTTTAAAATGTTCGTGCCAGATAGTTACACTGATGACGCCATCAGTTGATTGAGCGTGCTGTTTGATCTAAAAATGGAGCCATGTTTTGTAGCAATTATTGTGGCACAATGTGTGTTTCGCTAATTGCACGATCACGAATAGATTTGGTTGTCCCTGTTCAATAGAGCCATTGCAGGGCTTGAAATTCAGGGACATTGTCTAGTACCATGTGAAAACTACTGGCCCAAATGAAAAAATTACTGTTCCGAGCCAAGATTATAGAAAGGCAAGTTGAACATGCAGAATTTCAATCATGGGTCGCTTAATTTGCAGCCTGCGCAAGTACCTTGTAGCCAACCATACCACCGATTGTTTGGAAAAAGCTTCATGCTGTTACTTTGTATATTGTCATGGCAGACCCTCGTTGTAAAAATGAAATAAATCAAACAGCACTGGAAACCTAGGATCCCGCTCTTTTCAATAATTGTTTTTACCGGCGATTACAATCGGATGAATGAGGAGTTGTGGCTTTGCCACCCACCAGTTGATATTCCGATGATACATTTGTATTTTTTTATTTCACCAGGTAGGCCAGTTGAGAACAAATTCTCATTTACAACTGCGACCTGGCCAAGATAAAGCAAAGCAGTGCGACAAGAACAACAAATAAATGACATAGCTCATTAACAGCTTCTGGAATTAAGCTGGTTTTAAACAATTATAGACTACAGAATAGCATTATTACAATATTCATATTTACCAACAAGTAAGTGATGTGTAAATTTGTCTTGACAAGCAAGGAGCTACATATAGTGTAGGCGTACGTAAATCTTTATTTGCTAATAATGGTATCTGTGTAGGATGTCTGGCGGAGGACTTTTATTCTGTGTTGGTGAAATACGCCTGCCGATGTTCAACCTTGCCTCCGCTGTGAGGGGTCAAGCATGAGTATCAGGCCATACTCAGGCGGGGCTCTCTAGTCTAGACCGAGAGGGAAAGTCTTGACATTCTTGCCTCAGCTTGGAAACCGAATGCTGCTTGATAACTGTGAAGCGTCAGATGTCGGCAAGATTGTTTGTATTTAATCCTTTACATACTTTTTCTGTTTTGGAGTTTGAAAATGTACTGGCCCAAGCAGGACATATGGAAAGCATGATTAACTTTGGTGAGCTCAGCAGATGTTGCCGGGCCAACGGGCAGCCCTGTAATATTCATATGTGTAAACATACTGAATTGTAATTGGATGCATTTTACCTCAATATACTGTGCAATGATTGGTTAAGACTACCCAAATAGTTAGGTCATGGGCAGTTTGATCCTGGTTGGCTATATGTGAACATGCCAGTTATAGCTAGCTAATAAAGAGTTACGTTAAGAAATATCCTGTAGTACTGCATTTTATTATTTTGTACAAAGTGTGCAAAACAAGACATGGTGTCAGAGTAAAAGGTCTTACAAGATGGATTTTTCTGGAGTTCCTTCACCTCGAATGGACTGGGAGTCCACAAACTTGCATGGCGTAAGTACAAACAGCATGTGGAGCTAATGTTCACGGGTCCTCTGAATGAAAGGAAACGTGCAGCTACCTGCTCCTCTGGATCGGTGAAAAAGGGAGAGATATTTACAACACATGGACACTTACCAAGGCTGAATCAAAAGTTACTGAAAACATACTACGAACGTTTTGAAGCATATGTTGTGCCGAAGACCAATACGATTTTCAATTTTCGTATATACGGGCTCTCGGTCAAACCTCGCAGGGCAAACAGAGAACTGACTTGTTCCTGACAAAGATATAAATATACTCTGACAGAGGTAGTTCCTGCTTCCGAGCCAGAGACTGGGCGTGGTTTAGACTCACCCAGCCTATCGTTGATTGTTGGCGCAGAGGCTGGTCCCAGCCCCCTAAGCCCTTCAGCGGTCAGTCGTTGTAGCTGTGTAGAATATACAGGCACCTGTTATCTAACAAAATACAGTTTGTTCTCACAACACTACGTTCTCAATGTGCCCACCCCAACTCATTGCACAGTTCCTGTCTTCATGTTATTCTGTATTTTTCCATCATGAGAAAGGCCCATGGCCCTGAAACTGTTAAATGTTTCAAGTCAGCTATTTATTTATTTTGATTTCACCTTTATTTAACCAGGTAGGCAAGTTGAGAACAAGTTCTCATTTACAATTGCGACCTGGCCAAGATAAAGCAAAGCAGTTCGACAGATAAAACGACACAGAGTTACACATGGAGTAAAACAAACATACAGTCAATAATACAGTATAAACAAGTCTATATACAATGTGAGCAAATGAGGTGAGATAAGGGAGGTAAAGGCAAAAAAAGGCCATGGTGGCAAAGTAAATACAATATAGCAAGTAAAACACTGGAATGGTAGATTTGCAATGGAAGAAATGTGCAAAGTAGAAATAAAAATAAATGGGGTGCAAAGGAGCATAATTAATTAATTAAATACAGTAGGGAAAGAGGTAGTTGTTTGGGCTAAATTATAGGTAGGCTATGTACAGGTGCAGTAATATGTGAGCTGCTCTGCTCTGTTGCATAACACATACATCCACACAAGCCAACAGCAGATAATATTCAATCACATATGGTAACCGACTATAGTGCATAACACAGAATCCTCATACAAGCGAGTCTTTTGAACAGTTTGTGACAGAGCTGCGTCTGCTTGTGAAAGACTGATTATGCAAACAAGGATGGTATGGTCAGGGACCGTATTGTATTTGGAGTACATCACCGCGAGTGAGAGAGAAACTTTTGAATGTTGGGTCTGAGGTAACGCTGGACAAAGCTATCGACATAGCCAGATCTCATGAGCTAGCACAGGCTCAGAAAACCATTTAGCGCGGCAGCACGAGTGCATCACGTGAACAAGCAGTGCACGCAGTCAGGCAGGCGTCAAAGCACACCTCTGGTGCCCAGAGAGCGAGTTTTAGAACAGAGAGAGACATAACTCCAAAACAGAGCGACACAGACTCAAAACATGTGGATACAAAGTGCATGGCGAACAAGGAAATTGCCCAGCTAAAGGCAAACAGTGTACTAAATGTGGAAAATGGAACCACTTTGCAACAGTGTGCAGAGCTTACCGTGGAAAAACAGTACACAGTGAGTGAAGATGAAATGTCAATCAAAGAGTCAAACGCTGATGAACTGTTTATTGATTCAGTTACACAGAAAAGTCAGAGAGACAGAGCAAGCCTTTGCTGACATTGAGGCACAAAGTAAACATTCCTCTGAATAAGTACCGCAGCTTGACATCAAATACAAGGAAAGTGACATGATGTTGGACTTATATGTTGTTGACACTAGAGCACCTGCAGTGCTAGGTCTTAAAGCATGTTTAGACATGGACCTCATCAAGTTATCAGTGACAGCACCAGTAGAGACAGACAATGTACTGGAGGAGTTTGCTGATGTTTTTACAGGAATAGGATTATTCTCAGGAGAACGTACCATTCACCTTGACCCAGATGCAACCCCTGTGGTCTGCCCACCGAGAAAGATTCCCCTTGCTCTCTGCCCGTCTGAAGAAAGAGTTGGAGAGCATGGAGCAATCTGACATAGTCACCAAGGTTACAGAACCGACTGACTGGGTAAACGCGTTAGTGGTGGTGGAACAACTCACAGGCAAGCTCCGAGTATGTCTCGACCCAAGAGACTTGAACAAGGCTAACGCCCCCATTATCCTTTACCGACGCTAGATGGCATCACACACAAGCTAGCGGGAGCACACTACTTCAGTGTCATGGACGCTAGATCAGGCTACTGGGCTATCAAGCTCACAACATTCAACACACCTTTTGGACGCTACAGGTTCCGTCGCCTGCCTTTTGGGATTATCTCACCCCAAGACGAGTTTCAGCGAAAGATCAAAGTGTACGAAGGCCTCGATGGAGTTGTGGCAATTGTGGACGACATCCTTGTCTATGGTCGAACCAAAGAGGAGCACGACCAAAAACTCTGCACGATGCTGCAAAGGTCCCGCGAGAGAGGAGTCCGGCTCAACCCCGAGAAGAGGTCAGCTGCTTCGGACATCTTCTCACAGCGACTGGAATCAAGCCAGATCCACAGAAGATCTTAGCCATAAAAGAAATGGAGCCACCAAAGAACCGTGCAGAGCTGGAAACAGTGCTTGGCATGGTCAACTACTTAGCCAAGTTCGCACCCAGCCTCTCCAATGCTAATGCACCTCTGCGTCAACTGCTAAAGCAGTCGAGTGATTTTCTCTGGGACAAGCAACACAACATTGCTTTCCAGAATGTGAAAGACTTGATCACGAGAGAACCAGGACCAATCCTTGCCTACTACGACCCCGACAAAGAGCTCAGACTCCAAGTGGACCCGTCAAAGTATGGACTAGGTGCAGTGCTACTGCAAGAAGGAAAGGCCATCGGCTACGCTTCCAAATCTCTCACAGACTGTGAAATCAACTACGCTCAAATCAAAAAGGAGCTCTACGCCATTCTGTTCGGATGTAAATGTTTCCATCAGTACATGTATGGACGACAAGTAATTGAGGAATCCGACCACAAGCCCCTTGAGTCAATCGTGAGGAAACCACTAGCATGGTGGTGCAAGTGCACACTGTGTACAGCAACTTTACCAGTTAGTGACACAAAACTGAAGGAGATCCAAGCAGAAAAGGACTCGCAACTCGCACAGCTGAGGAAAGTCATACAGGTCCCCGAGGAGAGGAGAAAATGCCCTCAGAGAGTCTCAGATTTCTGGAACCATCATGATGAACTATCACAGATCGACAGAATAATTTTCAAAGGAGAGAAAAATCATTATTCCTACCAGTCTCAGAAGAGATTTTGACAAAGATCCATGCTGGACACATGGGCATGGACAAGTGCAAACAGAGAGCACGGGACATTTTGTTTTGGCAAATGTGCCAAATGTCTTGAACGACGCCCCTCAAACACTAAAGAGACAATGTTACCTCACTGTATCCCAGACCGACCCTGGCAGGTCATGGCAACCGATCTGTTCACCTGGAACAACGAGGACTACATCGTAACAGTGGACTACTACAGCAGATACTTCAAACTCGACAAGCTTCACAGCACCACATCTGCAGCTGTGATACACAAGCTGAAAGCAGTCTGCCAGGCATGGCATTGTAGAGACTTTAATATCTGACAATGGGCCCTGTTACAAATCAAATGAGTTTGAATCCTTCACAAAAGCATGGGAGTTTACACATGTCACCGCAAGCCCACATTACCCTCAAAGTAATGGCCTTGCTGAAAAATCTGTGCAGATTGCTAAATCGCTCATGGAGAAAGCAAAAGCAGACAAGAGAGACCCCTACCTCAGTCTCCTTGAATACTGCAACACTCCAGTTGACAACTTCCAATCACCAGCCCAGCTGTTGATGAGCCGCAGACTTTGCTCAAACCTTCCCAGCACCAACTAGCAGACAACAACAACAAAATGCGATACTACGACAGGTCAGCTTGACCACTGATCGACGGAGAGTCAGTTAGAATCCAGGAGCAATGGCCTCTGGAAGCCAGCAGTCGTCATCCAGCCAGCTGACACTGAACGTTCATATCACATCTGCACCGCAGAAGGAGCGGTATACCGCCACAATCGTCGTCACCTACTGAACACAAAAGAACAACACACTGAGATGAACTGTTCCCCTGAAAGAGAATGTGATGGACTAAACACACACAGCACAACATACTTACCTGAATACCTGCAACACTACAAGAACTGTTGACTGATAGAATCATGCTCAGCATCATATCGCACAAGGTCAGGAAGAAAGGTCAAGCCCAGAGCTGTCCTAGACCTGTGAAATGTCAAAGGGTGTAGGCGGATCGGTGCCCTAAAAGAGTTTGACTGTAAACTTCTTATTGAAAGTAAACTTAATGCTTTGGTATTGTATTTGTTTGAAATGTTAAGATGTTATTTCTACAGTGAAAGCTGAGTTGCTGAGAATCCCTTGTTTGAAAAGTAACAGTATGTTGGATTATTGTTTGAGTGTTGATTCATTTGGTGTAGTATGCAATATAAAATGGTTACTTACCTTGAGTTCAAACTACAGACCATATTCAAAAGAAACCCTTAGAATATGTAAACATTTCTTGTTTTAAAAGGGGGATGTAATATTCATGTGTAAACATACTGAATTGTAATGGGAGGCATTTTACTGACATACTGTGCTATGATTGGTTTAGACCACCCAAATGGTTAGGTCATGGGCAGTTTGATCCTGGTTGGCGATACGTGAATTTGCTCTTTATTAGCTAGCTATAACTGGCAACGTTAAGAAATATCCTGTAGTACTGCATTTTATTATTTTGTACAAGGTGTGCAAAACAAGACACTTCCTTGTCCAATTGTGTTCCCACCCTGAAAGCAGGCTCATAGATCAGGCATGGGTGTAACAGTACTCTTCTTGCGTTGTGTACAATCAATCATCGACACGAACTCCAACTTGTAGCACCAGTCATGGAGCTTTATTCTGATAGAAACAGCACAAAATTGCACGTCATGCAATGTACAGCTCATCATCCAACTCTGCACTCACGCACTGTACACAATATACAAACCCCACCAGACACAATAAGTTGCTAGCTAGTATTATCTGGAATTCTTTACAACAAAATGCATAACAAATATGCACCAAAAAAAACGCTACATCTTGTGTGGTGTTCTAATAACATTTGCAAACAAATTGATATCAATTGTACATTTAAATCATCACGTGGGAGTATAAAAATCACTTTTGACGTACAGTGCTTTGCAACCAACAACTTACCACTGGTTTGGTGCTTGTTCACTGGGATGAGTCTAACTGAAACATCCTCGTAAGCAAGCTACGCAAACCAGCCAATAAGATGCCATGTTGAGTAGGTGAAGGCAAGACTAAAACCAAAAACCCATTGGCAAGGGGAAATCACCAATATAACCCTGTTACATGGGCAAATCCAGTCCTCGGAGCGGTCACTTTTTCCCCTAGCAAACACAGCTGATTAAACTAATTACATTCTAAACTGAAGATCATGATTAGTTGATTATTGGAGTCAGGTGTGTTAACTAGGGCTGGAGCAAAAGTGTGACACCGATCAGGCCCCGAGGACTGGAGTTACCCATCCCTGTCCTAGATCAACTGACGGTGGCAGCCAAGACCAACTGGGATAATGAGTAAGTTGTTTTGTTGTTGGTAGCTAGTTAACAATATAAGCTCTCTTTTTACACGAGGCAGTGTTATTCAGTACAATTGTGATCAGGTCAGCCATATTGGTGCTAGCTAGTACCACTACAAGTCAAGATATCCAAGTTTAGCTAGCTAGCTTTGTTCACTATACCTAAAATGTACTGTAGTCTAGTGTTATAATTAACTAGCTTCAGTGCAGGTCATTAGGAGCAAAACTGAAGAAATGTTTTGCGAAGCGTAAATGTGTGACTTTGGCTTTATGACTCATGAGTAACTATACCCATGTTGGAGCTAGCTAGCTAACATTTTGTATTTGGTTAGGATCCCCATTAGCTGTTGCAAAAGCAGCAGATACTCTCCCTGGGGTCCAAAACATGTCTGAGATGTCTCATTCCACATCTTGCTGCTACACAATGATTTCCCATTCATTTCTAATAGTGTTTTTGTCTTTCTCGCACAGACAATACCACTTAGATACAAAGAAGTTGATGACTCAAGGACATGTGAAAGGTCTCATAACAATCTCCCCTTGTATCAAAGTGACTCTGAACACCTCACTGCACCACACAAATACATCATATGCAAGTATTCCCTTTGTAGAACTGTAGTATTTATATATATTCCCTACATTGTCACTGTTCCTGCATACTACTGTGTAAAGTCACTTCGTCTCCAGAGCAAGTACTGTCTGGAATACAAGCCATGTCTACTATCTTTAAATCTATTTGCAATATAAAAGCAACTGTTTTATTGAAACATGTTTACTTGCCAACAAATGATACACCAACTCCCTGCATAATTTGTTTTAGCAGTACGATTGTAGGTAGTTTAGACAAATGCATTTCATGAATATCAATGAATTGATCGAAGTTGAAGTCAACACTATTGGTTTCTGATGCAAATGGAATCATGTAGTCACTTGTCAGTACAATTGTGAAACAATTTTTTAAATATAAAACATTGAATCAAACTCCATTATACAGTACCAGTCAACTGTTTGGACGCACCTACTCATTGCAGGGGTTTTATTTATTTTGTACTATTTTCTACATTGTAGAATAATAGTGAAGACCATGAAACAACACATATGGAATCAATCACCCAACCTCAACCCAATTGAGATGGTTTGGGATGAATTGGACCGCAGAGTGAAGGAAAAGCAGCCAACAAGTGCTCAGCATGTGGGAACTCCTTCAAGACTGTTGGAAAATCATTCCTCATGAAGCTGGTTGAGAGAATGCCAAGAGTGTGCAAAGCTGGCAAAGGGAAAATAGTCCAATTTAAAAAAGCCATTGAATGAGTAGGTGGGTCCAAACTTGACTGGTACTGTATACATACATAAAAGGAGTGGCTCCGTAAGAAGCATCTCAAGTTCCTGGAGTGGCCTAGCCAGTCTCCAGACCTGAACCCAATAGAACATCTTTGGAGGGAGCTGAAAGTCCGTATTGCCCAGCGACAGACCCGAAACCTGAAGGATCTGTAGAAGGTCTGTATGGAGGAGTGAGCCAAAATCCTTGCTGTAGTGTGTGCAAACCTGGTCAATAACTACAGGAAACATATGATCTGTAATTGCAAACAAAGGTTTCTGTACCAAATATTAAGTTATGATTTTCTGATGTATCAAATACTTATGTCATGCAATACAATTCTGGATTTTTGTTTTAGAGTCAGTCTCTCACAGTTGAAGTGTACCTATGATAAAAAGTACAGACCTCTACATGCTTTGTAAGTAGGAAAACCTGCAAAATCAGCAGTGTATCAAATACTTGTTCTCACCACTGTATGCGTTACACTCAGAGTCAATGATGGACTGATTTAGACCTGGGTTTCACAAACGAATCGTAGCACTAAGAATCTTTCATATCAATGGAATTAAGATCGCAGTGTTATAATGGTTTTGGGAAACTTAGCCCAAGTGGGTGCGATTTAATGATCAGGTAGAACATAAAACTAGCAGGCCCCAGACTTCGTAGGGTAAGAGTTGATTCCCAAAAGCTTCTTAAGGTTATGTTCATTGTTTGAACCTTCATGTAGGAGCATCGTTTAATCTGATTTCCCCCCCCCCGAAACGTTTGTGTTCCTATCTCCAAGAGTGCATTAGTGTCTAACAATTAACAATACACACATGTAAAATAATGGAATTAACAAATATTAGGATGAGCAATGCCGGAGTGGTATAGACTAAAATACAGTATATACATATGAAATGAGTAAGGCAATTGAGGTGATATGTACATGAATGTAGGGTTAACGTTAGCTAAGTTACCTCAGCTCGACATCTTCTTTGCTGCACTGATCGGATGCCTTACTCTTTTGAAGTGGAAAAATCAATGGAATAGCATCACTTTTCAACGTTCGACGATCTGGTGTAAGGTATGCGCTTGGAGTCAGGAAGCAGGTGCAGAAGGGGAGTTTAATAAACACGAACAAGGCAGATAAACAAAACAGGAGATGCGTACTGAACGTGAACACAACCACTAGGCCACAGAGGGCTAAATAAAGGGAGCGTAATCAAGGTGATGTAGAAGTCCAGGGGTGCGTAATGATGGGGAGCAGGTGCATGTGATGATAGGGGTGACACCTGGCAACCTCATTAGTTGAGACTTCAGGTCTGCTTCGAAATCCCCTGGCTGAAAGTGCTGCCTACAAATACTGGCATTTGGATATTTCTCAAGGAGAGTATTCACATCAATTGGATCCACCTCTACCGGGACGGTACTACGTCTTGAAATCGCTATGAATTCTGGATGTTGTGGTTCACTTACAACCAAGAAATGTGGATGGCCCGTTTCTACCGGGGAAATGCAGAAACGCTCATATTTGCGTGTAGTGGGGAAATTCTCGATTCTTTATGAAAAATGCTATGTTAATAACATATTCATGGACATATACAGTGAAATAGAGCAGCGGTGAAATGTCCCTTTAGCCAGAATTCGGTCTTGGTCAATTTTTGGGAAGTATGCAATAAATTCCCCTGATTACTTATCTATCTTGCACAAAGACACTATCATATTCTAAACAGATTCTTGATTTACTGCATTTCTATTATTTACTAATTTGAAACAATATAATACATGGAACATAATATCGATCTATAAATAGTACTCTATATCAAGAAGTAATCCGAAGTGTTACCTTACATCCTTGCCAATTTTACACAGTGTCAATAGGGTAAAATATACCATTCAGCATTGAAGGTGGCTAACCTAACCACCTCATTTCCCCCAATCACTCTCTCAGGTGAAGAACATCTCACTGGAGACTACAGGAGCTTTGTGGAGCCAGCGGAACACAATACATGGAGAGATGACCAACCAATAAATGTTGATGAGGGGAGTGGAACCTCAACCCAGCACGTTATTGTGATAGAGGTCAGTGTAACAGTACATCAAATGTGGCCAGTTTATTTCAGAAAGGCTCCCCTCAGCTAGTCACTTGCTTACATGTACATCCTCATTTGAGCTTGTGAGACATTTATCTAATATTGTACCTGTAATAACCTTTCTTCTTGTGTCAGTCTGAAGATGCAGAGGCTGTAGGTCTTAGGGCCAAGCAGGAGAGGTCTGAAGGAGAGGAGGACCCATGGCACATAAGAGACATCCAGACTGGAGTGCCCCCTGTAGCCACGGAGGACACCACAACTGCCCCAGCGCTGCCAAGGACCCGACGCAGCATCACGGAGGTCAGTGGGACGCAGAACGCCATCAAGTCAGAGACAGACACCAAGACTTTAACTGTAACACAAAGGCTTTTACACACAGGATCTGACCACAGGTCACACCCAGAGAGACTGGGGAGACTGGGCTGTCTTCCTGCTCCCGGCTCAGAGTATTTACTTTATGGTAACCCGAGCCTGAGGACATTTCATTCCCATCGGGATGCGTTAGAGACTGGCAATGATCCGTCTTGTTCTTCTACTACAGAGATGGACCCTGACAACATGCCTTTGGGTTTAGAGACACAGACTGATCTGTCTAGAGAGGTCTGGAACCAGTACAGTAGTAGTGTATACCCAGAAAGGTGCTTAGATAAGAAAGGGGAGGGTTTGGTCGAAGATGAAGTGACTGTGAAAGTGGAGGGCGACATTTCTCCCACATGGAATGCAGATAGTCACCTAGGATACAGACTCTCACAGGGCAGCGATTTCTTAGATTACAGGGAAAGCTTAGAGACTAATCCAAATAACACGACCCACTCCCCTTTACACACACTCAAGGATTACAACCCAGTGTCCACTTCAATGGGGCCTTCCGATTCACACGAACGCAGCCTTTTCGATCAGGTATTGAACTCAAACGACAGGGCTAGAGCCCAGGCTCAGGGAAGGGGAGCAACATCAGGCAATAGTAAAGAGAAACGGTTCCTCTGCATGTTCTGTAACAAAGGCTTCAGCTGCCCCCAGAAGGTGGAGATCCACCAGAGGGTACACACAGGGGAGAAACCCTTCAGCTGTACCCAGTGTCACATGCGCTTTGCCCAGGCTGGTGACCTGAAGCGGCACCATAGAATCCACACAGGGGAGAAACCCTACAACTGCCCCCAGTGTGAGAAGAGGTTTTCCCGCCAGCACCATCTGAAGATGCACCTGAAGGTCCACACGGGAGAAAGGCCGTTCGCATGTGCGCACTGTGGGAAGAGGTTCTCAGAGAAGAGCTACCTCAGAATACACCAGAAGAAAAAACATTCCACTCTATAACATAAAGTAACCATTCCACTCGATGGCTTCTGACGTTTAGGTCAAACCCTACTTTAACCCCTTACACTTGTGGGAATTGGCCTATATGGATGGAGCTAAATTGAAATGTTTCTTACAGAAGAAATAGGGAAAGCATATGCATAACCATGGTAGCAATCAAAGGGGAACAGTTTGGAGATCATGTGAAAGTTATTAGACTAAAAGTGAGGACACAACAGTTCAACTGACAAGACTGAATCCAAACATTACATTGTTGATTTTATGCACATTTTACATTTACTCTACTTATGTTTTACTCTACTTATGTGTTTGTTTAAAACGAAATCAGAAAATACTCTGGATACTTTCAGTAACATAATAAGAATATTCCTGGATGTAGGATAGGTGCAACATAAGACAACAAAAATTATAAGGGTTTGAGTGAGGTGTAATTGGTGTTTCCAAGTGGCAACACACCTCTCCAAATTGTGCACAGTTCCTAAGTAATGTCATTGCACTTTTATATCTTAAAGAAGAGTCTTAAACTTTAAGGTGATATTTTTAGCACCTCCTAGCTGTGCAGTTGAGGAACTGGAGCAAACACACTTGTGGTGCTTTCGTTTGGAACACAACCCTGCATCCCAGCCTTTACACAAGGACTGTTGTTTAAGCAACCTTTTACAAAGCACAATCTGGGACAGGTGTTCATCATTTGAAACCTTGTTCTAATGCCAACATGAATTATAAATGCTAAATTATAAAATATGTCTAACACAGTGTTATGCTTTCACAAGGCAATTCAGAGAAGCAGATCTTAAGTTTCCATGCGCATGGAATAGAGTCATAAGTCAATTCAAATGCGTGGTCTGCGGCAAATCTTCACAATACAACAAACAGGCTCATTCTGTTCAGGACAACCCAGGGTATAACGCCATGTCATCTTGTAACTAGGGCTGTTGCAGTGACCATATTACTGCCACACCAGCAGTCATGACTAAGGTAAAATTCCACTTGTCATGGTGATCTCACTTTATGCACTCTGGATATGCTTTGTTAGTACCCAACTTGCTAACAACCATCAGGTCCTAATGGCTCTATTGTCCCTCTAACCACTCTGACATCACATCAAACACATATCATCAAAGCAGAACACCTATAGTACTTTTAAAACTCACGTCACTGTGATAATCAAATTTGAAGAAAGAAGTTCAACAGCAGGTTGAAACAGTGTGAAACATGGTCGTTCTGGATGTTGTTTCAAATCCTAACAACGAAATGGACAGCACTTTCAAAGGTGATGATTCATTCAAAACACCCATACACACAGTGTTTATGAGAATCGCAGAATGATGAACTTACTAAATGACTGAGAGTTTGACTGTGTGATATTAGATTGCTTCTTGTGTAAATATTTTCAGTCTGGATTTTAATGATTTGTATGAGCCTAAACCCGGAAAAAAACGGAATTATGATTGTGCCTTTTATACAGTACATAGCCTACCGCATATTACGAATGGCAGAAAAACATAAAACAAAACTGATTTATGATGTCTTTGGTCCATAATTGGTCTAGCCTATACTCAAAGTAAACAAATTCGAGTAATCGCCTCGGAGTGTGACCTGTATTATACTGGATAGATTTGTAACTTTCTGCTACGCTCCATGAGTCGGGGAGAGAATGTATAGCTCTAGGCGCTGCTGTTGGTTCATTGATTGATTGATTGTGCAGTGCGGCTTACAAGTTTGCCTACAATTAGTGAATTTGTATTTGATTTTGAATAGCCTAGTTAAAGGGCATTTAAAAAAAAAAAGTAATTGATTGGGTCAGACATTACCTTTATACATATCTCACCGCCAGGCGTTCCCATCTCCTCCTCGCTCCCCTTTATTCCTGTCTCGAGCGCGCAGACGGGCCGTCAACAGTTTAGTGAAATATGTTTCACTATCGATGTTCCCGAACAGATTTCAATTGGTTTCCCAAATTAAGCATGGGGTAGCTGCAGGAACAAGGTTGGTGGCCTCCATTCGCTATTCGAGTGCCAACAGATGAAATTAATATTTTTCCTCGGCCACTGTTGATAATGGGCCATTCTAAATCGACATTTTACATATTAGTAAAGACTAGATTAATTTGAGAATAGTCTGATGGGTGAAAATATGATCAATTGATGAGGGAACAGCTGTGCAGCCTGAGGCAAGGAACAGAGATCGAGCTTGTTTTTCTTTCTACTTTCTCAAATCATCAATATCCTGTAGTCACACCATGCAGCCCATATGTTTTGCTTTCTAAGTCAGCTAGACTTAACAAGCCTACAGCCTATGGCATTGAGCATAGCCAGATAACATAGGTCTACAGTAGGCCAACTCATAATCTGTTCTTCTGAAATACATTTTGTTCAGATCATAATGTTTATTTAGACCTGACTAAAATAAATAATGGATTTATTGTGATGGTATATATTACATTGATTTATTATACTTTTTTTAATGTAGATGTTCCAAAGGCCCGCATCGGCAGCTTGTATGGGGGGAGGCCTGGAGATGCTTAACTTGTTTATGTTAATTAACTGTCAATTACCGTGAGACCTGCAGTCTCTTGCATGACAATAACCGTTTGACAAAATTTCATGACCACAGCCCTCTTAATTTACATTCCCCTCACTCAGACAATAAAAACATTTGCAAAAGTTGCCCAATTAGCTGGATGGAGGGATGCATCTTCTTGTAGTGTGGTGCTCAAGTTCAGAACGTCTGTCAGTCAAAACCCATTCAGCGCTGAGACCCTGAGCTCCAACGTCATGTATGGCATGTTACTGTACAGCCACTTCCTTCCAATTTATGTGCATTTTCATTGTCGACAGAAAAGCTCCACAGATGCATTTGGAATAAGGAGAGTAACATATTTCATTATTAAATATTCCTCAGTATAATATTGCATCCAGACATACACTGAGTATACCAAAACATTACCAACACCTTCCTAATATTGAGTTGCCCCCCTCCCTCCCTTTTGCACTCAGAACAGCCTCAATTCATCGAATCATGTTGACTCCAATGCTTCCCACAGTTGTGTCAAATTGGCTGGATGTCCTTTGGGTGATAGACCATACTTGATACACACAGGAAACTGTTGCGCATGAAAACCCAGCAACGTTGCAGTTCTTGACATAAACCAGTGTGTCAAATCTTTTGTTTTGCCCATTCACCCTCTGAATGACACACACACACACACATCTCAATTGTCTCGAGTCCTTTAACCCGTCTCCTCCCCTTCATCTACACTGACTGAAATGGATTTATCAAGTGATTTCAATAAGGGATCCTAGCCTTATCTGGTCAGTCTGTTATGGAAAGACTTCTTAATGTTTTGTACACTCAGTTTGTAAGGCATACATAAGCCTAAAAAGTATGTTACATATTGTATGTAGGCTATAATGATGTTCACAAATGCCTATTTCATTACTTCCATTCAACTACTTATTTTTTTCCCCCCCAAGACACTTTTTTAATGAGAAAATGAATGTAGTTTATGCAGAATTATGTATATATATATGTGGTTTTCATATGGTGTATTTAAAACTTGTTTATGTTTAATAAACACAGAAATGGGACTTTCCTAAGACTTTCATTGAGACTCTCTTTAGTATACAGTTGTGGCCAAAAGTTGAGAATGACACAAATATAAATATTCACAAAGTCTGCTGCCTCAGTTTGTATGATGGCAATTTGCATATACTCCAGAATGTTATGAAGAGTGATCAGCTGAATTGCAATTAATTGCAACGTCCCTCTTTGCCATGCAAATTAACTGAATCCCCCAAAAACATTTCCACTGCATTTCAGCCCTGCCACAAAATGACCACCTGACGACATGTCAGTGATTCTCTCGTTAACACAGGTGTGAGTGTTGATGAGGACAAGGCTGGAGATCACTCTGTCATGCTGATTGAGTTTGAATAACAGACTGGAAGCTTCAAAAAGAGGGTGGTGCTTGGAATCATTGTTCTTCCTCTGTCAATCATGGTTACCTGCAAGGAAACACATGTCGTCATCGTTGCTTTGCACAAAAAGAGCTTCGAAGGGGAAAGGATATTGTTGCCAGTGAGATTGCACCAGAATCAACCATTTATAGGATCATCAAGGAGAGCGGTTCAAATGTTGTGAAGAAGGCTTCAGGGCGCCCAAGAAAGTCCAGCAAGAGCCAGAACCGTCTCCTAAAATTGATTCAGCTGCGGGATCGGGGCACCACCAGTACATAGCTTGCTCAGGAATGGCAGCAGGCAGGTGTGAGTGCATCTGCACGCACAGTGAGGCGAAGACTTTTGGAGGATGGCCTAGTGTCAAGAAGGGCAGCAATGAAGCCAATTCTCTCCAGGAAAAACATCAGGGACAGACTGATATTCTGCTAAACGTACAGGGATGAGGACTGGGGTAAAGTCATTTTCTCTGATGAATCCCCTTTCTGATTGTTTGGGGCATCCGGAAAAAGGTGAGCGCTACCATCAGTCCTGTGTCATGCCAACAGTAAAGCATCCTGAGACCATTCATGTGTGGGGTTACTTCTCAGCCAAGGGAGTGGGCTCACTCACAATTCTGCCGAAGAACACAGTATGGTACCAACACATCCTCCGAGAGCATGTTCTCCCAACCATCCAGGAACAGTTTGGTGACGAACAATGCCTTTTCCAGCATGATGGAGCACCTTGACATAAGGCAAAAGTGATAACTAAGTGGCTCGGGGAACAAAACAGATATATTTTGGGTCCATGGCCAGGAAACACCCCAGATCTTAATCCCATTGAGAACTTGTGGTCAATCCTCAAGAAGCGGGTGGACAAACAAAAACCCACAAATTCAAAGCATTGATTATGCAAGAATAGGCTGCCATCAGTCAGGATGTGGCCCAGAAATGAATTGACAGCATGCCAGGGTGGATTGCAGAGGTCTTGAAAAAGAAGGGTCAACACTACAAATATTGATTCTTTGCATCAACTCCATGTAATTGTCAATAAAAGCCTTTGACATTTATGAAATGCTTGTAATTATACTTCAGTATTCCATAGTAACATCTGACAAAAATATCTAAAGACACTGAAGCAGCAAACTTTGTGGAAATTAATATTTGTGTAATTCTCAAAACTTTTGGCCACGACTGTACATCACATCTGATCTCACCCTATTCTGCATACATTTGACTACGCTTTATACCCAATATACACTTACTAAATATACCTACACTAACATACCTATTGTACACCTCAAAATAGTTTAGCCAGATTTCTCTAATGATGACTTATCATAGCCAACTTATTCTTTACCAACAACATAGGTCTACCATGATAATAATGCAATTTAAAATCAAAAGGACCAGACAAAACAGGACAGATAAAAATAGTTTAGGTTGGGCGAGCATAGGGGAACTAGGAATGCACAAAAGGGGATGGGGTGACAGAGTCAATCATAGACGCTAGGCTATATGATAGGTTTATCAACAGTGAAGCTGTTCTGCAACTACAGTATAGGACTCGAACGTAGTGGGGATTGGTAAACACTCCATGTTGAAAGTGTGTTTATTATCTGTGTGTACATACCTGAGGGAGTGTATGTCTGTGTAATCTGTATCACCTGTCTCTTCCAGGAGGAGGAGGGTCCAGAGGTGCTGCTGGTGAAGGAGGAGGGGTGTGAGGAGGATCTGGGGAACCCTGAGGGGACCATGGTCATGGAGGACAACCAGACTACACCTCCTCCTGAACCCACAGAGGAACCAGCTGAGCAGCACAGGACCACACACAGTCTCACTGAGGTGAGACTTTTAATTATCAAACCATTAGAGTGTCAAGCAATCAAATCAACTAACATGTTTGCATAGTACTCATAGCAATCCCTCATTGCCCAATCAGAAGCTGCTCCATTGCAGGGTGCTCATATCAGATTTCTTGATCCAACATCCTCTCACTCTGTATCTCTTACAGTCAGTAGACATGGAGGATGGGAAGCCTGATCTGCTGCTGGTCAAAGAGGAGACAATAGAAGACGAACCAGAGAGCATTGATCTGCTGAGTGGACTAAAGATGGGGGAGCAAGGTAAGGGAGAAATACATATAGCTAATATAGTAATAGATCTTCAATGGGAATACTGATACGCCTGGCTATTTATTTTCATTCATAAAATTAAATCAATACAACTTCTTTAAATACAAAAAAACATTAAATATTTATTTCACCAGGTAATTGACTCAACTAAATGTGTAGAGTTTCCTCTGACATGTTTGTAAAGTCTATTTTGTAACCCCTTCCTGCAGGTGGTTGGCTGGAGGCTAACAGAGGAGACTGGACAGCCATCTTGGATTCCCAGACAGGTGCATCCAAGGGCTCAGGGGATGACATCACTGTGCAGTCCAGGACCAGAGGCGACATAGTGGAGGTCAGTGGATGGAACAGCATCCTCAACTCTGGGCTGGGGTACAACACTGTTAACCACAGAAAGAAACAGACATCTGAACTTAGTCTCCATGACAACAGACTGGCTGAGACCTGGGCGAGGCGTAGACTTGGTCTCCGGGGACGGGGAGGTGTCAGTTTGTGGCGGAAGAGAATAGAAACGGATTCGGCTAGCGATGCTCTGTCCTGCTCCTATAGTTGTGATTCAGAGAGACTGATGGGGCCTCAGGTTAACCCCCTAGCAGGTGCTGCCTTCAGCCTGCCTTCTATAGGATCTATCAACTGGGACATGGACCCTGCGACAACACAGACTCTCCCTGGCCTTCATCCTCCTCACAATCTCCTAATGTTAAACCAGACCTCAGACAATGCCAGTGCCTCAACACTAAATGGCTACACAAGCCCATTGACAAATGACAGTAGTGGAGATGGAATCTGTAAAGGTGGCTGCGCCAAAGAGAAGAGCTTCCCGTGTTCGTTCTGTGAGAAAGCCTTCAGTTTCCCCAAACAGGTGGAGATTCACCAGAGGGTGCACACGGGGGAGAAACCATTCCTCTGCCGCCTATGCCGGGTCAGTTTCTCCCACTCGTCCAGCCTGAAGAGGCACCAGAGGGTCCACACTGGGGTGAAACCCTTCAGCTGTACCCAGTGTCACATGCGCTTCGCCCAGGCTGGTGACCTGAAAAGGCACCAGAGGGTCCACACAGGGGAGAAACCATACGGCTGTACTCAGTGTGAGAAGAGGTTCTCACACCAGCACAAGCTGAAGATGCACATGAAGATCCACACGGGAGAGAGGCCATTCACCTGTACTCACTGCGGGAAGAGGTTCTCAGAGAAGAGCTATCTCAGGATACACCAGCAGAAAAACCATTCCACTCTATAACATTGAAAGTAACCATTCCACTCGTTAGACGTTTAGATCAAACCCTGCATTAAACACAGATTAATTTTCATTGTCAACAGAAAATAGCCACAGATGCATTTGGATTAACAGATTTCAGTGTTAAATATTCCATGGTAGAATATTGTATCCAGACATTGTGTGCTATATAATCCTACAAAGTCTGCAACATATTGTTTGTACTGTGTAGGATATATGATGTTCACAAATGCCTATTTCATTACTTCCATTCAACTATTAAATGTTTTTCCCAAGACACTTTTTGATGTGAAAATGAATCAAGTATATCAAGCACATGCTGATTTAATTGAGACGTGTATGTGTGGTTTTCAAATGGTGAATTTAAAACTTGTTTGTTTAATAAAGACAAAATGGGACTTTTCATTCTAAGACTTTCATTGAGACTCTTTAGTATACATCACATCTGATCTCACCCTGTTCTGCATAAACCCAACAGTGCTTTATAACCAATATACACTTACTAAATATACCTACACACTAACAAACACCTACTGTACACGTCAAAATAGGTTTGTCTGGTGGTGACTTCACTGATCATAGCTGACTTATTTTTACCCACAACATATGTCGTGGGAATGGGTAAACACTCCATGTCACTCCGTGTCTGTGTGTACACACCCAAGGGAGTGTACAATGAGAATACCGAACATTAGGAACACCTTCCTAATATTGAGTTGCACCCCCTTTTGCCCTCAGAACTGCCTCAATTTGTCGGGTCATGGACTCGACACGGTGTTGAAAGCGTTCCACAAGGATGTTGACCCATGCTTCCCACAGTTGTGTCAAGTTGGCTGGATGCCCTTTGGGTGGTGGACCATTCTTGATACACACAGGAAACTGTTGCGCATGAAAACCCCAGAAGCGTTGCAGTTCTTGAGATAAACCGGTGTGCCTGGCACATTACTACCATACCCCGCTCATCGGCACATTCACCTTCTGAATGGCACACATGCGCAATCCAAAATCATTTTTTTAGCAGTCTCCTCCCCTTCATCTACACTGATTAAAGTGGATTTAACAAGTGGCATTAATAAGAGATCGTAGTTTTCACCTGGATTCACCTAGTCCGTCTGCCATGGAAAGAGCATGGATTCTTAATATTTTGTAAACTCAGTTGATGTCTGTATCATCTGTCTCTTCCAGGAAGAGGAGGGTCCAGAGGTGCTTCTGGTGAAGGAGGAGGGGTGTGAGGAGGTTCTGGAGAACCCTGAGGGGAGAACCAGACTACACCTCCTCCTGAAGCCACAGAGGAACCAGCTGAGCAGCACAGGACCACACACAGTCTCCCTGAGGTGAGCCCACTGTGAACTACTGTCTGTATGGTATTAGGTCAGGGCCTGTATCCACAAACACTCTCAGAGGAGGAGTGCTGATCTAGGATCAGTTTAGCCTTTTAGATCATAATGAATACGGTTATTTGTAAATATCTTAGATCAACACTCCTGGTCTTAGATGCTTTGTGGATACGGGCCCTGGTCTTGACAAATTTTGTGTTAAGTGTAGAACCATGCCTTAGAATTACCAAACCATCAAAGGCATAGTTCGGGATTCTGGCAATGGATCCCTTTATCCACTTATCCAGAGTCAGGTGGATACCATTTTTACGTCTCTACATCCAGTATGCAGGAAGTTAGAGGTAATTTCATGAGTCAATGATAACTACACCATATTATGTTACATTACAGCCTTATTCTAAAATGGATTCAATAAAATTTTTTCTCATCAATCTACAATCAATACTCCATAATGACAAAGCAAAAACTGTTTTTTAGAATTTTTTGCAAATGTATACCTAAGTATTTAGACCTTTGCTAGGAGACTCGAAATTGAGATCAGGTGCATCCTGTTTCCATTGATCATCCGTGAGATGTTTCTACAACTTGATTGGCTTCCACCTGTGGTAAATTCATTGATTGGACATGATTTAGAAAGGCACACAACTGTCTATATAAGGTCCCACAGTTGACAGTGCATGTCGGAGCAAAAACCAAGCAATGAGGTTGAAGGAATTGTCCGTAGAGCTCCGAGACAGGATTTTGTCGAGGCACAGATCTGGGAAAGGGTACCAAAACATTTCTGCAGCATTGAAGATCCTCAAGAACACAGTGGCCTCCATCATATTTAAATGGAATAAGTTTGGAACCACCAAGACTCTTCCTAGAGCTGGCCACCCCGCCAAACTGAACAATTGGGCCTTGGTCAGGGAGGTGACGAAGAACCCAATGGTCACTCTTACAGAGCTCCAGAGTTCCTCTGTTTTGAAGGGAGAACCTTCCAGAAGGACAACCATCTCTGCAGCACTCCACCAAACAGGTCTTTATGGTAGAGTGACCAGATGGATGCTTACTCCTCAGTAAAAGGCAGGACAGCATGCTTAGAGTTTGCCAAAAGGCCCCTAAAGGACTCTCTGACCATGAGAAACAAGATTCTCTGGTCTGATGAAACCAAGATTGAACTCTTTGGCCTGAACTTACAGCCTTAATCTAAAATAACCGCCATAAAATAAGTCATTTTTTGGGGTGTGGAACGAACAGCTGACTTTAGACGGAATTAGGAATTTTCTAATCTGACTTCTCTGTGGCCGTGTATGGAAATTGTCTTTCTGGGCCGGGTGTCAGTTAAACTACAATACCAAAGAAATTCATATCTTGCAATAAACTACTTTAACCTCAAGAGAAGACAGTTTAAATGTAAAAAATAAAAAGCATAATGTTCTCGTACTTAAACAGTCCTGATCAGATAGGTCTAGACAATATCCAAAACAACTAACAATACACTGAATTCATATATTTTCAATAATTTACAACACAATACCACAACAATGTTTTTCAATCTGGGAGGTAAAGTCAATAAAGTATTCGATAATTTGTGTATTTTGGATGCCATTAAAATGTACCAGAAGCCGCCAGAAGAGGGCTAGTTTTCCAAAAAGTTCTTAACCCGAGGGATCCTGGTGGAAAACACTAAGCCCTACCATGGACGTCCGGTGTCGGTCGGTGCTCAGTGAGTGAGGATACTTGTTACAGTAAATGGAACGAGGGTAGGTGGTCCATGTCATGGGAGGTGTCGGGAGAGGTGACATTCACCGGAGACAGAGAGAGAGGCAGTGTGAGGGATTGTCCAGATTGTTTTTGCAGTCTTGCTTTAACCACCAGACAACAGAAAGATGAGCAGAACATGACAATATGCAAGTGGAAGGGAGGACAGTAGCAGGTGACCCAACTGTGGTTTGTGACTACTACGATTTCCCATTGTAGCCAATTCAATGGCAGTAATTCCATTACCAATTTGGTAACAGAATTGCGAGTTTCAATCCCTTGATATCAGAAAAAATAATAACTAATTGGTACAGTAAGTCTACTTTTACATGTTACTTATGACCTGTTATTATGCTTCCTCCTCATGAGTGTAAACTGTGTAACAAGAGTTTCTAAGTAACCTTATCAGACATAGGAGTGTTCACAACGGGGAGAAATCTTATCAGTGTGGTACACAGGGGATATCTGGGAACTATTCTTTAGCTGACATATTATAACTATCATGTGAAATGTCTTGGGGTAAGAAGGTAATTCATCCCCCTTGGCGTTTTTCCTATTTTGTTACATTACAACCTATAATTTAAATATATTTTTATTTGGATTTCATGTAATGTACATACACAAAATAGTCCAAATTGATGAAGTGAAAAAAATAACTTGTTCAAAAAAAACATTAGAACAGAAAAATGGTGCGTGCATATGTATTCAACCCCTTTGCTATAAAGCCCCTAAATAAGACCTGGTGCAACCAATTACCTTCAGAAGTAACATAATTAGTTAAATAAAGTCCACCTGTGCGCAATCTAAGTGTCACATGATCTGAGTATATATACGCCCCAGAGTCTGCAACGCCACTAAGCAAGCTGCACCATGAAGACCAAGGAGCTCTCCAAACAGGTCAGGGACAAAATTGTGCAGAAGTACAGATAAGGGATGGTTTTTAAAAAAATATCCGAAACTTTGAACATCCCACGAAGCAGCGTTAAATCCATTATTAAAAAATGGAAAGAATATGGCACCACAACAAACCTGCCAAGAGAGGGCCACCCACCAAAACTCACAGACCAGGCAAGGAAGGCTTTAATCAGAGAGGCAACAAAGAGACCAAAGATAACCCTGAAGGAGCTGCAAAGCTCCACAGTGGAGATTGGTGTATCTATATAGGACCACTTTAAGCTGTATACTCCACAGAGCTGGGCTTTACGGAAGAGTGGCCAGAAAAAAATCCCTTGCTTAAAGAAGAAAATAAGTAAACATGTTTGGTGTTCGCCAAAAGGCATGTGGGAGACTCCCCTAACATATGGAAGAAGGTACTCTGGTCAGATGAGACAAAAATTTTGCTTTTTGGCAATCAAGGAAAATGTTTTCCTTGCAAATAGTTATGCACGCTCAAGTTCTGTTTTATTTCTCGTTTGTTTCACGATAAAAAATATTTTGTATCTTCAAAGTGGTAGGCATGTTGTGTCAATCAAATGATACAAACCCCCCCCAAAATCTATTTTAAATCCAGGTTGTAAGGCAACAAAATAGGAACAATGCCAAGGGGTGTGAATACTTTCGCAATCCACTGTGTCACTCAACAACCCCTTCGTTAACTTTTCATTTGAAACGGGCTTATGTAAATATGTTTTTAGAGAAACTAAAATCAGGCTAGAACAGTTGAATATTTAACATACTGAGGTAATGTACACTGGGAAAAAATATAAACGCTATATACACTGCTCAAAAAAATAAAGGGAACACTAAAATAACACATCCTAGATCTGAATTAATGAAATATTCTTATTAAATACTTTTCTCTTTACATAGTTGAATGTGCTGACAACAAAAACACACAAAGTATCAATGGAAATTAAATTGATCAACCCATGGAGGTCTGGATTTGGAGTCACACTCAAAATTAAAAGTGGAAAACCACACTACAGGCTGATCCAACTTGGATGTAATGTCCTTAAAACAAGTCCAAATTAGGCTCAGTAGTGTGAGTGGCCTCCACGTGCCTGTATGACCTCCCTACAACGCCTGGGCATGCTCCTGATGAGGTGGCGGATGGTCTCCTGAGGGATCTCCTCCCAGACCTGGACTAAAGCATCCGCCAACTCCTGGACAGTCTGTGGTGCAACGTGGCGTTGGTGGATGGAGCGAGACATGATGTCCCAGATGTGCTCAATTGGATTCAGGTCTGGGGAACGGGCGGGCCAGTCTATAGCATCAATGCCTTCCTCTTGCAGGAACTGCTGACACACTGCAGCCACATGAGGTCTAGCATTGTCTTGCATTAGGAGGAACCCAGGGCCAACCGCACCAGCATATGGTCTCACGAGGGGTCTGAGGATCTCATCTCGGTACCTAATGGCAGTCAGGCTACCTCTGGCGAGCGAGTACATGGAGGGCTGTGCGGCCCCCCAAAGAAATACCACCCCACACCATGACTGACCCACTGCCAAACCGGTCATGCTGGAGGATGTTGCAGGCAGCAGAATGTTCTCCACGGCGTCTCCAGACACTGTCACGTCTGTCACATGTGCTCAGTGTGAACCTGCTTTCATCTGTGAAGAGCACAGGGCACCAGTGGCGAATTTGCCAATCTTGGTGTTCTCTGGCAAATGCCAAACGTCCTGCACGGTGTTGGGCTGTCATGGAGTCTGTTTCTGACCGTTTGAACAGACACATGCACATTTGTGGCCTGCTGGAGGTCATTTTGCAGGGCTCTGGCAGTGCTCCTCCTGTTCCTCCTTGCACAAAGGCGGAGGTAGCGGTCCTGCTGCTGGGTTGTTGCCCTCCTACGGCCTCCTCCACGTCTCCTGATGTACTGGCCTGTCTCCTGGTAGCGCCTCCATGCTCTGGACACTACGCTGACAGACACAGCAAACCTTCTTGCCACAGCTCGCATTGATGTGCCATCCTGGATGAGCTGCACTACCTGAGCCACTTGTGTGGGTTTTAGACTCAGTCTCATGCTACCACTAGAGTGAAAGCACCGCCAGCATTCAAAAGTGACCAAAACATCAGCCAGGAAGCATAGGAACTGAGAAGTGGTCTGTGGTCACCACCTGCAGAACCACTCCTTTATTGGGGGTGTCTTGCTAATTGCCTATAATTTCCACCTGTTGTCTATTCCATTTGCACAACAGCATGTGACATTTATTGTCAATCAGTGTTGCTTCCTAAGTGGACAGTTTGATTTCACAGAAGTGTGATTGACTTGGAGTTACATTGTTGTTTAAGTGTTCCCTTTATTTTTTTGAGCAGTGTATAAAGTGTTGGTCCCATGTTTTATGAGCTGAAATAAAAGATCCCAGGAACAAAAAGCTTATTTCTCTAAAATGTGTTTACATCTGTGTTAGAGAGCATTTCTCCTTTCCCAAGATACTCCATCTACCTGACAGGTGTGGCATATTAAGAAGCTGATTAAACAGTATGATGATTACACAGGTGCAGTTTGTGCTGGGGACAATAAAAGGTCACTCAACACAACACCACAGAAGTCTCACGTTTTGAGGGAGTGCGCCAATTGGCATGCTGGCTGCAGGAATGTCCACCAGAGTTGTTGCCAGATAATTGAATGTTCATTTGTCTACCATAAGCCATCTCCAATGTTGATTTAGAGAATTTGGCAGTACTACCAACCGGCGTCACAACTGCAGACCACATGTAACCACGCCAGCCCAGGACCTCCACATCCAGCTTATTAAACGGTCTCAGGGAAGCTCAGCTGCGTGCTCGTCATCCTCACCAGGGTCTTGACCTGATTGCAGTCTGGCATCGTGACCGACTTAAGTGGGAAAATGCACACCTTCGATGGCCACTGGCATGCTGGAAAAGTGTACTCTTCACGGATTAATCCAGTTTCAACTGTACCGGCCAGATGGCAAACAGCGTGTATGGTGTCGTGTGGGTGAATGGTTTGCTGATGTGATGAGATCCTGAGGCCCATTGTCGTGCTATTCATCCCCCGCCATCACCTCATGTTTCAGTATAATGCAATGACCCCATGTCACACGGATGGGTACACAATTCCTGGAAGCTGAAAATGTCCCAGTTCTTCCATGGCCTGCATACTCACCATACATGTTACCCAATTGAGCATGTTTGGGATGCTATGGATCGACACGTACGACAGCGTGTTTCAGTTCCCGCCAATATCCAGTAACATCGCACAGCCATTGAAGAGGAGTGGGACAACATTCCACAGGCCACAATCAACTGCCTAATCAACTCTATGGGAAGGAGATGTGTTGCGCTTCATGAGGCAAATGCTGGTCATGCCAGATACTGACTGTTTTTCTGAACCAGCCCCTACTTTGTTTTAAAAAAGGTATCTGTGACCAATATATGCATCTGTAATCCCAGTCATATGCAAGCCATATTAGGGCCTAATTTATTTATGTCAATTGACTGATTTCCTTATATGAACTGTAAATCATATTTTTGTTCAGTGTAGATGGAATAAAGTAATTATATTATTTTCTACTCTATTCTTGCTAAACACACTGTTCTTTCTAAACAAGTCTGGTCTGAGCTTGAAAGATGGTCATCATAGGAGATTTGATGTGTAATGTAATAAGCAGGTCTGCCTTTCAAAAGGACAGCGTGCATGCCTTTTTTCATTCAACCACACCCTTTGAGCTATGACGTCATGTTGCCAACCAATAAGATCCTTTCTATTAAGTAAAGCAGAGGCCAAGAGATTCATGTTTTTTTTTATGCTTTAAACACTAACAGCGATCCTTGAAGCACCATCTCTGAAACCATTAACACTTGTAGCCAATGCATTAACCAAGTGTACCAAACTGAATGCACGTTCTCTGCTTTACACTCAGTTTGCAATTTAATAACATACTTCTAGCAAAACTGTAAACATTGGTCTCTACATTTGCTACACAATTTCACCAATTGCCTTTCCACATGTGAAAACACTTTTAGATAATGAGTTCACTTACAAATCAGAGCTTGAGCACTATAAATAGGCCACAGGTAAACATTTGGTTTGGACAACAATGTTGTCAACCATGGGATGAGCATGAGGGAGACTGGGCAACGGGTTCAACCAAATCTGAGCCACTACTACTGTTGCAGGTATCACCTGGATATTTCGAAATGAGACTAAGTGCTGTAGTCTTACTGGTACAGTAATATGTACTGTACTTTCATAATGATAAGGATCTTCACTAAAACCATTCAAATGTTTTTACAGAACTGCAAGAAAACCAGTATCTGGTGGAAGAGGTCGACTGTTCACCCCAGAGCAGGAGACCCACATTGTAAATATGGTCATTGCAAATAACTGCATCAGACTCAGAGAACTGCAGGACCACATAATGGTAGATAACACCATATTCCAAAACGTCAACAGAGTGAGTCTCTCTGCACTGTCTCGTCTACTGAAACGCAATAGAATTAGGATGAAGCAGCTGCACAGAGTCCCTTTCGAAAGAAACGCAGACCGTATAAAACAACTGAGATATGAATATGTGCAGGTAATCTATACTATCCTATCATTGGTACTGGATCTGGAAGTGTATGGTGCTACATCATATTGACTGATCCCTGTCTTCTCCTACTGTGCTACATTGTCTTGTCTCTTTCAGAGCGTCATGGAGCTAGAAGCAGATGCAGTGCATCATGAGCTAATATATGTGGACGAGGCAGGTTTCAACCTTGCAAAAACAAGGAGCCGCGGCAGAAATATCATTGGACACCGTGCCATCATCAACGTCTCGGGACAACGTGGTGGCAACATAACAATGTGTGCGGCTATTAGTCAAAATGGCGTCCTTCACCATCATGCAATCCTAGGCCCATACAACACTGCACACATTATCACATTTCTGGACACCCTCCACAACAGACTAATCCCCGATCACCAGGGGCCAGAGCAGCCCAGGTACGTTATCATCTGGGACAATGTTAGTTTCCACCGGGCTGCTGTGGTCCGCAATTGGTTCACAGGCCACCCACTTTTCATCTCACTCAATCTCCCCCCATACTCTCCGTTCTTGAGTCCTATTGAAGAATTCTTCTCTGCATGGCGTTGGAAGGTGTACGATCGCCAGCCCCACCAACGCATACCCCTTCTACAGGCAATGGAGGAGGCTTGTGGAGACATCGACCAGGGGTCATGCCATGCCTGGATACGGGATTCCAGGCGATACTTTCCACGCTGCCTAGCTCAAGACAACATCGCATGTGATGTGGATGAAGTCTTATGGCCAGACCCACAAAGGCGGCAAGATTTAGCCTAATTTTCTTCTGCTCTTTTTCTTCTTCTTCTTTTTGTTTTCTTCTACTGCGCTTTTGTTGTTTGAGGAGTGTTAGAACATTGAGGGGTAAAAAAAAAAAACTTTCCCCCCTTATTTGTATTGATAGTGTGTTATGTTCGGAATACACATCCATAGTTTACACATTTGGATACCTGTGTTTACATGTATGACAAAACTTTATTGCAAACTGCTATGCCCTGCACACAGAAAAAGTAAAAGCCACAAGTGTTTTTCATTTGTACTATCAGTGCATAGTTGGTGCTTCATGTGCTTATTCAAATGATGGGCTGTGTGTACTGAATTGATGCAAAAAACACTTTTTTAAAAGAGAGGGTTTTGCAAGAATTGTATAATGTTTTTGGTGGCTAGTGTGTAGAGTTTTGCAAAGAATAGCCTATAGTTTCAAAGATAGTGCCTAAGCAATCAGAAAAAAACTGTAATGGCAAGAGTTGTGGGAACAGGGAGAGAAAGGGAAGACACCTGTATAAGATCCAGGAAAAGGTGGGGGAGGTCCTCGGGTCAACAGAGAAGGGAGGAAGACATAATCACAAGACAAACTGGGACACACAAGGCTCAACAGCACTTTGAAATTAGGGAAACAATCCGCCTGGGAAGTGTGATCAATGCCAGGAGATGGAGACAGTGGAACACATCCTATTTCAGTGACAGCGATATGGGAGGGAACGGGACAGTTTTATTAGTAGGAATAATGGCATTGAACAGCCTAATTTAATTGTTAAGAAAACCTTAAGGTGATATTGTAGTCAATGATGTATTCCGACAGGGAGAATTGTTAAATTGGGTAGGTTTCAACTTCAGACCGTAGCCATCTCTGGTCCACAGTCCAGTAGGTGGCGGTAATGCATCACTAAATTTGGATGTCGAAGGCGATTTACAAACCACTGAAGAAGTGTACACAGAACTAACCAATAATTTTCACTTTAGCGTTTTTTATTGTTATTTAGACGTATATTAACACCCTGGACCTCGAAATATGACTAATTTAACTACACAGCATCACATACTTACCCCAGGTAGTTTTTAATTCGCGTTGGGGACAGGACTTGGTGGATAGATCTGTTAATAGGTAACTAACGCTAGCTAGCTGCTAACAATGGCTAACTGTATGGTTTTTCACACTCAAATAGCCTCCATCATGGAGGTTCTAGCGAATGCAGCCGTGTCAGAGATCTGTAAACTCGTAGACGACGACTATGCAGTGTGTCGTTTGGAAATAACTCAAAGCCAGAAAGAAAACAGGACATTGCGGAGAAAACTACTAGAACTGAAGGTGGCACGGGAGCGCGCAGAGAGGACAACGCGAGAGCGCGTCCTCGGCAGTCGTCCCAGTAGCGTCAAGATCCTCGATCGATACAGAGGAATGGCAAGAGGTACATTTTTCTGAATGAGGATGCTGCGGGGCCTATCGCCCCGTTCACATCTGCGCACGTGTGACTTCAGATGCGTTAACAACAGGTTAACCAGATTTTGGTCTTGGTCAGTTTTGGGATAGTATACAATAACTCCACTGAACCTAACCTAACCACCTCTTTTCCCCCAATCACTCTCTCAGGTGAAGGACATCTCACTGGAGGTCACAGGAGCTTTGTG
Organism: Oncorhynchus kisutch; assembly: GCF_002021735.2. Lineage (NCBI taxonomy): Eukaryota > Metazoa > Chordata > Actinopteri > Salmoniformes > Salmonidae > Oncorhynchus > Oncorhynchus kisutch. The sequence continues at coordinate 7,782,340 of NC_034180.2, read as the reverse complement.
AAGCCAGCGGGACACAATATATGGAGAGATGACCAACCAATCACTGTTGATGAGGAGAGTGGAACCTCAACCCAGCACGTTATTATGATAGAGGTCAGTGGAATAGTGTTACAGTACATTTCAGAAAGGCTCCCCTCAGCTATTCACTTCCTTACATGTACATCGGCATTTATCTGCCTGTGAGACTTCACTATGCCATTGTTATCCTATTCAACTCATGTACCGGTAATAACCTCTTGTGTCAGGCTGCAGATGCAGAGGCTGTAGGTCCTGGGGTCAAGCAGGAGAGGTCTGAAGGAGAAGAGGACCCACGGCAACGCAGAGACATCCAGACTGGAGCAGCTGGAGAGCCCCCTGTAGTCACGGAGGACCTCGCCACCACCACCCAGCCCAGGACCCGATGCAGCATCACGGAGGTCAGTGGAATGCCGAATGCCATCCTCAAGTCAGAGACAGACACCGAGACGTTAACTGTAACACAAATGATCTCACACACAGGATCTGACCACAGATCAGACCCAAAAAGACTGAGTCTGGGTAGACTTTGCTGTCCTCCTGCTCCCGGCTCAGAGTACTTATCGGTATTACACCAGAGCCAGGGGACGGTTAATTCCTATGGAGATAGTTATGCGTTAAACACCGGAGGTGATGATCCGTCTTGTTCTTACACTACAGAGATGGACCCTGGCAACATATCCTTGGGTTTAGAGACACAGACTGTTCGGTCCAGAGGGGACTGGAACCAGTACAGTAGTAGTGTATACTCTGAAGGGTTCCTAGATAAGAAAGGGGAGGGTCTGGTCGTAGATGAAGTGACTGTGAAAGTGAAAGGAGACACTCCTCTGACATGGAATGCAGATGAGACTCCGTTAGGAGAAGGACACTCGCAGGGCAATACCAGTGACTTCTTAGACTACAGGGAAAGCTTAGAGACAACGCACTCCCCTTTACATGCGTTCAGCGGTCCCGACCCAGTGTCCAGGTCGATGGGGCCTTCCGATTCACACGGCCGCATCCTTTTTGATCAGGTATTGAACTCAAATGACAGGGCTAGAGCCCAGTCTCAGGGAGGGGGAGCCACATCAGGCACTAGTAAAGAGAAACGGTTATTCTGCATGTTCTGTAACAAAGGCTTCAGCTGCACCCAGAAGTTGGAGATCCACCAGAGGGTCCACACAGGAGAGAAACCCTTCAGCTGTACCCAGTGTCATATGCGCTTCCAGGCTGGCAACCTGAAGAGGCACCAGAGGGTCCACACAGGGGAGAAACCATACAATTGCCCCCACTGTGAAAAGAGGTTCTCCCACCAACACCAACTGAAGATGCACCTGAAGGTCCACACTGGAGAGAGGCCGTTTGCCTGTAATCACTGTGGGAAGAGGTTCTCAGAGAGGAGCTACCTCAGGATACACCAGAAGAAAAACCATTCCACTCAATAACATCGAAAGAAACCATTCCACTCGATAGATTCTGACATTTCAATCGAACCCTGCATTAAAGCTAGACTCAGCTAGATGATGTACATGCACAAAGTAAACAACAGTAGTGTGTCAATTTGTGCGACAACTAAGCGTGAGGCTTAACTTCTCTGCGGTTTTGGTACCACAGCTATCATGTTGTAGCAATGTGAAGCGAACCCGTGTGCATGCACAGATACTCTGTGTGACTGTGAGAGAGCAAAGTCTAGCATCACGCTCATCAAAATATCATCGGTTCTGATAGTGGTAACCTCAGTCTTCCTTTAAAAATGAACGTTCATTTTGATTGTTGTCAGAATAACGGGAATAACAGATTTCTGGGTAGAATATTTTATTCAAGCATTGTGTGATTTATAAAGGCATATATAAGCTTAATGAGTCTCTTACATAGTGTTTGTACTATGTAGGCAATATGATATTCACAAATGCCTATTTCATTACTTCCATTCAACTACTTAATTTCTCCCCCCCCCCCCAAGACACTTTTAATGAGAAAATGAGTGCAGTTCATCAAGTCCATGCAGATTTGTAGTTGGGCCGGAGGTATGTGGTGGTTTTCATATGGTGTAATTAAAATGTGTTTATGTTTAATAAACACAAAATGGAACTTTTCATTCTAAGACTTTCATTGAGACTCTCTTTAATATACATCTCACCCTATTCTGCATACACCCAACAGTGCTTTATAACCTATATACACTTACTAAATATACCTACACTAGGGCTGTGACAGTCATGGAATTTTGGATGAAGGTAATTGGCCTGCCACATTTTAAGGCACATTTTCTCCTCTCCTTCACTCCTGACTGCATGTTCTGCCATAGAAATATAATGACTAGAACCGGCGTCCCGATTCAAGTCATTGATGGCATAATACAACATGTTGCTTGTTTCAGCAAGGAGCTACAGAGTTTCATTGCCTTGTTAGGAGTCCATGTTATAGGAAAAATGGACTTCAACCGCACAAATGCCTGACCGTCCCATCTTCAGTCCGCTGTTCGTTCCACAATTATATACACAACAGAAATATAAACGCAATATGTAAAATGTTAGTTCCATGTTTCATGAGCTGAAATAAAAGATCCCAGATATTTTCCATATTCACAAAAAGATTTCCCAAATTTTGTGCACAAATTTGTTTGCATCCCTGTTAGTAAGCATTCCTTGAGGACCAATTAAAATCATTTTACCTCCCTCTCGCAAAGACTGCATCATTACCTCTTCATTTGAGTAAGAACACTACAATATTTTATTAAATCAAATGTTTGTTTCTTTGTGTTAAATAGTGAAATACATGTCACATTATTTAGTAATGACAGAATGCATTTGAAACTTCACAGCACAGTAAAACTTTTGTTTGACAAATACAATTATGATTAAAATATATAAGTGGGAAAAAGGATGCTCATACATTGATAAGCACAACAAAAACGGCATTAATGCTAAGTAATAAAATGAAGACGGTACTTCTAAAATCCTATTTCACACCATAGCCTGCTGAATTTGCAAGCTTTTTCCTTCATTTTGATTTCGGCACAAATGAAAATGTGGCACTGACCTACCCATGGATTGATGTTTCAGTGTTGCCTCAATGAAGAGTTCGGCGTTCGACTAGCCCTGAGCGATATGCACACACAGATCCAGGCCTGCCAGAGTTAGCAGGCAGGCGGATGAGCAATATCCACCGTTGTAATACTGATGAAGCCTGAGCTGGATTGTGAAACCCTGAGTAGATCTAGCTGGCTTCGTATGATACACCTCTGAGGGAGTGTATGTCTGTGTAATCTGTATCACCTCTCTTCCAGGAGGAGGAGGAGGGTCCAGGGGTGCTGCTGGTGAAGGAGGAGGGGTGTGAGGAGGGTCTGGGGAACACTGAGGGGACCATGGTCATGGAGGACAACCAGACTACACCTCCTCCTGAACCCACAGAGGAACCAGCTGAGCAGCACAGGACCACACACAGTCTCACTGAGGTGAGCCCACTGTGAACTACTGTCTGAATGGTATTAGGTCTGGGCCCGTATCCACAAAGCCTCAGAGCAGGAGTGCCGATCTAGGATCAGTTGTACCTTTTAGATCATAATGAATAAGACGATGTAGACAGCTGGTGACCTGATCCTCGATCAGCACTTCTACTCAGACTTTGTTGGGCCCGTATCCACAAAGCGACTCAGAGTAGAAAATTGGTTGTAAGTGCTGAGAGTAGAGACATTTTACTTCTACTCTTATGGGTAAAAATAAAAGCTATGCTTGAAGCCTCTTTAGTCATGAGTCCCACCTAGTTGACAGATATTTAGGAGACCTCATGAGCTTTCCTAACCAGTTAAGAGTTATCAGCAGGTGTCTTGATAATAGGAAAATGCAGCGAGTCAGTGGTTCCTGCGCCATAGACAGGCAATTGCTTTAGAGTTGTTCATTTTGTTTGTCGATATTTCTATATGATCAATCAATAAATAATCGAGACCTACATGCAACAGTATCTCTTGCGCCTTTTGACAATGACTTCACGAGGCCTATTTCATATGTTATGCTTAATTACCTAGGTGTTATTTCAAGTTATCCCTTTGGAGCTTAACATCAAAACTGCTCAAAAATATGACCTATGCCTTTAACGGAGTGAGCACTTGTCATTCACTCGAGTCTGACACTTTTTTGGCCAAAATGATCATTGAGACGATCAGAGCGCACTTGTATCCCAACTGGAACTTGTCAGTATTCCAAAACCAGTGCTTAATTTGAGGAACCGGAACCGGGAACCTCTCTGTTTTGGACTGTTTCGTTCCGGTACCTTGAAGAGGAGTGAGACAACATTCCACAGGCCACAATCAATCAGCAGCCTGATCAACTCTATGCAAAGGAGATGTGTCGCAAAGGTTATTTCTTTAAAATGCCAACATTTTAAGCAATAAATAATAGGCAAAGTGATCGCGTCAGTCGGAAATTCCATTTGACGTACAGCCCCATTCACCGTGGTTGTCTGAAGCGTGCTATAGAGTGCACAGCCGGCGATGCCTCATCACGATTGTTGCAAATGATGGGGAATAACCAATGTCAATAAGCATCATCACAGTCTTTCCTTTGCAGTACCTCAAACTGTTGCGATAACCAGCTGAGAAACTTATGAGTGGATTTTACTCCTAGCTCAGAGTTTGTCTGGGCAGCGTCTTAACCCCACCCTAAAACCTACTCTGAGCTGTTTTTTGTTGTTGTTGTTGTCTTAAAACAGGTTTTAACAGTACTCCTAAGACCTTTTCTGAGATGGTTTGTGGATACGGCCCTGTTCTTGATACATTTTGTCTTAAGTGTGGGACCATGCCTTTCAATTATCAACCCATTAAAGATTGTCAAGTAGTCACATCAACTAACATGTTTGCATAGTACTCACAGCAATCCCTCATTGCCCATTCAGAAGATGCTCCATAGCAGGGTGCTCATATCAGATTTCTTGATCCAACATCCTCTCACTTTGTATCTCTTACAGTCAGTACACATGGAGGATGGGAAGATTGATCTGCTGTTAGTCAAAGAGGAGACAATAGAAGATGGACCAGAGAGCATTGATCTGCTGAGTGGACTAAAGATGGGGGAGCAAGGTAAGGGAGACATACTCACACAGTTTATTAGGTACACCATCCCGTTCACGAAAATGGTTTGCTTCTGCAGACAGTGATTCATGTGGCCGTGGCTTGCTATATAAAGCAGGCAGACAGGCACAGAGGCATTCAGTTACTGTTTGATTGAACGTTAGAATGGGCAAAACGAGTAACCTAAGCGACTTTGAGTGTTGTATGATCGTTGGGCCAGGCGCGCCGGTTCCAGTATCTCAGAAACGGCCTCCTGGGCTTTTCACGCACAATAGTGCCTAGGGTTTACTGAGACTCTGTGACAAAGAAAAAAACATCCAATCAGTGGTAGTCCCGTGGGTGAAAAAAACAGCCAGAATTGTGCAAGCTAACAGACGGGTCACATACAGGCAAAGAAAAATGGCGCAGCACAACAGTGCTGTGCTGAACGGCATCTCTGAACGCACAACTCGTCGGTCCTTGTCACGGATAGGCTATTGCAGCAGATCACCACACCGGGTTCCACTCCTATCAGCTAAAAACAAGAAGAAGTGGCTGCAGTGGGCACGCAATCACCAACACTGGACAATTGGAGTGTGAAAAACATTTGCTGGTCCGACGAATCCCGGTTACTGTTGCCTCATGCTGATGGCAGAGTCAGGATTTGGCATAAGCAGCATGAGTCCAGGGCTCGATACTACCTGGTGTCAACGGTACAGGCTGGTGGTGTAAGGGTGTGGGGAATGTTTTCCTGGCACGTTAGGTCCCTTGATACCAACTAAGCAACATTTGAATGCCACAGCGTATCTGTCGCTGTTCTGGAGGAAAAAGTGGGCCCAACCTGTAGTAGATGTGTATAGCCTACTTTAAAAAAATCTTTTTTATTCTATTTAACCTTTATTTAACTAGGCAAGTCAGTTAAGAACACATTCTTATTTACAATGACTGCCTACTGGGGAACAGTGAGTTAACTGCCTTGTTCAGGGGGATTCGATCGAGCAACCTTTCGGTTACTGGCCCAACGCTATAACCACTAGGCTACCTACCAAGTACCTGTCTTGACTGCATCAAACCGAGAGAAGCTAGTTGGCTAAAATAGCTAGCTGGGCTAATTGAGTCTGCATGCACTTTTTTCCTGTCCGTCAGTAACAAATAACAACACCTCCATTCAGATGATCAAATAGCAGCCTACCTGTTGGGTCGTGTTCGTTGTAGCATATACAGCAGATCAGAACGACAGATTTTTACATTGTCAGCTCGGGGATTCGATCCAGCAACCTTTCTGTTACTGGCCCAACGCTCTAACCACTAGGAATAGTGGTTAGAGTGTTGGGAATAGAATATATCTTCAATGGAATAGATCTTCAATGGGAATAGTGATGCACCTGGTTGTAATTATTTCTTCATTTTCTTCATTCATAAAATGAAACTTACGTTTACATGCAAAAACACGCATTATAATGTATGAATTTGACCAGGTAATTGACTCAAACTCCATATGTAGAGTTCTCTGCCATGTTTGTAAAGTCTATTTTCTAAACTCTTCCTGCAGGTGGTTGGCTGGAGGCTAACAGAGGAGATTGGGCGGCCATCTTGGTATCTCAGACGGCTGCATCCAAGGGCCCGGGGGTCGACATCACCAAGCAGGCCAAGACCAGAGACGACATAGTGGAGGTCAGTGGATGGGACAGCGTCCTCAACTCTGGGCTGGTGAACAACACTGTTAACCACAACCAGAAACAGACTGTTGAACCCAAAACAACAACCAAACGTAGTCTCCATGACAACAGACTGGCTGAGACCAGAGCGAGGCGTAGATTTGGTCTGCGGGGACAAGGAGGTGTCCCTATGTGGCGGGAGAGAACAGACACAAACTCGGCTAGCGATGCTCCATCCTGCTCCTATAGTTGTGATTCAGAGAGACTGATGGCGCCTCAGGTTAATCCCCTAACAGGTGCTGCCTTCAGCCTGCCTTCTATAGGATCTATCAACTGGAACATGGACCCTGCGAAAACACAGACACTCCCTGGCCTTCATCCTCCTCACACTCTCCTAATGTTAAACCAGACCTCAGACAATGCCAGTGCCTCAATACTAAATGGCTACACAAGCTCATTGACAAATGACATTATTGGAGATGGAATCTGTGGGAAAGCCTTCAGTTTCCCCAAACAGGTGGAGATCCACCAGAGGATTCACACGGGGGAGAAACCTTTCGGCTGCCAACTCTGTCGGGCCAGTTTCTCACATTCATTCAACTTAAAGAGGCACCAAAGGGTCCACACAGGGGAGAAACCCTTCAGTTGCCCCCAGTGTGAGAAAAGGTTCTCACACCAGCACCAGCTGAAGATGCACCTGAAGGTCCACACGGGAGAGAGGCCATTCGCCTGTACACACTGCGGGAAGAGGTTCTCAGAGAGGAGCTACCTCAGGATACACCAGCAGAAAATGCACACAGCCCGAGTATAATGACATGTAATGTAGTACTAGTTAGTTTGTAGTTAATTGTGTTGGCTTTGGATGTAGTAGGGAACTGGATGAGCTGAGGAAATAATGAGTATGATGAGGCAGAGTAGATGATATGGTGATGGTTGGTGTGATGTCTGTAAAAATGCTTCACTAATGAAAAGTGACAACCTTGTCCTGTTGTTTAATGCTGGTGTTTTTTAATGAGACGATAGTGCCTTAATTCAGGTTTACTTGACATGAAGTAGTGAAGCAATGTGTGCATTTGTACATATTTAGTTATTTTTAGGTGTTTTTAATATGTATTTTTTAAATCAGGTCTTTTGTTTTTAATAACATCAAGTTTTTTTTATTGCAAATGTCTGCCATTTTTAAGCCAAGGATTTGCAGATTGACTGACAGTTTAACACTTTTTGGCTTTGCTAGCTTTGTTTCGAAAATGCATCCGGACACAGTACCATCTTTTTTTAAATTTCACCTGGTTGCCAATTCCAGATCTTTTAAGAACATCATTTGAGGAGTCTCCTGAAGCGTGAGAGAAATGGGAGCTAGAGGAATCCACTAGTGCTGAGGGCTCGTAACGAAGGACGACCGGCTACTATTCTGAGCCGAGTGCGGTGAGCTTTCTGGAGCATCACCTAAGTGGCTGCTGCACAGAGGAGAAGTCCAGTGGCTATAAGAGACTCAGGCTAGTTCCCAGACTTACCCTCTACAAGATCGTCAGCAAGACTTCATCACCATCCTCTGTCTAGCTCCCTTCGCTCAAGCCATGAACTGACCCTCTCCGTCTTCGGAGGATGCCGCTTTCAACGACTTGGCCCACTATTGGTTGACCCGTCATGATATATTGCTTGTTTTTTGTCTTCTTTTAGCTCTTGAAGCGCATTGAGATTCTATGAAAAGCGCTATAGAAATGTAATGTTGAATCTTTTCCAAATTATTCCAAAATTAATTTCAGCAAAGTGAGTGTACCAGATTTACAGAAAAGTAAATAGTGGGAAGTTATGCTACTTGTCACATGTATTGTTTTGTGCAATAAAAGTACTGTAATTCACATTATGTGAGTGCATGACCATTTCGTTGAAATTAAATACAAAATTGACTGTGCTGATTGACTTGGTTGTTTTTGTATCAAATCAAAATGTATTATCATTGCAGGGACTGAGTTTCCCTTATCTCCGTCTAACCAAAACATTATACTTAATTCTTGAATCAACACAGATGGGCATTTTCTATAATAAACTCCAATGGCTCCATATTGTTAGGTACTTGAATCACAGTGTTAGAGATGGGCTTGACTGTGGTTAACATTTTATAATATCATGTTTCTGTTTGTACAGCAAAGTTTCTTATATAAACCTTTATGTTCTTCTGTTCAATTTGTGTTTATAGTCAGCAGTCCATGAAGACCTGCTGATATCCGGTGTTACTGACGGGAGAGACTGGACCTCTGAAGCTCCTGGTCACAAACCCTGGCACCAGATCAGAACCCTGGATCAGGAGCCGTTGCTCATCCTTTCCGAGTCAGAACCAGGACTGAACCGTAAGGGACAGAGACTCCGCCACTACACAGAACACAACCAGTGGACAGGTGGACTGAACAAACTCAGTCCTGGTGGTCATCAGAGAGACCCAGGCTCCATTCAGGGATCCAGTCTGCAGCCCAGACCCTTCTCTTCACAGTCTCAGTGCAGGGATGGAGCAGGGCCTGGGGCTGATAGAGATAGACCCTCCTGTTCCTATGATACAAACACCACAATATCTATGATGAACAGAGCAGGTCACCCTGGGCTTCAGCATTCACAGGGAATGGTGGGAGACCCACCTGGTGGGGTTTGGGTTCATAGAAAGCCTGGGTCTAGCCTTCCTCAGTTACCTCAGGTTTACCCCACCAATACAGAGAGGGTCAGGAAGGGCGTTCACCACGAGAGGTACCTAGCCACAATCCCAACAACACCCAAAAAATGGCTAAAGGTCAAGTAGGGAGCTCAAAGACAAACCACCTCAGGGTGGTGGCTCCTGCTTCTACCTCTCCTGGTGTCACTGGGTCACAACGTGGGAGGCTGAGCATTAGGACGGACAGCGACAAACCGTATGCCTGCCCCACGTGTGAGAAGCGCTTTACTAAGGTGAAATATGTGAAGCAGCACCAGATCGTTCACACCAAGGAGAGGCCCTTCAAGTGCAAACTATGTTACAAGAGCTTCTCCCGCCTGAGTAACATTATCAGACATAGGAGTGTCCACAACTGGGAGAAGTCGTAGCAGTGTGTCTTGAGATGTACACAGAGAATATCTGGGAACCATTCTTTAGCTGAAATATTATAGTGATCATGTAAGGTAGGGCCAGGCGGTATATCATATTTGACTATATAGCGGTAGTGTGTTTTTACTTGTATAACGGTCTTTCAGTGTTTGGTTTGATAAACGTGTTAAGCCAGTGTAATGTCCGTTTTTATAGTTTGCGACTTGAGTAGTCTCCCTTCCACACACACCAAGCCCTGCGCTCGGTGTCACTCAAGGAGAGCATGTTTTGCTGCTTACCACGAGTCACAACTACCACTTGCAGTGACAGTCTGCATGGTCAATGCATTCTATAATTTCACTATTAGTTTGTGTATCTTACTGTCTGCAAACAGCTAGTTTGTCTTTTCTTAGTAAGGTGTGGCTAAAATAAATCGTATTAGCTAATGCTAATCGCACCTAGTTAGAGCAAACGCAGCTATCTAGCCGGATACCTGGTGTAGGCCGAACATGTTTGTGCAACGGCATATCCTAAATCGAAGAGGAACAGGCAAAGCATAAATATTTCAGCTACAGTAAGCGAAACATTTCATGTAACGTTCTTTAGGCTCCACTGGGAAACACTGACCAACATTGGTTCCTACCCTGTCACAATAACCTTCCCTGGCTTTTTAATTCGTTATGTCATATGCTGCATTCAAAGTGACCACTATATTCCAGATTTTGGTTCAAGTTTCATTAAACAGTATAAAACCCATCAGAATGTACAAAGCCCCATTTATTTGCGTGTTTATCATTTAGAATTAGAATTTCCTTCGAACCTTGCCACCGATATGATCTAGCCAGCCGTTCTTTTTAGGTAATTTTACTGCTCTGAGTTTGAAAGGGTTTTCACTAGATAACACAGCCAAAGTCAAAATTGGTTATATCATAAAAATACATGAAAATAAAAATGAGCTTTCTGGTCTTAATTTAAGGTTAGGTTTAAAATCAATGTTAAGAGAAATTGTAGAAATAGGCAGAGTTCAGCCATAATTATGACTTTGTATCAGTGTACGCTAGAGAAACAGATCGAAATATACTAATCATGAATTGGTTGATGTAACGTAATAAGCAGTACCGTAAGTCAATGAACAGCACGCATACCCCTTTTCATTTGCCACGCCCTTTGAGCCATGACGCCAACCAATAATATCCTTTCTCTAAAGTGCAAACGAAAGTAAACAGTGACCAAGAGCAATTTAAACTTGAGCGTTTTCTATTGTTATTTAGACGATTATTAACGACATGGAACTCAAAATATGACTAATTTAACAGCAAAGCATCACATACTTACCCCCATGTAATATTTAATTCGCGTTGGAGAGGACTTGGTTGATATATGTTATCTAGGTAAGGCTAGTTACTTTACCTGCTAACAATGGCTAACGTTACTAACTGTATGGTTTTTCACACTCAAATTGCCTCCATCATGGAGGTGCTAGCGAATGCAGCCGTGGCAGATATCTGTAAACTCGTAGACGACGACTATGCAGTGTTTCGTTTGGAAATAACTCATAGCCAAAAAGAAAACAGGGCATTGCGGAGGAAACTACAGCTACAGGAACTGAAGTTGGAACAGGAGCGCGCAGAGAGGACAACGAGAGAGCGCGTCCTCGCCAGTCGCCCCAGTAGTGTCAAGATCCTTGACCGATACAGAGGAATGGCAAGAGGTACTTTTTGCAGAAGGCTGCGTGACCTGTCTCCCGGTTCCCATCAGCGCTTATGTTCCGATGTGTTGTTACCTAGAATTGGGTCTTGGTCAGTTGTTGGATAGTATGCAATGCTAGCCACTGATTACTGAGCACAATTTTATTTTACCAGGCAGGTCAATTAAAAACAAATTATTATTGCACAAAGAAAAACACTATTCTAACCAGATTCTTGATGTACTGAATTTCATATTATTATATACAATGAAAACAATGTGATGCATAGAACATAATACATCGCTCAATAAATTGTGTATCAAGAAGTTATAAGAAGTGTTACCTTACATCCTTGCCAATTGTAGACAGGGTCAATAGTGTACAATATAGCATTGAGCATTGACAGTACCTAACTTAACCACCTCCCACTCTCTTACATGAAGGACATCTCACTGGAGGCCACAGGAGCTTTGTGAAGCCAGCGGGACACAATGTGTGGAGAAATGACAAACCCATAGCTATAGATGAGGGGAGTGGAACCTCAATGCAGAATGTTATTGTGATAGAGGTTAGTGTCATAGTGTGACATAACATTTTAAGTACAGAAAATGTGGCCTGTTCACTTGCTTACATGTACATCCTTATTTATCTGCCATAGGGGAGCTTGTGAGACTTCTCCATGACATTGTTATCCAATTCTACTAATGTACCGATAATAACCTCCTCTCTTCTTGTGTCAGTCTGCAGATGTAGAGGCTGCAGGTCCTGGGGTCAAGCAGGAGAGGTCTGAAGGAGAGGAGGACCCACGGCACAGCAGAGACATCCAAACTGGAGCAGCCGCCGGAGTAGCGCACCCTGTAGTTCCGAAAGACCTCGCCGCCGCGCCCCAGGCCAGGACCCGACGCAGCATCACAGAGGTCAGTTGAATGCCGTCCTCAAGTCAGAGACTTTGACACACAGGCTCTTACACACAGGATCTGACCACAGATCAGACCCAGAGAGACTGGGCCTGGGGAGACTGGGCTGTCGTCCTGCTCCCAGCTCAGAGTATTTACCGGTATTTCACCAGAGCCAGAGGACGGTTCCTTCTCGTGGTAATTGTGACTCGTTAGATATTGGTGTTGATGATCCGTCTTGTTCTTACACTACATAGATGGACCCTGGCAACATATCCTTAGGTTTAGAGGAGAGATGAATCCTGGCAACATGTCCTTGGGTTTAGAGCAGAGATGGACAACTGCCGGGCCCGCATATCAATTTCCAAAAACAGATATCAATTTTTTTATATCAATTTTTTTTAATTTGGTTGTGCATCAGCAGTTAATCTTGTGTCAGTCACTGACTGCTGCGCAATTAGCCCATGTCAGCTAACATTTTTAAGATTGGTAAGTCCAGCCAGCTATCTAAACTTGTAGTGATCATGGTCAAAATACAGACTGGGGGGCCCCCATTGATTATGTTCGTCACTCTCACTCGGATATCATATTCAAAACTGCAAACATTTCTCTCTACCCCATCGCAAAATGTGTAGAGTCAGGGATCGCGACTCAGTGTCCACGTCGATGGCATCTTCCGATTCACACAGCCCTGTCCTTTTCGTTTAGGTATGAACTACAATTTAGTAGATATTAAGATGGTGCCGAAGAGGATCGCAGAATTTTTACATTCTCTTAACTGTGCTATTTTGTTCGTTTTTTTTTGTGTTGTTTAACTTATTTTGTTGTACATAATGTTTCTGCTCCCGTCCCTTATGACCAAAAATAACTTATCGACATAGGAACAGGGATTATTCACTTCGAGCTAGAAGAAGCTTTTTCCTTTAACGAGTTCGATGAGAAGGATATACTGCTTTCCCGGGAACAGGCCCAAATCCTCGTCATTTGCGTGAAGAGAAGATGGAGGAAAAGGGGGCGCAGGTCGGGCTGCCTTCTGAGAATCCGTAGGCGAGCGAGTAAACTCCCACTGCCATCCGTTCTACTAGCTAACGTGCAATCATTGGAAAATAAAATTGATGACCTTTGATTAAGATTATCCTACCAACGGGACATTAAAAACTGTAATATCTTATGTTTCACCGAGTGTTGGCTGAACGAAGACATGGATAATATAGAGCTAGCAGGATTTTCTATGCATCAGCAGAAGTGAAGAAGATACGTCTGGTAAGACGAGGGGCGGGGGTGTGTGTGTATTTGTCAATAACAGCTGGTGCGCAATGTCTAATATTAAAGAAGTTTCGAGGTATTGCTCGCCTGAGCTAGAGTACCTTAAGATAATCTGTAGACCACACTATCTACCAAGAGTTCTCTAGATTATTTGTAGCCTTCTATTTACCACCACAGACCGATGCTGGCACTAAGACCGCACTCAACCAACTACAAGCAAACAAGAAAATGCTCATCCAGAAGTGGCGCTACTAGTGGACAGGGACTTTAATGCAGGCAAACTTAAATATGTTTTACCACATTTTTACCAGCATGTCACATGTGTAACCAGAGGGGAAAAAACTAGACCACCTTTACTGCACACACAGATGCATACAAAGCTCTCCCCCGCCCTGCATTTGGCAAATCTGACCATAATTCTATCCTCCTGATTCCTGTTTACAAGCAAAAACTAAAGCAGGAGGTACCAGTGACTCGCTCAATACGGAAGTGGTCAGATGACGCAGATGCTACGCTACAGGACTGTTTTGCTAGCACAGACTGGAATATGTTCCGGGATTTATCCAGTGACATTGAGGAGTATACCACCTCAGTCATCAGCTTCATCAATAAGTGTATTGACAACGCCGTCCCCACAGTGACCGTATGTCCAAATCCCAACCAGAAGCCATGGATTACAGGCAACATCCGCATCGAGCTTAAGGCTAGAGCTGCCGCTTTCAAGGAGCGGGACTCTAACCCGGAAGCTTATAAGAAATACCACTATGTCCTCAGACAAACCATCAAACAAGCAAAGCATCAATACAGGATTAAGATTGAATCCTACTACACCGGCTCTCACGCTCGTCGTCTGTGGCAAGGCTTAAACTATTACAGACTACCAAGGGAAACCCAGATGCGAGCTGCCCAGTGACGCGAGCCTACCAGACAAGATAAATGCCTTTTAATGCTCGCTTCGAGGCAAGCAACACTGAAGCATGCACGAGAGCACCAGCTGTTCTGGATGACTGTGTGATAACGCTCTCGGTAGCCGATGTGAGCAAGACCTTTAAACAGGTCCACATTCACAAAGCCGTGGGGCCAGATGGATTACCAAGACATGTACTCAAAGCATGCCAGACCAACTGGCAAGTGTCTTCACTGACATTTTCAACATCTCCCTGACCGAGTCTGTAATACCTACATGTTTCAAGCAGACCACCATAGTCCCTGTGCCCAAGGAAGTGAAGGTAACCTGCCTGAATGATTACCGCCCCATAGCACTCACATTGGTAGCCATGAAGTGCTTTGAAAGGCTGGTCATGGCTCACATCAACAGCATCCTCCCGGATACCCTAGACCCACTCCAATCCGCATACCGCCCCAACAGATCCACAGATGACGCAACCTCAATCACACTCCACACTGCCCTTTCCCACCTGGACAAAAGGAACACCTATGTGAGAATGCTGTTCATTGACTACAGCTCAGCGTTCAACACCATAGTGACGACGAAGCGCATCACAAAGCTAAGGACCCTGGGACTTAACACCTCCCTCTACAACTGGATCCTGGACTTCTTGACGGGCCACCCCCAGGTGGTAAGGGTAGGCAACAACATGTCTACCATGCTGATCCTCAACACTGGGGCCCCTCAGGGGTGTGTACTTAGTCCCCACCTGTACTCCCTGTTCACCCATGACTGCGTGGCCAAACACGACTCCAACACCATCATTAAGTTTGCTGATGACACAAGTGGTAGGCCTGATCACCAACAACGGATGGACAGCCTATAGGAAGGAGGTCAGTGTGGTGCACCAGGACAACAACCTCTCCCTCAATGTGAGCAAGACAAAGGAGCTGATCATGGACTACAAGAAAAGGCAGGCCGAACAGGCCCCCATTAACATCGACGGGGCTGTAGTGGAGCGGGTTGATAGCTTCAAGTTCCTTGGTGTCCACATCACCAACAAACTATCATGGTCCAAAACACACCAAGACAGTCGTGAAGAGGGCACAACAAAACATTTTCCCCCTCAGGAGACTGAAAAGATTTGGCATAGGTCCCCAGATCCTCAAAGTTCTACAGATGCACCATCGAGAGCATCCTAACTGGTCACGGCCTGGTATGACAACTGAGGCGCTACGTAAGGCGCTACAGAGGGTATTGCGTACGGCCCAGTACATCACTGGGGCCAAGCTTGCTGCCATCCAGGACCTCTATACCAGGCGGTGTCAGAGGAAGGCCCTAAAAATTGTCAGACTCCAGTCACAGACTGTTTTCTCTGCTACCGCACGGCAAGCAGTATCAGAGCTTGCCGTCTAGGACCAAAAGGCTCCTTAACAGCTTCTACCCCCAAGTCATAAGACTTCTGAACAATTAATCAATGGTTACCGGACCCCATTTGTTTTGTACACTGCTGCTATTTGCTGTTTTATTATCTATGCATAGTCACTTCACCCCTACCTACATGTCAAATTACCTCAACTAACCTGTAAACCCGCACACTGACTCGGTACCGGTAAATCCTTTTTATAGCCTCTTATTTTATTGTTACTTGTTATACTTTAGTTTATTTGGTCAACTCTTCTTGAACCGCACTGTTGGTTAAAGGCTTGTAAGTAAGCATTTCACAGTAAGGTCTACACTTGTTGTATGCGGCGCATGTGACAATTTTATTTTATTTGAATTTATTGTTGTCAGCAGAAAAGATCCACAGATGCAATTGGAATAACGAGAGTAAATGATTTCAGTGTTGAATATTCCTGAGTAAAATATTGCATCCAGGCATTGTGACTTTTGACTTATCATAGCTGACTATTTACCCACAACATATTTATGTCCACCATGATGGGTTTAACAACAATTAAGTAATTCTGTAACTACAGTATAGGACTCAAACGTAGTGAGGATGGGTAAACGCTCCATGTTGAAAGTGTGTTTGTCTGTATCACCTGTTTCTTCTAGGAGGAAGAGTTGCTGTTGGTGAAGGAGGAGGGGTGTGAGGAGGGTCTTGGGAACCCTGAGGGGACCATGATCATGGAGGACAACCAGACTACATCTCCTCCTGAGCTGCACAGTACCACACATAGTCTCACTGAGGTGAGCCCACTGTGAACTACTGTCTGTATGGTATTAGGTCAGGGCCTGTATCCACAAACCCTCTCAGAGAATGAGTGCTGATCTAGGATCAGTGGAAGCCTTTAATATATTTATGAATAAGGTTATGTAGATGGGTGGGGAACTGATCCTGTATCAGTACTCCTACTCTGAGACTCTGTGGATCCGGGCCCAGGTCTTCATTAATTTAGAGTGGGACCATGCCTTTTCAATGTTCAAACCATTAAAGAGTGTCAAGTAATAAAATCAACTAACACTTTTGCATAGTACTCATAGAAACCCCTAATTTCCCAATCAGAAGATGCTCCCAATCAGATGGTGCTCCTATCAGATTTCTTGATCCAATATCCTCTCACTCTTTATCTCACTAAAGTCAGTAGACATGGAGGATGGGAAGCCTGATCTGCTGCTGGTCAAAGAGGAGACAATAGAAGACGAACCAGAGAGCATTGACCTGCTGAGTGGATTAAAGATGGGGGAGCAAGGTAAGGGAGAAATACAAATAGCCTCCATACAGTAATAGATCTTCAATGGGGATAGTGATGCACCTGGCTATGTGTTCTTATTTTTCTTCATTCATAAAATTATATCAATACAACTTGTGTTTACATACAAAAACATACAGGTGGTTGGCTGGAGGCTAACAGAGGAGACTGGGCATCCATCTTGGATTCCCAGACCGGTGCAGCCACTGAGCAGGCAAGGACCAGAGGTGACATAGTGGAGTCCTGTGGATGGGACAGTGTCCTTAACTCTGGGCTGGGGAACAACGCTGTTAACCAGAAACAGACTGTCGAACACAAAACAACAACCAAACTTAGTACCCATGACAACAGACTGGCTGAGACCAGGGCGAGGCGTAGATTTGGTCTGCGGGGACGAGGAGGTGTACATATGCAGCAGGAGGGAACAGATACAGACTCGGCTAGCGACGCTCCGTCCTGCTCCTATAGTTGTGATTCAGAGAGACTGATGGCGCCTCAGGTTAACTCCCTAACAGATGCTGCCTTCAGCCTGCCTTCTATAGGATCTATCAACTGGAACATGGACCCTGCGACAACACAGACACTCCCTGGTCTTCATCCTCCTCACACTCTCCTAATGTTAAACCAGACCTCAGACAATGCCAGTGCCTCAACACTAAATGGCTACACAAGCCCATTGGCAAATAACAGTAGTAGTGACGCTATCAGTAGATCCGGTGGCAAAGAGAAGCGCTTTCTGTGTCCATTCTGTGGGAAGGCCTTCAGTTTCCCAAAACAGGTGGAGATCCACCAGAGGATGCACACGGGGGAGAAACCGTTCAGCTGCCACCTGTGCCTGGCCAGTTTCTCCGACTCGTCCAACCTGAAGAGGCACCAGAGAGTTCACACAGGGGAGAAACCCTTCACCTGCCCCCAGTGTGAGAAGAAGTTTTCCCACCAGCACCATCTGAAGAAGCACCTGAAGGTTCACACGGGAGAAAGGCTGTAGGCACTGCGAGAAGAGGTTCTCAGAGAGGAGCTACCTCAGGATACACCAGAAGAAAAACCATTCCACTCAATAACATCGAAAGAAGCCATTCCACTCGATAGCTTCTGACATTTCAATCAAACCCTGCATTAAAGCTAGACTCAGCTAGATGATGTACATGCACAAAGTGGGTCAATTTGCGCGACAACTAAGCGTGAGGCTTAACTTCTGCGGTTTTGGTACCACAGCTACCATGTTGTAGCAACGTGAAGCGAACCCGTGTGCATGCAGATACAGCTGGATGAGGTGAACTGAGGAAAGAATGTGTATGATGAGGCAGAGTAGTGATGTTGAACCTTTTACAGAGTATTCTAAAATGTATTTTTTATCAACATAGTGAGAAGTTATTATACTTGTAACAGATTGTTTTTGAAAGTAGGGGAGAGTGGGGTAAGTTGAGCCTTTTCATACATTCAGGGAGCTTGCAATTGGCATGTTGACTGCAGGAATGTCCACCAGAGCTGTTGCCAGAGAATTGAATGTTCACTTCCTGCCTCTTACGTTGTTTTTGTGAAATTGGCAGTTTGTCCAACTGGCCTTGCAACTGCAGGCCACGTATATAGCATCCTGTGGGCAAGCGGTTTCTGATGTCAGTGTTATGAACAGATTGCCCCATGGTGGGGTTATTGTATGGGCAGACATAAGCTACGGACAACAAACACAATTGCATTTTTATTGTTGGTAATTTGAATACACAGATCTGTGACCAACAGATGCACATCTGTATTTCATGTCACGTGAAATCCATTGATTAGGGCCTATTGAATTTATTTCAATTGACTGATTTCCGTATATGAACTGTAACTCAGTAAATTTTGGGAAATTGTTGCATATTGAATTTTATATTTTTGTTCAGTATATTTCAGGATGTTGTGTATCCCTGGAAATAATCTGAATGTATTTAAACATTACAGTTTAGAAAACAGACCACTTTTTTTCAACAAGCTATTGGCTCAACTTATGGGGTAAGTTGAGCTGCGGGACAGGGTAAGCTACACATTTTTGTTCTGTACCATTTTTATTTACCAAAGAACATTTTGAAAACCCCCCCCCCCCCCCAAAAGAAAGAAATTCAACACAATTGCTTTTTGGTATTTTAATTATTTAAAAAATGAACACAAGCTTAACACCTAACATAGTGTCCTCCAAGCTCATCACTAAGCTAAGGACCCTGCGACTGAACACCTTCCTCTGCAACTGGATCCTGGACTTCCTGACGGGCCGCCCCCAGGTGGTGAGGGTAGACGACAACACATCCACTACACTGATAATTAACACGGAGGCCCCACAAGGGTGCATCCTCAGCCCCCTCCTGTACTCCCTCTATACCCACGACTGCGTGGCCTCACACAGTTCCAACTCCATCATCAAGTTTGCTGACGACATGACAGTAGTAGGCCTGATTACCAACAACGATGAGAAGGCCTACAGAGAGGAGGTAGGCACTCTGATGATGTGGTGCCAGGCAAATAACCTCTCCCTAAAAATCAGCAAACCAGGAGGAACCAGGCTGGATGCCCCCCATCCTCATCAACGGGACTGCCATGGAGAAGGGAAAAAAAAACATTTAAGTTCCTCAGCGTACACATCTCCAAGGAGCGGAAATGGTCAAATCACACAGACACTGTGGTGAAGAAGGCAAGACTGCGAGTCTTCAACCTCAGGAGGCTTGATGCCTGTCCCCGAGGGTCCTCACAGTGTTCTACAAGAGCACCATTGAGAGCACACTGTCGAGCTGCATCACAGCCTGGTATGGAAACTCCACCGCCGCTGACCGCAAGGCTCTACAGAAGGTGGTACGCCCATTTGAACACAGCATTGGGTTCACACTGCCTGTCCTTCGGGACACCTAAAACACCAGGTGTCGCAGGAAGGCCAAGAAGATCATCAGGGACCCTTAGCCACCAGAGCAACTGCCTGTTCTCCCCGCTTCCATCACTCAGTACTGCAAAAACTGTCAGACTGGCCTATAGCTTCTACACCCAGACCATCAGGCTGCTGAATAATCACCGCTAGACAGCTACCCGCCCCCCCGGACTTCCTACCCTCTGCCCCCCAATGGGCACTCTTCACCCCCCAACTGACATTTACCCTGCCCCCACCCTCCAATGGACATTTATCATTGTTGTAAATATGCATATTGTTATTTTTTATTATCGTTTCATTCACTTTTTTTTTACCTGCACTGTTGGAGCTCGGAGCTTAAAAATGTCTCCGTACCCTGCTGTTACACAAATTACACCTGTGCATGTGACTAATAAACTCATGTAATCAATACCTGGGGCTGACAGAAACGTCTATCTCTATGATACAAACACCACAGTATCCATGATGAACAGGGCAGGTCACCCTGGGCTTCAGCCTTCACAGAGAGTGGTGGGAGACCCCCCTAGTGGTAGTCTATCAGGAAGTCTCTTCTCCTTCAGGTTTTTTTTACCTGCACTGTTGGAGCTCGGAGCTTAAAAATGTCTCCGTACCCTGCTGTTACACAAATTACACCTGTGCATGTGACTAATAAACTCATGTAATCAATACCTGGGGCTGACAGAAACGTCTATCTCTATGATACAAACACCACAGTATCCATGATGAACAGGGCAGGTCACCCTGGGCTTCAGCCTTCACAGAGAGTGGTGGGAGACCCCCCTAGTGGTAGTCTATCAGGAAGTCTCTTCTCCTTCAGGGTCTCATCTAATGCCTAGTGACTGAGTCTGTAAAAAGCCTTGAGTTGGACCCTATTTTTACCCCACCAATACAGATCGTGTAAGGATGGGCGTTCACCACAAGAGGTACCTAGTCTATAGCACAACACACAATCCTAACAACACCCAAACAATGGCTAGAAGTCAAGGAGGGAGCTCAAAGACTAACCCCCTGAGGGTAGTGGCTCCTGCTCTACCTCATCTGGTGTCATTGGGTCACAACGTGGGAGGCTGAACGTTAGGTCAGACGGGAATAAGCCGTACAACTGCCTCACGTGTGGGAGGCGCTTCACTGAGGCGAACTATGTGAAGAGGCACCAGATCATTCACACCAAAGAGGCAAATTAAGTGCAATTTATGTTACAATAGCTTCTCCTTTCTGAGTTACTTTCAGACATAGGTCCACAATGGGGAGAAATCGTAGCAGTGTGGCTGAGATGTTCAAAGGGAACCATTCTTTGGCTGACATATTATAGTTATCATGTGAAGTGTCTTGGGGTAAAAGTGTAATTAACCACATAACCCTCTGTTAAATTGTCATTTGAAACAGGATTGTGTAAATACCTGTTTTTACAGAGACCGTTAACCTAAGCTAGAACAAGAAGTTGAATATTTACCTTACTGAGCTGAATAAAGAAATAAAGTAATTATATTATTTTATACTCTTACTAACACACTGTTCTTTCTAAACACGAGCTTAAAAGATACTGATCATAGGATAATTGATGTGTAACGTAATAAGCAGTACCGTATTTAAAAGAACAGCGCGCAAACTTTTTTTAATTTCACCACACCCTTTGACCTATGACTCGCACCAATAAGATCGTTTCTCTTCAGTGTAAACGGAAGTGAACAGTGACAAGGAACAATTTCCACGTTAACATTGTTATTTAGACGTGTATTAACACCCTGGACCTCAAAATATGATTCGTTTAACTGTACAGCATCACATACTTACCCCAGGTAGTGTTTAATTTGCGTTGGAGACAGGGCTTGGTTGATATATGTTATATAGGTAACGCTGCTGACGTTAGCTAACTGTAACGTTATGATTTTTCACACTCAAATAGCCTCCATCATGGAGGTGTTAGCGAATGCAGCCGTGGCAGAGATCTGTAAACTCGTAGACGACGACTATGCAGTGTTTCGTTTGGAAATAAGTCAAAGCCAGAAAGAAATCGTCGCATTGCGGAGGAAACTACAGCTACTAGAACTGAAGGTGTCACGGGAGCGCGCAGAGAGAACAATGCGAGAGCGCCTCCTCGCCAGTCGTCCCAGAAGTGTCAAGATCCTCGACCGATACAGAGGAATGGCAAGAGGTACATTTTGCCCCGTTCCCCTCTGCTCGTGTGTTTGGATAGTAATGCAATAATTCCTCTGATTACATAGCTATCTTGCAAGAAGTTATGAAAAGTGTTACCTTACATCATTGACAATTCTAGACAGTGTCAGTAGTGTACAATAGACAGTTGTGTCATTGACGATAGCTCACCTGCCTAACCACCTCTTTCCCCACAATCACTCTCAGGTGAAGGACATCTCACTGGAGCCTACAGGAGCTTTGGGAAGCCAGCGGGACACAACACATGGAGAGATAACCAGCCAATCACCGTTGATGAGGGGAGAGGAACCTCAACCCAGCATGTTATCATGATAGAGGTTAGTGTAATAGTGTGTCAGAAATATTTCATACCCCTTGACTTATTACACATTTTGTGTTATACCCTTAATTTAAAATAGATTAAATTGCTTTTTCCCCCACCCATCTACACACAATACCTTATAATGACAAAGTGAAAACATGTTTTAAGAAATGTTAGCAAATTTATTGAAAAATATATACATAAATATCTCATTTAGATAAGTATTCAGATTCCTGACACAATTTATAGAATCACCTTTGGCAGCAATTACAGCTGTGAGTGAGTCTTTCTGGGTATGTCTCTGCTTTCCACACCTGGATTGTGCAACCTTTGCCCATTATTCTTTAAATGTTTTTTTTAAAGCTTTGTGAAATTCATTGTTTATCATTGCTAGACATTATTTTTCAGGTCTTGCCATATATTTAAAAGGAGATTTAAGTAATCTGTAACTCGGCCACTTAGGAACCTTCATTGTCTTCTTGGTAGCAACTACAGTGTATATTTGGCATTGTGTTTTAGGTTATTGCCCTGCTGAAAGGTCTATTCTTCTTCCAGTGTCTGGTTAAAAGCAGACTGAACCAGGTTTTCTGCTAGGATTTTGCCTGTGCTTAGCTTCTTATCGTTATTTTTTAAAATCTTAAACTCCCCAGTGCTTAACGTTTACAAGCATACCCATAACACTATGCTTGAATAACCCATAACACTATGCTTGAATAACCCATAACCACTATGCTTGAAAATATGGAGAGTGGTACTCAGTAATGTGTTGTATTGGATTTGCCCCAAACATAATACTTTGTTTTCAGGACAAAACGTTTATTGCTTTGCCACATTTTTTGCAGCATTACTTTAGTGCCTTGTTGCAAACAGGATGCATTTTTAGGATTTGTTTAATTCTGTACAGGCTTCCTTCTTTTCTCTCTGTCAATTAGGTTAGTATTGTGGAGTAACTACAATGTTGTTGATCCATCACAGCCATTAAACTCTGTCACTGTTTTAAAGTCATCCCTGAGCAGTTTCCTCCTTCTCCGGCAACTGACTTAGGAAGGATGCCTGTATCTTTGTAGTGACTCTGTGTATTGATACACCATCCTAAGTGTAATTAATAACTTCACCATGCTCAAAGGCATATTCAATGCCTGCTTTAAAAAAAATATTTCAACCCATCTACCAATAGGTGCCCTTCTTTGCAAGGCAATGGAAAATCTCCCTGGCCTTTGTGGTTGAATTTGTGTTTGAAATGCAATGCTCAACTGAGAGACATTACAGAAAATTGTACAGAGATGAGGTAGTCGTTTAAAAAAATCACATCACATCACAGAGTGAGTCCATTCAACTTATAATGTGACTTGTTAAGCACATTTTTAGTCCTGATCTTATTTAGACTTGCCATAACAAAGGGATTTAATACGTATTGACTCAAGACATTTCAGCTTTTCATTTTTTATTCATTTGTAAAAAAAAATGTTAAAAATATGGCGGAAACATGATTCCTCTTTGACATGATGGGGTATTGTCTGTTGGCCAGTGACACAACAAAATCTAAATGTAATCCATTTTAAATTCGGGCTGGAACAAACAAAATGTGGAAAAGGTCAAGGCGTGTGAATACTTTATAAAGAGAGTATATCTCCCACTGTGGCGTCTGTGAAAGCATGGGCCATTGAGACGGTGACGGAAATCTCAATTTTGAAGTAGTACATTTTATTTTTCTACTACTTCTATGAGATGGCAAACAAACTGAAAGGGTGCTCACTGCCACCTAGAGTCTGTTGCTTGAGCAGGTATAAAGTCAATGTTGATGATTTACTGGCACCTGCATTTACTCACAAGTATAATTAATTGGCTGATCAAAGATCCTTCCTGATGACCTGAATAGAATTATGTGATCCTTCCTTAACCCACAGAAAGTCCCACTGAGTTGACTGCTTCAAAACGGTGTAAGTCCTCAATGGCTTTGCCCATGCTAAAACAGGATTTTGGGCACCTGAGTCCTCTATCTCTGTGGTACATCCTCATTTATCTGCCATAACGGAGCTTGTGAGTCTTCCCTATGACGTTGTTATCCAATTTAACTCATGTACCGGTAATAACCCTCTCTCTTCTTGTCAGTCTGCAGATGTAGAGGCGGCAGATCCTGGAGGATCATCTCTGGTCAAGCAGGAAAGGTCTGAAGGAGAGGTGGACCCACGACACAGCAGAGACATCCAGACTGGAGCAGCGGCTGTAGTTGCGCCCCTTGTTGCCATGGAGGACCACGTGACCGCCGTGCAGCCCAGGACCCGACGCAGCATCACAGAGGTCAATGGAACGCTGAATGCCATCGTCAAGTCAGACACCGAGACTTTAACACAAAGGCTCTTACACACAGGATCTGACCACAGATCAGACCCAGAGAGACTGGAGCCGGGGCAACTGGGCTGTCCTCCTGCTCCTGGCTCAGAATATTTACTTTACGGTAACCCAAGCCCAAGGACGCCTCATTCCCATCGAGACTCAGGTGACGCATTAGAGACTGGCAATAATCCGTCTTGTTCTTACACGACAGAGATGGACCCTTGCAACATGACCTTGGGTTTAGAGACCCAGAATGATCTGTCTAGAGGGGACTGGAACCAGTACAGTAGTAGTGTATACTCCGAAAGGTGCTTAGATAAGAAAGGGGAGGGTTTGGTCGTAGATGAAGTGACTGTGAAAGTGGAGGGCGACATTTCTCCCACATGGAATGCAGATAGTGACCTAAGAGACGGACACTCACAGGGCAGAGATTTCTTAGATTACAGGGAATGCTTAGAAACTAATCCAAATGTCACGACCCACTCCCCTTTACTCGCTCTCAGAGATCGCGACTTAGTGTCCTCATCGATGGGGCCTTCCGATTCACACAACTGCCTTTTTGATCACGTATTGAACTCAAACGACAGGGCTAGAGCCCAGATTCAGGGAGGGGGAGCCACATCAGGCAATAGTAAAGAGAAACGGTTCCTCTGCATGTTCTGTAGCAAAGGCTTCACCTGCCCCCAAAAAGTGAAGATCCACCAGAGGATCCACACAGGGGAGAAACGCTTCAGGTGTACCCAGTGTCACATGCGCTTTGCCCAGGCTGGTGACCTGAAGAGGCACCAGAGGGTCCACACAGGGGTGAAACCCTTCAGCTGTACCCAGTGTCATATGCGCTTCGCCCAGGCTGGCCACCTGAAGAGGCACCAGAGGGTCCACACAGGGGAGAAACCCTACAGCTGCCCCCAGTGTGAGAAGAGGTTCTCCCGCCAGGACCAGCTGAAGATGCACCTGAAGGTCCACATGGGAGAAAAGCTGTTAGCTTGTACGCACTGAGCTACCTCAGGATACACCAGCAGAAAAACCATTCCACTCTATAACATAGAAAGTAACCGTTCTACTCTACAGCTTCTGACGTTTAGATCAAACCCTGCATTGAAGGCAAAGATTCATTTTCATTGTTGTCCGCAGAAAAGATCGACAGATGCGTTTGGAGTAACGGGAGTAACATATTTCGGTGTTGAATATTCCTGGGTAGAATATTGCATCCAGACATTGTATGATTTATAAGGCATATATAAGCCTAGAAAGTAAAATCTAATTGTATTTGTCACAAGTTTCGTAAACATCAGGTATAGACTAACAGTGAAATACTTACTTACGGGTCCTTTTCCGACAATGCCGAGTTAATGAGAAAAATGAAGAAAAAAATAGAAAGTAATAAGAGTAAAAAAATAAGACCGAGAATAACAATGATGAGTTAAAACAACATGGCTATATACAGGGAGTGCCAGTACCAAGTCGATGTGCAGGGATACGAGGTAACTGAGGTAGCTTTGTACATATAGATTGGTACTAGGCCTTACAAAAAATTGTATGTGTGGGGTACAGAGATGGGTAGTCCTTTAAAAATCATGTTAAACACTAATATTGCACACAGTGTCCATGCAACTTATTGTGTGACTTGTTAATCACATTTTCTTTTGTCGTGAACTTATTTAGGCTTGCCATAACAAAATGGTTGAATACCTATTGACTCAAGACATTTAAGCTTTTCATTTTTCATTAATTTGTAATCATTTCAAAAAAAATTATACCAGTTGACCAAGCGGTGATGCAGCCAGTCAAGATGCTCTTGATGGTGTAGAACTGAGGGCCCATGCCAAATCTTTTCAGCCTCCTTAGGGTGAAGAGGCATTGTCGTGCCCTCTTCACAACTGTGTTGGTGTGTTTGGACCATGATAGATCCTTTGTGATTTGGACACCAAAGAACTTGAAGCTCTTGACCTGCTCCACTACAGCCCCATTGATGTGAATGAGGGCTTGCTCAGCAATCTGTTTCCTATAGTCCACGATCAGCTCCTTTGTCTTGCCAACGTTGAGAGAGGGACTGTTATCCTGGCACGACACTACCAGGTCTATGACCTCCTCCCTATAGGCCACCGTCGTGTCGTCAGCAAACTTAATGAGGATGTTGGAGTAGTGCACGGCAGTTGTGGGTGAACAGGGAGTAAAGGAGGGGACTAAGCACGCACCCCGAGGGGCCCCCGTGTTGAGATCAGTGTGGCGAATGTGTTGTTGCCTACCTTTCTGGTTGGGATACGTACGTACAGTCATTGTGGAGACTACATTTTTGGTGCACTTATTAATGAAGCTGGTGATCAATGTGGTAAACTCTTCAAACAGTCCTGTAGGATAGCATCCGCTTCATCGGACCACTTCCGGGACCACTTGCACTGGTACTTCCCATTTGAGTTTTTGCTTGTAAGCAGGAATCATGAGGATAGCGTTATGGTCAGATTTGCCAAATGGAGGGTGAGGTCGAGTTTTGATGCGTTTCTGTGTGTGGAGTAAAGCTGATCTAGAGTTTTTTTCGCCTTTAGTTGCACAGGTGACATGCTGGTAGAAATGAGGTAAAACGGAATTCAGTTTCACTGCATTAAAATCACCGGCCACTAGGAGTGTTTTTTGTTGTTGTATTTTCTTGTTTGCTTATGGCCCCATACAGTTTGCGTCGGTTTGTACTTAGACAGCTACAAAAAATACAGATGGAAATTCTCTTAGTAAATAGTATGTTCTACAGCTTATCATGTGGTATTCTAGCTCAGGCGAGCAGAACCTTGAGACTTCCTTAATAGTAGAGATCAGGCATCAGCTGTTGTTAACAAAGAGACACACACACCTCCCCCTGAGTTTACCCAAAGCTGCTGTTCTGTCCTGCTGATGCATAGAAAAACCAGCCAGATGTATATTGTCCTTGTTCAGCCAGGACTCAGAGAAACATAGGATATTACAGTTCTTCAGGTCCCGTTGATAGGATAGTCTCGAACAGAGCTCGTCCAGTTTGTACTCCAGTGATTGTACGTTCGCCAATAGAACGGAGAGTAGATGCGTTTTTTTCACTCGGCGACGCAGTTTTGTCAGGGTGCCCGCAAGTCAGCCTCGCTTTCACCGCCGCCTCTTTCTCCTCGCAGTCTCTGTTTCATGGATATATGGCTCTCTGTGGACATGCTGTCGGAGTCGGTACAGCCACCAGGATTCTTTGTGCGTCGCTCCGACAGGAATTAACATCTCTCCAGGAAGAAGAAGGGCGGGGGTGTATGTTTCATGATTAACGATTGGTGTAATTGTAACAACATACAGGAACTCAAGTCCTTCTGTTCACTTGACCTAGAATTTCTTACAATCAAATGCCGACCGTATTATCTCCCAAGATAATTCTCGTCGGTTATTGTCACAGCCGTGTATATCCCACCTCAAGCCGATACCACGACGGCCCTCAAGGATCTCCACTGGACTCTATGCAAACTGGAAACCATATATCCTGAGGCTGCATTTATTGTAGCTGGGGACTTTAATAAAGCAAATTTGAGAACAAGGCTATCTAAATTCTATCAGCATATTGATTGTAGTACCCGGGCTGGCAAAACACTGGATCACTGCTACTCTTACTTCTGGGATGCAGAACTCAAACAGGATGTACCCGTGACAAGGACCATTCAACGCTGGTCTGACCAATCGGAATCCACACTTCAAGATTGTTTTGATCACGCGGACTGGGACATGTTCCAGGAAG
This sequence comes from Oncorhynchus kisutch, assembly GCF_002021735.2. Lineage (NCBI taxonomy): Eukaryota > Metazoa > Chordata > Actinopteri > Salmoniformes > Salmonidae > Oncorhynchus > Oncorhynchus kisutch. The sequence goes on along the minus strand of NC_034180.2, from coordinate 7,753,707 downwards.
CCTCAGAGAATAATATTGATTTAAACGCTGATTCTGTGATTGAGTTAATAAGGAAGTGCATAGGAGATGTTGTACCCATTGTGACTATTAAAACCTACCCTAACCAGAAACCATGGATGGTGGCATTCGTGCAAAACTGAAAGCGCGAACCTACGCATTTAACCATGGAAAGATGACCGGAATATGGCCGAATACAAAAAAAAGAAAATCAGCCATGTCACTGACACCAACGTCTTGCTTCCAGACAAACGAAACACCTTTGCCCGCTTTGAGGATATCACAGTGCCCACTAACCAAGGACAGCGGGCTCTCCTTCTCCATGGCCGACGTGAGTAAGACATTTAAACATGTTAACCCTCGCAAGGCTGCCGGCCCAGACGGCTTCCCCAGCCGCGTCCTCAAAGCATGCGCAGACCAGCTGGCTGGTGTGTTTACAGACATATTCAATCTCTCCCTATCCCAGTCTGCTGTCCTCACATGCTTCAAGATGGCCACCATTGTTCCTGTACCCAAGAAAGCAGAGGTAACTGAACTGAATGACTATCGCCCCGTAGCACTCACTTCTGTCGTCATGAAGTGCTTTGAGAGACTAGTCAAGGATCATATCACCTCCACCTTACCTGCCACCTAGACCCACTGCAACTTGCATACCGCCCCAATAGGTCCACAGACGATGCAATCGCCATCACACTCCACACTGCCCTATCCCATCTGGACAAGAGGAATAGCTATGTAAGAATGCTGTTCATTGACTACAGCTCAACATTCAACACCACGGTACCCTCCAAGCACATCATTAAGCTTGAGGCCCTGGGTCTCAAACCCACCCTGTGCAATTGGGTCCTAGACTACCAGACAGGCCGCCCCCAGGTGGTGAAGGTAGGAAACATCTCCACTTTGCTGATCCTCAACACTGGGGCCCCACAAGGGTGTGTGCTCAGCACCCTCCTGTACTCCCTGTTCACCCATGACTGCATGGCAATGCACGCCTCCAACTCAATCATCAAGTTTGCAGACAACACAACAGTAGTTGGCTTGATCACCAACAACGACGAGACAGCCTATAGGGAGGAGGTGAGGGTACTCGGAGTGTGGTGTCAGGAAACCAACCTCTCTCTCAACGTCAACAAAACAAAGGAGATGATCGTGGACTTCAGGAAACAGCAGAGGGAGCACCCCCTATCCACATCGACGGGACAGTAGTGGAGAAGGTGGAAAGTTTTAAGTTCCTCAGCATACACATCACGGACAATCTGAAATGGTCCATCCACACAGACAGTGTGGTGAAGGCGCAACAGCTCCTTTTCAACCTTAGGAGGCTGAAGAAAATTGTCTTGTCACCTAAAAAAAACGTTTACAGATGCACAATTGAGAGCATCCTGTCGGGCTGTATCACCGCCTGGTACGGAAACTGCACCGCCCACAACCGCAGGGCTCTCCAGAGGGAATTGCGGTCTGCACAATGCATCACCAGTGGCAAACTACCTGCCCTCCAGGACACCTACAGAACCCAATGTCACAGGAAGGCCAAAAGGATAATCAAGGACAACAACCACCCGAGCCACTGCCTGTTCACCCCACTACCATCCAGAAGGCGAGGTCAGTACAGGTGCATCAAAACTGGGACAGAGAGACTGAAAAATACTTTAAATCTCAAGGCCATCAGACTGTTAAACAGCCATCACTAACACAGAGAGGCTGCTGCCTACATACAGACTTGAAATCATTGGCCACTCTAACAAATGGATCACTAGTCACTTTATTAATGCCACTTTAATAATGATGTTTACATATCTTGCATTACTCATCCCATATGTGTATACTGTGTTTTATACCATCTATTGCATCTTGCCTATGCCACTCGGTCATTGCTCATCAATATACTTAGATTTGTGTGTATTAGGTAGTTGCTGTGGAATTGTTAGATTACTTGTTAGATATTGCGTCAGAACTAGAAGCACAAGCATTTTGCTACACTCAATAACATCTGCTAACCATGTGTATGTGACCAATAAAATGTGATTTGATTTGAATATGGCCTGGTCAGGGGTAAGCAATTTGTCCCGCGCCGCCGACTCATTGCAATAGAAATCTTAATGAAATCAAGGTTAGTAATCGCTGTTCTGATGTCCAGAAAACTAACTAATGGCGGAAACATTATGTACTAAAAAAGGTAAAACGGCAGCTATACAATCCAGTAGGGCTGTGATGGATTTGTTTTTGTACACCTCTGTTCGGTCCGCACCGTGAACCCGAATTAATACATAAAAAAACATTGTTATAAAATAAATGTTTAGATTAGGCCTAATGGCTTCACAGTCGTTTACAAGTGCGATGGACAGAGATTGTGGATAAAAAGTTAATAGTATGTTTTCCACTGCTCAACTAGAATAGCTTATGCAGAGTGGCAGATGTAGCTTGTTGTTGGCCAATCACAAGTCATCAAAGTGCCACTACAGTCATAGAGCCTCCTTGTGTGGATAAGCAAATTAGATTATCTAATAAATTGACGTTAAATGAGTATATGTATGTGCTAAAATGAACAAGACCCAACAGGTAGGCTGCTATTTAATCATCTGAATGGAGGTGTTGTTATTTGTTACTAACAGACAGGAAAAAAGTGCATGCAGACTCAATTAGCCCAGCTAGCTTTGATGCAGTCAAGACAGGTACTTGGTAGGTAGCCTAGTAGTTAGAGCATTGGGCCAGTAACCGGAAGGTTACTGGGTCGAATCCCTGAGTTGACAAGGTAAAAATCTGTTGTTCTGCCCCTGAACAAGGCAGTTAACCCACTGTTCCCCGGTAGGCCGTCATTGTAAATTAGAATTTGTTCTCAAACTGACTTGCCTAGTTAAATAATAAGTCAGCTCAGTTTGTTGATGCCTCTCCCTTGCTCCAGTTTCACTCACTCATGGTATACACACCTCACAGTACAACACCTTCTAGCCTCTCCTCCACCTGCTCTCCCTCGCACTGTATCAGCTCTAGTTAATAAACTAGCTTACAAATGGATTTTTCTGCTGCTTCCCTCACTCAGATCTGAACACGTCTATACAGAACTGGTCATCCTCGGGTCCGTTCGGAATGGGTCTCTGTATTTATGCATATTTGTCCGGGTGGGAAAGCCCCAGATTAATTTCGGAACAGGTAAAAAATTTTAGACCTCTACTTGTCAAAACAGACAATGCCAGGAACATTGTGAATGATGTCACCAAAACTGGAGTTGGGCCACACACAGGGTGCTTTTTAATTTAGCGTATTTTGCCAAATAAACAAAAATGAACTACAGTAACTGTTAGAATTTCATTTTTCCTCTGTATCATAACCGTAACGTGACCCCAAAACCGCAATACGTACCGAACTGTGGGTTTGGTGTACCGTTACATCCCTGTAAATGAATGAATGAATCACAGACCAGCCTAAATGTAGAGCTGCTCTCTTTCATGGTCCTTTGTTTCGCCGGATTTGGGACTTGCTGCCACCACTATGGCAGCTTACAGAGAGTTCGCAGGGGACTTCGCAGGGGACTTCACCAGTATGTGGAGTAAAGGCAGCTTCCGGTTGTGGGGAGGACTTGGAGTTTGACTCACGGCTTTGCCAGGATTTTATGAATTCCTTCTGCCTGTTTAGGCATCGACGTTGTGAACTTAAAGCCTCATTCAGTCGGGGGAACCCATCCCTCATAGCTGAGAGGGTGGCAGGACAGGTGACTGGGGATCCTGAGCAGGGATGTACCACCTCCTCGGCCCCAGCAACGCTACAGGGGATGTCTGTGACAGGGACTGGCCCCGCGCCTACTGGACTAGTGGTGTCAGCCTTCAGAAGTCACGCAGCATCAACTCATCACCCCTTGCACACCTCTTCTCTGTACCAACAGTCCACTCTGTTGGCCCAGCCAGCTGTACCCCAGCTTGGTCCTCAGCCTGCGGGACCTGAGTTCCAGCCTCCCGCCTGAGCAGCATTGCTCCGGGCACCATCTCATTAACCTGTGCGTCAGCCATCAGACCGCGCACCGGTCCAGGAAGGAGCCCTGCCCCCACCAATCCTGTCTGCGGTGCTCCAGTGGATGCTGCAGCCTTCATCACTGCCTACACAAGGGCCTCAGGCACCCCAACTGTGCCAACGCCAGCACTCCACAAGTGAGACTTCTGGATGTTAAGCCTGTGATGGAGAACCCTCCAGACCCAGGAGTGGACCACCATCCTGTCCTGGTAGGAGAGCCTCTACCATGCTTACCCTACTCCTCTGCCTCCAACCTTGGGACACTATCAGGCTCTGTTGGGGAACCTACCCCAACACCCTACTGGACATAGTGGACTAGCCCTGCTTTAGAGTGCCTAGACACAGTTTGTCCCCTGGCCACTCCTTACTTGCCACTGACAGAGGGCGACATGGGGGTGCCGGAATATAGCTGGTCGAGGAGGGCTCCCAGCTGACTTTGTTGACACTCAGGCAGGTGAAATCCTTCTTCTCTAAGACCCAGAAAGTAAATCATTATTATACTGACTGATCTCTAGCTCAATGGAGAGGGTTCTCCATAACAGATCTAAGTTGCCTTTGCCATGTAGAGGAAAAACACACCTCATAACCAAAAAAGGTCGAAGAGGGTGTCACAGTGATCCCTGGAACCATGTTCTCCCATAGGACAGGGATGAAATATGGTTAGGGTTCCCCTGCCTTGTTGTCCAGAGCGGTGGTTTTCAACCGGTGTGCCTTGAGGAACTCTCAGGTGTGCCCCGAAACGTTTCCTAATCTTGAAAAAAAACAACACTCCCTTATAAACGTGACCTGTGGAACGCAAATGGAATTTTGACTTGAGGGCACCAGTGCCGCTCAGATAATATATTGAATGGCACATAGTTACATCTGTATCGTTGTTTCAAGTCCAGTGCGGTCAGGCTGTTGTTATATTTGAATCATTTATGAGCAAAGTAATTTATCATTTTACTTCGCCTGTGAGAACCATTAGCACAGGCAAGTCTGATTATTAGTCTTAGCTCTACCAGAGCCTCTGCCATAGAAACAAACGGAGCAAGGCTTTGTGTCGGTGGTTTCACCTTTTACAATGCAGAAAACCACTTGCCTCTAGCTCAAACCATTCAAAACTAAAGACCTATTTTACCGGATCTACATTAATTTCTTTCTTCTTAAAGGGGTACAAACAAATGAATCATGATGAGTAAAGAACTATGCAAACTATGAAAATAGTTCAAATAAACCCTATTTAATCTCTAATGGGGATGGGTAAATACTCCATGTTGAAAGTGTGTTTATTATCTGTGTGTACATACCTGAGGGAGTGTATGTCTGTGTAATCTGTATCACCTGTCTCTTCCAGGAGGAGGAGGGTCCAGAGGTGCTGCTGGTGAAGGAGGAGGGGTGTGAGGAGGATCTGGGGAACACTGAGGGGACCATGGTCATGGAGGACAACCAGACTACACCTCCTGAACCCACAGACGAACCAGCTGAGCAGCACAGGACCACACAGTCTCACTGAGATGAGCCCACTGTGAATGGCATTAGGTCAGGGCCCTAGTGCTGATCTGCAACATCCTTTCACTCTGTATCTCTTACAGTCAGTAGACATGGAGGATGGGAAGCCTGATCTGCTGCTGGTCAAAGAGGAGACAATAGAAGACGGACCAGAGAGCATTGACCTGCTGAGTGGACTAAAGATGGGGGAGCAGCTTAGCCTCCCGCCAAACATCTGCAGGAAGAGGTTTTAAACTCATAACAGTTGCTGCCTTTAGCCTGCCTGCTACAGGAGATATCAACTGGAAGATGCACCCTGCGACAACACAGACTCTCCCTGGCCTTTGTCCTCCTCATACTTTCCTAATGTTAAACCAGACCTCAGACAATATCAGTGCTTCAACAGTAAATGGCTACACAAGCCCATTGACAAATAACAGTAGTAGAGATGGAATCAATAAAGGCAGAAGCACCAAAGAGAAGCGCTTCCTGTGTTCATTCTGTGGGAAAGCCTTCCGTTTCCTCGAACTGTTGGAGATCCACCAGAGGATGCACACGGGGGAGAAACCAGTTGGCTGCCACATGTGCCAGGTCGGTTTCTCCCACCTGAAGAGGTACAAGAGGGTCCACAAAAGAGGGAAATCTTACAGCTGGGCCCAGTGTGAGAAGAGGTTCAGCACCAGCTGACGATGCCCCTGAAGGTCCACATGGGAGAGAAGCCGTTCGCCTGAATGCACTGCGGGAAGAGGTTCTCAGAGAGGAGTTACCTCAGGATACACCAGCCGAACATGCACACGGCCCATGTATAGTGACATGTAATGTAGTACTAGTTAGTTTATAGTTCATTCTGTTGGTTTTGGATGTAGTAGGGAACTGGATGAGGTGAACTGAGGAAAGAATGAGCATGATGAGGCAGAGTAGATGATATGCTGATGGTTTGTGTGATGGAGTCGGTAAAAATGCTTAACTTATGAAGAGTGACAACCTTGTCCATTTAGGTTGATACGGGTGTTTTATAGTAAGATAATAATAGTGCCTTAATTAATATTTACTTGACAATAAGTAGTGAAGCTGTGTGTAATGTTAAACCTTTTCCAAAGTATTCTAAAATTCATTTTATCCAAGTGAGGTACCAGATTTACAGAAAATGTAAAGTGTTACCATAATGAAAAGTTATTATTCTTGTCACATATCATTTTGTGCAATAAAAGTACTGTACTTCATAGTCCCTAATGTGAGTGTATGACCATTTTATTGAAATTAAATACAAAATCAACTTACGTTTTTGTTGTTGACAGAGACTCCACCACAACCACCACCACACAGAACACAACCAGTGGACAGAGGGACTGAACAACCTCAGTCCTGGTGGTCATCAGAGAGACAGAGGCTCCAGTCAGGGATCCAGTCTGCAGCCCAGACCCTTCTCTTCACAGTCTCAGTGCAGGGATGAAGCAGGGCCTGGTAGAGATAGACCCTCCTGTTCCTATGATACAAACACCACAGTACCCATGTTGAACAGAGCAGGTCACCCTGGACTTCAAGCATTCACCATGAGAGGTACCTAGCCTATAACACAGCACACAATCCCAACAACACCCCAACAATGGCTAGTGGTCAAGGAGGGAGCTCAATGACTAACCACCTGAAGGTGGTTGCTCCCGCTTCTACCTCTGGTGTCATTCACAACATGGAGAGGCACTTCAAGTGTAAACTGTGTTAAAATATCTTCTCCTTCCTGAGTAACCTTACCAGACATTGGAGTGTCCACAAGGGGAAGAAATTATATCAGTGTGGCTTGAGATATATCAAAAAATATTTCATTAAACTAGGCAAGTCAGTTAAGAACCTATTATAATGACGGCCTACCCCAGCCTAACCCGGATGATGCTGGGCCAATTGTGCTCCACCCTATGGGACTCCCAGTCATGGCCAGTTGTGATACAGCCTGGAATCGAACCTGGGTCAATTGTGAAGCCTCTAGCGCTGAGATGCAGTGCCTTGGAGCGCTGCGCCACTCGGGAGCCCAAAATCAGAGCTGGGGTCAATTAAAAATAAAGGCAGTCAATTCAGAGAGTAAACTTAAATAGCAATTGGGGGGGTAAATCTAATATTTTCAATTACTCCTCAAACTAATTAGAAGATCATTTTTTTCCATGTTTTAATTTAAATTTAAAATCACTTCCTGGATTAACTGCCTTCAATTCAAATTGACGCAGATGATGTCTGAGAACTATTCATTTGCTGAAATATTAGATATCATGTGAAGTGTCCTGGGGCAAGAGTTTATTTCGATTTTTGGGGTAAGCTCACTTTTTATTGAAGTGTAACATATTTCCCCTCTGAGTTTGGTTTTGCCTATGTTCTATTAACCTCTCTAGGGTACGTGGGATGGTAGCGTCCCACCTCGTCAACAGCCAGTGAAACTGCAGGGCGCCAAATTCAAAACAACAGAAATCCCATAAACATACATGTATTTTACACCATTTTAAAGATACACTTGTTCTAAATCCAGCCACAGTGTCTGATTTCAAAAAGCCTTTACGACGAAAGCAAACCAAACGATTATGTTAGGTCAGAGCCAAGTCACAGAAAAACACAGCCATTTTTCCAGCCAAAGAGAGGAGTCACAAAAAGCAGAAATATAGATACAATTAATCACTAACCTTTGTTGATCTTCATCAGATGACACTCATGGGACTTCATGTTACACAATACATGTATGTTTTGTTCAGTAAAGTTCATTTTTATATCCAAATATCTGAGTTTACATTGGCGCGTTATGTTCAGTAGTTCCAAAATATCTGGTGATTTTGCAGAGAGCCACATCAATTTCCAGAAATACTCATAATAAACATTGCTAAAAGATACAAGTGTTATGAAAGGAGAAGTGGATCTAAAATTCCATAATTCAACCGCTGTGTCAGATTTCAAAAAAACATTACGGAAAAAGCACACCATGCAATAATCTGAGTACGGCACTTAGAGACCAAAACAACCCGAACAGATATCCGCCATGTTGTGTAGTCAACAGAAGTCAGAAAATAGCATTATAAATATTCACTTACCTTTGATGATCTTCATCAGAATGCACACCCAGGAATCCCAGTTCCACAATAAATGTTTGTTTTGTTCGATAATGTCCATCATTTATGTCCAAATACCTCCTTTTTGTTTGCGCGTTCAGTACACAATCCAAACTCACGACGCGCGATCACTAGGAGCAGACGAAAAGTCAAAAAGTTCAGTTAGTCCGTAGAAACATGTCAAACGAAGTTTAGAATCAATCTTTAGGATGTTTTTAACATAAATCTTCAATAATGTACCAACCGGAGAATTCCTTTGTCTGTAGAATTGCAATGGAACAGAGCTAACTATCACGTGAACGCGTGAGACTGAGCTCGTGGCTCTCTGGCAGACCTCGGACTCATTCCCCTCTCATTCGCCCCCACCTCACAGTAGAAGCATCAAACAAGGTTCTAAAGACTGTTGACATCCAGTGGAAGCCTTAGGAAGTGCAATATTATCCCATAGACGCTGTGTATTCGATAGGCCAAGAGTTGAAAAGCTACAAACCTCAGATTTTACACTTCTTGGTTGGATTTTTTTATCATGTTTTTGCCTGCCATATGAGTTCTGTTATACTCACAGGCATCATTCAAACAGTTTTAGAAACTTCAGAGTGTTTTCTATCCAAATCTTGACAATTGACGTTAAAGGTCAAAAATACAATTTTCATTAAAAAAAATGTACTTCAAGAAATTATAAAATATTTTGACAACCCTATTTATAAGCTTTTAAATTACATCAAACTCAACCATATGAGTTCTGTTATACTCACAGGCATCATTCAAACAGTTTTAGAAACTTCAGAGTGTTTTCTATCCAAATCTTGACAATTGACGTTAAAGGTCAAAAATACAATTTTCATTTAAAAAAATGTACTTCATGAAATTATTAAATATTTTGACAACCCTATTTATAAGCTTTTAAATGACATCAAACTCAACCGTTAATATTTTCTAATGATGAAAACATGGATGTCCCATGGTGGGGGAAGCAAAATGCGTCAACTTTGAGCATCTCTATCCCCTGAATGTTCTGGCATTCAGGTACAAAAAGTCACTTTCTGACCACTTGGGCAAATACGTAGGTAAATTTCATTCAAATCAAAAGGGGTGTGGTCAAAAAGTGATTGAAATCAAATGGAGTGAGCCTTTTGTTTAAGAGGGTAATAAGAGCTAGCCAGCTTGTATTCCAAAAAATCGGAGATGAGTTACCTCTGGTTCGTTCAGCCATTCCTATGGGGGAAATTATTTTATTTTTTGGATAAACGGTGAAAATAAGGTCTGAGGTAAATTACAGGTTTAGGGGATATTTTATGTTATGTTCTATGATATATCATAGCATGACCTTTATGAATTATGAAGCCTTTATGTGATTGTTTTGATTACGTAAATGCTTCAGAATTCCCCCAAAGTTATGTTAGCTGATGAATCAGATCTCTTAAGCCTCAAGTCAGCTCTGATCTGGAAAGATACTGATGAATAGGAGATGTGTAATGTAACAAGTATACAAAGAACAGCGCGCATACGCTTTTCTTTGTTTTATTATAATTTTTTAATTATTTTATTAATAAATATCAACAAACAAAAGAGGAATAGTCACATGCAAACAAGCATACATACAAACTATTTACTTTGCAAATATAAACAAACAAATCATATTCATTAATAATACAAGTTTTAATTGCCTTTTTAACCAACCAAAATGACCAACTGACCAACCAAAATAATTTTATTCTCAAACCAGTTACGAAAAAAAAGACACTTATACGATTTTAAAATATCTTTGTTGTTCCATGTAAAGTATCTGTGAGGGGGGAAAGCTCGCAAACGCTTTTCCTTTAGCCACACCCGGTTTGAGCTAACGTTACATCCTTTCACCTCAGTGTAAACGGAAGTAAACAGTGACCAAGATCATTTCCACGTTACAGTTATTTGTTATTTATACTTTTTGTTGACACGATGGAACTCTAAATATGACTCGTTTAACTGCACAGCATCACATACTTAACCCGTGCAGTCTTTATTTCGCGTTAGAGACAGGACTTGGTTACAGGACTTGATAGGTGTTATCTACGTAACGCTAGCTGCTAAGGGTTAGCTAACAATGGCTAACTGTATGGTTTTTCACACTCAGATAGCCTCCATCATGGAGGTGCTAGCGAATGCAGCCGTGTCAGAGATCTGTAAACTCGTAGACGACGACTATGCAGTGTTTCGTTTGGAAATAACTCAAAGCCAGAAAGAAAACAGGGCATTACGGAGAAAACTACTGGAAATGAAGGTGGCACGGGAGCGCGCAGAGAGGACAATGCGAGAGCGCGTCCTCGCCAGTTCCAGAAGTGTCAAGATCCTCGACCGATACAGAGGAATGGCAAAAGGTACATTTTGCAGAATAGTCCAGGCGAAATTAAAATTATGTTCACTGTTTCATAAAGCATATAATTTTGCAACACTTGTACAAATTGTGGCCCTGAACATTTCAATACTATCCATCTGCAGCCTTGCGGTATAACCTGCGTCTAAAACTAGTCTGTCAACAAAATCAATATTATCGCCATCTACTTGTAGGGATTAAGGATGATTTTCCTTCCCCCCTGAATTCGTATTTTATGACAATAGATGTAGAAAACACATTCATTAAAAAAACACACGATTAACTCTGGATGCAATCGCGTTTGATCACAAACATGTATATTTATGCAATACATTTTCCAAAATGGATGAAAAGAAAACTACAATGATATGTATGTCCAAAATAATCTGTTTTGAGGTACTGATAATAATTACAAAAACATGTTATAGAATAGCGAACACTTTAAAATTAACTCAGTGGAAACGTATCTGAATTCTTGATAAATGGAGGAGGACGTTCAATTATCAATCATGTAGGTAATTAAGAACAGTGGTATGATATGACATAACAATTTTAGCAATTTTATTTATCTTGCAGTGTTGAAAATTGTGTTCATATGAGAAAAAGTTTGAAACCAGTTTCTGCATATGTAAGCTACAAACATGCCAGTCTGGTGGTTTTAAAGGCCTGAGGTAGGGCTGAAATGTTAAACCTATAGTAAAAGTGAGGTTTTCCCTTCAGCCCCACTAATACAGAATCAAACTCATCAGAAAACAGTCACATACTGACAACGTATCAGGCTCCTTAACGCAATGACAAACATACCACACCTTTCTATTAAAAAAATATTACAGTATGAATATGTATAGGTTAACCCTAATGTCCATTTGTTAAAATACACTTGTCTTTTTCATCAAAAAGATATGATACATGACAGAGATGTTAGAATCCCTCTTCTCTTTTCTTCCCTCGCTTTATCTGACACTAATTACAGGCCTCTCTCATCGTTTTAAGTGGGAGAACTTGTACAATTGATGGCTGACTAAATACTTTTTTGCCCCACTGTACATGCCAAATATAGAACATAGTGTTCCATGAAGATTATAGAAAAGAGTTCCTACTCTTTCTTTTATCTGTTCAGACACCAATCCTACCTACAGGTCTGGAAAATGAGCTCTTTTAGTATTTCTCCAGCAGCTTTCCTCCCGGTTTCCTCATGTCAAAGATAATAAAAACAAAAACACTACAGTAAATACTACAGTATACAACAATCCGCAAAAACACTTACGATAGTATATACTACAGTTTTCTTTCACTAAAGTATTTATACAAGACTTAACAGTAAATACTACAGTATTCACTGTTGTGTACTGAAGTCTGCAAAAACACAAAAACACTAGTAGTAGAGTATAATATAGTCTCTTTTTTTTATTAGGGAAGCGAGAGATACTTCACATTGTTCCAGTTTTCCAGACAGTCAATGACTGCAGAATGGGTCTAAATGATAGTAATCAGAAAATGATAGTGTAGGGGAAAAGTACATCAATAAATAACCTCATAGCCATGTTCACAGATGGTTGCAAAAACAAAAAACACATTCATATGAACATGTAGTGACTGTTCAAATAAAAAGACTGATAAGTCATCACCTGAAGTAACCTCTTCAATAAGAGACACACATGGAGACTGAGCAGAACACTGTCATTGAAGTTGTGTAGCCAATGTTTGTACTCTGAAACCACACTCATAATAAGAAGTGGTTGTTTCAAAGACAGAAACATAATGTTTGAATTTAGGCACACGGGCTGTGGTCTCAACAGACAAAACAGACTGAGCCATAGCCAGACATAGGAGCTTCAGGCACTCCGACATCTTGTCTCCAATCCATTTATTTCCTAGCATCTCCGACAAAACATCTTTCCCTCATGTTTTCTCTTTCCGCTGTAGATGTACAATAGTCCACTAACTATTTGAAAGAAAATAACACTTGATCGTTGTGCTAGTTCATGGTTAGACTGGCATTGAGGTGACTCTCAGTGCGCTTCATACGCCTCCTCCTTTCTCTGTTTGTGAAAAAGAACACTTGAACCGTGCATTGTTTTGACAACAGCAAATACTCCATTTGCCTTTGCTGGATCCTGGAACTGGCTGGGCAGGTTTGAAGTTGAGGTGACATCCCCATGGTGAACACCTGAGTGCTTACTTAATACGTGCTTGGATATCTTTTTCCTGTTTTCTTTCATGTTACATTTGGGGCGTACTACTGTTTGCCAGTTTTTATATGACACATACCCACCGGGAGATTATTTGATGTCCCAGCCTCTCCCCCGTTGTGTGACCCGGTGTGTGGTGTCCCAGCCTCTCCCCCGTTGTGTGACCCGGTGTGTGGTGTCCCAGCCTCTCCCCCGGTGTGTGGTGTCCCAGCCTCTCCCCCGGTGTGTGGTGTCCCAGCCTCTCCCCCGGTGGGTGGTGTCCCAGCCTCTCCCCCGGTGGGTGGTGTCCCAGCCTCTCCCCCGGTGGGTGGTGTCCCAGCCTCTCCCCCGGTGGGTGGTGTCCCAGCCTCTCCCCCGGTGGGTGGTGTCCCAGCCTCTCCCCCGGTGGGTGGTGTCCCAGCCTCTCCCCCGGTGGGTGGTGTACCAGCCTCTCCCCCGGTGGGTGGTGTCCCAGCCTCTCCCCCAGTGGGTGGTGTCCCAGCCTCTCCCCCGGTGGGTGGTGTCCCAGCCTCTCCCCCAGTGGGTGGTGTCCCAGCCTCTCCCCCGGTGGGGAGATGGAGGAACTGATTCTTATTCAAAAACAAAGTCGCAAAAACAATGGAAGTGAGCCTGCACCCTGAAACCAAGGTTGCACCTGTCGATGCAACATCCTGTGGGAACAAACACAAAATGCAGAATACATTTAACTCCAGATCAAAATGAATGAACACTAGTGACAAATATTATTGACCAACTTTTATATTGAATTGCTCTACCGAGGTGAGCATTTAAATGCAGGTTTAGTTTTCTTCAGTCGGTGGCCATAGGGATGGTAGAGGCCCACAGAGGACAGTGATACAGCTTGCAGCACCGTGTGCATTTCTGCACCGGGGGTGGCTGCGTCCCTTCCTGCACACTGTGATTTGACAACAAAAAAACTAGAGTTATCGAGGACATTGCTAGCTAGAACAACAACAATATGAATGAGGATGTACTTTCTGAGGACTAAGGATACAGTGGAGGTTGGAACGAAAATATACTCCAGAACTTTCTAAGTGCCCTAGTGGTAAATTGAACGTCACCAAGTCAGCCTTCTTCCATCTGAAAAACATCTTACGACTCAGACCCTCTCTCACTGAGCCCACTGCTGAAACCCTCATTCACACGTTTGTTCTATCACGCCTGGACTACTGCAGCGCCATTCACTACGGACTCCCCACCAAAACACTGGACAGACTTCAACATGTAAAAAAAATGAGGGTGCGCAAGTCCTCACACACACCAGCCCTTGAGACCCCATCACCCCACCCTCATCGAACTCCACTGGCTCCCAGTTCAATACAGGATCATCTTCAAATTGCTCATGCTCACCTACAAAGCACTCAATGGACTGGCGCCCACATACCTTACTGACCTCCTGCACCCCTTCACTCCCACCTGTTCACTGCGCTCCTCTGACACTGGCCTCCTCCACCTCCCTCGCACCAGGCTCCGCTCCATGGGAGACCTGGCTTTTAGCACTGCAGCTCCCCAACTCTGGAACTCCCTCTCCATGTCAACCTCACGATCCATACACATATTCAGGTCCACACGAACACACTTCTTCACACAGGCTTACCTGGATTCTCTGTAGTCTTGAGCTTTTATCTGTCCTTCGAGTTCACGTCCCTGGTTAGTCTGTCGTCATGTTTAGTGTTCTCCCTGGTTAGTCTGTCGTCATGTTTAGTGTTCTCCCTGGTTAGTCTGTCGTCATGTTTAGTGTTCTCCCTGGTTAGTCTGTCGTCATGTTTAGTGTTCTCCCTGGTTATTCTGTCATCATGTTTAGTGTTCTCCCTGGTTAGTCTGTCATCATGTTTAGTGTGCTTTTATATACTGTATTTAATATAGGATTTCTTTGTTTTTTATCCTGTTGACTTTGGGTGTCGTGAAAATAAGTCTAATAATAATAATACTTTTTTAAATGATCATTATCATTGTGGGAGGATTTGCTGATTTTCTGTTCCTCTCTAACTGAACATCTCAAATGAGCTTGATTTGATGTTATCTTGACTGGGAGTTTGATCATAAAGTGCTCCAAAATGGAAATGTTCTCTTCTGAAATATAATTTGAGGAGTGGTAGTTGACCCATACGTGCCCATGAAATCAACAGGTTCCTGGGTCCAGACCAATCAAAGACCTTTGTGTCCCATGAATTTACACAAATTTACAAGGTTTACACAGTCCACCATTATATAATAATCAGAAATCTTTATGATCCAAAAATGCCGATTACCAATTGTTATGAAAACCTGAAATCGGCCCTAATTAATCGGCCATTCCGATTAATCGGTGGACATCTAGTGCATGGCATCATTGTCATCCTTGACCATCAAAACATAGGTGTAGACATCACCTTTTCTGTGTTAATGTTTGTTTCAGAAGATAACGCAAAATAGATTATTCGGTTATGGCGGAATGTAAAATGGCCTCCAAGAGGCATTTTTGTTATGCCTCCATATCAGAAATTGTAAAGGGAGCCAAATTGTACAAGTGTACCAAGTTTTATGCTTTTATGAAAAAGTTAAGTTGTCACCTAAAACTAAAACATATCGCCTGGACTAGAAGGCAGAGGCTGCGGGGCCTGTTGCCCTCTTCTCCTCTGCGCGTGATTTTTGATGTGTTAACCACATATATGGTTAACCAGAATTGGGTCTTGGTCCATTTTTGGATAGTATGCAATAATTCACCCGATTACTTAGCAATCTTGCACAAAGACACTATATCATATTCAAATCAGATTCGTTATTTAACGAAATTCCTATTATTTACTCATAGAAAACAATGTGACGCATGGAACATAATAAATGAATCAATAAATAGTATATCAAGAAGTTATGAGAAGTGTTACCTTACATCCTTGTCAATTGTAGACAGTGTCTATATTTTACAAAATACCATTGAGCATTGACAGTAGTTAACCTAACCACCTCTTGTCCCCCAATCACTCTCTCAGGTGAAGGACATCCCACTGGAGGCCATAGCAGCTTTATGAAGCCAGCGGAACACAATACATGGAGAGATGACCAACCAATCACTGTTGATGAGGAGAGTGGAACCTCAACCCAGCATGTTATTGTGATAGAGGTTTGTGTAATAGTGCTGCATAAAGAAATAAACGTTTTACTTTGTAAATCAAATGTGGCCAGTTTACTTCAGAAAGGCTTCCCTCAGCTATTCACTTGCTGACATGAACATCCTTATTTATCTGCCATAGGGGAGCTTGTGAGGCTTCCCTACGACATTGTTATCCAATTCAACTAGTTACCGGCAACAACCTCCTCTCTTCTTGTGTCAGGCTGCAGATGCAGATGCTATAGGTTCTGGGGTCAAGCAGGAGAGGTCTGTAGGAGAGGAGGACCCACGTCACTGCAGAGACATCCAAACTGGAGCACCCCCTGAAGCCACGGAGGACCTCGCTGCCGCTGTGCCCCATCCCAGGACCCGACGAAGCATCACGGAGGTCAGTGGAACGCCGAACGACGTCCTCAAGTCAGAGACCGACACAGAGACTTTAACTGTAACACACAGGCTCTTACATACAAGATCTGACCACAGATCAGACCCAGAGAGACTGGTGCTGGGGAATCTGGGCTGTCCTCCTGCTCCTGGCTCAGAGTATTTACCTGTATTTCACCAGAGCCAGAGGACGGTTAATTCCCATGGAGATGGTGATACGTTAAACACCGGAGGTGATGATCCGTCTTGTTCTTACGTTACAAAGATGGACCCTGGCAACAAATCCTTGGGTTTAGAGAGACAGACTGATCTGTCTAGAGGGGCCTGGAACCGGTACAGTAGTAGTGTATACTCTGAAGGGTGCCTAGATAAGAAAGGGGAGTGTCTAGTTGTAGATGAGGTGACTGTGAAAGTGGAGGACGACACTCCTCTGACATGGAATGCTGACAAGACTCACTTAGGAGAAGGGCACTCGCAAGGCAACACCAGAGACTTCTTAGACTACAGTGAAAGCTTAGCGACAAATCTAAATGTTGTGACCCACTCCCCTTTACACTCTTTCAGGGATCGCGACCCAGTGTCCACGTCGATGGCTCCTTCCGATTTACAAGGCTGTGTCCTTTTCGATCCGGTATTGAACTCAAACGACAGGGCTAGAGCCCAGGCTCAGGGAGGGGGAGCCACATCAGGCAATAGTAAAGAGAAATCGTTCCTCTGCATGTTCTGTAACAAAGGCTTCAGCTGCCCCCAGAACGTGGCGATCCACCAGAGGGTCCACACAGGGGAGAAACCCTACAGCTGTACCCAGTGTCACATGCGCTTTGCCCAGGCTGGAACCCTGAAGAGGCACCAGCGGGTCCACACAGGGGTGAAACCCTTCAGCTGTACTGAGTGTCATATGCGCTTCGCCCAGGCTGGTGACCTGAAGAGGCACGAGAGGGTCCACACAGGAGAAAAGCCATTCGCCTGTAATCACTGCGGAAAGAGGTTCTCTGAGAGGAGATATCTCAGGATACACCTGCAAAAAAACAATTTCCACTCTTTAACATAGAAAGTAACCATTCCACTTGATAGCTTCTGACGTTTAGATCCTACATTAAAGGAACACTCAGAGAGATGACATAGATGCAAAAAGTAAACCACAGCAGTGGGCCAATTTCTACAACAACTACGAGCGTTGAAGTGCAAGGCCCAGACATTGTTGGATATACAGTAATTTCAGAAATAATTAGTTTTCCACATTTTGTTGTGTTTACAGACAGATTTTTTGTTGTTGCTGAAATTGACATTTTATGTGTCACTGGCCTACATACAATACCCCATAATGTCAAAGTGGAATTATGTTTTTAGACATTTTTACAAATGAATAAAAAATTCAAAGCTGAAAGATCAAATCACATTTTATTGGTCACATACACATGGTTAGCAGATGTTAATGCGAGTGTAGCGAAATGCTTGTGCTCCTAGTTCCGAAGATGAGCGATGACTGAGTGGCAGAGGCAAGATGTAATAGATGGTATAAAATACAGTATATACTTATGAGATGAGTAATGTAAGATATGTAAACATTATTAAAGTGGCAAGTGATCAATTTATTAAAGTGCCCAATGACTTTCAGTCTGTATGTTGGCAGCAGCCTCTCTGTGTTAGTGATGACTGTTTAACAGTCTGATGGCCTGGAGATATAAGCTGTTTTTCAGTCTCTCGGTTCCAGCTTTGATGCACCTGTACTGACCTGACCTTCTGGATGGTAGCGAGTTGAACAGGCAGTGGCTTGGGTGGTTTTTGTCCTTGATCTTTTTGTCCTTCCTGTGACATCAGGTGCTGTAGGTGTCCTGGAGGGCAGGTAGTTTGCCCCTCCCCCGGTGATGCGTTGTGCAGACCGCTCCACCCTCTGGAGAGCTTTACGGTTCTGGGCGGTGCAGTTGCTGTACCAGGCGGTAATACAGCCCGACAGGATGCTCTCAATTAAAAAGTTTGTGAGGGTTTTAGGTGACAAGCCAAATTTCTTCAGCCTCCTGAGGTTGAAGATGCGCTGTTGCGCCTCCACCACACTGTCTGTGTAGTTGGACCATTTCAGTTTGTCCGTGATGTGTACGCCAAGGAACTTAAAACTTTACACCCTCTCCACTACTGTCCCGTCGATGTGGATAGGGGGTGCTCCCTCTGCTGTTTCCTGAAGTCCACGATCATCTTCTTTGTATTGTTTATGTTGAGAGAGAGGTTGTTTTCCTGACACCACACTCCAAGGGCCCTCACCTTCTCCCTGCAGGCTGTCTCATCATTGTTGGTAATCAAGCCCACTAATGTTGTGTCGTCTGCAAACTTGATGATTGAGTTGGAGGTGTCCATGGTCACACAGTCGTGGGTGAACAGGGAGTACAGGAGGGGGCTGAGAACACAACCTTGTGGGGCCCCAGTGTTGAGGATCAGCGAAGTGAAGATGTTGTTTCCTACCTTCACTACCTGGGGGAACCTGTCAGAAAGTCCAGGACCCAGTTGCTCAGGGTGGGGTTGAAACCCAGGGCCTCAAGCGTAATGATGAGCTTGCAGGGTACTATAGTGTTGAATGCTGAGCTGTAGTTAATGAACAGGATTCTTACATAGGTATTCGTCTTGTCCAGATGGGATAGGGCAGTGTGATGCCGATTGCATCGTCTGGGTATTTATTGGGTCGGTATGCAAATTGAAGTGGGGTGGCAGGTAAGGTGGAGGTGATATGATCCTTGACTAGTCTCCCAAAGCACTTCATGATGACAGAAGTGAGTGCTATTGGGCGATAGTCATTTAGTTCAGTTATCTTTGCCTTCTTTGGTACAGGAACAATGGTGGCCATCTAGAAGCATGTGGGGACAGCAGACTGGGATATGGAGAAATTGAATATGTCCGTAAACACGCCAGCCAGCTGGTCTGCACATGAGTCAATAAGTATTCAACCCCTTTGTTATTGCGAGCCTAAACAAGTTCAGGAGTAAGCATTTGCTAAAATGTCACATAATAAGTTGCATGGACTCTGTCTGCCATAATAGTGTTTAACATGATTTCTGAATTGACTGCCTTGTTTCTGTACACCACACATGCAATTATCTGTAAGTCGAGCAGTGAATTTCTAACACAGATTCAACGACAAAGACCAGGGAGGTTTTCCAATGTCGCACAAAGAAGAGCACCTATTGGTAGATGGGTTAAAAATATAAAAATACTGTACATTGAACATATCCCTTTGAGCACGGTGAAGTTATTAATTGCACTTTGGATGGTGTATCAATACACCCAGTCACTACAAAGATACAGGCGTCCTTCCTAACTCAGTTGCCAGAGAGAATGAAACTGCTCATGAGGCAAATGGTGACTTTAAACTAGAGGTCAACCGATTATGATTTTTCAACACCGATACCGATTATTGGAGGACCCCAAAAAATCGATACTGATTATTCTGACGTTTTTGAAATTTATTTTATATAATGACAATTACAACAATACTGAATTAACACTTATTTTAACTTAATATAATACATCAATAAAATCAATTTAACCTCAAATAAATAATGAAACGTGTTTAAATAATGCAAAAACAAAGTGTTGGAGAAGAAAGTAAAAGTGCAATATTTGCCATGTAAAAAAGCTAACGTTTAAGTTCCTTGCTCAGAACATGAGAACATATGAAAGCTGGTGGTTCCTTTTAACATGAGTCTTCAATATTCCCAGGTAAGAAGTTTTAGGTTGTAGTTATTATAGGAATTATAGGACTATTTCTCTCTATACGATTTGAATTTCATATACCTTTAATTGGATGTTCTTATAGGCACTTTAGTATTGCCAGTGTAGCTTCCATCCCTCTCCTCGCCGCTACCTGGACTCGAACCAGGAACACATCGACAACAGCCACCCTCGAAGCAGCGTTACCCATTCAGAGCAAGGGGAACAACTACTCCAAGTCTCAGAGCGAGTGACGTTTGAAACGCTATTAGAGCGCACCCTGCTAACTAGCTAGCCATTTCACATCGGTTACACCAGCCTAATCTCGGGAGTTGATAGGCTTGAAGTCATAAACAGCGCAATGCTTGAAGCATTGCGAAGAGCTGCTGGCAAACACAGTAAAGTGCTGTTTGAATGAATGCTTACAAGCCTGCTGGTGCCTACCATCGCTCAGTCAGACTGCTCTATCAAATCATAGACTTAATTATAATATAATAACACACAGAAATACGAGCTTTAGGTCATTAATATGGTTGAATCCGGAAACTATATCATATTCTTTCAGTGAAATACGGAACCGTTCCGTATTTTATCTAACGGATGGCATCCCTAAGTCTAAATATTGCTGTTACATTGCACAACCTTCAATGTTATGTCATAATTACGTACAATTCTGGCAAATTAGTTCGCAATGAACCAGGCGGCCAGAACTGTTGCATATACCTTGACTCTGCGTGCAATGAACGCAAGAGAAGTGACACAATTTCACCTGGTTAATATTGCCTGCTAACCTTTCTTTTAGCTAAATATGCAGGTTTAAAAATATATACTTCTGTGTATTGATTTTAAGAAAGGCATTGATGTTTATGGTTAGGAAACACGTTGGAGCAACGACATCGATTAAATGCAACGCAGGACACGCTAGATAAACTAGTAATATCATCAACCATGTGTAGTTATAACTAGTGATTATGATTGATTGATTGTATTTTATAAGAGAAGTTTAATGCTAGCTAGCAACTTACCTTGGCTTCTTACTGCATTCGCATAACAGGCAGGCTCCTCGTGAGGCAGGTGGTTAGAGTGTTGGACTAGTTAACCGTAAGGTTGCAAGATTGAATCCCTGAGCTGACAAGGTAAAAATCTGTCGTTCGGCCCCTGAACAAGGCAGTTAACCCACCGTTCCTAGCCATTGAAAATAAGAATGTGTTCTTAACTGACTTGCCTAGTTAAATAAAGTTGTAAAAAAAATAATTTAAAAAAGGCTAAATCGGCGTCCAAAAATACAGATTTTCGATTGTTATGAAAACTTGAAATCGGCCCTAATTAATCACCCATTCCGATTAATCGGTCGACCTCTACTTTAAACAGTTAGAGTTGAAAGGCTGTGATAGGAGAAAACTGAGGGTGGATCAACAACATTGTAGTTACTCCACAATACTAACCTAATTGACAGAGTGAAAAGAAGGAAGCCTGTACAGAATAAAATATTCCAAACATGCATTCTGTTTGCAATATGGCACAACTAGTAAAACTGAAAAAAATGTGGCAAAGAAATTGTCTTGAATATGTTTGGGGCAAACACATCACTGAGTACCACTCTTCATATTTTCAAGCATGTTGGTGGCTGCGAAATGTTATGGGTATACTTGTCGTCGGCAAGGACTAGTGAGTTTTTTTGGGGATAAAATTTAAAGGAATAGAGCTAAGCACAGGCAAAATCCTAGAAGAAAACCTGGTTGTTTTGTTTTCCAACAGACACTGGGAGAATAATTCACCTTTCAGCAGGACAATAACCTTAAACACAATGCCAAATATACACTGGTTGCTAACCAAGACGACATTGAATGTTCCCGAGTGGCCTAGTTACAGTTTTGACTTAAATCGTCTTGAAAATCTATGGTAAGACTTGAAAATGGCTTTCTAGCAATGATCAACAACCAACTTCACAGAGCTTGAACAATTGTTTAAAAGAATCATGTGAAAATATTGTACAATCCAGGTGTTCAAAGCTTTTTGAGATTTACCCAGAAAGACTCACAGCTGTAATCGATGCAACAGGTGATTTTAACATGTATTGTCCCAGAAGTGTGAATGCTTATGTAAAGGAGAAATTTTCAATGCATTTGCAAAATTTTCTAAAACATGTTTTCACTTTGTCATTGTGGGGTATTGTGTGTAGATGAGTGAGGGGAAACATCTATTTAATCAATTTTGAATTCAGGCTGTAACACAACAAAATGTGGAATAAGTCAAGGTCCATGAATACTTTCTGAAGGCCCTGTATAAGGCATATACAATATAAGCCTATAAAGTCTGTTACATAGTGTTTGTACTGTGTAGGCAAGTGTTTACCAACTCCAGTCCTCAAATCCCCCAACAGTACACATTTTCGTTGTAGCCGAAGACAAGCACACCTCATTCAACTCAGAGGGCTTGATGATTAGTTGACCAGTTGAATCAGGTGTGCTTGTCCAGTGCTACAATAAAAATGTGTACTGTTGGCGGTACTTGAGGACTGGAGTTGGGAAACACTGGTGTAGGCTATATGATGTTCACACTTTTTTTTTTTTTTTTTTTTATTTCACCTTTATTTAACCAGGTAGGCTAATTGAGAACAAGTTCTCATTTGCAACTGCGACCTGGCCAAGATAAAGCATAGCAGTGTGAACAGACAACACAGAGTTACACATGGAGTAAACAATTAACAAGTCAATAACACAGTAGGAAAAAAAAGGGGAGTCTATATACATTGTGTGCAAAAGGCATGAGGAGGTAGGCGAATAATTACAATTTTGCAGATTAATAACACTGGAGTGATAAATGATCAGATGGTCATGTACAGGTAGAGATATTGGTGTGCAAAAGAGCAGAAAAGTAAATAAATAAAAACAGTATGGGGATGAGGAAGGTAAAAATGGGTGGGCTATTTACCGATAGACTATGTACAGCTGCAGCGATCGGTTAACTGCTCAGATAGCAGATGTTTGAAGTTGGTGAGGGAGATAAAAGTCTCCAACTTCAGCGATTTTTGCAATTCGTTCCAGTCACAGGCAGCAGAGAACTGGAACGAAAGGCGGCCAAATGAGGTGTTGGCTTTAGGGATGATCAGTGAGATACACCTGCTGGAGCGCGTGCTACAGATGGGTGTTGCCATCGTGACCAGTGAACTGAGATAAGGCGGAGCTTTACCTAGCATGGACTTGTAGATGACCTGGAGCCAGTGGGTCTGGCGACGAATATGTAGCGAGGGCCAGCCGACTAGAGCATACAAGTCGCAGTGGTGGGTGGTATAAGGTGCTTTAGTGACAAAACGGATGGCACTGTGATAAACTGCATCCAGTTTGCTGAGTAGAGTGTTGGAAGCAATTTTGTAGATGACATCGCCGAAGTCGAGGATCGGTAGGATAGTCAGTTTTACTAGGGTAAGTTTGGCGGCGTGAGTGAAGGAGGCTTTGTTGCGGAATAGAAAGCTGACTCTAGATTTGATTTTCGATTGGAGATGTTTGATATGAGTCTGGAAGGAGAGTTTACAGTCTAGCCAGACACCTAGGTACTTATAGATGTCCACATATTCAAGGTCGGAACCATCCAGGGTGGTGATGCTGGTCAGGCGTGCGGGTGCAGGCAGCGAATGGTTGAAAAGCATACATTTGGTTTTTACTAGCGTTTAAGAGCAGTTGGAGGCCACGGAAGGAGTGTTGTATGGCATTGAAGCTCGTTTGGAGGTTAGAATCGACATGCCTAGTACATTACTTCCATTCAACTGCAGAATACAATTCCCTGGGCACTTTTAATGAGAAAATTAATACACTTTACCAAGTTAACAGACAGATTACCGACCATTTCGAATCCCACCGTATATTCTCCGCTATGCAATCTGGTTTCAGAGCTGGTCATGGGTGCTAAAGGATATCATAAACGCCATCGATAAGATACATTTTTGTGCGGCCGTATTCATCGACCTGGCCAAGGCTTTCGACTGTCAATCACCACATTCTGTTTGGCAGACTCAACAGCCTTGATTTCTCAAATGATTGCCTCGCCTGGTTCACCAACTACTTCTCTGATAGAGTTCAGTATGTCAAATCGGAGGGCCTGTTGTCCGGGCCTCTGGCAGTCTCTATAGGGGTGCCACAGGGTTAAATTTTCGGGCCGACTCTCTTCTCTGTTTACATCAATGATGTCGCTCCTGCTGCTGGTGATTCTCTGATCCACCTCTATGCAGACGACACCATTCTGTATACCTCTGGCCCTTCTTTGGACACTGTGTTAACTAACCTCCAGACGAGCTTCAATGCCATACAACTCTCCTTCCGAGGCCTCCAACTGCTCTTAAATGCATGCTCTTCAACCGATCACTGCCCGCACCTGCCCGCCCGTCCAGCATCACTACTCTGGACGGCTCCGACTTATATGTGGACAACTACAAATACCTAGGTGTCTGGTTAGACTGTAAACTCTCCTTCCAGGCTCAAATTAAACATCTCCAATCCAAAATTAAATCTAGAATCGGCTTCCTATTTCGCAACAAAGCATCCTTCACTCATGCTGCCAAACATAACCTTGAAAAACTGACCATCCTACCGATCCTCGACTTCGACGGTGTCATTTATAAAATAGCTTCCAACACTCTACTCAACAAATTGGCTGCAGTCTATCACAGTGCCATCCGTTTTGTCACCAAAACCCCATATACTACCCACCACTGTGACCTGTATGCTCTCGTTGGCTGGCCCTCGCTTCATACTCGCCGCCAAATCCACTGGCTCCAGGTCATCTACAAGCCTCTGCTAGGTAAAGCCCCGCCTTATCTCGGCTCACTGGTCACCATAGCAGCACCCACTTGTAGCACGCTCTCCAGCAGGTGTATCTCACTGGTCACCCCCAAAGCCAATTCTTCCTTTGGCCGCCTTACCTTCCAGTTCTCTGCTGCCAATGACTGGAACAAACTGCAAACATCACTGAAGCTGGAGACACATATCTCCCTCACTAGCTTTAAGCACCAGCTATCAGAGTAGCTCACAGATCACTGCACCTGTACATAGCTCATCTGTAAACAGCCCATCCAACTACCTCATCCCCACACTGTATTTATTTATCTTGCTCCTTTGCATCCTTTGCTCCTTTCTACTGCATTATTGACTGTATGTTTTGTTTATTCCATATGTAACTCTGTGTTGTTGTATGTGTCAAACTGTTATGCTTTATCTTGGCCAGGTCGCAGTTGCCAACCTGTTTAAATAAGGCGAAAATTATGCCGATTCTTTGTTGAGACGTGTATGTGTGGTTTTCATATCGTGTATTTACAAATTGTTTATGTTTAATAAACACAAAATGGGACGTTTCATTCTAAGGCTTTCATTAATAAGACTCTCTTTAGTATACATCACATCTGATCTCACCCTATTCTGCATACACACAAAAGTGCTTTATAATCAAATACTAAAAATATCTACACATACCCACACACTAACAAACACCTACTGTACACGTCAAAATATTTTAGTCAGGTTTGTCTGATGGGGACTTAGAACTTATGATAGCTGACTTGTTTTTACCCACAACATATTTATGTCCACCATGATGGGTTTAACAACAATGAAGTCATTCTGTAACTACAGTATAGGACTCAAATATAGCTGGGATTGATAAACACTCGTGTTGAAAGTTATTATCTGTGCATGTGTACGTACCTGAGGGAGTGTATGTCTGTGTAATCTGTATCACCTGTCACTTCCAGGAGGAGGAGGGTCCAGAGGTGCTGCTGGTGAAGGAGGAGGGGTGTGAAGAGGGTCTGGAGAACCCTGAGGGGACCATGGTCATGGAGGACAACCAGACTACACCTCCTCCTGAACCCACAGAGGAACCAGCTGAGCAGCACAGGACCACACACAGTCTCACTGAGGTGAGCCTACTGTGAACTACTGTCTGAATGGTATTAGTTCAGGGCCCGTATCCACAAAGTGTCTCAGAGCTGATCATAATGAATGAGACTATGTAGGTGGGGAGCTGATCCTTGATCAGCACTTTTACTGTGAGACTCTTTGTGGATACTGGCCCAGATCTTGATTAATTTTGTGTGAAGTGTGGGACCATGCCTTTGAATTATCAAACCATTAGTGTCAAGTAATCAATTCAACTAACATGTGTGCATCGTACTCATAGCAATCAGAAGATGCTCCATAGCAGGGTGCTCATATCAGATTTCTTGATCCAACATCCTCTCACTCTGTATCTCTTACAGTCAGTAGACATGGAGGATGGGAAGCCTGATCTGCTGCTGGTCAAAGAGGAGACAATAGATGATGGACCAGAGAGCATTGATCTGCTAAGTGGACTAAAGATGGGGGAGCAAGGTAAGGGAGAAAGACATATAGCCCACATACAGTAATAGATCTTCAAGTGCACCTGGCTATTGTTTTAAACAAATTATAATGTATGAACTTGACCAGGTGATTGTCAAACAAAAACTCCATATGTAGAGTTCTCTGCCATGTTTGTAAAGTATTTTGTAACCGCTTCCTGCAGGTGGTTTGCTGGAGGCTAACAGAGACTGGGTGGCCATCTTGGATTCTCAGACTGGTGCAGCCAAGGGCCCAGGGGACGACATCACCGAGCAGGCCAGGACCAGAAGCAACATTGTGGAGGTCAGTGGATGGGACAGCGTCTTCAACTCTGGGCTGGGGAACAACACTGTTAACCACAACCAGAAACAGACAGTCGAACACAAAACAACAACCAAACTTAATCTCCATGACAACAGACTGGCTGAGACTGGGGCGAAGCATAGATTTGGTCTGCAGGGACGGGGAGGTGTCAGTATGCGGCGGAAGAGAACAGACACAGACTGCTCCTATAGTTGTGATTCAGAGAGACTGATGGCACCTCAGGTTAACTCC
The DNA here is from genome assembly GCF_002021735.2 of Oncorhynchus kisutch. Lineage (NCBI taxonomy): Eukaryota > Metazoa > Chordata > Actinopteri > Salmoniformes > Salmonidae > Oncorhynchus > Oncorhynchus kisutch. The sequence continues at coordinate 7,726,525 of NC_034180.2, read as the reverse complement.
CGAACAAGTGCTGCCTTCAGCCATCCTTCAATAGGATCTATCAACTGGAACATGGACCCTGCAACAACACAGACACTCACTGGCCTTCATCCTCCTCACACTTTCCTAATGTTAAACCAGACAGACAATGCCAGGGCATCAACACTAAATGGCTACACAAGCCCATTGACAAATGACAGTAGTAGTGGTAGTAACGCTATCAGCAGATCCGGTGGAAAAGAGAAGCGCTTCCCGTGTTCATTCTGTGGGAAAGCCTTCAGTTTCCCCAAACAGGTGGAGATCCACCAGAGAATGCACACGGGGGAGAAACCATTCAGCTGCCACCTTTGCCAGGCTAGTTTCTCCCACTCCTCCAACCTGAATAGGCACCAGAGGGTCCACACAGGGGTGAAACCCTTCAGCTGTACCCAGTGTCACATGCGCTTCGCCCAGGCTGGTCACCTGAAGAGGCACCAGAGGGTCCACACAAGGGAGTAATCCTACAGCTGCCCCCAGTGTGAAAAGAAGTTATCCTGCCAGAACCAGCTGAAGATGCACCTGAAGGTCCAAACGGGATAGAGGCCTCCTACGCACTGTAGGAAGAGGTACTCAGAGAAGAGCTACCTCAGGATACACCAGCTGAAAAACCATTCCACTCTATAACAAAGAAAGTAACCACTCCACTCGATAGCTTCTGACTTTTAGATCAAACCCTGCATTAAAGACAATTCATCTTAATTGTAGTCAGCAGGAAATCTCTACAGATGCATTTGGAGTACCAAGAGTAACATATTTTAGTGTTGAATATTTCTGGGTAGAATATTGCATCTAGACAATGCGTGACATATAAGGCATTTAAGCAATGCCATTATACATTTCAATCTGGTTCCGGTGGGCATCATTTGAAAGCTTATTATATTTCCAACATGACTAGCTAAGTTCTAAAATACGATCTTACAGTGTTCGGCTTTGACAAGGCACTTTAGACAAACAGATCGGCGTTTTGGTGCGCGTAGAATGGAGTCATAAGTGCATTCAAGTGCGTGTTCCACTTCAAATTTTCCTCACAATACGACAAACATGCTCATTCTGTTCAGGACAACCCAGGGTATGACATATGTCATCCTTGTCACTGTACATCAAACATGACAAATGTTGATACTGCAAATGACACAGGTTATCAAATGTGAAACGTGAAGTGCACATTTTTGTTGACAAGCTCCATTACTGCAGGAATGAAATAATACAGTTTGATTGTTTAAGAAATCTAAAATGTCTCTCTTTTTGTTTACAATCATTCCACGACACTTCTCACAAAAACGTCTGTAGCATCAGAACGGTTTTGCCTGCAAACTAATATGACCCCTCTATTATGGAAAGATGAGGGGCTCCCGAACATGATGTTCTCCGTTTTGCTCTACGACCCCCATAAGTGTCACAGGACTTGTCAGTAGGTAACCGGTGCTGATTAAAACAATGAATGGAAGTATGGAGGTAGTTTTGTGCCTACCCCAAAAAGAAGAATACACTAAGATCGTGTTGGGAAAAGAATAAGATTTAAAATGATGCCCACCTGACCCAGATTGAGATTTATAACGGAAAATGTTTGCGTTTCTTAAACAACGATAGTAATTGTGTTATGGTGGGAACAGAGGGCTGTGTATTTAAAATATATATATATATATAAATAGAAGTGTGCTTGCTTCAGTTCCTCAACATCGAAGCTAGGGGAGCTCAAAAAGCGCCTTATATTTGAAGGCTCTTTCCTTGAATCATAAAAGATCATTATTATGTAGGAACTGCACGGTTTGGAGAGGTGTGTGTCCACTTGGAGTCACCAGTTAGTCCTCACTTAAACCCTTGTCATTTGTTGGTCTTATGTTGCACCTACCCCCATTTTTCCAATATTATGATCATGTTACTGAATGTATCCAGAGTATTTTCAGATTTCGTAATCAACAAATGTGGCAAAGTCCAGTAAAATGAAGTGTCATGTTTGGTTTGAGTCTTGTCAGGTGAACTGTTGTGTCCTCACCTTTAGGAGATCATGGGGAAATGATCAGACCAAAGTGTTCTCTTTCAACTGCTACCATGGTAATGCATATACATTTACATATTTCTTCTGTTGGAAACATTTCAATATGACCCTTTCCATATAGACAAATGTCCACAAGTGTAAAGGGTTAATGAGAACATTTCTCAAGTTCAATTTCTCAAGTTCATTACGTTTTTTTGTTGTTGAGATGTGTATGTGTGGTTTTCTTGTGTATTTAAAACTTGTTTATGTTTAATAAACACAAAATGGGACTTTTCATTCTAAGACTTCCATTGAGACACTTTTGTATACATCAGGGTCTGTATTCACAAAGTGTCTCCGAGTAGAATATTTGTCATAAGTGCTGAGAATAGATCAATTTTACTCTGATGGGTAAAAATAAAAAGCTATGCGTGAAGCCTCTTTAGTGATAAGAGCCATGCCTAGTTGACAGATACAGTATTTAGGAGACGTCTTAACCAGCTTAAAGTTACTAGCAGGTGTCTTGATGATAGAAAAAAACAGCAATTCAGTGTTTCTTGCACCACATGCAATTGCTGTGGAGTCTTTGGAGTTCTTAAAATAATGTAAATGAACAATCCATAAATAATTTAGACCTACATGCAACAGTATCTCTTGCACATTTTTGGATTTATAAGATGGAAGTAGAAACTAAAAGGTTGTTGTTCATTAGTTTACGCCAATAAAGGGAGGGGTGGTAGGGTTAGTAGAAAATAATAGAGTAAAATAAAAATGTAAGTTGTTTATTTATATATGTATTTTATATGTGTTATGGCAGTGTAAAGGAGGCGAAGTAAGGTGCAGGAGAGCAGAGTAGAGTAAACATGCGCACTTTTATTCCGTTCAACAATAGGCACAAAAAAATGACATAAGTGCCCAAAAACACGGAACATAAACTATAAAAGTATTGCAGGTGAACATACACCATAAACAAAGAACAATTACTCACGAAGACATGATGGGGAACAGAGGACTAAATACATGTAGCTTGATTGGGGAATGAAAACCAGGTGTGTATAGAACAAGACAAAAGAAATGGATAGATGAAAAAGGGAGCGGCAATGGCTAGAAAGCTGGTGACGTCGATCGCTGAACGCTGCCCGAACAAGGAGAGGAGCCGACTTCGGCCAAAGTCGTGACAATATGTGTATATATAAAATGATAAACTTGGATTAGCTAACACAACGTGCCATTGGAACACAGTAGTGATGGTTGCTGATAATGGGCCTCTGTATGCCTATGTAGATATTCCATTTAAAAAATCAACCGTTTCCAGATACAATAGTCATTTACAATATTAACAATGTCTACACTGTATTTTTTATCAAAGTTATGTTATTTCAACGACCAAAAAATTAACTTTTCTTTCAAAAACAAGGACATTTCTATGTGACCCCAAACTTTTGAACGATAGTGTACAGTGGCTTGCGACAGTATTCCCCCCCTTGGCATTTTTCCTATTTTGTTGCCTTACAACCTGGAATTAAAATAGATTTTTGGGGGGATTGTATAATTTGATTTACACAACATGCCTACCTACTTTGAAGATGCAAAATATTTTTTTATGGTGAAACAAGAAATAAGACAAAAAAACAGAACTTGAGCTTGCATAACTATACACCCCCCTCCAAAGTCAATACTTTGTAGAGCCACTTTTTGCAGAAATTATAGCTGCAAGTCTCTTTGGGCATGTCTCTATAAGCTTGGCACATCTAGCCACTGGGATTTTTGCCCATTCTTCAAGGCAAAACTGCTCCAGCTCTTTCAAGTTGGATGGGTTCTGCTGGTGCACAGCATTCTTTAAGTCATACCACAGGTTCTCAAGTGAATTGAGGTCTGGGCTTTGACTAGGCCATTCCAAGACTTTTAAATGTTTCCACTTAAACCACTCGAGTGTTGCTTTAGCAGCATGCTTAGGTTCATTGTCCTGCTGGAAGGTGAACCTCCGTCCCAGTCTCAAATCGTTGGAAGACAAACAGGTTTCCCTCAAGAATTTCCCTGTATTTAGCGCCATCCACCATTCCTTCAATTCTGACCAGTTTCCCCAGTACCTGCCAATGGCAAAACATCCCCACAGCATGATGCTGCCACCACCATGCTTCACTGTCGGGATGGTGTTCTCAGGGTGATGAGGTGTTGGATTTGCGCCGGACATAGGTTTTTCCTTGATGGCCAAAATGCTAAATTTTAGTCTCATCTGACCAGAGTACCTTCTTCCATATGTTTGGGGAGTCTCCCACATGCCTTTTGGCGAACGCCAAACATGTTTGCTTATTTTTTTTCTTTAAGCAAGGGATTTTTTCTGGCCACTCTTCCGTAAAGCCCAGCTCTGTGGAGTATACAGCTTAAAGTGGTCCTATATAGATACACCAATCTCCACTGTGGAGCTTTGCAGCTCCTTCAGGGTTATCTTTGGTCTCTTTGTTGCCTCTCTGATTAAAGCCTTCCTTGCCTGGTCCGTGAGTTTTGGTGGGCGGCCCTCTCTTGGCAGGTTTGTTGTGGTGCCATATTCTTTCTATTTTTTATAATGGATTTAATGGTGCTTCGTGGGATGTTCAAAGTTTCTGACATTTTTTATAACCAACCCTGATCTGTACTTCTCCACAACTTTGTCCCTGACCTGTTTGGAGAGCTCCTTGGTCTTCATGGTGTCGCTTGCTTGGTTGTGCCCCTTGCTTAGTGGTGTTGCAGACTCTGGGGCCTTTTAGAACAGGTGTATATATACTGAGAACATGTGACAGATCATGTGACACTGAGATTGCTCACAGGTGGACTTTATTTAACTAATTATGTGACTTCTGAAGGTAATTGGTTGCACCAGATCTTATTTAGGAGCTTCATTGCAAAGGGGGTGAATACATATGCACGCACCACTTTTCCATTTTTAAAATTTTCTTGCATTTTTTTAAACAAGTTATTTTTTTCATTTCACTTCATCAATTTGGACTATTTTGTGTATGTACATTATATGAATTCCCCAAAAATCTATTTAAATTACAGGTTGTAATGCAACAAAATGTAAAAAATTCCAAGGGGGATGAATACTTTTGCAAGGCACTGTATATATTTCTTCAAATACCTCGACACAATGACTCTGTACCGGTACCTCCTGTATACAGCCTCGCTATTGTTATTTTACTGCTGCTGTTGAATTATGTTACAGTGATAAAAATAAAAAAAATACTTTCTATTTTTGACTTTTTAACAACCAAGCGTTGTTGGTTAAGGGCTTGGAGGTAAGCATTTAACTGTAAAGTCTACACCTGTTGTATTCGGTGCATGTGACAACTAACATTTTATTTCATTTGTTGTCCTGTTGGAAGGTGAACATTCACCCCAGTCTGAGGTCCTGTGCGCTCTAGAGCAGTTTTTCATCAAGGATCTCTCTGTACTTTGCTCCGTTCATCTTTCCCTTGATCCTGACTCGTCTCCCAGTCCCTGCCGCTGAAAAACATCCCCACAGCATGATGCTGCCACCAACATGCTTCACGGAAGGGATGGTGCCAGGTTTCCTCCAGACATGATGCTTGGCATTCAGCCCAAAGAGTTCAATCTTGGCTTCATCAGACTAGAGAATCTTGCTTCTCATCGTCTGAGACCTTTATGTGCCTTTTGGCAAACTCCAAGCAGGCTGTCTTGTGCCTTTTACTGAGGAGTGGCTTCTGTCTGGCCACTCCACCAATCAGGCCTTTATGGTAGAGTGCTGCAGAGATGGTTGTCCTTCTGGAAGGTTCTCCCATCTCCACAGAGGAACTCTGGAGCCAATCGGAGTTCTTGGTCACCTCCCTGACCAAGGCCCTTCTCCCCCGATTGCTCAGTTTGGCCGGGCGGCCAGCTCTAGGAAAAGTCTTGGTGGTTCCAAACTTCTTCCATTTACGAATGATGGAGGCCACTGTGTTTTTGGGGACCTTCAAAGCTGCAGAAAAAATGTTGGTACCCTTCCCCGGGTCTGTGCCTCGACACAATCCAGTCTCTGAGCTCTAAGGACAATTCCTTCGACCTCATGACTTGGTTTTTGCTCTGCCATACACTACCAAATGTGGGACCTTATGTAGAAAGGTGTGTGTGCCTTTCAAAATCATGTCCAATCAAATGAATTTATCACAACATCTCAAGGATGATCATTGGAAATAGGATCAAATCAAAGTTTATTTGTCATGTGCACCGAATACAACAGGTGTAGACCTTACAGTGAAATGCTTACTTACAGGCTCTAACCAATGGTGCGAAAAAAAGGTGTGTGTGTGGGGGTGGTAAGTAAAGAAATAAAACAATAGTAAAAAGACATTTGAAAAAAGAGCAGATTCACCTGACGTCAATTTTGAGTCTCATAGCAAAATGTCTGAAGCCTGTTGTCATTACGGTGTATTGTGTGGGGGTCTGATGACTTTCTGAGTGCACTGTATGGATAGTACCAGTCAAACGATTGAACACACCTACTCATTCAAGGATTTTTCTTTATTTTTACTACTTTCTACATTTGTAGAATAAGAGTGATGACATCAAAACTATGAATTAACACAAACCGTTGAAGTCGGAAGTTTACATACACCGAGACAAATACACATAAACTCCGTTTTTCACAATTCCTGACATTTAATCCTAGTAAAAATTCCCTGTCTTATGTCAGTTACGATCATCACTTTATTTTAAGAATGTGAAATGTCAGAATAATAGTAGAGAGAATGATTAATTTCAGCTTTTATTTATTTCATCACATTCCCAGTGGGTCAGAAGTTTACATACACTCAATTTGTATTTGGTAGCATTGCCTTTAAATTGTTTCACTTGGGTCAAATGTTTGGGGTAGCCTTCCACAAGCTTCCCACAATAAATTGGGTGAATGTTGGCCCATTCCTCCTGACAGAGCTGGCGTAACTGAGTCAGGTTTGTAGACCTTTCTCGCACACTCTTTTTCAGTTCTGGCCACACATTTTCTATAGGATTGAGGTCAGGGCTTTGTGATGGCCACTCCAATACCTTGACTTTGATGTCCTTAAGCCATTTTGCCACAACTTTGGAAGTGTGCTTGGGGTCATTGTCCCTTTAGAAGACCCATTTGCGACCAAGCTTTAACTTCCTGACTGATGTCTTGAGATGTTGCTTCAATATATCCACATAATTTTACTTCCTCATGATGCCATCTATTTTGTGAAGTGCACCAGTCCCTCCTGCAGCAAAGCACCCCCACAACATGATGCTGCCACCCCCGTGCTTCACGTTTGGGATGGTGTTCTTCGGCTTTCAAGCCTCCCCCTTTTCCTCCAAACATAACGATGGTCATTATGGCCAAACAGTTCTATTTTTAATTCATCAGACCAGAGAACATTTCTCCAAAAAGTACGATCTTTGTCCCCATGTGCAGTTGCAAACCGTAGTCTGGCTTTTTTATGGCGGTTTTGGAGCAGTGGCTTCTTCCTTGCTGAGCGGCCTTTCAGGTTATGTCGATATAGGACTCCAAAGTACGTCCATCTCTAGGAGACAAAACGCCTTCATGAGCGGTATGACGGCTGCGTGATCCCATGGTGTTTATACTTGCGTACTATTGTTTGTACAGATGAGCGTGGTACCTTCAGGCGTTTGGAAATTGCTCCCAATGATGAACCAGACTTGTGGAGGTCTACAATTATTTTTCCGAGGTCTTGGCTGATTTATTTTGATTTTCCCATGATGTCAAGCAAAGAGGCACTGAGTTTGAAGGGAGGCCTTGAAATACATCCACAGGTACAAATCCAATTGACTCCAATGATGTCAATTAGCCTATCAGAAGCTTTTAAAGCCATGACATACATTTCTGGAATTTTCCCAGCTGTTTAAAGGCACAGTCAACTTAGTATGTAAACTTCTGACCCACTGGAATTGTGATACAGTGAATTATAAGTGAAAAAATCTGTCTGTAAACAATTGTTGGAAAAATTACTTGTCATGCACAAAGTAGATGTCCTAACCATCTTGCCAAAACTTTAGTTTGTTAACAAGACATTTGTGGAGTGGTTGAAAAACAAGTTTTAATGACTCCAACCTAAATGTATGTTAACTTCCGACTTCAACTGTATGGAATCATGTAGTAACCGAAAAATCTTTTAGATTTTAGATTGTTCAAAGTAGCCATGCTTTGCCTTGATGACAGCTTTGCACACTCTTGGCATTCTCTCAACAAGCTTCACCTGGAATGCTTTTCCAACAGTCTTGAAGGAGTTCCCACATATGCTGAGCACCTGTTGGCTGCTTTTCCTTCACTCTGCAGTCCAACTCATCCCTAACCATCTCAATTCGGTTGAGGTCAAATAGCCCTTACACCGCCTGGAGGTATGTTGGGTCATTGTCCTGTTCAAAAACAAATGATAATCCTAGTAATTACTTAAAAATCATACAATGTGATTTTCTGGATTTTTGTTTTAGATTCCGTCTCTCACAGTTGAAGTGTACCTATGATAAAAAAAATTACAGACCTCTACATGCTTTGTAAGTAGGAAAAGCTGCAAAATCGGCAGTGTATCGGCAGTTGTTCTCCCAACTGGATATATATATTTCAACAAATATATATAGGCGATTGGAAATCATGCGGACAATTACATTTATGGAAGCTAGAATCGATCTGCAATATTAAAGCTGATCTACTCCCTCAAATTTGTTTTTATAAGTAAATAACACAAACAGCACTTACAGTTGACCGGGGAAGCTCTAGCAGGGCAGAAATTTGACTAACTTGCTTGTTGTAAAAGGTGGCATACTACGATGGTGCCATGTTGAACGTCACTGAGCTCTTCAGTAATGCCAATCTACTGCCAATGTTTGTGTATGGAGATTGCATGGCTGCGTGCTTGATTTTATACACCTGCAACGGGTGTGGTTGAAATAGCCAAATCCACTCATTTGAAGGGGTGTCTACATACTTTTGGCCATGTATTGTAGTTGAAGGCTTTTTCTTTGCGTAATAAAAATGCATTGAAACTACTTAGGAACTGTGCAGTTTGGAGAGGTGTGTGGCCACTTGGAGAGACACCAGTTAGACTTCTCACTCAAACCCTTTTAATAGTTTTTTCTTATCTTGCATCTACTCCAACGTTTCAATGAATATTTGTATTATGTTACTGAATGTATCCAGAGTATTTTCAGATTTAGTTATTGACAAATGCTGTGAAAAGTACAGTAAATGTAAAATGCACATAAAATCAACAGTGTCATTTTTGGATTCAATTTTGTGTCAGGTGAACTGTTATGTCCTTACGTTTGGTCTTATAATCTCCAAAGTGTTTTCTTTCAATTGCTACCATGGTAAATCATATGCTTTGTACAGTTCTTCTGTTAGAAACATTTCAATTTGGCCCTATCCATATAGGGCAATTTCAACAAATGTAAGGGGTTATCAAGTGTGGGACCATGGCTTTGAATAATCAAACCATTAAAGACTGTCAAGTAATTATTATACCTTTATTTCAACAAGGAACACAGACTGAGACCAAGGTCTATTTTACACGTGGGCCCTGCATATACATGTTTACACATACAGTTTAGGTACAATGATTAAAAAACTACACAAGACAAACAAAACCATCACAAAAAAATAAAAAATACAGCAATAGATTTCATTTACACAGGTTATTCTACTAACAGCACAAGAACTTGCATTCCCCGAAACAGTTACAAGCAATACAAAAATAAAAATGCTCCAATAAATATTTAAAATGAGCAACAAGGGGACAAGAGTCTCAAGTTTTAAGTTTAGTCTGCAGGCTATTCCATAGGCAAGGAGCGTAACAGGAAAAGGCAGCCATACCCAACTCTGTGGAAATTGCATGGGCCTCAAGTGTAATCCATGCTTGAGACCTGGTTTTAGGAATTCTAATTCTAATATTGATGAGTGATGATAAATAAGAAGGTAGCTTATTCAGAAGTGCTTTATAGACAAACACGATAGCATGTTGTTCGTCTCACGGACAGCGAAGTCCAACCGACATTATGATATAAACACAGTGGTTAGTTCTGTAGCTAGCACCCGTAATAAACCTAAGTGCACAATTATAAGTAGAATCCAGATTTAAGTGTTGATGCCGTAGCATGCATGTAAATAATATCCCCATAATCTATAACAGACATAAAAGTAGCTTGCAGAATTTGTCTTCTATTTGTAGAGGACAAACATGTCCTGTTTCTATAGAGGAAGTCTAGCTTGATTTTGAGCCGTTTGCAAAGTTCGTCAATATGCATTTTAAAAGACAGTTTATCATCCAACCATATCCCTAAGTATTTACATGCAGAGACCTGATTAATTCGAGAACCATCTAAGCTCGTAAGTGCAAGTGTATTTTCAGCCAACTTTTTGAACCTATTAAAAATCATAAAATGTGTTTTCTTTGCATTTAAAACAAGTTTCAGCTGTATAAAAGACCCTTGTAATATCTTCAAATCTGTCTCCAATAGTGATAATGCTTGGTCAGCCGTTGAAGTGATAGAGTACATGACAGTGTCATCAGCATATAAAGGAATTTGACACTTTCTTATCTCATCACCGATATGGTTTATGTAGAGAGTGAACAGTAATTGATCAAGTTTAGAACCTTGTGGGACCCCTTTAACCAACTCCAATGGCTCTGACTGGATGCCATCGACTCTAACAGCCTGACTTCTATCCTTTAGATAGTCATGAAACCAACGACAGACATCCAGGCCCAGTCCTATTGACGACAGCTTACCCAAAAGTATTGCATGGTCTACAGTGCCAAAAGCTTTAGATAAATCTATGAACAAGGCGGCACAGTACTTTCTATTATCTAGGGCATTAGTAATTTCATTTACAACACGTACAGTGGCCGTAATAGTAATGTGTTTAGGTCTGAAGCCAGATTGATTACTAGAAAGAGTATTGTTAACAGTTTAAAAAGATTGTAGTTGCCTATTCATCAGTGACTCTAGAATTTTTGCCAAACAGGAGAGCTTAGAGATGGGCCGATAATTATCCGATTCACTACCATCACCTCCCTTGAGGAGTGGTAAAACAAAAGCTGTTTTCCAAGATTTAGGAATCTTTCCTACGACAAATGTTTGATAAAAAATGTGCGTCACTACACCAGCAATAATAGATGCCGCACACTTGAGTACATATGGATCCAGATTGTCAGCGCCTAAAGATTACTTAGAATCTATAGCAGATAGTGCAGATAAGACCTCATCTTATCTAATCAAAGCAAACTAACATCTCTGCATAGTATCAAATCAGCAAACATGTTTGCATAGTACTCATAGCCTTCCTTCACTGTCCAATCAGAAGATGCTCTATAGCAGGGTGCTCATATCAGATTTCTTGATCCAACATCCTCTCACTCTGTATCTCTTACAGTCAGTAGACATGGAGGATGGGAAGCCTGATCTGCTGCTGGTAAAAGAAAAGACAGTAGAAGATGAACCAGAGAGCATTGATCTGCAGAGTGGACAAAAAATGGGGGAGCAAGGTAAGGGAGAAATGCATATAGCACATTGTCTTCCAACAGGTAGCATCGCTTCTATGCAAGGCTCATCCCTCACCAGTGCTGGAGGGATCGTCTCACTATCTGACATAAAACAATGCATATAGTCTACATACAGTAATGCACCTGACAATTGTTTTGTTCTTCTTCATTCATAAAATGAAATCAGTACAACTTATGTTTGCATACAAACGCAGACATAATAAATTAACTTGACCAGGTTATTGACAAAAAAAATTCTAACCTCTTCCTGCAGGTGGTTGGCTGGAGGATAACAGAGGAGAATGGGCGGCCATCTTGGATTCCCAGACGTGTGCAGCCAATGGCCAAGCGGAGGTCATTGGATGGGACAGTGTCCTCATCTCTGGGCTAGGGAACAACACTGTTAACCATAATCAGATACAGACAGCCGAAAGCAATGCAACATCCAAACTTAGTCTCTATGACAACAGACTGGCTGAGACCAGGGCGAGGTGTAGATTTGGTCTGCAGGGTCGGGGAGGTGTCCGTATGCGGCTGGAGAGAACAGACACAGACTCGGCTAGCGACGCTCCGTCCTGCTCCTATAGTTGTGATTCAGAGAGACTGATGGTGCCTCAGGTTAACCCCCTAAAAGGTGCTGCCTTCAGCCTGCCTTCTATAGGGTCTATCAACTGGAACATGGACCCTGCGACAACACAGACTCTCCCTGGCCTTCGTCCTCCTCACACTCTCCTAATGTTAAACCAAACCTCAGACAATGCCAGTGCCTCAACACTAAATGGCTACACAAGCCCATTGACAAATGACAGTAGTAGTATTGCTATCAGTAGATATGGTGGCAAAGAGAAGCACTACCCGTGTTCATTTTGTGGGAAAGCCTTCAGTTTCCCCAAACAGGTGGAGATCCACAAGAGGATACACACAGGAGAGAAACCATTCAGCTGCCACCTTTGCCAGGCCAGTTTTTCACACTCATCCAGTCTGAAGAGGCACCAGAGGATGCACACAGGGGAGAAACCTTTCAGCTGCCACCTGTGCCGGGCCAGTTTTTCACACTCATTCAACCTGAAGAGGCACCAAAAGGTCCACACCGGGGAGAAACCATACAGCTGTACCCAGTGTGAGAAGAGGTTCTCCCGCCAGCAGCGGCTGAAGATGCACCTGAAGGTCCACACAGGAGAGAGTACGTTTGCCTGTACGCAGTGCGGGAAGAGGTTCTCAGAGAGGAGCTGCCTCAGGATACACCAGCAGAAAATGCACACGGCCCATGTATAGAGTATAGTGACATCATAATCTAACTGAGCAGCAGCAGTTAGGGAGACCTTCTTGTAAAATTTTATTCTTTTTGTTAAATTATTTTGTATTTAGTGAACAGTTTGGTTGTTTCAATTACAGTGCTGTGTTCTCCACATCTGGAGATGTTAGTAGATGTTTTTCCTTTGAGAAGATTGTTTGTTTTTGAGAGAATGATCAACCTGGCTCTAAAGACTAGATAGTCTACTAAGTCATCTTGATCATCTGGCAACAAGGGCAAGGTTGAGGGACTAGGGCATCAGGACAAGAGAAGAAGGAGGAGAAATAGAGGATAAAACCAACAGAAAAAAGGAATTGATTTGGAGGATTTCTAAAGGAAAGACAGTACAAGACATTGGAAAGTCAACCAACAAACAAAAACACACACAAAGGAGAGGTAGGATTGTTCTGGACAATGTAATTGGTGTGTACAGTGTTAATTACACAACTAATAGCATTATATTTTCATTATAAATAGTGCATTATTTAAAACCGTTACATGCATGTCAGTGGAGGCTGGTGGGAGGAGCTACAGAAGGACAGGCTCATTGTAATGGCCTGAATGGAATATATGGAACGGTATCAAACATATGGAAATCATGTTAGACTCCATTCCTTTTATTCCATTCCAGCCATTACAATGAGTCGGTCCTCCTATACCTCCTCCCGCCAGCCTCCACTGACATGCATCAATACTCAAATTCTAAAAATAACAATGGCAACAGTAGCAGGAGCTTGGCATATTCCATTTGATCTACTATAGCAGAAACAAACTCTGATCATTATAAACCGCATCACATACTAAAACTGCTGAGAGAAAATCCAGAGACATTGTTGGCTGATTACACCCTAATTGGAGACTGTTCACAATGTTGACATCAGCTATCCGCTCGCCCACACCATCTGCCCGGTACAGTTGAAACCAGAATTTATCCATGAAGAGCACACTTCTCCTGGGTGCCAGTGGCCAATCGAAGGTGAGCATTTGCCCACTGAAGTCGGTTAAGAGGCCGAACTGCAGTCAGGTCAAGACCCTGGTGAGGATGACGAGCATGCAGATGAGCTTCCCTGAGACGTTTTGTGCAGAAATTCTTCAGTTGTGCAAACCCACAGTTTAATCAGCTGTCCAGGTGGCTGGTCTCAGACCATCCCGCAGGTGAAGTAGCCGGATGTGGAGGGCCTGGGCTCGTGTGTTTACACGTGGTCTGCGGGTTTTGAGGGTAGTTGGACGTATTGCCAAACTCTTTAAAAACAACGTAGGCAGGTTTTTGGTAGAGAAACGAACAGTCAATTCTCTGGCAGTTCTGGTGGACATTCCTGCAGTCAGCATGCCAATTGCAAGCTCCCTGTAAAACTTGAGACATTGGTGGCATTGTGTTGTGTGAGATGCCTTTTATTGTCCCATGCACAAGGTTCTTGATATGCCATGGCAAAGGAGAAATGTTCACTAACAGGGATGTAAACAAATTTTTGCACAAAATTTGAGCGAAATAAACTTTTTGTGCCTATGTAACATTTCTGGGATCTTTTATTCCAGCTCATGAGAAATGGGACGAACAATTTACAATTGCGTTTATATTTTTTGTCAGTATATTCTTTAAAGAACAAGTTAACTACTGACCTTCAGCATGCATATAGGGAAAGGCACTCAACTTGTACTGCAGTGACTCAGATGACTGATGTTTGGCTAAAATAAATGGATAATAAGATGATATTTGGAGCTGTATTAGATTTATTAGATTTCAATGTTGCATTTTATGTTATTGATCATGATTTGTTATTGAAAAACCTCACTTGTTATGGCTTTAGATCACCTGCCATCACAGTTACTACATCAGAGTTACTTATCCAATAGAACTCAAGAGAGTATTCTTCAGTGGTAGCTTCTCTAACATCAGATATGTACAGTGCGGTATCCCTCAGGGCAGTTGCCTTGGGCCGTTACTCAATTTTTACAAATTATTTGCCACTTGTCTAAAATGACAATGTATGCTGATGATTGCACACTCTACACATCGGCACCTACAGCCAGTACAGCCAAGTAGTTAGTAAGTGTCAGAATGGGTAATTAAAAATAAACTGGTCATAAATATGTCTACAACCAAAAGCATTGTATTTGGTTCAAAGCATTCCCTTAGACCTAAACCACAACTGAAGTTGTGCATAAAGGGTGTGACCATTGGACGAGTTGAAGAAGCTGAACTCCTAGGAGTAACATTGGATGGTCAGTTATCATGGTCAAGTCATATTTGGCCTCCCGAGTGGCGCAGCGGTGTAAGGTGCTGCATCTCAGTGCTCGAGGCGTCACTACAGACACCCTGGTTTGAATCCAGGCTGTATCACAACCGGTCATGATTGAGAGTCCCATAGGGCGGTGCACAATTGGCTTAGCGTTGTCCGGGTTTGGCTGGTGTAGGCCGTCATTGTAAATAAGAATTTGTTCTTAACTGACTTGCCTAGTTAAATAAGGGTTAAAAAATATACACTGCTCAAAAAAATAAAGGGAACACTTAAACAACACAATGTAACTCCAAGTCAATCACACTTCTGTGAAATTAAACTGTTCACTTAGGAAGCAACACTGATTGACAATACATTTCACATGCTGTTGTGCAAATGGAATAGACAACAGGTGGAAATTATAGGCAATTAGCAAGACACCCCCAATAAAGGAGTGGTTCTGCAGGTGGTGACCACAGACCACTTCTCAGTTCCTATGCTTCCTGGCTGATGTTTTGGTCACTTTTGAATGCTGGCGGTGCTTTCACTCTAGTGGTAGCATGAGACGGAGTCTACAACCCACACAAGTGGCTCAGGTACTGCAGGGCAACAACCCAGCAGCAGGACCGCTACCTCGGCCTTTGTGCAAGGAGGAGCAGGAGGAGCTCTGCCAGAGCCCTTCAAAATGACCTCCAGCAGGCCACAAATGTGCATGTGTCTGCTCAAACGGTCAGAAACAGACTCCATGAGGGTGGTATGAGGGCCCGACGTCCACAAGTGGGGCTTGTGCTTACAGCCCAACACCGTGCAGGACGTTTGGCATTTGCCAGAGAACACCAAGATTGGCAAATTCTCCACTGGCGCCCTGTGCTCTTCACAGATGAAAGCAGGTTCACACTGAGCACATGTGACAGACGTGACAGAGTCTGGAGACGCCATGGAGAACGTTCTGCTGCCTGCAACATCCTCCAGCATGACCGGTTTGGCGGTGGGTCAGTCATGGTGTGGGGTGGCATTTCTTTGGGGGGCCGCACAGCCCTCCATGTGCTCGCCAGAGGTAGCCTGACTGCCATTAGGTACCGAGATGAGATCCTCAGACCCCTTGTGAGACCATATGCTGGTGCGGTTGGCCCTGGGTTCCTCCTAATGCAAGACAATGCTAGACCTCATGTGGGCAGTGTGTCAGCAGTTCCTGCAAGAGGAAGGCGTTGATGCTATGGAATGGCCCGCCCATTCCACAGACCTGAATCCAATTGAGCACATCTGGGACATCATGTCTCGCTCCGTCCACCAACGCCACATTGCACCACAGACTGTCCAGGAGTTGGTGGATGCTTTAGTCCAGGTCTGGGAGGAGATCCCTCAGGAGACCATCTGCCACCTCATCAGAAGCATGCCCAGGCGTTGTAGGGAGGTCATACAGGCACGTGGAAGCCACACACACTACTGGGCCTCATTTTGACTTGTTTTATGGACATTACATCAAAGTTGGATCAGCCTGTAGTGTGGTTTTCCACTTTAATTTTGAGTGTGACTCCAAATCCACACCTCAATGGGTTGATAAATTTGATTGCCATTGATAATTTTTGTGTGATTTTGTTGTCAGCACATTCAACTATGTAAAGAAAACAGTATTTAATAAGAATATTTCATTCATTCAGATCTAGGATGTGTTATTTTAGTGTTCCCTTTATTTTTTTGAGCAGTGTATATACACTACTATTCAAAAGTTTGGGATCACTTAGAAATGTCCTTGTTTTTGAAAGAAAAGCGCATTTTCTGAAGGCCAGTATCCCAGAGTCGCCACTTCACTGTTGATGTTGAGATTGGTGTTTTGCGGGTACTATTTAATAAAGCTGCCAGTTGAGGACTTGTGAGGCATCTTTTTCTCAAAGTAGACACTCTAATGTACTTGTTTTCTTGCTCAGTTGTGCACCGGGGCCTCCCACTCCTCTTTCTATTTTGGTTAGAGCCAGTTTGCGCTGTTCTGTGAAGGGAGTAGTAAACAGCGTTGTACGAGATCTTCAGTTTCTTGGGAATTTCTCACATGGAATAGCCTTCATTTCTCAGAACAAGAATAGACTGACGAGTTTCAGAAGCCTGTAATCAAATCCACAAATGCTGATGCTTCAGGTGCTCAACTAGTCTAAAGAAGGCCAGTTTTATTGCCTCTTTAATCAGAACAACAGTTGTCAGCTGTGCTAACATAATTGCAAAAGGGTTTTCTAATGATCAATTAGCCTTTTAAAATTATCAACTTGGATTAGCTAACACAACGTGCCATTGGAATACAGGAGTGATGGTTGCTGATAATGGGCCTCTGTACGCCTATGTAGATATTCCATTAAAAATCTGCCGTTTCCAGCTACAATAGTCATTTACAACATTTATCTACACTGTAATTCTGATCAATTTATGTGCTATTATTTAAAAAATAAGTGACCCCAAACTTTTGAACGGTAGTCTATATATATTGACAAAGTTGTTGTGAAGATGGAGAGAAGTATGTATGTTATAAAAACATGTTCTGCGTTATTGGCACAAAGATCAACTGTACTATTTGTTCCGGGTTGGATCTTGTCCCATCTTGATTACTGTCCGGTAATATGGTCAAGTGCAGTAAAGAAAGACCTAGCAAAGCTGCAGCTGGCTCAAAACAAAGCAGCACGCCTTGCCCTTAACTTCACACAAAGAACTAACATCAACAGCATGCATGATAGTCTGTCATGGTTGAGGGTTGAGAAGAAATTGACTACTTCTCTTCTAGTCATTTTAATAAACATTTGTGTGTTGGAAATGCCTAAACACTTGTATAATCTATTTGCATACACTTCAAACAGACATACATACCCCACCAGACACACCACTATGGGTTTCTTCACAGTACCCAAACCAAAAACAGATTTAATCCGTTGCTCAGTTATGTATAGAGCCATGTCATTGTGGAATACTTTTAAAAAATCACAGCGCCTCTCCTCTTTCTAAAAATCTAATTTAACTGTACTCTATATAAGAATATGAACATTTCAATAGTATTTTTGTTGTCTCTTGGTGTCTTTCCTATATATACAGCGCCATCAAGAATGTATTCGGACCCCTTGACTTTTTCCAAATTTTGTTACATTACAGCCTTAGTCTAAAATGATATATTTTTTAAACATCCTCATCAATCTACACGCAATACCCCTTCATACAT
This sequence comes from Oncorhynchus kisutch, assembly GCF_002021735.2. Lineage (NCBI taxonomy): Eukaryota > Metazoa > Chordata > Actinopteri > Salmoniformes > Salmonidae > Oncorhynchus > Oncorhynchus kisutch. The sequence goes on along the minus strand of NC_034180.2, from coordinate 7,708,332 downwards.
TTTTGCAAATGTATAAAAAAAAGGAAAGGATGCAGACCCTTTGCTATGAGCCTCGAAATTGAGCTCAGGTGCATCCTGTTTCCATTGATCATCCTTGAGATGTTTCTACAACTTGATTGAAGGCCACCTTTGGTCAATTCAATTGATTGGACCTGATTTGAAAAGGCAAGACATGAGGTTGGAGGAATTGTCCGTAGAGCTCAGAGACAGGAAGGGTACCAAAATATTTATTTAGCATTGAAGATCCCCAAGGACACAGTGGCCTCCATCATTCTTAAATGAATGAAGTTTAGAACCACCATGACTCTTCCTAGAGCTGGCCGCCCGGCCAAACTGAGCAATCGGGGGAAAAAGGCCTTGGTCAGGGATGTGACCAAGAACCCAATGGTCATTCTGATAGAGCTCTAGAGTTCCTTTGTATTGATGGGAGAACCTTCCAGAAGGACAACCATCTCTGCAGCGCTCCACCAATCAGACCTTTATGGTAGAGTGGCCAGACAGAAGCCACTCCTCAGTAAAAAGCACATGACAGCCCGCTTGGAGGAAACCTGGCACCATCCCTACGGGGAAGTATTATGGTGGCAGCATCATGCTGTGGAGATATTTTTCAGCGGCAAGAGACTGGGAGACTAGTCAGGATCGAGACAAAGATAAACTGAGAAAAGTACAGAGATCCTTGATGAAAACCTGCTCCAGAGCACTCAGGACTCAAACTGGGGCAAAGGTTCACCTTCCAACAGGACAATGACTCTAAGCACACAGCCAAGTCAACGTTTGGGACAAGTCTCTGAATGTCCTTGAGTGGCCCAGCCAGAGCCTGGACTTGAACCCGATCTAACATCTCTGGAGAGACCTGAAAATAGCTGTGCAGCAACGCTCCACATCCAACCTGACAGAGCTTGAGAGGATCTCCACCAGAGAATAATTGGAGAAACTCCCCAAATACAGGTGTGCCAAGCTTGTAGCGTCATACCCAAGAAGACTCAATACTGTAATCGCTGCCAAAGGTGCTTCAACAAAGTACTGAGTAAAGGGTCTGAATATTCTAAAAACCTATTTTTGCTTTGTCATTATGGGGTATTGTGTGTAGATTGATGAGCGGAAAAAACAATTGAATCAATTTCAGAATAAGGCTGTAATGTAACAATGTGGGAAAGGTCAAGGGGTCTGAACACTTTCAGAAGGCACTTAATTCTTACATTTTCATTTTTTGTTTTTGTTGAATGTAATAACTAGTCCTTGTCTATTACAGTTCTGTACTTTGTCATGTATTTGTATGTTTTATGTGGACCCCAGGCAGAGTAGCTGATGCATGTGCAGTAGCTAATCGGGATCCTAATAAACTAAACATGTAATGTATTACTAGTTAGTTTGTTTGTAGTTAATTCTGTTGTATTTGGATGCAGTAGGAAACTAGATGAGGTGAACTGAGGAAAGAATGAGTATGAAAAGGCAGAGTAGATGATATGTTGATGGTTGGTGTGATGGCCGGGGGGCTTTACTTGGCTCATCGCGCTCTAGCGACTCCTTGTGGCAGGCCGGGCACCTGCAGGCTGACCCCGGTTGTCAGTTGAGCGGTGTTTCCTCCGACACATTGGTGGTAGGTGACTCCGGGTTAAGCGGGCGGGTGTTAAGAAGCATAGTTTGGTGGGTCATGTTTCGGAGGACGCTTGACTTGACCTTCACCTCTCCAGAGCCCGTTGTGGAGTTGGAGCGATGATACAAGATTGTTATTGGATATTACGAAAAAGGGAGGTAAACAAAAAAAAAATGATAAGCATTGTCTGTACAGTAAAATGCTGTAAATTACGTCAAGAACTCAGGCTCTGTGCTTCACAGCGCTGGATGAGTTTTGAATGACAGATGTTCTGAACTTGATCACCACACGCGACAAGAAGTTGCCCCCATCCCTCCCTCTAATTGGGCAACGTTTGCAGATGTTTTGTTTTCTGAGGGAAATGCTGTAAATTAAGAGGTCTCAATGTATTCTGAAAGATGAGACGTTGAGGATTATAATAAATACTGCTTTGATGTCATACTTGCAAGTCAAAAACCTGTGAGTCCAGACGTGCTCTTCACATTTCCATGTCATCAAATTCATGTCATAAACACTGTGAACATTTATGATCACTATGTTTGATGTACATTTACTAGATGACATGGCATCATACCCTGGGTTGTTCTGAACAGAATGAGTCTGTCTATTGTGAAGAAAATTTGTCACGAAACACACACCTGAATGCATCCGACTCCTTTCTATATCTATACAATTACAACCCGTTTCTCTGAATTGCCCTGTGAAACCTTAACACTAAGATTGTACCTCATGTTGGCAATAGAACAAGCTTTCAAATGATGCTTACCTGACCCAGACTGAAATGTATAATGGGCTGTTTTTGCATAGTGTAAACAACAGTAATTGTGTGATGTCGGGGATGCAGGTCTGTGTTCCAAACAAAACAACTACAAGTCTGTTTGCTCTAGTTCCTCAATGGCACAGCTAGGAGCTCAAAAAAGCACCTGATAGTTGAAGACTTTGTGTCATGAAATTACTTAGGAACTGTGCACACTTTGGAGAGGTGTCACCAGTTAGTCCTCACTTAAACCCTTGTAATTTTTTGGTCTTATGTTGCACTTACCCCACATTTTCCAGGAATATTCCTATCATATTAATGAATGTATCCATTTTCATTATCAACAAATGCGTTGAAAGAGAGTGGTAGGAGACCCTCCTGGCGGTAGTCTATCTCCTTCAGGATCTCATCTGGTGACTGGGTTCATAGAAAGCCTGGACCTGGGTCCAATACAGACAGGGTCAGGATGGACATTCACCACAAGAGGTACCTAGCCTATAACACATCACACAATCCTAACAACACCCAAACAATGACTAGAGGTCAAGGAGGGAGCTCAAATACTACCCACCTGAGGGTGGTGGCTCCTGCTTCTACATCCTCTGACGTCATTGGGTCACAACGTGGGAAGCCAGGCATTAGGACGGATGCTGACAAGCCATATGCCTGCCCCACGTGTGGGAAGCGCTTCACTGAGGCGACTTATGTGAAGAGGCACTAGACCGTTCACACCAAGGAGAGGCCCTTCAAGTGAAAACTGTGTTACAAGAGCTTCTCCTTCCTGAGTAACCTTATCAGACATAGGAGTGTTCACAACGGGGAGAAATCATAGCAGTGTGGCTTAAGAGGAGATATCTGGGAACCATTCTTTAGCTGACATATTATAGTTATCATGTTTAGTGTCTTAGGGTTAGAGGGTTTTTTGGATTACTCAGTCCCTCAGTTGAGCATCTTTCTCACATGAAACAGACATATTTTTTAGTGTGCTGGCATACACAAAATATTGTCATTGAAGTGTAACTATATTCCCCCTCTGAATTGGTCTGTTCTATTCATAAAAAATATACTGTCCCTCTTTTGTATAACACCCCCTTCCCCCAAGAAAACATTAGCAGTGGTGAGGTAGACCAGAATTAAGTGGTAGACTTACAATATTTGCCTTGTGAAGCCTACCGGAATAGATTTTGGACTGGTGGGATTTTTTGTGTGCATCCTCCACCCAGAGGAAGCGGACGCTTCGCTGCTCAGGGCTCAACCTCTGTCATGCTTTGCTCTCTGGAACAGGGAGCCGCTCAAAGGGGTGATCAGTGGGGTAGTGTTGCGTGTAGAGGTGGATCAAAGGAAAATATATATTTGTAGAGTTTGTGACACCCGCTATTTGGTGAGACGTACTGTAAACCCAGTGACAATGGTGAGACTGAGAATATCGTCTATCTTGTTGAGCTTTGACAGAGTTTCTACCTGATAAGGTCAGGTTAGGTTATATTTACTATTCTATGAGGGCCTATGTTCCGAGCCCGCTACGGTGCTTTAGGTGCCAAGGATTCAAACATGTTGCATCAGTGTGTAGAAGGGATATCACACAATGTGAGAAATGTGTAGGAGGGAATAGTCATAAGGAGTGTACAGTTGGGATAGAGAAAGCATTGTATGTCAACTGTGGGGGCGCTCATGCAGCTGGGGATCCGAAGCACCCTCAGAGACAGGTTGAGATTGCCAGAGTTCGAGTTGGGAGGAAAGTTTCCTATGCTGAGGCAGGGAAGAGAGTAGAGGTGAGTGATTTGACTGGGAGCCCCCTAGTGAGTAGGCCTAAAGGGAGAGCTCCAGAGAGTATGAGATTTTGTCAGGTTGGATTTCCTGCTTTTATAGCCATGGTGATCAACCACACTGCACTGATGGAGTAGAAATCACAGAAGATAGATGTGGTAGTTGCAGCAGCAGAGAAATATTTGGGTGTGAGAGATTTTAGTGCAGAAAATGTACAGGGAGTTTTGAGAGAAGGGGTTCCATCCTCCAAGGCTGACGGCCAGATGTAGGATCTCTTAGGGCCAAAGTAGTTTGATGGGGTGGTGGGTTTTTGGGGAGAGTGGGTTGGTGTAGGGTTAGATGGTGGTTCAATTTAGAGGTCCTGAACAGTCATTCTGAAACATATTTTTTTAACTAACTACCAGGAAGTTAGAAAAGACAGGTTGGGTGTGTGGGGAGCTTATATTAATGAGCTTGCCTTGACTGACAGCCCTTTGAAACACCTATATCAAGCAACTTGGATGCAGGGAGAAGTGTTGCTGTAAAATCATCTCAGTTTTTTTGTAAAACATCTCCCGTTTGGCATGTCTCTCGTGATGCAGTTCACAGCAGCACTGACGGGTGTGTTGACCTGACAACTGCGTTTGAGTTTTGAACAACCCTTTTGTTCCATGCAGGCTGAAGAACTAGCTAGACTGTAACTAGCTACTCCCAGGCACAGCCAATAGATGAATAGGGTAAACTTTCTATTATATTTGCTGACACCTCACTGTCAAATTTTGGCACCAGTGGAGTAGCTATATAGCAATATAAACCACGCTCCTCTGCAAACACGCTTTTTCTGGTGTTGGTTACACAGTGGTCCTTATTTAAATTAGATAAGAGAATATCATGTTGTATGAAAATGAGAGTTAAGGTGATGTCACCTTACCCCTTAATAATGAATCCAAGTGTTTGACATGGGGCGGGGGACCAGTAATTTATGATAAAACTTTATAAATGTAGAAGCAACAGTGACCTTGATGATTTTCCCATTACTTTTTTTTTTTTAAACAAAAAGGTGCAATCCACCCTCCGAGCTGCGAAAGGCAGCAATAAGCAACACAGCGTCTAGTCTGCTGGAAAGCCACACGAAGAAGACACCAACTAATAACATCCTTTCTCTACAGTATGTACGGAAGTAAACTATGACCAAGAACAATTTACACGAGCGTTTTTTCATTGTTATTTGGACATTTATAAATACCATGGAACTCAAAATATGGCTCATTTAACTGCGCAGCATCACATTCCCCATCTATTATTTAATTCGCGTTAGAGACAGGACTTGGTTGTTAGACGTTATCTTGGTATCGCTAGCTGCTAACAATGGCTAACTGTATGGTTTTTCACACTCAAATAGCCTCCATCATGGAGGTGCTAGCAAATACAGCCGTGGCAGAGATCTGTAAACTCGTAGACGACGACTATGCAGTGTTTCGTTTGGAAATAACTCAAAGCCAGAAAGAAAACAGAGGATTGCGGAGGAAACTACTGGAAATGAAGGTGTCACGGGAGCGCGCAGAGAGAACAATGCGAGAGCGCGTCCTCGCCAGTCGTCCCAGTAGTGTCAAGATCCTCGACCGATACAGAGGAATGGCAAGAGGTACATTTTGTAGGAGGCTGCGGAGCACGTCGCCGTTCATATATAGCTCAGTGCCTGTTGCCCCGTTTCCCTCTGCACGTGTTCAGATGTGTAACCCAGAATTGGGTCTTGGTCAGTTTTTGAATAGAATGCAATAATTCTCCTGATTACTTAACTACCTTGCGCAAAGACACAATATCATATTGTAACCAGATCCTTTATTTACTGTATTTCTTATTATTTACTAATTGAAAACAATGTGATGCATGGAACACAATCGGCCTACATCAATCAATTAATAGTATATCAAGTAGTTATGAGAAGTGTTACTTTGCCAATTCTAGACAGAATCAATAGTGTACAATATACATTAACAGTAGCTAACCGAACCACCTCTTTTCCTCCAATCACTCTCTCGGGTGAAGGACATCTCACTGGAGGCCACAGGAACTTTGTGAAGCCAGCGGGGCACAATACATGGAGAGATGACCAACAAATCACTCTTGATGAGGGGAGTGGAACCTCAACCCAGCATGTTATCATGATAGAGGTTAGTGTAACAGTGTTGCATTGAAAATTACAATTACTTTGTAACTCAAATGTGGCCTGTCTATTTCAGAATGTGTATGTGACCAATCAAATTTGATAGATTGATCTATCCTTGCTAGGTGCCCCGCTAACGCCTTCTCTGGGTTGGTATTATGCCCATTATCTCAACACCTTCCTTTTCATATAGAATTAGCTTGAGCACTTCATACCATTTTAATACCACAGTGAATATACCTATTTACATTATCAACACTTTTTCCCTTTCTTGCCCTAGTTTGGCGCAGTGGTAGCATATTCGGCAATTCTGGAAGGTTGAGCACCTCTGGGAGCCTCAGGGCCTCTCCTTCCTCTTCCACGTCCTCTTGAAATTGTGGAGGCACGGTCGGCAGAGAACTGCCCTGGTGGGGTCTTCCCCATCTCCTCATTATGTGTCCTGCCCACACCATCCAGAGGATATTCACATTCTTCCCATGTAGACCTGCACAAGTCTGGTTCATCCTTGGGAGCAATTTACAAACGCTTGAAGGTACCACGTTCATCTGTACAAACAATAGTATGCAAGTATAAACACCATGGGACCACGCAGCCGTGAATGTACTTTGGTACGAAAAGTGCAAATCAATCCCAGAACAACAGCAAAGGACCTTGTGAAGATGCTGGAGGAAACGGGTACAAAAGTATCTATATCCACAGTAAAACGAGTCCTATATCGACATAACCTGAAGGCCGCTCAGCAAGAAAGAAGCCACTACTCCAAAACCACCATAAAAAAGCCAGACTACGGTTTGCAACTGTACATGGGGACAAAGATCATACTTTTTTGAGAAATGTCCTTTGGTCTGATGAAACAAAAATAGAACTGTTTGGCCATAATGACCATCATTATATTTGGAGGAAAAGGGGGGAGGGGGGTCTTCCAAATGGACAATGACCCCAAGCATACTTCCAAAGTTGTGGCAAAATGGCTTAAGGACAACAAAGTCAAGGTATTGGAGTGGCCATCACAAAGCCCTGACCTCAATCCTATAGAAAATTTGTGGGCAGAACTGAAAAAGCGTGTGCGAGCAAGAAGGCCTACAAACCTGACTCAGTTATACCAGCTCTGTCAGGAGGAATGTGCCAAAATTCACCCAACTTATTGTGGGAAGCTTGTGGAAGGCTAACAGAAACGTTTGACCCAAGTTAAACTATTTAAAGGCAATGCTACCAAATACTAATTGAGTGTATGTAAACTTCTGACCCACTGGGAATGTGATGAAATAAATAAAAGCTGAAATCATTCTCTACTTTTAATCTGACATTTCACATTCTTAAAATAAAGTGGTCATCCTAACTGACCTAAGACAGGTAATTTTTACTAGGATTAAATGTCAGAATTTGTGAAAAACTGAGTTTAAATGTATTTGGCTAAGGTGTATGTAAACTTCCGACTTCAACTGTATATGTGAATAACTCACATCAGAGTGTTTAAATAAGTTCCGATCATAATCCTTTACTCGGGTGTTACACGTTGCAGGTCACGACATCCTAATCAGACACTCATAATGCACCTGTTTATCTATCCTAGATATGTGCCCCACTAGCGTCATCTCTGGGTTGGTATTATGACTATTATCTCAACACCTACGACATTGTTATCCAATTCAACTCATGTACCGGTAATAACCTCCTCTCTTCTTGTCAGTCTGCAGATGGAGAGGCTGCAGGTACTGGAGGATCGTGTCTGGTCAAGCAGGAGAGGACTGAAGGAGACGACCCACAACACAGCAGAGAAATCCAGACTGTAGACATGGGGGACCATTCCACCACCGCTATGCCCCAGCCCAGGACCAGACGCAGCATCACGGCAGTCAGTGGAATGCCGAACGCCGTCCTCAAGTCTGAGACAGACAAAGAGACTTTAATTGTAACCAAAAGGCTTTTACACACAGGATCTGACCACAGGTCAGACCCAGAGAGACTGAGGCTGGGGCCACTGGGCTGTCCTGCTGTTCCTGGCTCAGAGTACTTACCATTGTTTCGTCAGAGCCAGATGACGGATCATTCCTGTGGAGATGGTGATCGTGACCCGTTAGACACAGGCAGTGATGATCCGTCTTGTTCTTACTCTACAGAGCTGGACCCTGGCAACATGCCCTTGGGTTTAGAGACACAGACTGATATGTCTAGAGGGGACTGGAACCGGTACAGTAGTAGTGTATACTTTGAAGGGTGCCTAGATAAGAAAGGGGAGGGTCTGGTCGTAGATGAAGTGAAAGTGGAGGGCGACACTCCTCCCACACGGAATGGAGATCGTCGCCTTGGAGACGGACACTCACAGGGCAGAGATTTCTTAGATTACAGGGAAAGCTTAGAGACAAATCCAAATGTCACAAACCACTGCACTTTACACACATTCAGGGATGGCGACCCAGTGTCCACGTCGATGGGACCTTCCGACCCACACGGCTCAAATGACAGGGCTAGAGCCCAGGCTCAGGGAGGGGAAGCAACATCAGGCAATAGTAAAGATAAACGGTTCCTCTGCATGTTCTGTAACAAAGGCTTCAGCTGCCTCCAGAAGGTGGAGATCCACCAGAGGGTCCACACAGGGGAGAAACCCTTCAGCTGTACCCAGTGTCAGATGCGTTTTGCCCAGACTGGTGACCTAAAAAGGCATCAGAGGGTCCACACGGGGGAGAAACCATTTGGCTGCCACCTGTGCCGGGCTAGTTTCTCCCACTCCTCCAGCCTGAAAAGGCACCAGAGGGTCCACACAGGGGAGAAACCCTACAGTTGCCCCCAGTGTGAGAAGAGGTTCTCCCACCAGCACCATTTGAAGATGCATCTGAAGGTCCACACGGGAGCGAGGTCGTTTGCCTGTACGCACTGCGGGAAAAGTTTCTCAGAGAGGAGCTACCTCAGAATACACCAGCAGAAAAAACATTCCATTCTATAACATAGAAAGTAACCATTATGCTCAAAGTTTAGATCAAAACTTGCATTAAAGACAAAGATTAATTTATTGTTGTCAGCAGAAAAGAAACAGAGATGCATTTGGTATAACAAGAGTTACAGATTTCAGTGTTGAATATTCCTGAGTAGAATATTGCATCGAGACAGTGTGTGATATATAATATATACAGTGCCTTCGGGAAGTATTGAGACGCCTTGACTTTTTCCAAATGTTTTTACATTACGGCTTTATTCTAAAATGGATTAAATTAAACAAATCCTCAGCAATCTACACACAACAACCCATAATGCGAAAATAGGTTTTTAGACATTTTTGCAAATGTATTACAAATAAAAAACACCTTATTTGCATACAGTACCAGTCAAGTTTGGACACCTACTAATTCAAGGGTTTTTCTTTATTTTTACTATTTTCTACATTGTAGAATAATAATGAAGATATCAAAATTATGAATTAACACATGGAATCATGTAGTAACCAACAAAGTGTTAAACAAAGATTCTTCAAAGTAGAGACCCTTTGCCTTGATGACAGCTTTGCACACACTTGGCATTCTCTCAACCAGCTTCACCTGGAATGCTTTTCCAACAGTCTTGAAGATGTTCCCACAAATGCTGAGCACTTGTTGGCTGCGGAGGCAGGGACTGGGAGACTAGTCAGGAAAAATGAACGGAGCAAAGTACAAACAGATCCTTGATGAAAACCTGCTCCAGAGCGCTCGGGACCTCAAACTGGGGCGAAGGTGCACCTTCCAACAGGTCAACGACCCTATGCACACAGCCAAGACAATGCAGGAATGGATTCGGGACAAGTCTCAAAATGTCCTTGAGTGGCCCAGCCAGAGCCCGGACTTGAACCCGGTCAAGCATTTCTGGAGAGACCTGAAAATAGCTGTGCATCAATGCTCCCCATCCAACCTGACATAACTTGAGAGGATCTGCAGAAAAGAATGGGAGAAACTTCCCAAATACATGTGTGCCATGCTTGTAGTGTCATACCCAGGAAGACTCAAGGCTGTAATTGCTGCTAAAGGTGCATCAAAAAAGTACTGAGTAAAGGGTCTGAACACTTATGTAAATGTGATATTTCAGTTTTGTTTTTGTAATAAATTAGCAAACATTTCTAAACCTGTTTTTGCTTTCTTATTATGGGGTATTGAGTGTAGATTGAATTTTTTAATAAGGCTGTAACATAACATTTTTAGAAAAAAGTCAAGGGGTCTGAAGACTTTCCAAAGGGACTGTAAAACCTAAAGTTTGTTGAATATTGTGTTTGTACTGTAAGCTCTACAATGTTCACGAATGCCTGTTTCATTACTTCCATTCAACTATTGTTTCAACAAATAAAAAATAAAAAAACATTTTTTAATAAGAAAATTAAGGCAATTTATCAAGTACATGCAGAATTTTAGTTCAGACATGTTTGTGTGGTTTTCATATGGTGTATTTAAACTAACTTTGTTTGAAAAATCCCATTTTGTGTTTATTAAACATTCTAAGACTTACACCCAACAACGCTTTATAACCATTATATACTTACTAAATATACCTACACTAACAAACACCTACAGTACACATCAAAATATTTTAGTCAGGTTTGTCTGATGACTTGACTTATCATAGCTGACTTATTTTTACCCACAACATCATATTTACAGTGCCTTCAAAAAGTATTCACACCCCTTGAATTTTTCCACATTTTGTTGTGTTACAGCCTGAATTTAAAATGGATTAAATAGAGATGTATTGTCACTAGCTTACACACCCCATGATGTCAAAGTGGAATTATGGTTTTTCAAAATGAAAAGATGAAATGTCTTGAGTAAGTTAGTTTTCAACCTCTTTGTTATGCCAAGCCAAAATAAGTTCAGGAGTTAACATTTGCTTAACAAGTCACATAAGTTGCATGGACTCAATGCAATAATAGTGTTTAACATGATCTTTGAATTACTACCTCATCTTTGTACCGAACACATCTGTCATGTCCCTCAGTCGAGCAGTGAATTTCAAACACAGGTTAAACCACAAAGACCAGGGATGTTTTCCAATGCCTCTGAAAGAAGGGCACCTATTGGTGGTAGCTGGGTTAAATATAAAAAGCAGACATCAAATATTCCTTTCAGCATGGTGAAGTTATTAATTACACTTTAGGTGTATACAATACACCCAGTCACTACAAAGATACAAGAAGGAAACCGCTCAGGGATTTCACCATGAGGCCAATGGTGACTTTAAAACAGTTATAGAGTTTCATGGCTGTGATAGGAGAAAACTGAGGATGCGTCAACAACATTGTAGTTACTCCACAATACTAACCTAATTAACAGAGTGAAAAGGAGGAAGCTTGTACAGAATAAAAAATATCCTGAAACATGCACCCTGTTTGCAACAAGGCACTAAATACTGCAACAATTGTGGCAAAGCAATGTCCTTAATACAAAGTGTTATGTTTGGAGCAAATACAACACATTACTGAGTACCACTCTCCATATTTTCAAGCAAGCATTATGTTATGGGTATGTTTGTAATCGGTAAGGACTGGGGAGTTTTTCAGGATAAAACAAACAGAATGTAGCTAAGCACAGGCAAAATCCTAGAGGAAAACCTGGTTCAGTCTGCTTTCCACCAGACACTTGGATATGACTTGACCTTTCAGCAGGACAATAACCTAAAACACAAGGCCAAATCTACACTGGAGTTTCTTACCAAGAAGACAGTGAATGGCTGAGATATTTATCTATTTAATTTTCAATAAATGTGCAAACATTCAAATAAACAAACAAATAAACAAAGATTGCTCTTTTTCAATGGGAAAAAATGATTGTTTTCCTCAATTTGTGGGGGTGTGGTCGACTGGAATTGTTTCTTGTGACATGAATACCGACACAGAGTATACAGTTGACATGTAACCAGGTTAAAAATCCCGATCCTACGGTTCGCAATGCTCCCACGTAGGGAATTAGAGCATGCGAGAAGAGCCCTGTGATTTGAGGGTAGGCCTGCAACAGTTGTAGCTTAGGTCCAGTTGCAGAGTCAAAGAGAGTCATAGCTATGGTCACACAGTTGTTGTAGAAGACCGGAAGCGGGGAACTATGTCGGACAGAATGGGTATGCTAGCTAGCTACAACGAGAGGACTAGAAGGATAAAGGGCTACTATGCCTTTTTAACACTATCAACAAGGCAGGTCCTACAGGCTGTAGTTTTGTCTCACCTGGACTACTATTCAGCCGTGTGGTCAGGTGCCACAGAGAGACCTCGGAAAATTGGTTGATGCTGGTTGATGCTTATTTATAAAACCCTCTTAGGCCTCACTCCGTCCAATCTGAGATACCTACTGCAGCCCTCATCCTCCACATACAACACCCGTTCTGCCAGTCACATTTTGTTAAAGGTCCCCAAAGCACACACATCCCTGAGTCGCTCCTCTTTTCAATTCGCTGCAGCTAGCGACTGGAATGAGCTGCAAATACACTCAAACTGGATCTCTTCATTCAAAGACAATCATGGACACTCTTACTGACAGTTGTGGCTGCTTCCTGTGATGTATTGTCTTTACCTTCTAACCCTTTGTGCTGTTGTCTGTGCCCAATAATGTTTGTACCATGTTTTGTGTTGCTACCATGTTGTGCTGCTACCATGTTGTTGTCATGTTGTGCTGCTACCATGCTGTGTTTTCATGTGTTGCTGCCATGCTATGTTGTTGTCTCTCTTGTCGTGATGTATGTTTTGTCCTATTTTTTTATTTTTAATCCCAGCCCTGTCCCCACAGGAGGCCTTTTGCCTTTTGATAGACCGTCATTGTAAATAAGAATTTGTTCTTAACTGACTTGCCTAGTTAAATAAAGGTTCAATAATAAATAAATAAATAATAATAATTAACACGGGGGTGTTTATTAATAAGGAGTATTTGAGGATTTGGATATTCTGACAAATCTATGGATAGCATAATTGCGTCTTTCAAACAGGAAGAAATGGGCTCAAACAAAGCCTTCTTGTAGTTAGTGAAGTCGAATTCAAATGAAGACAATTGTTGAAATGAATAACTTTCAACACCATTCGTTGTCCCCCTCTTTCTCATTATTCCGCAACCGTTCCAAAGCTATCTGCCCGCGTGCCTTTTTAGTTGATTTTCTCCTGGTTAAGAAATTAATGATTTAAAAGTGTCTGTCTCATGACATTGTAATAGGCTACAGAAAAACCAAATAGACGACTACTCTTTCAACCGTAGGCTACATAGTTTATGTTAAATTAATTTGTTGGAGCGCCACAGCGCTGCGTCTCTCCAACATCACCCTTGAGAGGCGCGCTGGGCACGAACAAGCTAAATAATATTTTGCACCCCTGCCTTTGGCAAAGTGGGCACTGCTTATCATGGGTACGGCATCAGCGCTCACCTAAATAGGCCGCATGCCACTGGTTGAGAGAAGTTATCATTGTTTTGAGGCAGAGTAATGTGTTAATTTTGTGTATAGAGTCAAATACTTTCTCTGGCACAGATCAGAGTCAAATACTTTGTATAGAACAAGCTTCACGTCAGGATAGACAACCGAAATGAATAATTAATGTATGTGTGTGTTATATTAAACATAGAAGAGGGAGTGAAATGTTGGCAAGCAATACACATTTCAGAACAACTATGGCTGAATTATTATCCTTACACTTTCAAAAATACTAGTCGAATAAGACATGGGAGAGACTACGAATTTTGGCAAAGAGATTTATTTATAGACTAATACAAATCAGTAGCGGATTTAGGTGCTGGCGACATGGGCAGCCGCCCAGGGTGCGGGCGGGAGCTGAAGGGGGGGTTCGCCCAGGGCGCCATACAAGCTAGAACCGCCACATACATTTGGAACAAATAGCCAAACCGAAAACTGCAGAAAAAAAAATCTTAGTCATAAAGATGAATCTTTTCACTTTTAATATGCATTACCTTTTATTGTGGCATAAACACAACCAGTGACCAGACTCATGATGTTTTCATCTGATTGATAATCAATCAATCACTTCAAAGGTCTCCTTTATTAGGCTAGCAGCACACGTTCATCCATTGCAACATATTTCCCCGCATTAAACAGTGGCGAATTAAAATAGATATTTGTTAAACAAAACACCAAAAAGTATAATGACATTTGAGATTGTCATTAGGTCAATATGTATGCCTCCACTGCTGTCAGCACACGTCTAGGTTTCGGCCACTCATCTCTGCAAAATGGCAAAATGTCCTCTGATAATGGTGTGATACCCTACAGTTTTCTTGACATTTTGTTTTCATTATTGTGATAGGCTCATGTTTTACCGGGACGGCGTACCTCCACTGTTTATTTTACTTTGAGCCTGTACTGGACCATACAGCCTTACATTCATTCCTGCTTCAGGCTATTTATTTGGTGTTGAAGAATGGACAATTGTGGGGAACCGGTATCCAAGTAGGCTACACGTAACGTTAGCTATCTGTGTGGAAAAAATGTCATCACAGGTAAGACATTTAACTTTTTTTTTGTATAGTCCGTTTGTAACTCCACACACTACTTGTTGCTTTAGTTTATAGTGTGTTGTTGGTCTTGGCTAGTTTAATGTTAATGTTCTGGTTGGTAATTAGCTAGCACTTGCGTGGCTAACGTTAGCGCCTTCATGAAAATGGGCATGAGTGAAGAACAATATTACGTTTGTCAAAATAGTGAGAATGCTTGGGAGCTGGCAATGTTTCTTAAATGTAGTTTTGTAATGGACTTAACAAGCACACAACAACAAAATTGCGGTTGAAAAATGTTTTTGCTGCTAGACAAGTAGGTAACCAACCACAGGTTGTTTTCACCACAGGTACCCACAACGTTCTATTTAATACCGACTGGCACTATTCTCCGTATGTAGCCCCGCCCACTTGACCCAGTTCTATTCGAATACGATTGTGTTTGTGTTTCCGTTTTACAACTTCCGTTAACGCCAGCGAATTACCTCAGACCGCTGGCTAATAATAAAAAAACGCGCATCATTAACACATCTAACAAATAAACAAAAGCAAAACATGGCTCCCACTTGGGAACACACACAAATGGCTTCACCAGGAGGAGGGAAAACGAATGATATTTTAAGGCCGATGTTCAGCCCAGCCAATCAAGCAGCTCTTACCACTCTGCTTGGGCACTTTTATTCAACAACGGATCAGTAGAGACTGCTGGATGCGCTTGCCTTGGAAAGTCATGCAGCCTCAATTCTTTGGAAGGCCGGGCTAATAAGCAAAGTCACTTGCATTTCTATTTCTAACTTTACTTAACATAGCATACAAGTAGTCTCCATGTGTTGTGGTGAGAGTTACTATAATCCATAGACGAATTTATGATTGAGTTCTCAGATGATATCTATGATCAGGCTGGGTTTCTGTACAGCACTTTGAGATATCAGCTGATGTACGAAGGGCTATATAAATAAATTTGATTTGATTTGATCAGTCTCCGCATTACTTGGTCTTTTAATTTATGTTTATAGCCTATTTACTTCGTTCCTTTTCATAGATGAAATTGCTCAATACTGCCTTATCTAGACACATAATGATACAATAGTCAGCCTTAACATAGCAATTAGAACAAACGTTTTGTTGGATGAAAGCTGAATTGAGAACGTCCTTATTTATTGGTTATGTTAATAACATGTATTTGTGGATCAACATAACTGCTGTATTTATGTGGGGAATCTGTACGTATCCTGTCAAATCTCATGTTGGTGAAGCAAGGTAGGTGAAGCATGGAGTAGGGTATAAAATGTATTTAAACATATCAGCTTCACATGTATTTCTTTAGTGTTATTAGCGTCTTTAGTGTTATTGTTTTTTTTTCTGGGTGAATAAGGTTTGTAAAAAAAAAATTCATTGTGGTTGGGGGGGGGGGGTAATGCCTAAAGTATGGTCAGTATAAGTGGTCTCATCTCATTGGGAACAATAGCAAGGTAAGTTTATGATGAAACTTGCATGTGTTTTTGATTAAGTTGATCACATAGTCCTCAGTCACACAATTGTTAATAATGTGATTTTTTTTGCAACAAACATTCTATCACAGGTGCAGTGTCCAGTGGGCTAACTGTCATAGTCTGCACAGATTAGCAGTGACAATGGAATGCAGGGACTCGGAGGAACCTTGAGCCAAAGCGGTTAAACAGCATTGACTATACACACCATAAAGCCAGTGACCAATATGCAGAAAAGTGTCCAGAATGTCATCCCCTGCCTCCCACTCCTGCATTCCACTCACAGGAGGAATTGAATAGGAGCTTGAGACACCTGAATCTGCCTGTGGGGAGTCTGCTCTATAAGTGTGTTAATGTTGAACCAACAATCATATCACAGCCAGTAGCATCCTAGGTAAAATTGGACTGAAAGGACTATTTATTTGTGGCTGTACCATGTTAATGTATTTGAAGATAATGAGCTGATGGCCTCTCAGTGGCTGGAAGACTGTGGATACTCTGTGGCCCACAGAGGCACTGTTGTCAGTGTTGAAGAGCCATGGCTATCAGAAAGCCCTGATGGAGTGCTGAACACCAAGGAGCTGTTTGAGATCAAGTGTCCTGTCATGGGGAAGGGTGGTTTTCTCTGGATGTTGTCTTCAATGGGAAAGCCTGTAATGTGAAGGTGGTGGAGGGCACACCCCAACTGCAACCACATGGGCCACGTGGCTACTACATGCAGATGCAAATTGGTCTGTTTTGCACAGGACTGTGAGAAAGTAAGGTGTTCATCTGGACTCCGTCCCAGCAAGTTGCCATCCCTGTTCCCTATGATGCAGAGGCTGTCCAGGGGTTGAAGGCATTCTACTCAACACACATGCTGCCATTTATTGTTGAGGAGCATCAGGAAGGCAAAATATAGTGACAAATATATGCAGCTCTGTAGACGTATGTAGTCAATGTCTCTCCTGTTTTCAGTTACCATTAACAAATTGTTTTTCAATTAAAAAGCCTGACTTAATGCATCAACAGTCTCAGTGTTGTGGAAATAGTTTTTGACTTTGTTTTTAATATTAATGAGTATGCAAAACTAATAGTTGTTATAGAATTAATTTACATTTATTTAACATAACTTTTGAGAACTTTCATTCAGCGTCTTCATGATTGATATCACCACGCAGGTTACACAATGCAACGTTCCACATCAACCCGCACGTTAGCTATCCGTCGTGTACATGTGGTCTCGTCTTCTGACAGCTGTGCGCCTCTTTTTGTGAAGGCTGGAATTGTTAATTTGACCTTCCTCTCATGTAGCAGATCACGGTTTGTGAAGCCCCGGTTCAGAAATCAGTATGGCTTGTTAAACAAGTTCATGGACAAAACCGTACAATAAAACACCATACTGCATGAACGCTCCTAATAATATTTAATAATCATAATAATTAAGTATATATCAAAATAGATTTTTTTTGAGTTGTGGAGGAAATAAATTGTGCTATTATGACTGTGCTTAGATGCAAGAGGGAGACACAATGAGGGCAGGCAAACTGCTCAAGCGTTTGGCTTAACTGTCACTGATGACTGTCTGACCAACCCTTCTTCATGAATGCATCTAAGCTCTAGTCGGCTGGCCCTCGCTACATATTCGTCGCCAGACCCACTGGCTCTAGGTCATCTACAAGTCCATGCTAGGTAAAGCTCCGCCTTATCTCAGTTCACTGGTCACGATGGCAACACCCACCCGTAGCACGCGCTCCAGCAGGTGTATCTCACTGATCATCCCTAAAGCCAACACCTCATTTGGCCGCCTTTCGTTCCAGTTCTCTGCTGCCTGTGACTGGAACGAATTGCAAAAATCGCTTAAGTTGGAGACTTTTATCTCCCTCACCAACTTTAAACATCTGCTATCTGAGCAGCTAACCGATCGCTGCAGCTGTACATAGTCTATCGGTAAATAGCCCACCCAATTTACCTACCTCATCCCCATGCTGTTTATATTTATTTACTTTTCTGCTCTTTTGCACACCAGTATTTCTACCTGTACATGACCATCTGATCATTTATCACTCCAGTGTTAATCTGCAAAATTGTAATTATTCATCTACCTCCTCGTGCCCTTTGCACACAAGTACATAGACTCCTTTTTTTCCTTCTTTTTCTACTGTGTTATTGACTTGTTAATTGTTTACTCCATGTGTAACTCTGTGTTGTTGTCTGTTCACACTGCTATGCTTTATCTTGGCCAGGTCGCAGTTGTAAATGAGAACTTGTTCTCAACTAGCCTACCTGGTTAAATAGAGGTGAAAAGAAAAAAACACTATGGAGGATCGTAGCCAAGCCATTTGTCTGGGTAAGGATGCTCCACTTTAGGCTTCTTGTCAAAGAAGTGGTAGGAGCACACGAAGAGACGTTTTGGAAGTTTCTTTAGGTTCAACGCTTTGAGCCAGAGCCGCAAAGGTGGATGCGGGTCCTATGGGGCTCCACAGGTACATACAGATCGACGTCGTAGAGATGGTGTTCAAAACATTATTGTTGTAAAAACGACCTCCTCTTCATCCAATTATTGTAATAGCCTCGTACTAAACACATCATGCTTGTCATGTTGATCGATATTAGGATTTTGTGCGGTTCTGTTATTGTAAAACTATCAAGCTCTCAACTAAAGGTACCTCTTTTGTAGCTTTCACCTCCCGCCTCTAGCACGCGCTAGCGTGCCGCGAATGGTGCCGGAAATAGAAACACGATTGCAACAGATAACTCGCCAGGATCACTGTGACGTTTCAGAACAAGGCGACACTATACCAGAGAAGAAGAAGTGAACAGTGACCATGAACAATTTCCACGTTAGCGGTTTTATTGTTGTTATTTATACGTTTATTAACATCATGGAACTCAAAATATAACGAATTTAACTGTACAGCATCACATACGTACCCCATGTAGTGTTTAATTTGCTTTGAAGACGAATTGGTTGATAGATGTTATCTATGTAACGTTAGCTAACAATGGCTAACTGTATGGTTTTTCACACTCAAATAGCCTCCATCATGGAGGTGCTGGCGAATGCAGCCGTGGCAGAGGTCTGTAAACTCGTCGATGATGACTATGCAGTGTTTCGTTTGGAAATAACTCAAAGCCAGAAAGAAAACAGGGCATTGAGGAGGAAACTACAGCTACTGGAACTGAAGGTGGCACGGGAGCGTGTCGTTGCCAGTCCCAGTAGTGTCAAGATCCTTGACCGACACAGAAGAATGGCAAGAGGTACATTTTGGCGGAGGCTGCGCAGCCTGTCACCGTTAATATATAGTTTAGTGACTCGCCCCAATCCGCTCTGTGTTCGGATGTATTACACATAATTAGGTATTGGTCAGTTGTTGGATAGTGTGCAATAATTCCCCTGATTAGTAAGCTATCTTGCGCAAAGACACAATATCATATTCTAACCAGATTCTTGATTTACTGCATATTCTATTTACACAATGAAAACAGTGTTATGCATGGAATATAATACATCAATCAGTAAATATTATATCAAGAAGTTATGAGAATTGCTACTTTACATCCTTGTCAATTGTAGACAGTGTCAATAGTGTACAATATACCATTGACAGCACCTAAACCACCTCTTTTCCCCAATCATTCTCTCAGGTGAAATACATCTCACTGGAGGCCACAAGAGCTTTTTGAATCCAGCGGGACACAATACATGCAGAGATGACCAACTAATCACTGTTGATGAGGGGAGTGGAACCTCACCACAGAACATTATCGTGATAGAGGTTAGTGGAATAGTGTTCCATTAAATTACAGTGCATCATGTGACCAGTTCACTTCAGAAAGGTTCCCCTCAGCTTTTCACTTGCTTACATGTACATCCTCTTTTATCTGCCATAAGGGAGCTTGTGAGACTTCCCTACGACATTGTTATCTGTTAATAACCTCCACTCTTCTTGTGTCAGTCTACAGAGGCTGCAGGTCCTGGGGTCAAGCAGGAGAGGTCTGAAGGAAAGCAGGACCCACGGCATAGCAGAGACATCCAGAATGGAACTGCTGGAGAGCCCCCTGTAGCCACGAAGGACCCCACCACTGCGCAGCCCAGGACCAGACACAGCATCACGGAGGTCAGTGGAACGCCGATCGCCGTCCTCAAGTCTGAGACAGACACAGAGACTTTAACTGTAACACAAATGCAATTACACAGAGGATCTAAACACAGATCATCAGGCCCAGAGATACTGGGCCTGGGGAGACTGGGCTGTCCTCCTGGCTCAGAGTATTTACCAGTATTTCACCAGAACCAGAGGACTGATCATTCCCGTGGGGATGTTGATGGTGACTCGTTAGACACTTGCGGGGATGAACCGTCTTGTTCTTATGCTACAGAAATGGACCCTGATAACATATCCTTGGGTTTAGAGACACGGACTGATCTGTCTAGAGGGGACTGGAACCAGTACAGTAGTAGTGTATACTCTGAAGGGTGCCTAGATGAGAAAGGCGAGGTTCTGGGCGTAGATGAAGTGACTGTGAAAGTGGAGGGCGACGTTCCTCCCACATGGAATGCAGATAGTCACCTAGGAGATGGACTCACACAGGGCAGAGATTTTTTAGATTACAGGGAAAGCTTAGAGACAAATCCAAATGTCGCTACCCACTCCCCTTTACACACGTTCAGGAATCGCGACCCAGTGTCCAGATCAATGGGGCCTACTGATCCACACCGCCTCGTCCTTTTCGATAAGGGATTGAACTCAAACGACAGGGCTAGAGCCCAGGCTCGGCGTGGAGGAGCAACATCAGGCAAAAGTAAAGAAAAACGGTTCCTCTGCATTTTCTGTAACAAAGGCTTCAGTTGCCCCCAGAAGGTGGAGATTCACCAGAGGGTCCACACAGGGGTGAAACCCTTCAGCTGTACCCAGTGTCCCATGGCCTTCGCTCAGGCTGGTGACCTGAAGAGGCACCAGAGGGTCCATACGGGGGAGAAACCCTTCAGCTGTACCCAGTGTCCCATGGCCTTTGCCCAGGCTGGTCACCTGAAGAGACACCAGAGGGTCCACACAGGGTAGAAATAATACAGCTGACCCCATTGTCAGAAGAGATTCTTGCAACAGCTGAAGATGCACCTGAAGGTCCACATGGTAGAGAGGCGGTTTGCCTGTACGCACTGCGGGAAGAGGTTCTCAGAGAGGAGATACCAGAAGAAAAAAACATTCCACTCGGTAGACAAGACAAAGATGAATTGTCATTGTTGTCGGCACGAAAAAGATCCACAGACTCATTTGCAATTACAAGAGTTACCGATTTCAGTGTAGAAAATTGCATCCAACGTTGTGTGATATATATATATATATATATATACACTGCTCAAAAAAATAAAGGGAACACTAAAATAACACATCCTAGATCTGAATGAATGAAATATTCTTATGAAATACTTTTTTCTTTACATAGTTGAATGTGCTGACAACAAAATGACACAAATTATCAATGAAAATCAAATATATCAACCGATGGAGGTCTGGATTTGGAGTCACACTCAAAATTAAAGTGGAAAACCACACTACAGGCTGATCCAACTTTGATGTAATGTCATAAAAACAAGTCAAAATGAGGCTCAGTAGTGTGTGTGGCCTCCATGTGCCTGTATGACCTCCCTACAACGCCTGGGCTTGCTCCTGATGAGGTGGTGGATGGTCTCCTGAGGGATCTCCTCCCAGACCTGGACTAAAGTCTGTGCTGTTGGTGAATGGAGCGAGACATGATGTCCCAGATGTGCTCAATTGGATTCAGGTCTGGGGAACGGGCGGTACATAGCATCAATGCCTTCCTCTTGCAGGAACTGCTGACACACTCCAGCCACATGAGGTCTAGCATTGTCTTGCATTAGGAGGAACCCAGGGCCAACCGCACCAGCATATGGTCTCACAAGGGGTATGAGGATCTCATCTCGGTACCTAATGGAAGTCGGGCTACCTCTGGTGAGCACATGGAGGGCTGTGCGGCCCCCCAAAGAAATGCCACCCCACACCATGACTGACCCACCGCCAAACCGGTCATGCTGGAGGATGTTGCAGGCAGCAGAACATTCTCCACAGCGTCTCCAGACTCTGTCACGTCTGTTACATGTGCTCAGTGTGAACCTGCTTTCATCTGTGAAGAGCACAGAGCGCCAGTGGCGAATTTGGCAATCTTGGTGTTCTCTGGCAAATGACAAACGTCCTGCACGGTGTTGGGCTGTAAGCACAAACCCCGCCTGTGGACGTCGGGCCGTCATACCACCCTCATGGAGTCTGTTTCTGACCGTTTGAGCAGACACATGCACATTTGTGGCCTGCTGTAGGTCATTCTGCAGGGCTCTGGCAGTGCTCCTCCTTGCACAAAGGCAGAGGTAGCGGTCCTGCTGCTGGGTTGTTGCCCTCCTACGGCCTCCTCCACATCTCCTGATGTACTGGCCTGTCTCCTGGTAGAGCCTCCATGCTCTGGACACTACGCTGACAGACACAGCAAACCTTCTTGCCACAGATCGCATTGATGTGCCATCCTGGATGAGCTGCACTACCTGAGCCACTTGTGTGGGTTGTAGACTCCGTATCATGCTACCACTAGAGTGAAATCACTGCCAGCATTCAAAAGTGACCAAAACATCAGCCAGGAAGCATAGGAACTGAGAAGTGGTCTGTGGTCACCACCTGCAGAACCACTCCTTTATTGGGGGTGTCTTGCTAATTACCTATATTTTTCACCTGTTGTCTATTCCATTTGCACAACAGCATGTGGAATTTATTGTCAATCAGTGTTGCTTCCTAAGTGGACAGTTTGATTTCATAGAAGTGTGATTGACTTGGAGTTACATTGTGTTGTTTAAGTGTTCCTTTAATTTTTTTGAGCAGTGTATAAGGCATGTACAGTTGAAGTTGGAAGTTTACATAGACCTTAGCCAAATACATTTAAACTCAGTTTTTCACAATTCCTGACATTTAATCTTGGTAAAAATTCCCTTTTTTAGGTCAGTTAGGATCACCACTTTATTTTTATATTTTTATTTTAAGAATGGGAAATGTCAGAATAATAGTTGAGTGATTTATTTCGGCTTTTATTTCATCTCATTCCCAGTGTGTCAGAAGTTTACATACACTCAATTAGTATTTGGTAGCATTGCCTGTAAATTGTTTAACTTGGATAAAACATTTCAGGTAGCCTTCCACAAGCTTCCCACAATAAGTTGGGTGAATTTTGGCACATTCCTCTTAACAGAGCTGGTGTAACTGAGTCAGGTTTGTAGGCCTTCTTGCTCACATATGCTTTTTCAGTTCTGCCCATATATGTTCTATAGGATTGAGGTCAGGGCTTTGTGATGGCCACTCCAATACCTTGACTTTGATGTCCTTAAACTATTTTACCACAACTTTGGAAGTATGCTTTGGGTCATTGTCCATTTGGAAGACCCATTTGCGACCAAGCTTTAACTTCCTGACTGATGTCTTGACATGTTGCTTCAATATATCCACATAATTTTCCTTCCTAATGAAGTCATCTATTTTGTGAAGTGCACCAGTCCCTCCTGCAGCAAAACACCCCCACAACATGATGCTGCCACCTCTGTGCTTCACGGTTGGGACGGTTTTCTTCGGCTTGCAAGCCTCCCCCTTTTTCCTCCAAACATAACGATGGTCGTTATGGCCAAAGAGTTCTATTTCTGTTTCATCAGACCAGGCGACATTTCTCCAAAAAGTACGATCTTTGTCCCCATGTGCAGTTGTAAACCGTAGTCTGGCATTTTTATGGTGGTTTTGGAGCAGGGGCTACTCCCTTGCTGAGCGGCCTTTCAGATTATGTCAATTTAGGACTTGTTTTACTGTGGATATAGATACTTCTGTACCTGTTTCCTCCAGGATCTTCACAAGGTCCTTTGCTGCTGTTCTGGGATTGATTTGCACTATTCTTATCAAAGTACGTTCATCTCCAGGAGACAGAACGTGTCTCCTTCCTGAGCGGTATGACAGCTGCGTGGTCCCATGGTGTTTATACTTGCGTACTATTGTTTGTACAGATGAACATGGTACCTTCAGGCATTTGGAAGTTGTTCCCAAGGATGAACTTGACTTGTGGAGGTCTACAATGTTTTTTCTGACGTCTTGGCTGATTTCTTTAGATTTTCCCGTGATGTCAAGCAAAGAGGCAGTGCGTTTGAAGGTAGGCCTTGAAAAACATCCACAGGTACACCGCCAATTGACTCAAATGATGTCAATTAGCCTAACAGAAGCTTTTAAAGCCATAACCTAATTTTGGGGAATTTTCCAAGCTGTTTAATGGCACAGTCAAATTCTGACTCACTGGAATTGTGATACATTGAATTATAAGTGAAATAATCTGACTGTAAACAATATTTGGAAAAATGACTTGTGTCATGCACGAAGTAGATGTCCTAACCGACTTTCCAAAGCTATAGTTTGTTTACAAGAAATTTGTGGAGTGGTTGGAAAACGAGTTTTAATGACTCCAACCTAAGTGTATGTAAACCTCTGACTTCAACTGTATAGGGCTGGGCGATTATATCCAATTAATTCAAATTAATGTTTGAAATGCTTGTATCACAAGAATTGTTTTTATTTGTATATATATATTTTGCATTCTACAGTGCCTTCAGAAAGTATTCATAGCCCTTGACTTATTCCATATTTTGTTACAGCCTGAATTCAAAATGGATTCAAAATATAATAACTCTCGACCATCTACACAATACCCCATAATGAAAATACACAATACCCCATAATGAAAATACACAATAACCCATAATGAAAATACAGAAATATCTCATTTACAAAAGTATTCACACCCCTAAGTCAATGCATGTTAGAATCACATCGATTACAGCTGTGAGTGTCTAAGATATTTCCACACCTGGATTGTACAATATTTGCACATAATTTTTTTATTCTTCAAACTCTGCCAAGTTAGTTGTTGATAATTGCTCCACAGCCATTTTCAAGTCTTGCAATAGATTTTCAAGTAGATTTAAGTCTAAACTGTATTTAGGCCCCTCAGGAACATTCAACGTTATCTTGGTAAGCAACTCCAGTGTATATTTAGCCTTGTGTTTTGGGTTATTGTCCTTCTGAAAGGTTAACTCTTTCCCAGTGTCTGTTGGAAAGCAAACTGAACCAGGTTTTCCACTAGGCATTTGCCTGCGCCTAGCTCTATTCCGTAGTCCTTTGCCAATTTACAAGCTAACCCATAACATGATGCGGCCATCACCATGCTTGAAAATATGATGTGTTACTCAGTGATGTATTGGATTTGCCCCAAACGTAACGCTTTGCATTCAGGACTTTTATTTCTTTGCCATATTTTTTTGCAGTATTACTTTAGTGCCTTATTGCAAACAGGAGGCATGTTTTGGAATATTTTTATTCTGTACAGGCTTCCTTCTTTTCACTCTGTCATTTGTGTTAGTGTTGTGGATTAACTATAATGTTGTTGATCCATCCTCAGTTTTCTTCTCTCAGCCATGAAACTCTGTAACTGTTTAAAAGTCACAATTGGCCTCGTGATGATGTTCCTGAGCGGTTTCCTTCCTCTCCAGCAACTGAGTTAGGAAGAACGCCTATATATTTGTTGTGACTGAGTGTATCCAAAGTGTAATTCATAACTTCACCATGCTGAAAGGTATATTCAATGTCTGCTTTTTAAAATGTTTTACCCATCTACCGGGGTGCCCTTATTTGCAAGGCATTGGAAAACCTCCCTGGTCTTTGTGGTTGAATCTGAGTTGCAAGCGATGGGACAAGACTGTAACTACCAATTGATACCACAAAATTGGGGAGAAGGGGTTAAAAAAAAAAAAAATATATATATATATATATGATTGTGGAAAATTAATGTTCAGTTCTGTCTCAAGCTCGGTATTGTGGTACCACGTACCGCTAGCTGTATTTTAGCCACATAGCACACATGTGCTTGCTGTCTAGTCTGTGTTTTATAAATGTGCAATGTATGCATGTAAAGAAAAAAAAATACATTCATAAAAGGAATTGGCAACTCGTTCTCATTCCGAGAAATAAGCATCTTCTTGTCCAGGTAGGCCACTTGATTTCAATATCTAAACAAAGTGAACTGGCTATGTTGTTCAAATAGTTGGAGATGGACAGGAGGGTGCAATCATCACACTTCAACTGTTCTGCCTTGGTAGCAAGCAAATAGATCCAAGTGAACCAATAACTTTGATTTGAAGTTGGCTAGACTTGAAATATAAAGATTAGCTGGCTACTCACTAGAACGGGGGCTTGTGCTTGAGAGATTGTTTATGAGACTGGTGTTAATTTTCAGCTACAAGGAGATAGTCATTATTAGTGAATGCACGTTATGCAGGGTTCTGGTTAAATTTGTAACATAAATTGCATTTTCATAGACTTGAAAGCTAGGTCAGTGATTAAGGCAAAAAAAAGCTGTTTAAAATATTTTGATAAAATAATTACATTATTTGTGGGTCTTATGGTTGTGGAAGGTCATATTTAGCCTAGGTATAATTTTACAAACCCTGAATTCATTAGATTTATTTATGACTGTTTGAAATTAATTGTATTGACCTTTTTTAATTGTGCAACAAAGCTTATTTAGAACTTTAGAAAATCGAGATATAGATCATGAATCACCCATAAGTTTGAAAAAATCTAAATGATTTTTAGGCCGTATCGCCCAGCCCTAGGCATATAAGCCTAAAAAGTATGTTTATATATTGTTTGTATTGTATAGGCTCTGACGTTCATAAATGCCTATTTCATTACTTCCATTCAACTACTTCATTTCTTTCCCAAGACACTTTTTAATGAGAATTTATGTAGTTTATCATGGAGATTTGTAGTTGAGACGTGTATATGTGGTTTTCATATGGTGTATTTAAAACTTGTGTTTAATAAATACAAAATGGGACTTTTCATGCAGACTTTGAGACTTTCTTTAGTTCACATCTGATCTCACCCTATTCTGCATACACCTGACAGTGCTTTATAACCAATGTACACTTACTAAATATACCTACACATACCCACACACTAACAAACACCTACTGTACACCTCAAAATAGTTTAGTCAGGTTTGTCTGATGGCGACTTAGAACTTATCCTAGCTGAATTATTTTTTACACACAACATGTCCACTATGATGGGTTTAACAACAAAGTAATTTTGTAACTAGATAATAGGAATCAAACGCAGTGGAGATGGGTAAACACTCAATGTTGAAAGTGTGTTTATTATCTGTGTACGTACCTGAGGGAGTGTATGTCTGTGTAATCTGTATCACCTGTCTCTTCCAGGAGGAGGAGGATCCAGAGGTGCTGCTGGTGAAGGAGGAGGGGTGTGAGGAGAGTCTGGGGAACCCGGAGGGGACCATGGACATGGAGGAAAACCAGACTACACCTCCTGAACCCACAGAGGAACCAGCTGAGCAACACAGGACCACACACTGTCTCACTGAGGTGAGCCCACTGTAAACTACTGTCTGCATGTTAGTAGGTCAGGGCTCGTATTTACAAAGCCTCTCAGAGCAGGGTAGCTGATCTAGGATCTGTTTAGCCTTTTAGATTCTAATAAATAAAGATATGTAGACAGATGGGGACCTAATCCTAGATCAGCATTATTACGCTGAGACGTACAAGTATTTCGCTACAACCGCAATAACATCTGTGTATGTGACCAATCAAATTTGATCCTAGATGAGCCCTCCTACTCTAAGACACCTTCTAGATACCGGCCCTGATGTTGACTTAGTCATCATTGCGACCAGGGTCTCTTTCACAAGTGGGCCCTGCTTTTACAATTCATAATCAAATCCGATATAATGTAAAACAAACAAAAATACAGAATTACACAAATATTCAAGAAAAAGTTACGATGGCCCCCAATCAATATTTTAAATTGCCCGAGCGGCACCAGAACATCCAATTGTAATGTATTTTGTAGTTGGTTCCAGCAATAAGGTGCATTATAACAAAAAGTGGATTTACCTAGTTTGGCGGAGACCCGAGGAAACTCAAGTGTTAACCAACCGTATGAATGGGTTTGGTATTTCATGATTTTTGTACTTTAACAACAAAGTTAGGTAAGTTGGAAGCTTGTGTAGTAGAGCTTTGTAAACAATTAAACAAACAAATAAGGAGTAATGAAGTGATCTTCGGGACTTTAATGAGGACCAGGCAATTTGATACAGGATGCAGTGGTGAATATTAAAACTGTTACCTGTGATAAAACAAATGGCACTATGGTAGATGGCGTCTAAAGGTTTAAAACTAGTGGCTGCGGCAATCTTGTAAATGGTGTCACCGTTTTCAAAAACTATCAGAAAAGTTGACTGTACAATATGCTTTCTGCTATTCCGGGAAAGGAAATATCTATTTCTAGAAAATAATCCCTCTTTCAAGTTTAGTTTTTTAACTAGCTCATCCGTAACTTTTTTATGGAACATTAAATCTTTGTCAATCCAAATGCTCAGATATTTACAATTGGGAACCTGATCGATGGGAGAACCAACAATCCAATTAATAGAAATGTAGCCCATCAAACATTTTTGCGAGAATTAGAGAACATGTATTTAGTCTGGCCTACAATTAAGCAGATTTTTCCCCCCAGTTTTAAACCAACCAGGTCTTTCTGTAAAGCGTCATGGTCCGATTGCAGCATTTCCAGCCTGCTCAAGTGGCAATGGCACACCCCTGAGTGCTTGCATAGTGACGTCATCAGAGTGCAACGCATGCTAAAGCGGAATGAGAGAGCGCTCAGTTAAAAAAAAAAAAGTGTTACTGAAAAATGTCCCTTTGTTTAAAAAAACAAAAACAAGCCTACCTGTTTAATTTGGATCCTGTGACGTGGTTAGCTCAATTGCTATGGACCGCTACTTTCTGTTCCGGGACACTGCCAAACCCTGAAGTTTGAAGAGCTGCTGCCTAGTTACTAGCTATTAAGCTAGCCAGGTTTCTTTGACAATTTGAACACAGCCTGCAACGCGATTAGCCCTTGTGGCTGAGACCGCGGATAGTCCTGAGCTTGTGGCTGTTTAAATCCCTGCCGTTTGTTACTGTTCCCATCGGCCCTGCGAGCTGTGCTGGCTGAAATTGCGTGGAGTACCAGCGTTAGCCTATGTTGCTACTATCATGCCGCCCAAAGTCAAAGAAGGTTGGAGAGGACAGTGTAAATCAACAAAAATGTCTACAAGCATTGTTACAGCAACAGAAAAATGGCTTCAAGAGCTTTGTCCAAATAATGGTGGACTCGACTAACAAAATAATGGACGATCTGACCAGGGATAGGTGAATGTCATATGGAAGAGACTTGCAGCAAGATGACAACAAACTAAATCCACATGAGATGATATCAGCAAATCATTATTACAGATGACTGGGAAAACAGACTATCTAGGGACAATCCAGGAGGAATAACATTGTTGTGGATGGCCTACCAGAGTCTACACATGAGACCTGGATGGAGTTAGAGGAGAAAGTGAGAAAATGATCACTGAAAAGCTGCAGATGGATCAAAAGAATATTGAGGTGGAGCACGCCCACAGGTCTGGAAACCATGTAACCAGCCCAGGTGACCGACCCAGGCCAATAGTGGTCAGGTTCCTAAGGTTCAAGGACAATATGGCTCTTCTGGAGAGACCCAAGAACTTGAGATGAACCAACATCTTCCTCAACGAGGACTTCTCTGAAGTTGTACGCCAGAGGCAGAAAGAGCTTATCCCAGCTATATGAAAGCTGCCAGATAGCATGGGGACATTGCTTACATCTGTTACGACAGTCATTGTCCACCCTCTGTCACAAAAGCCCGGGAGGAGTGAGAGAGCCAAGCTTCCGGGTCAGTAGCTTCAGCCCAACATCACATACGTACACCAACTGTCACTCACAGGTGCCTGATTGACTGACTCTTAGCGAAACAGTTATTATTTCTCCCTTCATATTATGTCCATCTCAGGTAAGTTACCCAGGAAAGGGCTAAGATTAGCCCATATTAATTACAGTGCCTTCGGAAAGTATTAATACCTATTGACCCATTCCACATTGTTGTTACATCCTGAACTCAAAATGGATATAATGTATTTTTTTCTCACTCATGTACACACAATATCCCATCATGACAAAGTGAGAACATGTTTTTCAGACATTTTTTGCATATTTATTTGAGATGAAATACGGAAATAACTCATTTACATAGCTATTCAAACCCCTGAGTCAACTTGTAGAAGCACCTTTGGCTGAGATTATAGCTGTATTA
This sequence comes from Oncorhynchus kisutch, assembly GCF_002021735.2. Classification (NCBI taxonomy): domain Eukaryota; kingdom Metazoa; phylum Chordata; class Actinopteri; order Salmoniformes; family Salmonidae; genus Oncorhynchus; species Oncorhynchus kisutch. The sequence goes on along the minus strand of NC_034180.2, from coordinate 7,677,894 downwards.
AAAGAGTATTTCTTTAGTACCTTGTTTCAAACAGGATGCATGTTTTTGGAATATTTTTATTCTGTACATGCCTCCTCCTTTTCACTCTGTCAATTAGGTTAGTATTGTGGAGTAACTATGTTGTTGATCCATCCTCAGTTTTATCCTATCACAGCCATTAAACTGTAACTGTTTTAAAAGTCACCATTGGCCTCATGGTGAAATCCCTTAGCGGTTTCCTACCTCTCCGGCAACTGAGTTAGGAAGGACACCTGTTTCTTGTAGTGACTGGGAGTATTGATTCACCATCCAAAATGTAATTAATAACTTCACCATGCTCAAAGGGATATTCAATGCCTGCTTTTAAAAAATATGTTTACCCATCTACCAATATGTTCCCTTCTTTGCAGGCATTGGAAAACCTCCCTGGTCTTGGTGGTTGAATCTGTGTTTGAAATTCACTGCTTGACTGAGGGACCTTACAGATGATTGTATGTGGGGGATACAGAGATGAAGTAGTCATTCAAAAAGCATGTTAAACACTATTATTGCACACAGAGTGTCTTGTTTAAGCAGGTCCAGTAATATCCACTCAGCTTTCATGGGCATATCACGTGGCAGCTGTAAATCAGCCAGCCTCATCCCCTACCAGCCCTCACTCACCTGCTTTTCTCCGTCTGCTCTTCATGTGTGTCTATTCCTCTGTCATTTAAAATGTGTATATATATATATATATATATATATATATATATATATATCATTTTGCCGTGATGGCGAGCGGGGATGCAGACCCTGACGAGTCTTCTGTTAGATTTGTAAATGTATTACATTGGAGCAGCGCACAAAGTTAGCAATGTGGATAAATTGTAAAATGTCCTCGCCTTTTACAACCAAGAGCACAGATCAGTCTGAGTAGACTTTGCAAGTTCACTGTCATGCAGCCTCTGAGTGTCAGATGGAAAACCAACCACTGCTTTGCGACACGCCTGCTTGCAGCTTTACAGCAAAGAAAACGACTCGTCTCTAACCTAAACGGTTAAACAAATATTACCGGAGATGCCTTTTTTTCTTTCTATCGCGATTCGCACACGTTTGACATTTCACAAGTCATGTCGCGGGCCATTTTTAAACGGATCCCTGGTCGCTAATTATTGGTTTGATAACTAACAGCGTTGTTCGGTCGTGTTACCTACTGTAGCTAGCTAACAACCTGGTAACTTGACAGTAAGTTTAGGCAAATTTGATTGGCACAGGAAGAAAGAAAAGGGTCTGCTGCTCATGACATGTGCTTCAAAGGGTAGGATTCACATAGGCCTAATGTAAGCCTAAACTAAATCAAAAATCAATGTCTTTCTGGTGCTCCTTAAATTCAGTTTGGTGCCTAACGTTGTAAAAGTTGGGAGCAGTGTGTGTTTGTGGGGGAGAGAGTGGTGTGTGTGTGTTTTTTAGAGTGAGGGCGACAGTGTGTGTGTGCCTGTTAACTAAAGAGTAAAGGTTTCATGCATTGTTTTTCCCCTTACTGGCACAATGACATGCAGATAAATATGCATGTACAGTATATTCCTTCCTCCCATTCCTCCAGCTAAATCACAGGTATGCCTTTGCAAATATCAGCAAATCAGCCCTTCTATGCCGTGTTCTGTTAAACACTGAAGTTAAATTCAATGTGTTGTATTGAGTAGAAGTCAGAATTTCAGTGACAGGTTTTTGGAGGCATTTTTGAAAAGGTGAACAAGCGTCCGATGAACGGTGCGCACAGGATGCTAAGCCACAGATTTTTTCCCCCCAACCATGGTATTGTGATACTGTTCGGTGTCGTGATACTTGGCCTGGTATTGTATCGTTTGTAAAATGTTGGTATCATGACAACACTCGTTCAAATAAATCATGCAAAATAGGTGGCAAAGTCAGCCAGGCAGCTCAGCTGATTGTTTGACATAATGTAAAAGTAGATTTTTTTTATTTTTACAAAACTTAACAAAATTATGAAATTATTATATTACCAAACCAAGATAAATGACCTAATGGAAAAATACTTTGGAGTACCTTAAGTTATATTATGGGTAGAAATCCCAATTATTCTCCATCATTCATTTTGATGGGTAATTTATAACAAAACCTTTTGATATTGACAATCATTTCAATGACTAATCAGGGCATAACTACAATCTGTCACCTTAATTAGCCTAGTGCACATGCTCACTAGGCCCAAGCTTGTTTTCCCTGGCTAAAACGTTCTTATTATACCTCAGTGGGCTAAACTAGCTGGCTAGCTGAACTATGCCAAACTTCATAAATACTGCACCCTCAATTTCAAAACTTCTTTGCTAGTTATACAATCATGTAACTAAGTAATTAGCTGGGGAAAAAATGTAATTATGTTTTGTTGAACAGTCATATCTGGTTTGAGATGTCTGTCATAAGATGACGTTGGTGAAGGATATCATTGCTACTTAACGGGGATTCAAGTTCAGTTTTGAGATCCACCGGCGTCATTGGCGTAGGGTTAGCTGGACGTTTCTGACTGGTCTTGGAACTGTGACAACGGACAGCCTCTCCCCGCTTGGCTCAATGGGATATGTAGTGATTTTTGCCAACACAGCCAGATATTTACAGTCTTGTAGCCTTAACCTTTTTTAAACTGACTATTGAATTACTTGATTAAATCTGACTATCAGTATAATGAGTAATCCAGGAATGTCACAAGTTAATTGACATGACAACTTGCATAAATAGCAAATCTACAGATCGCTAAGACTACACTGAATGGCTAAATTACTTCCGAACTCTCAGGTTCCGCGGAGCTCCTCTTCACCCCTCTGATCATGGTCAAGTCATAATGAGAGTTGTTGTGAAGATGGGGAGGGGCCTGTCTGTTGTTCTGTGTTACAGTACAAATCACCTGCACTGTAAAATCAACTGTTAAGGGTCTGGTCTTTGCCCATCTTGATTACTGTCTGGTAATATGGTCAAGTGCAGCAAAGAAAGACCTACCGAGCAAAGCTGCATCTGTCTTAAAGCACTGAGATGCAGTGCCTCAGACCGCTGCGCCACTCAGGAGCACTAAAGGGTTGACGAGAGATGAACTGCTTCTATTCCAGTTTTCATCCGGAAATATTACTGTGATGAAAATTCCCGATTGTCTGCATAATCAAATAACATTCAGCTCAGACACCCATACATACCCCACAAGACATGCCACCACGGGTCTCTTCACAGTCCCCAAGTCCGAAAACAAATTCACGGAAACGCACAGTATTATACTGAGCCGTGATCGCATGGAACTCCCTTCCATCTCCTATTACTCAAGCATCTCATTGACCGGTGGGGTCTGTGAGGCGACACACTAACACACACATTTTTGTTGTTGTTGTATTGTTTGTATATAGTATTTTACATTTGTGTGACTGTCCTTGTCTATCACTAAGTGTTTTGTTACTTGTCGTCCTTTGTGTTTTTTTGTGGACCCCAGGAAGACTTTTGCTGCTGCTTCGGCAAAAGCTGATGGGGATCCAAATAGTGTTGTCTGCGTACATGCCTTTCAATGATACAAGTCCAACCCAAATAGTGCCAACTAAACCCAACCTTTACTATTGCAGTCAATAGACATGGAGGATGGGAAGCCTGATCTGCTGCTGGTCAAACAGGAGACAATGGAAGATGAAGCAGAGAGCATTGATCTGCTGAGTGGACTAAAGATGGGGGAGCAAGGTAAGAGAGAAATACATATAGCCTACATACAGTAATAGATCTTCAATGGGAATAGTGATGCACCTGGCTATTATTTTGTCCATATAACTCCATATGTAGAGTTTTCTTTGACATATTTTTAAAGTCTATTTTGTGACCTATTCCTGCAGGTAGTTGGCTGGAGGCTAACAAAGGAGACTGGGTGGCCATCTTGGATTCGCAGGCCAGGACCAGAGGTGACATAGTGGATGTCAGGGGATGGGACAGTGTCCTCAACTCTGGGATGGGGAACAACACTGTTAACCACAACCAGAAACAGACAGTCGAACACAAAACAACATCCGATCTTAGACTCCGTGACAATAGACTGGCTGAGACCAGGGCGAGGGGTAGATTTGGTCTGCAGGTACGGGGAGGTGTCTGTATGCGGCGGGAGAGAACAGACACAGACTCTGCTAGCGATGCTCCGTCCTGCTCCTATAGTTGTGATTCAGAGAGACGGATTGGGCCTCAGGTTAACCCTGTAACAGATGCTGCCTTCAGCCTACCTTCTATAGGATCTATCAATTGGAACATGGACCCTGCGACAACACAGACACTCCCTGGCCTTCGTCCTCCTCACACTCTCCTAATGTTAAACCAGACCTCAGACAATGCCTGTGCCTCAACACTAAATGGCAACACAAGCCCATTGACAAATGACAGTAGTGGAAGCAGCATTAGTAAAGGTGGCGGCGCCAAAGAGAAGCGCTTCCCGTGTTCGTTCTGTGGGAAAGCCTTCCGTTTCCCCCAACAGGTGGCAA